>NC_087484.1:19803750-20440000 GCF_036417665.1 Passer domesticus
TGGCTCCTGGTTTGATCAGTGGCTGCACACACAGGCAGTGCCTTGAAACAGGAGTAACCAGGGGCAGCACAAAATCACCTCAGCATCCTCATCCACCACTGGGGCTTTCCCCCAGGACAACTCAGGGGGTGTTCAGGCTGGATATCAGGGAAAGGCTCTTCCCCAGAGGGTGCTGGGCACTGCCCAGGCTCCCCAGGGAATGGGCACAGACCCAAGGCTGCCAGAGCTCCAGGAGAGTTTGGACTTTCCTTCCTTCCTTCCTTCCTTCCTTCCTTCCTTCCTTCCTTCCTTCCTTCCTTCCTTCCTTCCTTCCTTCCTTCCTTCCTTCCTTCCTTCCTTCCTTCCTTCCTTCCTTCCTTCCTTCCTTCCTTCCTTCCTTCCTTCCTTCCTTCCTTCCTTCCTTCCTTCCTTCCTTCCTTCCTTCCTTCCTTCCTTCCTTCCTTCCTTCCTTCCTTCCTTCCTTCCTTCCTTCCTTCCTTCCTTCCTTCCTTCCTTCCTTCCTTCCTTCCTTCCTTCCTTCCTTCCTTCCTTCCTTCCTTCCTTCCTTCCTTCCTTCCTTCCTTCCTTCCTTCCTTCCTTCCTTCCTTCCTTCCTTCCTTCCTTCCTTCCTTCCTTCCTTCCTTCCTTCCTTCCTTCCTTCCTTCCTTCCTTCCTTCCTTCCTTCCTTCCTTCCTTCCTTCCTTCCTTCCTTCCTTCCTTCCTTCCTTCCTTCCTTCCTTCCTTCCTTCCTTCCTTCCTTCCTTCCTTCCTTCCTTCCTTCCTTCCTTCCTTCCTTCCTTCCTTCCTTCCTTCCTTCCTTCCTTCCTTCCTTCCTTCCTTCCTTCCTTCCTTCCTTCCTTCCTTCCTTCCTTCCTTCCTTCCTTCCTTCCTTCCTTCCTTCCCTTCCCTTCCCTTCCCTTCCCTTCCCTTCCCTTCCTTCCCTTCCTTCCCTTCCTTCCTTCCGGAGGGACAGGTCTGCTGGCAGAGGTGGCCAGTGCTGCACCCAGGGCACAGGAGCCTCCCGAGGAGCAGAACCAGCCCTTGCCATCCCGCCAGGAGCAGGGACACACCTCTGCTGCTGCACGCAGGTGTGGGTGCTGCACACCGGGACAGGTGCAGCTCCCCTGCAGCAGCACCAATGCAGGGAGGGACAAATGGGGTTGGGAGATCCGGGCAGGAGAGCTGGAGGGGGGCTTTGGACAAGAGCACGGGTGGTAGGACAAGAGGGAATGGCTTAGGCGGGATATTGGGAAGGGATTCTTGGCTGTGTGAGCGTGGGGCTGCCCCATTCCAGGTCAGCTTGGACAGGGCTTGGAGCAACCTGGGACAGTGGAAGGTGTCCCTGCCTGTGGGGTGGGAATGGGTGAGCTTTAAGCTCACTTCCAGCCCAAACCATCCTGGAATTCTGATTCTGTGCTGAGCCTTCAGTGTGCCAAACCAATCCAGATGCATCCAGAGATTTGTCCCTGTGGGTCCCCACAGCCTGATGGATGGGAAACCTTGCACTGCTCAGGCCAGGAGCCCGAGCACCCTCCCTCCAGCCTCCTGGCTCCCCACAAAACTCAAACAAACATCCTTCTCTTTTCCAGGAGCTGCTCCCTGGTGAGCTCAGTGTGGCTCCATGGCAGAGTGTGCACAGCTGCTCTGCCAGCAGATCTCCTGGGATGCTTTGCAGCTCCACACTCCTCCCTCTCCCAGCAAGGCTGCCTGTGAGATGCTGCTCCTGTTTGAGCAGACGCTGGCACCGATAGCCCTGACAAGCAGCAATTATTGCGCTGACAAAATAAAAGTTTTGAGTTGTTTTGCAAATATTTTTGAAGCCCTGATACAGCAGCAGAAGTAGGCGTAATTACACATAAAAGTGTATCTCCTTTAATTATCTACTCAGGTGAACCATAATTTGAGGGGAAATGCTTTAAATCTGTTCATTTCTAATAATATAAAATGAGGTGGGAGAGTGTTATTTTAATGTAATTAAGAGCAGACATGGCTGGATGGATGGCTGAGAGAGCAGGATCTGTGCTGTGCTCTGGGGACCTTGGGCTCTGTCCCCTCCCCTGCCACCACACCAGCCCTGTCTCTGTGCTGGGCAGTCCATTAACAACAGAGTGGAATTAAGTGTTCACACGTGGTGACAACGCTGTTTTGTGTCAGTACTGAGTAGCCTTGTCATCAGCCTTCCTGAGCTCAGCTTTGCCAGGCCCTGCCCTGTAAAACCTGGCACTACTGGGGGACAGCCTGAGCCTGATCTGCTCTTGCAGGCCACTCTCCAGCCATGCCAGGAGAACCTCTGGAAGCCACTGTGGGATAAGAGCTGTCCTGGGGAAGGAAATCATGGAATGGTTTGGGCTGGAAGGGCTCAGAGTTCCTCCAGTCCCACCCTGCCACGGGCAGGGGCACCTTCCATGGGCAGGGGCACCTTCCATTATCCCAGCTTGCTCCAAGCCCTGTCCAGACAATCTGGGCACCTCCCAGGATTTGGGCACCTCTTGCTGAGGACCCAGCTGCCCACACCAGTGGTGGCACCTCTAGGCTGAGCCCTGCATTAAAACTGGTTCCAAGCCTCCAGCTCATGCTGTAACTCTGATTTCCTCTCTTCCCTCCCTGAACTGCTGTCAGGAGAGGCACCTTAAAGTAAGTTATTTCCAGCTTTCCAAGAGAAGACTGAGTGCTGAACTTTATTTCTCCTCTAGTGGCTCCTCGGAGCCCCAGATGAGATCAAAGCCTGGCTCCTGTGGGGTTGTGCTCCTCACATGTGGCACATGTGGATCATCCCTCTGCTGGGAGGAAAGCTCAGGCACCAGGGGATGGGGTGACTTTTCCTGGAGTCTGCAGGCAGCCCATCCCAGGTGTTTGTGTCAGGCACACAGATCCCTGCCTTGGCGTCTCCCAGGGATGTTCCCAGGCAGTGGAAAGCAAACCAGGCTGTTTTTCACTGGCTTTCCCGGGAATCCAGAGCCCGCCCCGCCTGCCTGTGCCGCTCCTGTTATCGTGAATGTCAAGCACTTTGCAAACAGAGGCGTTAAATGTCAGATCCTGTCCCTTACAAGCCCTGCTTGTAATTTGAATGCTCAGACATGCTCCGTGCTCACCTCAATCCCCTTCCCTTCCCCTGATAAGTGGCATGCCTGGTGCCACTGCCTTGGGAGGTGAGGCCACCAAGCAGTGCTCTTTACACCCCTCTGGACCCTCATCCCAACGTCTTCATCCTCCCTACCTCATGTTTAAAAACCCTTAGGATCAGATTTCCACCTGGCCCTCTCCTTTGGGGATGGTTATGGGCATTTTGGGGGATTTGGGATCCCATGAGTCTCTAGCTCCCTGTGCTGAACCCTTTAACAAACAGAGCCAATCTTCCCTTGCAGCTGTGCCCAGATGCTCCTCTCCTCAAAAGCTCCTGGTTCCTGACCTGCTCCAGGATTTCTCAACTGGATTTGCCATTGCTCTCCTCTTGGATGAGATGAGGCGTCCTGCATTCCCCTGGTGAAGCTCAACAAGGCCAAGTGCAAGGTCCTGCACCAGGACTGGGGCACTCCCAGGCACAGACAGGCTGGGTGGGGACAGGA
The DNA here is from genome assembly GCF_036417665.1 of Passer domesticus. Classification (NCBI taxonomy): domain Eukaryota; kingdom Metazoa; phylum Chordata; class Aves; order Passeriformes; family Passeridae; genus Passer; species Passer domesticus. Next base: position 19,807,296 of record NC_087484.1, read on the forward strand.
TGGAGAGCAGCCCTGAGGAAAAGGGCTGGAGGGTGTTGCTGGACAAGAGGGAAAGGCTTTAAACTGCCACAGGAAGATTTAGATGGGACATTAGGAAGACATTCTCCCCTGTGAGGGTGCTGAGGCCCTGGCACAGGGTGCCCAGAGAAGCTGTGGCTGCCCCTGGATCCCTGGAAGTGTCCAAGGCCAGGCTGGACAGGGCTTGGAGCCACCTGGGATGGGGGAAGGTGTCCCTGCCATGGCAAGGGGTGGAACTGGGTGAGCTTTAAGGTCACTTCTGACCCAAACCATTTTGTGACCTCTCACATCTCATGCCACAAACTATCTTAGGTCATCTCTCCCTGTTTTTCTGTCACTTCTCTGTATTTGCTGTTATTTTGGATAGCAGGGTGGCCCAGCAGCCATGGCTGTGAGTCCTTAGGGTGATACCCAGTCTTTCCTTCCCTACATGACTGCCTTCCCCCTGGCACCAAGCTGGTCCCTTTCCCACCCATGGCAGTGGGAACAGCCACGGTGGCTGGCAGCTCTCTGGCTGATTGTCCTTGATGGAAAAGCTTTCCCCAGGAACAAAGGATGTGCCAGCTCCAAGCCACCAGTAACAGGAGTGCTCAGCTCTCTTCCCTTCGGAGCCTTTGAGATGGAGTTTCTCATTTGCACTGTGGCATTGACACAGTAAAATAATGCAGAAATTGCACAGAATAAATTAAAGCAAACACTGCATGTACCGCTGCCCAGAAATCGGGACTTGCTGCATGGCTAACAAGGTGCATTTTAATAATTACAAATGAACCTGTGGCCAAGAGAGCCTTCACTGAGCACACCTGGAATGAATGCTGATGCTGCTGCTCCCTGCAGAATGCTGATAATCACATTTGCCAGTGCATTAGAGCTGATTTAGGGGTAAGCAATAGCTTCCATCTGAATTTGTTTTACAACCTATTGACTGTAGCAGGTACCTTTTTTTTCCATTGAAATAATTGTAAATATTTTTACCAGGCCTTCACACTGCATTTGTTCTTGGTGTTTGTTTGTTTTGTGTTTTGGTGGCTTAAAAAAAAGAAATTATTATTTATTTATTGTGAATTGACAACAATTGTGTTCACTCTCCATCTAATCCAAGGAGCTCATGGTTGTTTCCTCCCCTCTCCATCCTTTGTTGGAATAATTGTTCTTCCCACAGTGCTACTGCATGGTTTGTAAGCTTATTTCAGGCTCAGCTGTGGGGATTAGTGATAACACTGCCTATTGTAGGAAGGTTCATATTATTTAAAATTGGAACTAGAACAAAGGCAATTCAATCCCAGTTTCTGCCTGTCTGCAGGCTGGGAAGGGAGGTGAATCTGGCTGGGCAGCCTGAGTTCAGCCCCAGCGCCTGGCCAGGAGCAGGGAATGGGGAATGGCTCATCCTTGGGTGCCCCTTCCCTGAGGGCTGGTGCTAGTGCCTCCTGAAGCTCTGCCCTTGGTCTGGAGATCTCCAAGTTGCTGCTTTGCAGGGATGGGATGTGGAGTTGGGGTGGAAATGCTCAGGTCTTAGTTTTTTCCCAGGACAGCAGAGTCTTGGGGACATTCCAGCAGGTCCACACTTGCAGCAGGGACTGGGGCAGGGGCTGCTCCAGCTCTGGTGGTCAGGAGCTCACACACACAGCACTGGGCTGTGGCTGGGCTTGGGTCAAAGCAAAGAGCTCAAGCTGGCAGCTTCTTCCCTCTGCATGGCCAGCAGTGTGAGACCAGATCTCCAGCAGACAGCCCAGATTATCCATCCATCCATCCATCCATCCATCCACCCATCCATCCATCATCCATCCATCATCCATCCATCCATCCATCCATCCATCCATCATCCATCCATCCATCCATCCATCCATCCATCCATCCATCATCCATCCATCATCCATCCATCATCCATCCATCCATCCATCCATCCATCCATCCATCATCAATCCATCCATCCATCCATCCATCCATCCATCCATCCATCCATCCATCATCCATCATCCATCCATCATCCATCCATCCATCATCCATCCATCCATCCATCCATCCATCATCAATCCATCCATCATCCATCCACCCATCCATCCATCCATCCATCCATCATCCATCCATCCATCCATCCATCCATCCATCCCCATCTCTGTGTGTATCTGATTTAAGGCAGGTTAATGCCTGCAGTGTTGTCTCAGCTGGAGTTTGTGTCTCCATTTTGGCACACACAGAGTTGGTGTCCTCGAGCACCATGCATCTTTTGAGGAGATTCTCCTGGGCTGGTGAGAGCAGAGGAGCCTGTGGCAGGGTGGAGAAAGCTGAGAGTGCAAGAGGGTCCCAGTGCTGGCACCACTGGACTTCTCCCTTGGGATTCTGCAGGCCTCTGTCACTGGCAATTCATACCTTGGCTCTTTGGAATTCACTTGGGGATTCCAGGGATGAAGGAAAGGCATTGCTGTTTCTCATTCCATGGAGCTTTTGCATCCTTTGAGGTTCATAGAATTCATAGAACGTTCTGAGCTGGAAGGGCCCACAGGGATCATCAATCCAGCTCCTGGCCCTGCACAGGCACCCCAACAATCCCACCCTGGGCATCCTTGACAGCATTGTCCAAATCCAAGCTCTGGCAGCCTTGGAGCCGTGCCCATTCCCTAGGGAGCCTGGGCACTGCCCAGCCCCCTCTGGGGTAAGAACCTTTCCCTGATATCCAAGCTAAACCTTCCTCCTCCTCCCCCAGTGATAGGACCCAAGGGAAAGGCTGGAAGGATTTACTGTAATATTTTTGTCAGCAGCATTGCACTCCCTGCTCAACTCTACCCCATCCCTGACCCCAACCCCTGCACTGGGTACACCCTGAAGGGAATGCTGACTTTCCTTCAGGCTGGGAGTGCTGGTGTGACCTGCCCTGGCCACTGCTGGTCCTTGAGCTTCCCATCCATGCCCCTCCCCTGCTTCCCCAGAGGAGGGGAGCGCGTGGGGCGTGCGAGAGCGCGGGGGGCGGTGAGAAACCCCAGACACACAAAAGCTGGAGGAACCACCAGCAGCTGTAACCCTGGCAACTGTGTCTCAGCATTTGAATATAATTATACCTCGAACGTGATAAACACTCCCAAGGACTCCTTATGTGGAGATCATACTAAACAAGTCTTTGAAATTACCCTCATCAAATATTGATAGAGGGAGAGTTTAAAAAAAATAAAAAAAGGGAAAAGGGAAAGAGAGAGAAAAGGCAAATTCTTGCTCTTGCCCACGGGTTAATGAGGATCTGTTGGTTTATCACCACGGTGCAAACCCCGCAGAGAGCCTCAGAGCACTGCAAAGTTAAAAGTGGGGGCGGGAGGAGAAGAGAAATAAAACGATCAGGTGAGGCAGCTCTATTGATTGGCACTTTGTTTTATGTTTGGCACACAGGAAAGCCATCCCAATAAACACCATTTATCTTGCCCAGCCCTGGCAGGCAGGGTTTAATTGCTCAGGAGCAGGAGTGGGCGGTGGAGAAGGGGCGGTTCTGAGGTCCATCAGCATGGAGGGATGTGTTGGCCAGCAGAGCACTGAGCGTGGGCATCTCCTCCCGCCTGCAGGCTTGGACACAGCAGGCAGAGTGTGTTCCATCAGGAGAGCAGCTGGAAGTCCCAGGTGGCTTCCAGCAGCTGTGGATCAGGTGTGTAGGAACACCCCTGGAAGTGCTGGCCCAGTGGGGGATGCTCCTTGCTGGTGCTCGTGTCCTACTGGCACTGTCCTTGGAAAAAATCCACCAGGGACTTCCCTGGCTCTGGGGCTCTGCAAAGGGAGGGAGCTGGGCTGCAATTGTCCCCTCTCCTCGAGCCAGGGAGGGGCAAGAGATGCACTAAAAAGAGGGCATGAGTGGAGCTGGGACAGACTGCTGTGCTCAGCAGATGCCCTGTGCAATGCTTGGAGGAGGTTTGGTGAGCAGAGCAGCTTCTTGTCTCTTGAGTGATCTCCCAGCACGGTGTGGGGCTGGGGAGAACAGCAGAAGCACCAGTGCTGCCCAGAAAAAGGGAGCAGCTCAAACTTCTTGGAGCAGAGGTTCTGGAGGTGTGGAGGAGGAAGAGGAGGGATAAACAGCTCTTCATCTGGGCTTTGCAGGCAATGAATGTCAAGGGGAAGGAAGGTGCAGGGGGCCAATTTTGTGAATTGCTGGTTGTGAGGTACTTGGTGACTTTTTGAGTTGGCTTTTAATGGGGAGAAGAGGCAAACAGGAGGCCCTGGGTGCAGTTTGGTTGTTGTGAGTGTTGGTTGATTTGCCATAACTAAATCTCACCTGGAGTCAGGGAGACTTGGAAGCAAAGGTGTGCTTCTCCCTGTGTGCTGGGGTGGGGATGGTGGTGCTACTGATGTGCTTTCACCTGACTGAAGGTTTTATCACTTGGGAGAGGTTTGAGGAGCAAACCTGACCTCCAGAAATAGAGGCAGCTGTTGACATCCCCATGGGATCCCTGTGGGAACAGTGGCCAGGGGGCACTGGGAGTGCAGCCAGAGGACAAACAGCATTTTAACAGGAAGGGGGAAGCCATGATGGGATCTCCAGCTTGGTGGAGAGCCATACCTCCCTGCTGGAAAACCTCCCTTCCCCACTGAGCATCTCTGTTCCTGGTGGACCTGCACCTAAAACAAACATAGCACTCTCTGAAAGGACCTGGAAACCTCTCCTGGGCAAGAAAACTCCAACTTCCACCTCCAGCCATCCAGATCTGCAAAGTCAGCCTGATGCCAAGAGATGTGCCAGCCTGTGGCTGAGCAGGACTGGAACATTGTCAAGATCCACCCGATGTGTCCCCAGCCCTGTGCCAGGGCCAGCTTGCTCCTTGTGCTGGGAACAGCGGGCATGGCTGGGACACACGGACACCAGAGCTCTCTCAAGCACTGCCAGCTGTTTTATGGGCTGCTTGGAAACAGTTGGAAAGCCCTGTAATGCCAGTGCTCAGTACTAGTTACTGCTGATGCAGCTGGGAGAGGAAATAAGGGGAGATTGCAGCTCTGAAAGATGTTTTGGGCATCTCTGGATTGTGGAGCCCAAGGCAGCTGTGGCTCAGGAGTGGGAAGCAGAAGGTCTGCTGGACTCCTCCATGCTGGGGGATGATTGTGAACAGCGTGGAGCATGTTGGAGGGAAAGAAGAGCTAGGATTCTAGGTTGTGATCTGAAGTGTATTTCATAAATGATTCAAAGAAAGCTGCACTAACCCCATGGCTGCTCTGCCTCCTGCTGAGCTGCTGGCTGAAGCTGTTTCCCACCCAAGGATGGATTGGGGTGGATCCTATCCAGTATGTGCTGGTGATCACTTGCTGTTAGCTGGAACAGGGAACAGGGGTCTGGACAACATGTTGGATCTGAAGCCTTTGAGGGGGGATCCAGATGGTGTCTGCATCCCTTGTTTATCAGGCTAAAAATAAAGAACTAAAGAAAAAAATCTCAGTCTTCCTTTCCCACTGTAAGTTCCCTGTTCTGGAGTCTTTGGAAGGGATGAAGGTGGTTTTGTTCCTGCACAGCCCCCGGGAGATGCTCCTGCCATCAGCAGAAGTGCCACGGGCGGTGCAGATGCTTGGAGGGGGAGCTGCTGTGTGAGGGAGATGAGAGAGGTGCGAGAGGAGGGCACATGTGGTCAGGGTGTGTGCAGGGCGGAAATATCAGCCGAGGGCAGAAAAGATGCTTTGACCTTTGTGAGGGGGCAGGGGTGCAGTGAGCCATTTAACAGAGCAGCTGAATCCCTGGGCTGAGCCACGCAAGGACTGCCCCAGCAGAGGGGCTGCTGCTCCCAAGAAGGCTCCCAGGGCTCATGCTCAGATGGTTCCTTTAAAGGTTAATTCTCACCGGCAGCATCTGGAAGAAAACTGCGAGTACTCAGAGGGAACTCAACCCACTCCAATGGGTCTTCGCCTTTGTGGTTCTTTTTGTTTTTTAAATGTTAAAATTTGCTCTCCTTCATTTCTCGAGTTAAAAATAGAGAGAAAGCCAGCGGAGAGGAAGCCGGCCCTCCCAGCTCGGCTCCCGGGGCAGAGGCACAAAGGATGCGCCGTGCCGATGCCCGAGCCGGCAGCGCGGTGGGCTGCGCTCCCCCTGCTCCGGGGTGGCAGAATAAAGAGCTCCTGCAGTCACCTTTCTTTCCAAGAGCTGCATTGTTAAACCCCTCCGCGGGGAAATCCAGGCAGTGTAATTGCTCTGCTCTGACTCTGCCCGCTGAGCCGCCTGAATTAAGTGGGTGTTTTGGCATCCCGAGCCGAGCCTTGTGGGAAGTGACCTTCGCCTTCCGCCGCTGCTCCCTGCAACCTGCCGCTAATTAGGATGGAGAGAGCCCTCCTTTGTTTCCAAACAGTGGTTTGCCTCTGTCCCGGCGCTCTGCCGGGAGCTGCCCGGTGTGACTCGGCGCATAATGAGCGCACGGCCGCGCTGCAGCGCCCGGGAGCCGGCAGAGCCCGGCCCCGAGCCCGCTCACGGCGCAGCCCCTCGTTAAACAGCGTCCCGAACAGCATCTCAAACCACGCTTCGTTAAAAGAAAGAAATAAATAAAATAAACACCACCATTTCCACGACGCGTTTCATCCAGTATTTGCAAACTTGGGAGCGGCATCAACGCCCGCGGTGCCGCACAAGGGTCATCGCTGGAGCTGTGCCGGGTTTGGGCAGGTGTCAGGGGTCCACAAAGAATCACACAGGGTGCTTTGGGTTGGAAGGACCTGAGAGATGATCCAGTTCCAACCCCCGAGCCGTGGGCAGGGACACTTCCCACTGGGAATGGGCTTTGCCTGCTCTTGGGAAAATTCTCCCAGGTTTGAAATGGTCTGAGAACTGTAATGGTGTGAGAACTGCCTCGGCTCCAGGCACTGCTAAAAGGGGAAAGAGGAATTTCTGCCTTTTGGAAAGACACTTATTTCCAACCCAAAAAAAACAAGCACAAAGATGATCGAGTTTTCAATGGTAAAACTCAGCAACTCGCCTGGAGGAGAAACCTAATACGGGACACTTTGAGGGTTTAAGGCAAATTTACTCAGAAAGAGGATTAGCTAAAATATGTTGAAGGTCTGTGTGAACACCCCCACTGAAACGTAATCCGGTTTATCGGCATTTGTGTTGGAAATGAGCTTGGTAAACCAAATTAATGTCACTTCAGTTCTGAGTGAGAACAGTCTGCCGGGATTTCCTAACTTTAAAGCAATGCACTTTAAATTCACACCTTTAACTTTACCCAGTGCTCCCCTTGAGCAGTTTGCCACATCTGCTGACAAGGGGACAAGGAACCAAACAGATTTATGGGCATATGTGAAAAACCTAGAAATACTCAGACCTCAATTCTCACAAGATGTCTTGGATCAAGGGGATCCAACCCAAAAATCATTGGGTTGGGCGAGCAGTGGTTGGAGATGTGTGTGCAGACAGCTCGGCTCCTGCGCTCAGGAGGCCACTGATGCTGTCAAAAAGCCATCTTCAAGCAGGGTCTGCTGCTGCTGCAGATCCCACAGACGCTGTGGCAGGCTCCTGGCAGGAGCAGCTCACCGTCAGACACCTGTGGGACCTGCTGGGCAGAGGGAACTGAGGGGCAGAGCAGGACAGGTGTTGCCCTGGGATTGGCCAGGGGCTGAGACCATCCTTTGCTGTCCCTCTGGGACAACAGGAGAAATGTCCCTATACCAGAAGCAATGGGAAGAGCCAGGCAGTGAGCAGGTGCTCAGAAAGACAGAGTGATCCACCCTGCAGGGCCTTGGGGTGAAAAACCCACATCAGCTCAGCCTCACACCGTCCTGCCCAGGCTTAGGGATGGGGTCCTGCAGGCCTGGAGGCTGCTGTGGGGCAGAGCAGCTGCTCTGCAGGGAACAGGATCTGCACAGAACAGGATCCAGATCCCATCTGGCTCTGCCTGGGAGCTGGCTGTGCAGGAGCAGATCTCAGCCACCCCTTGGGCAGCCCCAGCTGAGTCCCCTCCTGGCTGTTCCAGGTTCACCCAGTCTCACCAGGGAGCCAGGGCAATGCCTTGTCCTCTGTGGGTGCTCCCTGAGGATTGCCTGGCACGAGCTTTCTAGGAATTGCCACCCAGCACGGGAAGTGCTTGGCAGGGCAGGGCTCACACTGCCCACCTGCCACGTCCTTCTCTCCTCACCAGCCCTCCCTGTGTCCTTAGTGCTGCTCAGAGATGTCGGAGCTTGGATGGCAGCGCTGAGTTGGCAACTTTTAATATTGCTGAAACATAATCAGCTTTTGCTTCTACAGCAATTAGCATGTTATTACCCATAATGTTTTGCATGGCAATTTTGTTGTAAACATTTGTACTAATTCACCATAACCTAATTATTTTTATGACACATAATTATGAAATATTTTTGGAGGAGGAATGGCTTAATTTTCTATTTATACCATTATTTCCTGGAAGTGTCAGTTATTTTTACATCAGGAAACAGCATCTCCCCCCTTCCCCAATTAGCCCTTTCTATTTACTGCCTCAGCTTGCCTGTAGAGCGCAGTTGCTGGGACCACATTCTGCTGGAGCTGTGTGATGGATTCTAGGAGAGCCTAATTGAGCTGTGATTTGTGGGAGCGTGATACGTAAGTGCAGGAAGGTAACAAGTGGTTTTCTCTGCTGTTTGGTGGGTGGATGTGATGATTCCCGGTTAGAGCATATGCCAGAATGACCCTTTCCAAAGTGTTTAAGGAAAGAGTGATGTGAAGGTGAAGCTGTTGCCTTAGGACCATGTTTTTCAGGAATGCTAGCAGAGGCAGGACCTCTTGGGGGAGGTGCTCTTGAGTTTCATAGAACCATGGAATAGGCTGAGCTGGAGGATCAAAATTCAACTCCTGGCCTTGCCCAGGACACCCCACAATCCCACCCTCTGCATCCCTGAGAGCATTGTCCAAACGCTCCTGGAGCTCTGGCAGCCTTGGGGCTGTGCCCATTCCCTGGGGAGCCTCTCCCACCCTCTGGGGGAAGAACCTTTTCCTGATATCCAGCCCAACCCTTCCCTGGCACAGCTTTGGACATCAGTAACCTGCTGCTCAGCTGTTGGCATCCATGGACCAGAGCCACTGAGACACTCCCCATGCTCTTTCTTCTGCCCTCTGTGATTGTGCCAGTGTGGATAGATAGAAGGTAGGAGACTAGAGATAGTGGTGAAAGTAATCTCACCCCTAAAGAGTTACAGCTGTGCTAATTATCAAGCATTAAGAACAAGCCTGCCCTTAATAGGCCACAGCTGGATCCAATTAAGAGGGGCATTATAAAAGAGCAGGTTGGTTGGTTGAAAGGAGAGATGGAGTTTGTTGGCTGTGCTGAGAAGAAGGAGGCAGTGCTGTGAGGAGCTGCCCCTGAGCTATCACTGAGAAGGTACGAAACCTTTACAACAAAATGGCAACATGCCAGTGTGGAGAGCAAGGGCATGGGGGTACCAGACATGGTGGGGGTGCCTGGAAGGCCAGGAGAAACATCTGGGCTATGCTTCAGGCTCCAGGGAAACATCCTGAGCTAGAGAGGGAAATGCCACATGAATGCCTGGAGCGCAGCCGTGATGAGCCCGGCCTTTAGGGAATGCTGCAGGATGATGGGAGAGGGGGAGCTGCATCCCTGCAGCCAGCATTTAGTGGCAAGAGGCCTTCCTTAATCACATTCACGGAGGCAGTGTGTAGAAAATCCCGAATTCAGGCTTCTCCTAACAAGTATGAAAGTTGGCAGGCTGAAAGGCTTGTATATCTTGTCTGATCTCCAGTCTGGAGAGGTCTCAAAACGGAGCCATGTGTAGTGCATTGACATCTTAAAAGAATTTCTTTAAAAAAAAAAAAGGCATTTCTAGATGACTGTATGTCATATAAATGAGATTTATTTCAATGCCTGTCATGATAGTTGAGGCAGTAACAAATCCAGTAATTGCTGGCGCTCTGGTCGTGTATGCTCTGAATGTTTAACTCACAGATGCGTTTTTGCAGCAAGTCTCAGGTTATTGAGTCAATCCCTTTCCCATTTTTCCTGTCTCCTGGCTGGTGAAGGTGGAGCTGCACGGTGTGTTAGGCACGTTGGGCAAGGGGAGTGTTGCAGGCAGGCTGCTGTCTCAGAACCTGCCTATAATTACCTGTTAATTGTGTGTAACTGATGGGGACCGTGGAAATTGGGTTAAGAAAAACTCACTGGAATTTCAAAATCCTTCTCAGTGCTGGGTATTAGTGCACAGTCACACTTCGGGAAAACCTACAAGTAATCAGAGGTGCAGAGCTGAAATGATACAGTGGATTTTGGGACTGCAAGACCTTGGAACTGAAGGGGGTGGTTATATGAGGAATTTTAGCAGCTCTTTGCCCTCCCTAAGTACCAACAGACCCCCTCAAAAGTGACTTGTCCAAGAGCCCTTCTTAAACGAGGTGTCTTTGTTCTTTGGTTATTCACTGCCTGTGAGAAAAGAGAAGGTGACTTGCCAAGTCCTTTCATCTCCAAACCCCAGTGTTATCCTTGATCTTTCCACAGAAGTAATGAACTGAGATAGTGTAAAGACTGTCTCATGAAATGTCTTGAAAATGAAGTGAACTCTGCTCTGGGTTATGATCCAGCTGATATTGCCAGATCCTTAGCAGAACTTGAATATTTTGTGCCCAGCTGTCACTGTGACTTTTTATTATTTTTTTCCCAGGGATTATGCATCAACAAGGGTATTCTGGGCATCAACAACAGTTAAAAATGTGTCATAACTTGATATGGTGTTTCATGTCTATCAGCTGAACTCTCTTAGAGGCACCACCTTTAAGCATGCTGGGCAGGGATTTTTGGGGTTGAGTCAAGGATATCTAGAAGGTCCCAAGGGACTGGCAATCACACTGATAATGCAGGGAGGTCACTTTTGCATGAGATGACGTTTTTGCAGGGGACCTGTAAGAGGGGAGCAGGACAAATGCAGCTGCAGTGGATGGAAATGGGTAATTTTAATTTTATTTTAATACTCTGGGGAATTGTGTCCTGAGTGGGAGCAAGCAGAGGACATTTCTGTATTTTCAAGGTATCTGGTAAAGGTCAGACTGGTCTAATCTAATGCTGTGGAGGTCAGGAAATTGGAAGTAGGGGCTCATTGCAGTGGAGAACTTTCCCAGCTCATGACTGGAAATAACACAGTCAAGAGTCTCTGATATACTCCAGGAAATATCTGTTGGGTCATGGCACTGCTTTGTTTTTCTCAGGAACAGGTGAAATAAAAGCAATAAAAGGAGGCAAAGACAAGGGACACCTCTTCTGTGTCAGGAATCTTATGAGAAATCCATCCCTTATCGCTGCCTGAGGTGTTATGAAGACGGAGTTAAATGTGTGTATGACCACATGAGCCAGATCATATTTGTGAGAGTAGACAGATTGGTATCATCTAATCATAAAAAAAATCCCAAAATATTCCACCTGCCTCACTGGAGAGCATGTTCACCTCTGCCTCTGTGGCCTGATAGGCTGCATGCTTTAAATATCTTTGAAATTAATCCTTTATTAACACACATTGGCAAGTGCCTTGGCAGGGGTGAGGTGGGCAGCCAGGAGATCTTTTGGAAGCATCTGCCTGGGAGTGCTCATCAAAAGAGATTTTAAAATGGTTTTTAGTGGTCGTGCAAGTGTCAGAGGGTTTGTCCATGGTGCATCCAGCTGTGTCAGCCCAGCAGTGAGGGAAACCAGAGCTGACAGGTACCTGGTCACCCCAAAGCCCAATCTGTGTGATCTCACAGCAGCCCTGAGCTGCTTTGATTTTCCCTGGAATGGGATTTAGTGCTGGGATCTGGAGGGAGCATTGCAGGAACCGACAGATGGGCTCGGAGAGACACAGGGAGGTGGCTGAGGCCTAAGTGTTCCAAATTTATGGTGGCCATAAAAACCTGTGGAAATGATGGATTCTGCTCATTGCTCACGCACACAGTGACAGGTTTTCGAATAAAGCAGTAACTGATAGCCCCTGGGCTGGGAATTGAATTTCTCCTTTCATGATGTCATCATGATGTCATACTTTATTGCCTGTAATTCTAAACCCCATGGCTGTTGTCAGCATGCTGGGTTCACGTGTGTGACATCACATGGGGCTTCAGCTCCGGTCTCTGATGACGGCGCTCTCCTAACTGTGATTTAAAGTGCTTTCCTGTCCTGATGGAAAAGTTATGGCTTTCCTGGGGCATATCGGGTTCCAGGCCAAATGCTGTCGTGGCTGAGGAGGGAATGTCATTTGGAAAGGACTTTGGAGGGCAGAGAGTGCAGTTCTCAGTGCTGTGTATTCAGAAAAATATGGCTTTTGTGGCCTGGAGGACACTGTCACAGCCAGAATGATTGCTTGGGACTGAAAGGGTGACTGACACATGTAATCCTGGTGTCCTTTGCCTCCTCTGTCCCAAAGGAATATTGAACAGCTTTCCTCTAAGGACAAATAGAAAGGAGAGGAAATATGGACTCATGCATGGCCAGGCTGGTTAATGGATCCTCATGTTCTCCTTCATCACACCTTGTGCTCAAAAGAGGAATTTGTGAGCAACCCTGCCCAGGTGATAGGTGCTGGAGCCCTTAGTTCTGATGACAGGAGGAAAGTGTGTCTTGCCTCTTTGAGCCCCTGGCTCTGGGGCCCAGGGAAAGGTGCTCCCAAGGGCAGGAGAAGCGCAGGCAGCAAAGCCAGGCCTGGGTGTTGGCTGCTTGGGTTTAGTGAATGGTTCAGGTGTGGTTACCATGGTGACACACATGGGTTTTGTATTCACACAGTGTGAGGTGATTGGGGTGGGGCTGAGCCTCATCCCCAGTGGCACAGCTGTGAGCAGCACTGACAGCAATGAGCCATGGAGTGCCCAGGGGCACTGAGCAACCACCAAAGGGAGCAGAGGGCACACAGGTGCAGTGCATCAACAGGAGAGGATAAAAGGCTGGGCTACAGAACAAGAAGGGCAGAGCTTGAAGCCTTCTGGAGTGGTGAGGTGTTACTGTGCATGGGGGAGTGCACAAGGCTTTCTGAAGTTGTGTGGTGACACTCTGTGTATTGTGGCCATCTCAACTGTGACAAGTGCTGGGACAGGTTTTAACCATGCTGGAGGGAGGGGGTGTGGCAGAGAGCTGTGGCCCTGTGTCCCCAAGGCCTGTACTTCACAGGAGAGCTCACCAGACACTGCTGTGGTCTGCCCACAGTGGAGAGCCCAGAGCATGTGTTTTACCAATATTCCTTCTATGCAACACCTATTTTCTCTTTTTGTTTTGGAGAGGACAGGCTCCTGGAGTGGGTCCCTTGTTTGAGCACACCCTCGTCCCCTCTAGCCCTTTGAATTTGTATCCATAACCCCACTGTGCTTGTAGTTTTGTAGTGGAAGGTTTATTTTGATGCTTCTGTTCTGTCCCATCCTCCCTTCAGACTCCTCCCCAGCTGGCTGAACTGAGCCTGGATTCCCTGGAACAGAAGGGTAGGCACAGGAGCAAAGTCTGTCTTTCTTTTACAAAGCTTGTGGCAGCAGATTGCAGCATTTGCTGTCAGCTCATTAATTATGAGGGCATTAACTTCTGAAACGAGAAAACACTGGAAACACCAAGGTTGCTGCTTGGATGTTATAAATAACATACTGAATAGATTTGAACTGGTAGAGAGCTCAAAAGCTGCCAAGTTTTCCTGGGAATACCTGGAGGTCCTCTGTGATGGGGCTCAGAGTTACTGGAAGAGCCTGTGCTGAGTTGGCCAACACAGCTTGTCCAGCATGGAACTAGAAAGAGTCAGTGTGGGATCCATGGTGTGGGGATGACAGGTTAAGCTTGGTGAAATTCCTGCTGCCAGCTTATAGGAGCAACCCTCCAGGAATAAAGTGATATTATTGTTGGATTGTGTTGGATCTGCTGCCCCAACAGCACCAGGAAAACTTAGGAAGTTGACAGCAAAGATCTCACTGATATTTGGAGTCTCTGGTGAGCGGCAGCTATTGCAGAAGGAGAAAAGTAAAGACATAGCAGCAACAGCAGTGATACCGATTTTTTTTTTAGTATTTAAATTTTTTTTATTAAAAGTGCACCCCTGTGGCGCAGCTGGCTACTTGCTCAGCACAACAGCACCAGAGAGGAAATTCCTTCCCAGCGCTCACAGGTGATCAACTTACACGTTGAAGCATGAAGTTTGATTACCCTTGTAACATTTTATTAGCTTGCATAGCTGCAAATGTTATTAATGCTCATAAAATTATCCAGTCCTTTAAAATGTCTGTTCCACTGGTGTGCGTCTCCATGACTTCCTGGGGTAGTGGATTCCAGGAGTGACTGTGCTGGGTCAAGTCATATTTTTTTTATTTCTCTTCAATCTACAGCCCTTTTGTTTCATCAGGTGCCCCCAGTTTGCTTTTAAATGATGAGGAAGGTTAATGTGAGGCAGCAAACTGGTTTGGATGGCAAACTTGGCTCTTTTATGGACTTTTTTTTTTGTGTACTGTTGTTTTCATGTATACAGTGTTTTAATAAGTAATATTTCTGTGTATATCTGTAGGTGCATGAATACACCTTAAAGTGTATGCAGCTATTTATGTACAGACACATAAACTTGTGTATTATACCAGTTTTAGGCTTTTTGGGTGTCTTGGGTGCCAGTGGTTTGCTGCAGGGATCCCACCCCACTCTCTGTGTCTCTGAGGGATGTTCTGGGAGGCAGAGTAATAACAGGGAAGAAAAATGTGGCTCTGAGCCGTGTGTCAGCAGACTTCAGACACAATGGGGCCCGTGTTTCCAGACAAGCCTTTTTAGCTAATTAGCTGAGTAAAAAATCTATTTCTCTTCTTAAATTCCCTGCCATCCATCCACCTAATAGAGTCAAGCAGCTCCATATTGTGGGGGTTATGCAATAAATCATCTATCCCAGAATTTATCTCATCGCTCCCAGCCTGGGCTCTCCATCTCTCTGTCCACAGGAGCTGCCTGTTGCCCATTCTGGCTGCTCCCTTCTGGCAGTGACTGTAATGGAGAGTGCTGGAGTTCTGCTCTGGTTCTGGGTGTCCCTTGGCTGTCCCCCAGCAGCTCAGCCATGGCCATGTCCCTCATTGTCCATGGGTTATCCCACAACAAAACCTCCCAGACAGCAGAGGCTCCTATGGCTCCTCAGCCTGGGCTTTGCAGCCCATGTGGGTCTGAGCTGTCTCCAGCATCACCTCTGGAGCCGGGGTGGATGAGGAATCGACTCTGGGAAAATCAGGAAGGGCTGTCTTGGCTTCAGCATCACACAGGCAGGAGGATACACCCCCAAATTTTGGTTGTGTGGTCAATTGAGTAGGAACATCTCCTCTGGAAAGACATCTGAGTCTCATGGACCCATATGGCAGCAATTTTCACCTCAGGTCTGGATTTGGACATTGCAACTCCAGCCTGCGGCTGTTGGATTGCAGTGAGCAAGAGCAAAGAGCCACTAACATTGTTGTGGGCAGCAATGCCTGGACTGGAGTCAAGTTGCTTTTTAACCTTCTTCTTAGCAAACTGAATTGACTGAACTCTTTCAGGTTCTCACCTCAAGGCTGGTTTTTCACACCCAAAATTTATTATCGTAGCTATTGTCCGAACTTGCTGTTTCTGACAATACTTTTTTTTTCTGGAAGTGTGAATACAAGAGCTGGACACAATGTTCCTGCCAGCACCAGCTAGTGCTGTGAAACATGATTCCCTTTGTACTCCACTGGGCATGGGGCTGTGGGTGGCTCAGCTTGGTGCTGGGAGCTCGTGTTCAGCCAGGCGTCCACCCTGACCTTCCCTGGCTGAGCCCCTCACGTCCCACTGCAGTGAGCTGGACGTGGCATGTGGGTGGGCTGCCAGCTCCTTAGGGATGGCAGACTTTGGGGTGGATAAAGGGTGAGCTGGTCGCTGGTTTGCTGGGCTCTGCTGTTGTTTGCAGCTCTTGAGATGTCTGGGGAACGTGGAGTTGGCTCCTCTGGCTGGAGGAGCAGCGCTGCCACATTTTGTTTCATCTGTTTACAACCTCATTTTGTATGAAATTGTTGAATCCTCGTTAGTTTACCAAGAAAACACATTTCCTACAGCCTGGTGACCTGTCCTTGGCTGGAGTTACTGCGTTGTTATCTTTTGCATTTCCTACAGGTGCTCTCAGCTGTTTTTCAATGTATCATTGAAAACCCTTAAATGTGAGCTGAGAGTTGCCATGATCCTTCCCCTGGTTTGTGCATCTTTTTACTGTCTCACTTGTGTTAGTAAGAGAAATTCAATTGTTGGGCAATGATTTCTGCAACTGTTAAAAAACAGAACAAAACCCCAAGAAAATTCTGGAACAGAATGCTTTTGTTGGCGACAGTGAAGGTTTGTAAATATTTATTCTTCATGAGGGAAAAATATCAGGCTGTTGTGATAGAAAATACTCAGGCAATTCAAATTTAAAGTGACAGAGCCCATGCAGGAATGGGGAGCCTGCAGAAATGTCAATAGGTCAGGCCCAGTTGTTGTGTTGGCATCAAGCTCCTCCACCATCCAAATCCAGGAGAGTGCTTTCCACCCTGTGTTGTTGTTTGGAGAACAGTCACAAATGTGTTGTATCTCTGTGCCCCTCTCAGAGGATTATCCTGTCAGCACCCAACCTGTGCTGCAGACAGCTGCCATCCCAAAACCTGCCTTGGGATCATATTTATGCTGGATATTCTGGAAATTTTTTTCACTGAAAGGGTTGTCAGGCATTATAACAGGCTGCCTGGAGCAGTGGTGGAATTCCCATTTCTGGAGGGATTTAACAGATGTGTGTATGTGGCACTTGGGACATGGGTCAGTGCTGGGGTCACTTAATGGTCTGAAAGGGCTTTTCCAGCCTAAGCCATCCTGTGATTCTGTGCTGTTTGGATGCAAGGAGATGATCTTAAAAACCTTCTTACAGGAAAACCTCTGTTTTCAGAGTGTTCTCCAAGTAGAGTAAGGCATGGAGGAGATTATCCTGAGAAGGGCAAAATAAGCGTGGATGTGGGACATGGGGACATGGGTCACTGGTGGGCCTGGAAGTGTTGGGGTAATGATGATTTAGAGGGCTTTTCCATCCTTAATGACTCAGTGATTCTGACTATCACCTTCTGCTGAGGTGTGATGTGAAACCCCACACTCAGCTGTGCTCTCCCTCCTGCTCTTGGCTCTGCTTTGCCATGCGTTGAAGTTGGGTGGAAGAGTGATCCCAAAATACCTTCCCTGGCCCCTGCCAAGGGTCCAAGAGTTTAATGGGTTTTGCTGAATGACCAGGAGGTGCTCTCTAGACCTCCCTTTAAGGGGTGGATTTCCCAAGTGGCTCTGCCTGGACAGACCCCCTGGGAGCAGCATGAGGATTCCAGAATGTGTTGACTGCCTGAAAAGTCTGCTGGGGACTTGGCTTTCCAGATTTTTTTCTTACAATGGAAGGAGGCTCCTATTGCACGCTTAAGTTTTGCAAAGCTAGGGCTGCAAGCAAGTTTTGTGCACAGGAAGTTTTTTCCAAAGTAAATGAAATAAATAAATGAAACCGTGGGGAAGAAACTGAAGGCATGACAAGGCCTTTGTTCTGCTTTGTATTCTTGCCTAGGAATGCTCAGCTCAGCTGTGCATTAATCTCTGGTTTACTGTGCAGCCTTGGTGCTCACACACCAAATCCTCAAAGGGGGTGTGTGCACAGGTATTCATGGAGGTCACTGCACCCTGGAGCTGTGGGGCACCAGGCCCTTTTTGTGAGCAATAATTCATCGCTGCTGCGGCGCCTTGATTTCCCTGTCAGAGCGGGATGTGCCGCGCCTGGACAGCGGGAAGGAAAACTGGGAGCTGAACCCGGCAACAGCCCCTGCAACCAGAGCAGCTGGGATGAAACAGCTTCAGGGGGGAGCAGTGACAGCCACGAGGAGCTGGGGCCTCCTTAACTGTGACCTTGTGATCCCGAGCCAAAGGTGGGGCAGTGGCAGATCCCTTCAAACGTCAGAGCCTCTCCAGCAGCTGAGAATTGGGTGTGGGGCTGCTGGAGAGCTCTGCCGCAGCTTTGGGCCGGGGATGTGATGAGCATTAGCAAGCTGCCTTCTTTCCTCTCTGCCTTGCTTCAGAGCTGCAGTGCTTGGCAGGGATTAATGGATCTGGAAAGGGATGCCGTGGTTGCGGGCTCGGGTCAGGTAGCAGCAGGCCTGGAGGTGACAGGGTGGCTGTGCCAGCTGCTTTACAGTCCTGCCCAACATCCTGCAATTAGAGTGTCACAGAGCACATCCCTGTGCCCTGAGCTGTGATGTTTCCAAATTTCAGGCCCTGCTATTTGGTCCTGTGGGCATGCTCCAACTCCTGGAAATGGATGCCTAATGCAGGTGATTAGGCTGGAGTTTCCATGCTGGTGGGTAGGAGTTCCACAACAGCCATTCCATCTCTGCTTTTCTGCTTTCTATCCTCACATCCCTGACTTCTGCAGGATTGGGAAGAGCAGGGAATTTTTATCCTCTCCCATGCAGTTAATTAGGAAGCATTCCAGTTTGTGCCGTTTGGTGGGGAGCATATCCAGGCTGTTCAGCAATGCTAGGAGAGAACAGACCCTGCAGGGAAAGCAGGAATTCCTGACACCACTCCCTGATTTGGGATGAGCTCAAATTCACCATACTCTAACCCTTCAGTCTCAAGATTGCAGGCCCTCCTGTCATCATTGGCACCAGGGAACAGAAAAAAAGATTCATCTGAGAGTGGAGGTGTTCTATCCTTGTTTGGGTGTTGCTGGCTGTGTGTTCCTTCAAGGACTCGGAGCAGGATGGAGAATGCTGGGTTCAGGGGGAAACAAATTCCTCACCAGCTCCAAGTGGTCTCCACACAACAGGGCAGCAGCACTTGCTGGGAGCCGTGGGGAAACAGATCAGTTGGGTAGAGAGCAGACTTGTCCTTTGGGGTCAGGTGAGCTCTGTGGTGGAATTGGGCTGTGCCCTGGGGCTCTGGGAGAAGCTCCCACACTCAGAAGGTGCCCCTGACCTGAGTGTGCTGTGAGGACAGCAGGTGTGGCACCACACAGGGTCCAAGCATGCTCCTTAGAGAATCACAGAATCCTTTAGGCTGGAAAAGCCCTCTCAGCCACTGAGTCCAACCATTAACCCAGCACTGCCAAGGCCAGCACTGACCCATATCCCCAGGTGCCACACCCATGTGTCTGTGAATTCCCTCCAGGGTGGGGACTCCCCCACTGCCTTGGCTGCCTGTGCCAGTGCTTGACCACACTTTCTGTGAAGAAATTTTCCAGATTATCCAACCTAAACCTCCATTAGCACAGCTTGAGGCCATTTCTTCTTATCCTATTTGTTGTTATTTGGGAAAAGAGACCGGCTCTCAGCTGGCTAGGACCTCCTTTCAGGTAGTTCTGGAGAGCAGTTATTCTGTGTTTTCTTACCAGCAGCTGCTGAGGCTTCACAAATGGGAAAGGGAGGTGGTCCCTGCACTTCAGGCCAGGCAGGATAATCTGTTCATGCTTGATTGACACTGGGAAAGCATCACTGAACCCTTGTGGAGGGGTGGCAGCTCATTAGGATTCAGGCTCAGTCGCTCTTCATCCTCTGGAAAATGCAGCACCTGGCAGGATCACTCACCTCGACCCTTGGTGACAGAAAGTGATGGCCACCAGCTCTTGGTCACCAGTGGGGCATGTCACTGGGAATGACAAACTGGGGGGAAGGAGCACGGGCTGGGGAGAGGGGGATGGCACAGGGAGAAGAAACATCTGACTTGGCTGAGCTCAGGGAGAGCAGAAAGAGCAGCTGCTGTTGTGTGAATAATTACTGTTGTCCATCCTCTTCTGGACAGACAGACAAGAGACTCCTGCCCACCACAGCAGTGAGGATGTGCTGCCTGGGGATGTGCAGTGGTGTGGGGAGAAGCAGCCTGCAAGCTGGGCCATTTGGGACAGAAATGCTGGGCTGGGACAGAGCAGTGGGTCACCTGGCCCAGGTCCCTGCCTCCAGCAGCAGTGGGTGCTCTGTAAAGAGAACACACAGGAATGGTCTCTCTTGCCATCCATTCCAGTTGTGCCCAGAATCCTCAGTCACTGGAAGGGGGTAGTAGAAAGTATCTCTGTCTTGTCCTTTTTTTTTTTTTTAAATCTCCAGTCCATTAATTTATATAATCCCATTTTGCTGCCTGCTGGCCCCATGCTTTGATGCTGATTTCCCATTCCCCACATCCCAGCTGAGTTTGGTGCTGTGCCATCACCTCTGTATGAGGGTTCAGGAGCCTCCCTCTCCCAGCCTTCCCTGATGAGGGAGATTGGGAAGGTTGGAAGTGTCACAGGGTGGTCTCTGCCATTTCATCATCACTTGCATTTTCATGATGGATCATAAACTTCAGCTCAAACTGGGATGGCCATAACCTGGCACCTACAGGGAGCAGCTCAGTGTGGTGCTGTGCCACCTCCCTGTGTGTGGGAACATTTCCTCTCTGTCCTGCTCTGTTCCCATCTCCTGGCAGGCTGAAACTCCTTGGCTGAGGCAAGGGCTGAGCTCCTGGAAATGAGAGTTTGTTCTTGCTGACATGACTTTTGATCTTTGCTCATGCTTGAATTAAGGGTGACCCCTGACTCTGGGTGTCCTGCCCCCACCCAGGACTCAGTGGCTCTTCCAAGCTGGAGCTCCAGGCAGAGGGATGAGGGATGGTGTCTGCTGTTAATCTGTGCTGATAGGTAAGCTCTGAGTGGGTCACTCTCCTCTGGGTAGCCACTTCTTCACAGTCATTGACCTTTATTTGGTTTGCCTTATTTACTCAGGTGGTGAATTAGGTCACACTGAAGTGGCTCCTGTTAAACTGAGCAATGGCCACTTAAATCTGGAGTGACCATGTCCACACAGAGGTTAATGCAGTTTAATCCAATCACTTTAAACCTGCCCTTGCTGTTGTGAGGAGGGATTTCCATCACCATCCCTGCTCAGGTCTGTCCCTTGTGAGGCACAGGAGGAGCAGGCTGCTCCCAGTGGGCAGTGCTTGGACAGGGGAGCTCAGCCCTGCTCTTCCTCTTTGCTCAGAACAGGAGTCCTGGTTCTTGGCAGGGTGAATCTCTGTTTGTATGTTGATTTAGAATTCCAGCTGAAGGAAAATGAGTGAGTAATGCTTATTGCTGTCCTCAGACTCCCTTTAGTCTCTTTTTGTTTTTACAGCTCTTGACATGCACAGGACAGAAGAACAAGGTTCCCAAGAGGAGCAGAATTAACTAATGAAGTAAGAAACTTCCTGCTCATTGGCAGGTGCTGGAGGGTTGTGCTAACACTGTAACTTCATCAGTGTTGGGCTGAGTAATATGAAATTATCAAAACAGGAATGGCAGAACATGCTCCTCTGGGACCTGGAGATGGTCCAGCTGCAGCAGCTCTGGCCATGACAATTTGGTACAGCTGAAGCAGAGTTTTTTCCTGGATTGTTCTCTTGCTTGGGATGGCTGGAGCTTCTGTCTAGGGCCACTCCCCTTCTGCACCATCAAGACCTTTCCCCTTTGGTGGGGAATGTGTTAACTGCCAGGAAAAAATTAACTCCATCCCAGTGAAAGCAGGACACCAGGGCTCCTTCTGTGCTTCAGGCCAGAGGATTCCCCTCCCTCCCTGCCATCTCCCAGGGCTTTGGATGTCTAAGGACTGCAAAGTGTTTACACACTCCAGCATGGCTGGATGGAGAGCTGCTCTCCCTGTAGATCCCAGCTGAAACCCTTCCTAAACCTGCAGCCAAGACTCAGTATCAAACTCTGGACAAACCACATGCTCTTGGTCTCTGAATGCCCCCCTGGCAGCAGGACTGCACCCATCATGCTGAAATGGCATCCACCCCCCGTTCCCACTCCACTGGCCATGCACTGCTCAAAACCCCGTGGCTCCTTTGTAATGCCAGGTAGGATCAGCAGTGGATTTGCCATGAGATCAGTCAGCCAGGATCAGCTGGATGCATGGCCTCTGTCAGCAGCTGTCCCAGTGCTTAGCACCACTGGCAGGATCTAACATTAACCAGTGCTGGGTGTGGGGAGGATCAGCTGCCCTGCAGAGCTCAGCCTGGGAGGAGGAATTTACACTCTTATTTCATTCAGAATGTCCTGAGCAGGAAGGGACCCATAAGGATCATCCAGTCCAGCTCCTGGCCTTGCCCAGGACACCCCAACAGTCCCAACCCATTCCTGAGAGCCTTGTCCAAATGCTCCTGGAGCTCTGGCAGTCTTGGGGCTGTGCCCATTCCCTGGGGAGCCTGGGCAGTGCCCATCACCCTCTGGGGGAAGAACCTTTCCCTGATATCCAGCCTAAATCCCCTGACACAGCTCCAGCCATTCCCTGGGGTCCCATCCCTGGTCAGCAGAGGGAGGGGAAGCTGCAAGGTTGATGCTGTCCCTTCCATCCAGCTTGGTCACCCTGAGCCCAGATGGGACAGATGCTCTGGTCTGGCCCTGGGGAAGCTGTCAGGAGCTGCTCTGGGTGCCTCTGATGACTTTTTGCCCTTGAAGTTGATCACTTTGAGTGTCTCCCCTCTGAGGAAAGGTGATTTTAACCCCTGTAGTCTGTGAGTGGAAGGGGAGGAAAACTGGACTTGTTGTGTGGTGGCTGAGATCAGCAGGAAGTCACAGCTGCCCCCCAGAGCTGTAATACACAAACTTCCCTCAAACTGAGCACTTAATGTGCAAGGAAAGAGGTGACTGATAACAGAGATTACCCTAATGAATAAACGAATGTTTTAAAAGACCCGACTCCTCATGCAATGCGTTATTTTTAACTTAGTGCCAATTTGCATGTGAGTCAATTTGCATACATTAAATCCATCTCCCCTTCTGCACCGAGCTCCCCCTCCCCTTCAGTACAGCATCTCATTATGGGGCTGCTGGGACTGGAGAGCTGGTGGCTCTGGAGGGGATATTAATTTGTCCAATGTGTGCTGTGTAGGTTTTTATCACTTGCTGCACATTGGACCTGGTGCCTTTGAAGTCACCAGTGCCTCCGAGGGCCTTCTGCTTGAGGTGGTTGAAATGGAAAAAGAAAGGAAGGGGAGGGGGAACCACCAGGGGAAGAAAGGAGATTGTTCAGCTGGTGTTAACTTGACAGAAAATGAGCAATGCAGAAACCTCTCCCCTCTGCCAGGGAGCCTGGGCGTTGTGAGCAGGAGTTGTCTGGTTTGCTTCTTGTTGGAGGTGAAATTTGTCATCTTCCTGGGAGCCACAGAGGAGGAGGAATGGGCCAGTGAGAGCCCCAGGAGGAAGCTGTGGGGTGGAGGCACAGATGGTCCCACCAGGTCTGTGTTGCTGTGGTTTTGGAGGGAACGTGGAGGTTTGTGTGTGGTAGGACCCCCCTGCCATGGTTTGATACGTGGGGATCCCCACGGGGATTGGGAAGCAGATCTCTGCCTCCAGGAAAGGTTCAGGCTGGATGTTAGGCAAAAGTTCTTTACTGAAAGAGCAGCCAGGCACTGGAACAAGGTCCCCAGGGAGGTGGTGGAGCCACCATTCCTGGCAGTGTTTGAAAAATGTGATGTGGCACTTTGTGATGTGGCTTAGTGGGCAAAGAGGAATTCAGTCAAAGCTTGGACTTGATGGTCTTTTCCAACCTGAATGATTCCATGATTCCCTGCTGTGGTAGCTGCTGTCGCCCCATGCCTCAGTTTCCCCATGAAACAGAGAGGATTAATGATGCCAACTGCTCTTAGAAGAATTCAGGACACACTCAGAGAATGTGGTGATGGAGAACTGGTGGGGGAACTTTTCTCCATGACCTGGGTGTCTGTTTGAGGGGTGTTGTGATGAAAACACACAGGTGTCATGACATCCCTGTGTCTTTGATAGACAGAGAAGTCACTTTGCTGCCCTAAGATCAGCTCACAGGATTTTGAAATGCTGCTGATGCAGTGGAAAAAGCTTTTACTGTTGTACAGCAGAGCCCAGGGGGGTTTTTCACAGTTCCAAGTACTGACCAGAAACCCTGGAAATGTTTTGAGGAAGGAATGAAAATGAAAATTTCTTTCAATTAGTTCAGCATTTTTCAGCCAGTTCTGGTTGCAATCAAGAACATTGTACTGAGCTCGAGTGTTTCTTTGAAAGAGCCTTAAAAAAATCATCCAGGGAAATGAATAAAGGAAGTGACCCAAATCTAATCTAGGCTGATAGGCTGCAGAAGACTTATCTTCAGCAAGTAACAAGGTCCCTTCTCCCTTCCCATGTAACAGGAGTCTTAGCCAAAGCTCCTGCAATGTGGCAGTTCAGGAATAAATGTCAGCAGCTCCTCCGTGCAAGGAAAATTTGGATGTCAGCAGCAAGAGGCAATGTTTCTGATGAACTGATGCAAATGGGATGCTGGGATCAGTGCTGGGGGGCTCTGATCTTGTGTAATTTCTATGCTTTGAGGGTACCCAACCCCTGCAGAGCAAAGGGTCTTGTGCAGATAATGGGCAGCCCACCCCATCAGAGAAAACCTTCAGGGAATGATTTTGGTCCACACAAACACCAGCCAAGGCAATGAAGAGCATGGTATGTAGGATTTGTTAATTAGAGAGGGTGGGGAAGTCCATATCCTGCTGCAGCAGCCTTTGTGCTGTGTGTGCAGCAAAGGAGAGCTCCTGCCCTTCCGAGTGTGGGGCAGGGGGTGATAAAGGTGAGTGAAACATCTCGCCTTGGATAGCGAGCATGGCTGGCCAGGAATAAAAAACACCTGGTGGAGGAGGATCTGTTCTATTCAAGCTGTTCATCATGAGTCCAGTGCAGCTTGTTTCCAGGTTCCTTGGACAAGAGGGAAGCCTCAAACTGAAGGAGAGGTGCCTGTGGAAAGGCTGATCTCTGCCTGGAGCTGTGCAGGGCAGCTGCTCCCAACCTGGGCTGCGTTCCAGTGGGGCCTGATGGAGAG
Organism: Passer domesticus; assembly: GCF_036417665.1. NCBI lineage: Eukaryota > Metazoa > Chordata > Aves > Passeriformes > Passeridae > Passer > Passer domesticus. The sequence continues at coordinate 19,832,041 of NC_087484.1, forward strand.
GGATGGATGCAGAGTTGGAAGGGTGTGGTCAGAGGTGCTCTTTTGGGTGTGCTGTGATGCAGGATTGGAAGGGTGTGGTCAGAGGTGATGGACTCTGGGCCACCCCCCTGTCTCCTGAGCGTCCCATTGCCCGCCTGGATGTCTCCACAGAGGGAAGCCACCTCCAGCCCCCACAGACCTTGGTGAGCAGCCTGGGCTTGTCCCCCTTGGATGGAACCAGCCCACCCTGCCCTCCTGAGCGCTGCTTTGCAGAGGGGACACCACAAACATGTCTCCTGGAGGCCGCCCTGCCATACAGGATGTCCTAAGAGCTGCCGAGTGAAGCATCCGGCCCCGCTCCCTCCTGGCTGGCCCCAGTGCCGGGATTGTTTCCACGGCAAGAGAACAATACCTCCCCTTCCATCCAAGAAACGTTTATTACATGATCCGTTTCAGATGTCTCTTCGGGGAGGAGGGGAAAGCAGAGGAGAAATAGATCTCTTTTTTACGGCAGCACGGCGGGATCCATCCCGTAATGGATTAATTATCCCCGCGCACAGGCGGGCTGGGGGGGCTCGGAGCAAGCGCCAGGGTTGCCTTCCAAGAGGAGCAGACGTGGATATTTCTAGCCTCCTTTTTCACAAACTAAAAGGGGTAATTAATTAATCTGGGAAGCTTTCGTGTTCATTATAATTCCCTCCCTCTCCTCGTTCTGTTTCTCCCCTTCGATTGCATGAAATGTGGAGAAAGGTAAAGAGTTTAGGGGCCTATTATGCTGCTCCTTCCTGAGCCCCTGTCAATCTCCCTGCTTGCTTTCATACCTCTGCCTCCTTTTCTCTCCCTTTAAAGCCCTCAGAGGTCAGAAACATTTCCTGGTTTTCCTTTGCATGCCCTGAAGGAAACGGTCTGGGCTGGATTATCTGCCGGTATAAACCAGCACTGATGCACAGGCTCCGTCAGCAGAGTATTCCACGCTTCTGGAAGCTCCTTCCATCCATCTCATGGGCTAGGGAGGAGAACCATCCCTTGGGCCTGCTCCTCCTCAGCTGGGGAGGAAGGCCCAGGATTAATGCTGACAATACGAGCACTACCTGGGTAAAGACAGAGGCTCCAAAGCCCAGGAGGTAAATGCTGTTACGATGCCATTTCCCTGTCCTTTCCCGTTTTTTATTTCCACCCAGCCAAGCTGCAACTCGAGCAAGAAGCATAAATTCTGCTGTCCCTTGACTCCATCTGCTCACGGAGCTAAAGAGATATAAAGGATGTAGCCAGAGTGAGCCAGTCCATTATGGACTGTTCTGGAGAGGCTGAGGCAGAGATGGAGCCAGGGATTAGAGGACATCCAGGAGCAACTGCAGCTCCTTTGAACTAAGCATGACTTCTCCGAGACACCTAACAAAAACTAACTTTCCAGGGATGGAGAATTGGAAAAATCTCATTTCAGGCTGTGGATACCAATTATTTTAGCTCTGTGAGGCCAGAGATGGGCTGGTGGGAGGTGTTTTCACATCTCCCACGAGGTGAGGAGCCCCTAGCTGAAGTTCTGGGTGGTTGGTTCTGCTCCATACCTGGCTGACAACCCAGCTTTCTGTAGGAAAACTTCTAGACAGCTCAGCCTAGAGAAACTCTGTGGTTCTTGCAGCAAGACTGCTGGTGCTTTGTCTGCCCTCGAGGCAAGGAAGGAGCATGGATTTACATCCAAAAATGAGCCCTGGCCATGGAGCTCTGATGGAAACCCCAGTGCATCACCTCATTGTTCCCCTTACCCAGTGCTGTGAACATTTGACATGGCTGATATGAAGGTTAAAAAAACCAGCACAACCCCAAAAAAAATGCCCTTCCAGAGGCACCACCTGGTGCCCTTTTTTGGTTTTTCTGGGTGCAAAAAGTGTCCCAGTGGTAAGGGAAGGAATTCCCAGTGTCTCTGAAAGCCTGTTTGATTCTCTTTGTTTGCCTGCCTGGTGTACTCATGTGTCATTTGCTGCTCTTGGCAGTGAGTGGGAGTTTGTGGAATGAGAATATGAAATTCCTCCCTCTTCCACAGCTTAGAAGGATGGGTTGTCCTGGCTGCATCCCTCCGAGTGGCAGAATAAATAATTGGGATATGAAGAGCTGCTGTCCAAGTCAATGTTGTGTTCAAAGGCTCCTGGTTGACTGGAGAGCAGGAGAGGCTGTTCCAGTAATGGGTTGTCTGTTGTTCCTCTGCCCAAAACCAGGTTTAATGAAGCATTTGTTCTTTTACTGCCCTCTCCTTAACTGGGTTTTTAAAGCTTTCCCTCAGAGCTGGGTGACAAAAGCAAAATTGTGTCCTGATGTGTTTGTTTGAATTCTTAAGTGAATTTGCTTGGGCGATATTCCCATCCTTTCCCTGGTGACTTTCCAAGAACATTCAAGCAATGAGATTTTCGCTGGCACAAAACAAAACAAAAAAAAATTTCAAAGTCACATTTACAGGTTTTTTTAGCACTATTGATACCTGCAGTGCTAAAATATCCTGACATGGTCTTAAAACAGATTGGTGAAGATTTTGATGAATAATGAATTGTGATTTCTTTTTATTTGCCTTCTGGTTCTGGTTGAACTCTTCAAGCTCTTGAGTTATTCTTTGTAATCATGAGACCTGGAAACTGATTTTCCCTGGGTCTGAAATGATGAGTCTTTGTAGCTGAGTTTGCTGAAATGCAGATGTTTGTTCCTCAGCATTTCTTCAAGTGTTGGTTCTGGTCCAGTTTGGACCAAAACTGGATGTTATTATTATTTCCCCCCAAATCTTTCTATAAACAGGCAATCCTGGAACTAAACCTTAGCCAAGGTATGATGTTACATCCCTCCAACTCTGTGTAACCTTAATTTCTGCTAACTTGAGCTGATCTTGTAGAGGTTTCCCAGGATCACAGACTGCAGTGATTTGGGTGGGAAGGGCCTCAGGAAGTCTTTTGTCCAACATCTTGCACCAGGGTTATTTTTGGGGTCAGAGCAGGGTTTGAAAGCCTCCAAGGATGGAGCGTGCACAGGCTCTCAGGACAACCTGTACCACGTTTGCCCACCTGCTGTTGTACCCAGTGTTTATATCTGCTTGTTTCTGCTTAGCCCTGCTGTCTCCCTTCTCCCTCTTCCTGGAAAACCCCTGGCTCCAGCTTCTTGTTAACTGCAAGCAGGAGTTAGACTGTGAAGTGTCCCTAAGCCCAGCTCCCTTGGCCTCCTTTTGGGGCAAAAAACGCCTGGGACAGGCTTTTCTCAGGATCCCTTACATTGCCATGCTTGTCACAGAGCTCCCCCAGCTCAAAGAAGTCAGCCAAGCCCCAATTCCCCCATTTTCAGCTGGAGATGTGGAGCTGACAGGTGACTGACACCAGTGCAGGGCTGGAGCCTGGGAGAACAACCCGCAGGGATTTCTGAGAGCTGGATTTGCCAGGCAACCTTTCCTCAGCTGCTGCAAGTCATTTGATTGTGGGGGGTTTCTGATGAAATGTATCTGCTTCAATGGGTTATTGCTTCCCAGGAAAACTCAATTTTATTGGGAGACAACTGACCAGCTCCCTTCCTAATAAGCACCACCAAATCATCTGGTGTTATCAGCAACAGAATGAGAGCTGGCAAAAAATTTAATTTGAAATGCAGAAATAACTAATATTAGGGGAAAACCTAACTTTTCTGCTCCACTGGGGACTAGTGCAGTGCCAGGGGATTCACTAAACAGCACAGTTCATATTTTAAATATTTGCTAAGTGAATGTAGAGGCAATTGTTTGGGGAAGTATTTGTCAAATAAACTCAAACAACAAATGCATTTGAGGAAATTGGATTTGTCCACCTGATATTGCAGGAACAGGAGAAGAGGTTAAATTCATCAGATAAACTGTTCAGCTGAACTGTTTGTTCTCCTCTATCCACCCTCCAATCATTATTTTAGAGAGACTACAACTGTTGTAGGCACTGTGCAGAAAATTTATAGGAAACAGATCTCTGGCTGCTGAGGCCCAGAGCCCGCGTGATGGACGTGGCAGATAGGGGAAGATTTAGCATCCAGCACTCTGGGCAAGGAGGAGAGCCCATCTCTGTGCCCAGAGGGGTGAATTCTCTCCCTGCACCCATATCAGCCACTCACCAGGTTTGTTCTGATCACCCAGCTGCAATACGGGGGTGGGAGCTGCTGCTGTGCTCATCAGCCTCCAGCTGGTCCCACCCTCAGCAGCAGCTGGGAAGGCAGGTCAGGACTTCTGGGGTGTGAGCACAGCCTGGGAAATGTGGGGCACCAGTAGTTGGTACCAACTCCATCTCCTGGCTCCCTCCCAGCACCTGGAATGAGGAGGCAATTGCTCCAGGGCCTCCCGGCCGTGGTGATTTATGGCTGAGGGGGAAATGGGTTCTGGGCAGGTGCTGCCCATCTCCATCAGTTATATATGGCAAACCCTTGGCCAGGTGCTTAAAGCAGGATGGGGAGATGTGGCTCACTTTATTTTGCAGGCAGGGACTGTAGAAATCAATTTTATAGCTGCCTTGGCTCTAGGAGTGCTGAGCTCAGAGAGCAGGAAGGGGCTCCTCAGGGTTAACTGCTGGGATTGAGGATGTGAGCAGAGCACAAGGGGTGGACACAGTCCCTGCAGCACTCTGGAGTAGTTGCTGAGGGAAGGAAGAAGGAAAATAAGAAGGAATTTGATTTCCAGGAGAGCAAATTCAGGGAAGTTACTCAAAGATAAATTCAGAAAAGCAAATGGTGCGAAGCTGCTGTTGTCAGAGCCCAGACTAGTTCCCAAATGGCTTGGGAAGCTGAGATCAAGGCAGGAGGCGACTGTAGTTTGGAGATGCAAGATGTAAGGTCAGGAGCCAAATCTCTGAGCTGTAGAAAAATGAAGCAGTTTTTTAGGCTTGAAGAAAGGTGGGGAAGTGATGGCAGTGAGAGAGGAAGGAGCTCAGCTGCAGGGGAGGCAGCACAGCAGGTAGGGCAAGAGAATTGTTCCCTTTGGAGGGGTCTCAACTGAGCTCCCAGGGCCTGCCTGGGTATTATTTATTCTCTGAGACCTGTATCTCTACAGTGGGGCTAAAATAATGTGGGTTTTCTTTGTTCTTCCTGTGCACACAAAATTTCTCTCTGGGACTGTCAACAGAGTGTCTTCCAGGCCTGGAAAAATTAATGCTTTTAAAACCTCTCAGTCTTTCACAGTGGAAATAAGCCTGGCATAGAAATATCTGGAGAAAATCCAAAGTTCTATGTGTGGGTTAGAAAGTGCAGGTCTCCCCTTTCTTTGTGTTCCTTGGGTCTCTTGGTATTTGGCTTTCACCTGGATTTAGCTGGATGAACTGGGGTATGCTCACCTTAGAGGGTGGTGAGCACCATGGGATGGGCTCCCATGGGATAGATACCACAGGCTGCTATCTCTGGGTGTTTCTCTCCATGGCCTGTGTGCTGGGTTTGATCTGTGCCCCATGCTTTTAGCTTGGCTTTCAGACTCATTGCAGCTTTCCCAAGGTGAATCCAGGTGCTGTTCCAGCTCCCAGCTCCTGGTGTATGTGGAGTGCTGAGGGCCAGCTCACCTATCTGCAGGCTCCCCTGGGATACTTCCTCAGACTAAACCTGACCTGGAATGTCCTGGGTTGTGCCTGGCTGACCCCACTCACTGTTCCCCTTCTGGGTTTGTGCTAAAATCCCTGGCAATGCTCACTGCCCTGGAGCAGTGGTGGCTCAAGGGATAGAATATTCCAGTTGGAAGGGACCTATGATGTTCATCCTGTCCAACCTCCTGCCCACTTCAGGGCTGACCAAAAGTTAGAGCCAGGATGGACAGGCCTTGGAACAACACCTTGGAGGTGTCCCTGCCCATGGCAGGGAGTGGAACAAGATGACTTTTAAGGTCCCTTCCAACCCAAACCTTCCTGGGATTCTGTTAAGGGCATTGGTCAAATGTCTCTTAAACATTGACAGGCTTGAGTGGTTAGTTACCCTATTCCAGGTTTGAACACATTTTTGGTAAATAAATGCTTCCTGATGTCCAGCCTAAACCTTCCCTGGTGCAGCTTTGAACCATTCCCACCCATCCCTCTGCTGGATCCAGGGAGAAAAGCCTGAGGGAGTAATTGTTTTGTTTGTGGGTGATTTAATTTAATCCCCTGAGCTCCCTGACCTGTCTTCCTGAGGGGCAGAGCAATCTGGCTGTGCCATCATGTAGCTGTCATTGGCATCTCCAGAAAACCACATCTTTGGAAATCCCAGGGGTGGGGGTTTGTGCCAGGGGCTGGTTTGCTTTAGCAGCTGGCAGTGGGACTCACAGAAGGATCCTTTTGGAGTGGGAAGTGCTTGAATGCAGGACTCGGCCTCACGGCTGCTTGAGCTTGGCCATGAGAGAGCACTGGGGTGGTGCTGGGGAAGTTTGGGAATGGCTCCTGGTCAGTGGTGGGCTGTGCTCAGAAGCTCTGTGGGATCAGGATTTGGCTCTGTTAGGAGAGTAGGAAGGATTTGCTTCCCTCACTCTGAAAATTCAGGTTAGTGGGCTTGGCTGCTTTCTCTCTGTGTTCAGCTTCAGCAGAGGGATTAAATTTCCAAGGAACTGAACTTGCAGAATTAGAAGCTGAGCCTTGGATTTTGTTAAAAAAAAATCTTGACCAGAAACCTCAAGCATGAATTTCTTGTTCCTTTAGTGCTCATTGTCATTTCATGAGGGGCACCCCAAGAGGTGCAAGCACCCCAGCTCTGCCCCCTTGGCTTTCCACGGGGGCAGGAGGGACTCCCAGAGGGGAAATCCTCCCTGGGGCGTCTCTGAGATCCAAACCAAGCCCACCTGTCAGGACTGTGTGCTGCAGTGATGCAGAGCAGATGTGTGTTTGGGCAGGTGTGGGGTGGGATGGCTGCCAGCCCGGCTGCACGTGTTCCCAGGATGGAGAGACCCTCCAAAGATAAGTCTGCAGTTCCGATGAGGGGATATTGAGTTTCGTGCTGCAGGGCAAACGCTGTCCGCTTTGCAGTGCAGCTGCTCTGAACTCATGTCCTTGTTCCAGGCAGCTCTGGAAAAAGGCAGATCCGGCCTTTTTCTCTCTAGTAACGTACTGGCTTACCTGTTTTCCTTCTGGGGTTGGCAGCCTGGATTAGGAGCTTTGTCTGGGTGACATGTCAGCTGATGGCAAGTATCCTCTGTGCTGGGAAGTTTTCCATTTCCATTCTCCATTTCCAGATTCAATTTCTCTGTCACTGTTGGTGGAGGTGTGCTCTGCAGCAGTCTCTGAGAAGGTTTGGCTGTCCTCCTTGCCCTGTGTGTTTTGCTCCCTCTCCAGGCTTATCTGAAAGGAAAACCCTCAACATGTCTAACTCTGCATCCAGAGGCCCAGATCTGGTGCTTGGAAAGACCCCCTGGTCCCCAACAGGCACATGCAAGGTGTGACTTACCCTGAGCTGTCACTTCTCCTGTGTGGCAGGGCCACCCTCCCCATCCAGGGGTGACAGAGGATCTCACCTGCATGGCCCCATGGGAGCTGCTCGATTTTTTGGCTGTTTAACTTGCGCTTGTGCAAAACAGTCTTAGCAGGACTCTGCTGAGCACAGGAGGAGGCCAGGAGCTGATCTGCAGGGGCACAATTCACATCTCCAGTGTGCAAATTCCCCTCGGGTCTCCTGATGGCTTGGGGTTGAAGCCAAGAGATGAGGGAGGAGGATGGAGCCTGGTCTCTGTGCTGGCAGCATCTCCTTTGACACCTGCACTGAGATCCTGGGCCAGCTGTCTCACACCACTTTAGTCCCTGGCCCAGCTCTCTCAGAAGCAGCTCTAATCAGCCTTTAAATGCTGGGGACATGAGGAGAATTATCTCCATGTTTTACAGCTCTCCTGTGAGGGTGCTGGTGCACAGCAGCTGCTGGGCTCTGGGAAGGACTTGGGGAGCTGGGAACTCTGCTTGGCCGTGGGTCACATCCTCAGCTCTGCCCCAGATTCCTGCCTAGTGCCAGGGCAGGGACACTGAGTGCTCTCCAAGCCCAGATTGGGGTGTACAGCCCTTGCTGAGCAGCCAAAATGAGCGTGGGGGCTGCTTGTTGGAATAAAAGGGCAGGGAAATCACCTTGCAGGAGCAGGCTGGTGAAGCAGCTGGTTCCCCACATCCCTGAGGACACAGAGCCATTCAGAGCCTTTGTGGAGTGGCCCTGCTGCTCCCTCTGCACACATACACACATTGCTGATTTATTTAGAACTCATTTTGTGCTAAAAAAGTGAAGAAAAAAGAGCCTCTCAAACAGGACTTGTAAGTGACACACTGAAGCTTCTGGAAATGTGTGTTTGGTAATCATAGGATAGCTGGGGTGGGAAGGGACCTTAAAGATCATCTGGTTTCAACTCCCCTGCAGGGACAGGGTTGGATGGGCAGGGATAACTTTCATTAGATGAGGTTGCTCAAAGTCCCATCCATCCTGACTGGAATCCTTCCCCTTGTACTGCCAGGTTCTTTCCACAAGTGTTTTCTCCCCATTTTACTGTGTGAACAAAGTCAGGGTTGAATTTTCTGCAGTTGCCACTCTCAGCAGTGGCTGGGACCTGATCTAAGAGCCTCTGCTGCCCCACAGAGTGTCCAGCAGAGCAGGAAACAAATCACGGCTGTCACTTCCCCCCATGTCCCTGGGGACTGTACTGGGCCTTTTGTGGGGGTCAGGATGGTTTTTGGTTGATGTGTTAAGGATGGAAACCAGACCAAGATGTGAGCCAAAGCTGTCTGTCCTGGGATGAACACAGGGAGCTCTGAGCTCCCTGTTTTGGCTCTTCCCAAAGTGCCATGAGCCCGTTCAGCCTGGCTGCATCTCCTCCCTGCCCCATCCCAAGGGTGAGGGCTCAGTGGGATGCTTAGGCAAGGGAGAGGTCTCCACATGCCACTTGTCATGGACCTGCAGTGGGATTTGCTGTGTGAGAGAGTATTTAAACAGCTTCTCTCCCTGTTCCTGCCTGCAAGACTGAGTGGATTTTCCCTTACTGAGCTTGGCTGTGAGAGTGGATGTGATGAGATTGCTCAGGGCTGTATTCACACTTCCTGCTGGCCATGCTAGGCAGGCAGCCTGGGAGAGCCAGGACATGGGGAACACAGTGCTGGGTGGAAACCTGCCTCCCTGCCTGGCCAGCAGCTTCAGCTTGGGTTGTTTTTCGTTACATCCTTCTGAAGAATGTTTTTCTTTAGAAGAAAGAGGTTGCCTTCCCCCTCTCTTTTTTCAAAAGGGAAAGACTTTCCTTTAAAACCAAAAGCAAGAAACAGAAAATTGAAAGATTTTTCATAAAGTTTAGCTTTTGTCAAGACCTCATTTTCCTTTGAGAAGTGAAGAGAGGAAACAAGGGAGCAGCCTCTAACTCATGTCAGGTACCTGCGTGCACGAGCATGATTTGTGTGCTCTTTCCTTTTGCTTCCTTCTTCTCTCGCCACGTTCCCTCTGACAGAATATCCCTTCCAGGGCCTTCTGCTTCAGATGTTCTTAAAATTAATTTCTCTGTAGCACTGGCTGTTGGCTCACTGTACTCCAAGCTCTGTCTCACTCAGCTGAGGATCTCTGAACCTCTGTGTGGACTCCTGCACTCCCAGGGCCGGCGATGCCGACAGGGATGAGCTGATCCTGCTCCTTCTGGCTGTGCCTCCCTCGACACAAATCTTCATTTACTGAGGGATTTTCTTGGCTTCTCTCTCACCATTCCTGGCTCCCCTGTTCGTATCCGAAGTGGTGGTTTAGCAGAACTTGTTTTGACAAAAGCAAAAGGATATTCACAGCCAATTAAAAATATGGTAATGGAAAGATGGGGAAGAAACATGGTGCTTCCTCTGCTTGAGGGGGTTGTTGGGAGCTGTCACTGTGCTTAGAGGGATTAGCAGTGCGTGCTGCAGGTCCATGTCAGATTGAATGTTAAGCTCCCAGGCTACAACCATGCTCCTGGGAGCAGGGTAAAAAAATCATTCATTACTGTGGGGATGGAAGGATTACTTCAGTAATTTGCTCATTGTCTTGTGCTCTCTCTCATGAGGGCACACAGACACATATGTATTCACAACACTCAATTTATGAGCGTCTCATGCTGCAGATGATGGAAATTTAGGGTTGTTGGGGTAACTTTCCCTGCCTGAGATGTCTTGTGGTGAGAAAGCCAGAGCTATTGGAAGATTTGGACTTGCATCTCCCCTCCCCTCCTAGGACCTGCACTTTTATGTGGCTGTGCCATGGGTGATGGGTGCCTTGAATTGCTCATCATCCTCTTCCACTCTGGGTGCCTAAGGTTGTGTGAGCACCCCAGGCAGGCAGTGGGAGGGCAGATCAGAGTTTGTGCCTCTGTTCACTGCCCCTGAAGAGCTCTACCTGCAATTCCTCCTGTGGTGTGGGGGTAGGTGGTGGCTGAAGTTGTGTAAATCCATGAAGGAGTAAAAATGGGCCTGTTGGAAGAGTCTTGCACAGTTTGCTTTCAGCTGTGTGCAGGGTGTGCCAGGAGTCTGTGTCCTGGGTTTCTGCAGTGGATCAGCAGGCACAGCTGACAAGTGATGGATCACCTTTGAGGTGACACCTCAGGCTGTTTTCAGAGATGTCATTCAGCAGAAACTGAGCATATGGAATAGAAGATGTGGCAAGAAACTGGAGCCACATCCATCCTCTTGCTCCAGGAGTGATGGAGAGACAGACAGGCTCTCTGATCTCTGCCTTTTTCCCTTTTCTCCCTTTGTGCTCCTCATCTGCTGCTATTTTGTCACCCCTTTCTTACCTCTCCTCAGGGGTAGAAGTCCCTGCATTAAGCTGGAGTTGTCAGTGCCATGGGAGGTATCCTGCTCGATGGACATGATGAAAACAGTTCCAAGGTGTCTGGCAGTCCTTGTGATCCACTTCCAGTTCTGGTTTGCTTTCTGAGAAGCCCCCATGCTCCTGATCCCACCCCCACATTGTGACTGGGAAAGTGCAAGGGGAGAATTTGCCTTAATCTCTGTTTGTGAGGTCCTGGCATCTCCTCTAAGACAAGCTGCTCCCTCAGGAGAAAAATCTGTGCAGGTTGATGTGCAGAAGAGTAAGGGCTGAGCTGCTTTCTGGCAGGCAGCTGGAGCAGCCTGTAAAGGGTTACCTCAGACAGCAAGAAAAGCCAGACTCTACAGCACGGCTGTGTTTTTTTAACAGGCAGCCCAGACTTGTAATATCAGCACTTACTGAATTAATTTACTGTGTAGCACCAGTAAAGCTCTAAGTTCTTTCAGTGAATTCTAGTTTTGAGAAAAATCAAGAAAGCAATTACTTGGTTTGGTCATTAATTACTCACTACTGGACATTTTCGAAGGCGTCGCATGAAAAACCTGAGGCAGCCATTAAGAGCAGCTCTAATGCTATTGATCTATTTGTGCTTATCGTGGAACTTCTCTGCTTTTATGATGTTTTATTGAGCTGGGGGATGCAGGTGTGTGCAGCCAGGGAGTGTGAGCTGCTCTTTGCCATGCTGGGGTTGCCCTCTTGGTGGGGGCTGGTGGCTTCTCAGAGCATTCCTTAGAGGGAAGCCCCTCAGGATGGTGGGCACTGGCAATTCTGACCACTGCACACCTGCACACCCTGGACTGTGCTTAGCATGAGGGGGTTCATGTGTAGGGCCATGCTGTTAATAAGGGGAATCCACCAGGGGGGGAAAGGAGCAATTGGAGCCAAGCAAAGGGACTTGCTGTGGACTTTTGTAGAATGGCAGTGACAAAAGATGTCCAGACAGAACCACAGAATCATTGAGGTTAGAAAAGTCCTCCAGGATCACTGAGCTCAACCTTTGATCTCCAACTTGTCACCCAGCCCACGGTACTGAGTGCCATGTCAAGACATTCCTTGGACACCTCCAGGGATGGGGACTCCAAACCTCCCTGGGCAGCCCCTTCCAATGCCTGACCACCCTTTCCAGGAAGAAATCCCTCCTGATGTCCAGTCTGAGCTTTCCCTGGCACAGCTTGAGGCCATTTCTCCTTATCCTGTCCCTGTTCTCTGGGAGCAGAGCCTGACCCCTGCCCTGGCTGCCTCCTCCTGTCAGGGACTTGTGGAGACCCCCTGGCATCCGTCTGCTCTGTTCTGGAAAGGTCACCTCTGTCTTAAATCTCTTTCACTGGCACTTCCTGCAAACAACTCCTTCCCTCCATTTATGTCTCTCTTCTTGTGGTTCAATATCACCATGGCCATTTACCGACATGAATGAAGCCTTTGGAATTGGACATAATCTGCAGAAAAATGTTACCTACCAAGAAATCAGGGGCCAGGAGTGGCAGGCAGAGCTCTCCTGGGCAGGGCTACATGCTGCTTTGCTTCCTCCCTCTACAGCCTGTGGGATAATCCTTTCCTATCCCCTCAAACCAGAACGGCCCAAGTGCCACCCTGGAATGCAGTGACACGGAGCTGAGATTAATCCTGCTGCCAAGTGGGAAAGGTGTAAGCCCACAGCAGCAGGAGCATTTTCTGGTGAGCTGGAAATGCAGCAGGGAGGGGTGACAGCTCCTGGAAAAGGGCAGGGTTGTCATTTGCCTTCCTGGGGGTTTCTCAAGGTGGACCAGGGTGTCCCAAGGTTGGTGTTGGTTGAATCAGGATTTGTTCTGGCTTCATTCCCAGTAGTGAAAGGTGCAGTTTTCCCATGTACAAACTGAGATGGAAAATGCCACTGTGCCATTATTCTATTTCTCCCCCCATACCTTGAGGAACTGGAAAAAGCAACACACATTTAACAGTGCCAAGGGGATGTGGCTGTTCTGCCTGTGCCTCCTGGCCTTTCTCCTTCTCCCATCACATTTGGCATGCAAAATTGAATCATACCCTTCTCACCCGCTTCCCACTGGGGGAAAGGTGGCCTTTAAATCATAATATGATTGCAGACAATGTTGCAGAAGGGGAAAATGAGATGAACTTTAAACTCCCCTTTGCTTTACAAATTTGTTCACGTCTTCCCTCACAGCTGCTTAGTCATGCCCATTAGATTTACCATTTTCTGGGAAGGAAAAAGGGAAGTGAATTTTATTATCTATTCAGCATCTGACTTGGTGCCTTTCTCCCCTCTTTTGTCTGGTTTAATCAGAAATTTGCAGAGGTTTTGATTGGGCTTCTTTGATCAGAGCACAGAATCCCCCAGGTAAGGGATCGTTAGTTCTCATTAGCAGAAGAAACATTTTTCCGTGACGCTGCACATCCTTGTCCAGCTAATTGAAGAGTCATCACAGTGACTTTCCTGCCCCATTAGTTTTCATGGGTACCTCAGATGCCTCCAACAACTGACCAGGTTGAAAAGGAGGGCGCTGGAAAATGACCCACAGAAAGGACCAGGCGTTGAATTAATTAGGAGCTGCTGGAAGAAACACTTTGCATCTTTCTGTGCAGCTTCAGTGCTACTGGATGGAATTAAGAAAATGAAATGAAGAACTTGGCAAGTTTTATAAGGAGGCTGGGTTGGTATTTGCATATCAAAAGTAGCCAGAATTTTTGGAACAGTAACACACATTTTGAAAGGGATTTTGGTCTTTGTGTTTGAAGAGTTAAATGAGTTTTGGGCTATTAAAAACTGCAGAAGGAGCCCTGATTTGCATATGTGCTGTCGGTAGGAATCTTATCCTTCAGCCTGGCACATCCCCAAATTGGACACTGGACAAGATGTCCATGTGCCTGCTCCTGCCTGTCAGCTCCTCTGGTCTTGCATTTGTGGTGGCAGGGCGGAGGAAATGGGGAGGAACGGGAGAACATTTAGTGGGAAGGAGGAACATCTCTGCAGTGGGCTGGCAGCCAGCAGGGCCAAACCAGCCTTGTGGGATTAGCTCAGAGCAGGGCACGGGGCTGGATCCCAGCCCTGGCACTCCTGCAGCCAGTTCCATTCATGGCAGAGCTCGGGGCTGGAAAATCTGCACCGCTGTGAAATGTGATAGTGCTGTGCCCTGGGGTGGGTCCGTGGGAAGGGCTGGAATAGGCAGTGCTGCTTCCTGAAGTGGGGAAGGTGAGAGAAGGGCCTGACACCTGAGGGCTCCTGCCTGGTGGTGTCAGAATGGGACCCACCCATTCACAGTGAAGATAAGAGACCTGTGTGGGGCAGGAGGCTTTTCCTTCTTTATGTATTTCCTCTTTGCCTTTGGAGTGGAAGTCTCTGGATGCTGGAACAGATAAGGAGGAAATGCAATCAGTTTTGTCAGGCTGGAAACCATTCCTGAGGTGCTGGGTGCCTACGAACAAGACCCTCAGATGTCATCGGTTTTCCATGGAGGGCGTTTTGCCAGGAGCTTGTTGGATAGGCCAGAGAGAAGCATCAGGCCCTCCTGGCCTTAAAATCACGAGGTGACCTCAGCAGTGGGCCCCTTACCACATGTTTTGTCCCAGGTCCTGTTCCAGTCAACACTGGGGACTGGATTTTCAAGCTGTGCCCCGTGTCAGTGTCCCAGCCTGAGCCTGGTGTGGCCTGGACATTCCCGCCTTGTTCACAGAATTCCGGAGTGGTTTGGGTTGGAATGGAGCTTAAAGTTCACCTAGTCCCACCCCTGCCTGGGCAGGGACATCACCCACCAGAGCAGGTTGCTCAGGGGCCCATCCAGCCAGGTCTTGAGCGCTTCCAGGGTGAGGTATCAGTGGGCTGATGTTCTTCATTCTCTGTCCTGGGGATGTGTGATCTTCCTGCAGTGTCAAGCACAGGTGGCTTTTGGCAGTGGAACGGTGCTGAATAAGCACTCCCTCCTATTTATCATCCCATTTTCCATGTCTGGTGGGAGAACAAGGTGAGGAGGAGGGAAAGGCCCTCCTGAGCCACAGCTCAGTACAGAGAGACTCTGGCACAGCAGCCAGGCACGCACATCCCCCAGCCTCCCAACCACGTTATTGTATTACAGCTGACATTCCTTCCTTCCACTAATATGTTATTTTTGGTCTGACAGCTTTATGAAGGAGAAAAGAGAAATAGAGAGAGAGAGAAACACGCACCCGGACAGACACAGACAGCATTCATTCCTTATCAGCAAGGAATGGGTTTGCCTCAGACACCAGAGATCTGCTGATTGAAACATCTTGCTGTCTCCAGCAGCTCACTCTCTGTCATGGAAGGCAGATTCCCAGAGCCTGCAGGTTCCAGTGGAAGGGGCAGGATTAGGTGGGAAGGGCTGGTCTTCCGGGGATTGTGTCTTCCTGGCTTGAGATACTCCCTGAGCTCCACTGGGATGTTTAATTAGTGGGACAAATCAGTCTGCTGTCTGTGTTGGGATGTTGCCAACAAGGCAGGAGGGTGGCCATGGGGTTGATTCCCTTTAGTGCCTGGTTCTTGTGTTGGGAAGGTGTGGCTCAGGGAGAGATGTCCCATCCGTGCTGGCAGAGGGGCAATGACATCCCCATGGAATCCTGATGCTGCTTCACTTTGGAGAGAGAGAGAGGAACTGAAAAAATGTGTGTGGGAAATGCCACTGGTCATTGTGCTTCAGCCAAAGGCCAGAGGGCAGAAGGAAGTGTGTGTGGGAAGTGGGAGAGGCAGGAACAGAACCTAAGTTGAGGGTTGTGATTATGAAAGTGGAAAAAAGGAATGTGAAACAATCTGGATTTTACTCGACCTGGATGTTTGCTGGCAGAACCTGAGAGGGAAAAGAAAAAAAAACAAATGTGAATGAAAGTGAGGGAAGAAATGTTCCAATATGAAAATAATGCTGAGGTTTGCTCTGCATCCCATGATTCATCAGGTGACCTGGAAAATTCACAAAGTTCACTCTCATTGCAGGAGAGGTGGTTAGAGGCTGCCAGTCACGGAAGGGCCAGCCTGGTCAGCAGGTCCCTCCTGGGGCACACGAATCCTGGGCTGTTGGCTGGGCAGGGATCAGCTGGAAAAAGAAGTAAAAGGCCAACCAAGCATCCTATACATCCACATGCTTCTCTGCCTTTGGCCCATACCCTGTTCTCAGTATGCCTGACCTCCCTGGACACCCTCTGCAGCAAGATCTGCATCAGGCACCTCGTGCTGGCTGCCAGGAGAAACAGCTCCAACCCTCTCCATTCCCACATTGCAGCAAAGCCATGCCATTCCCAAGCATGATGGGAGAAAGGCCGATCAAACAGAGCAATTAATTCAACAAACAGTACAATTAAGCTGCAATCCCAGTGTAGTTTCCACCCTGAAACAGAATAAACAGCCTTCCCAGCACGGATAAATAAACTCACAGATGGAGGCTTTTGTGAGTGGTGGAGTTTTCCCTGCGCAGCCCTTCTTGAGAGCACATAAAAACCGCCGAGTACATAAATCTCTGGCTCTCCATTCTGCTGGTTTGGGAGGAAGGAATGGTGCTCCTGCTGTGGGGCAGATGTGTGCTGGCTCAGGAGCCAGGGAAGGGAGCTGCTGGTGTGCCGAGGCTGCGGCAGCCACCTCCTCCATGTCCCCAGGGCCAGCCCTTGTCACGGTCCTGACACGAAACCCATGGTGTGAAAAGCTGTGAAGGAGGAGGGCGACCTGCTTCACACTTGGCTGGACTCACTTGTTGCTTCAGGAGCTGATGGAAAATCCCCTTTTTTGAGCGGGGTTTCAAAACAGTCTGAGCTGGCAGTGGAAAAAATCCTCTGCAGAGCCCTTGGGTACAGAGAGAAGAACACAGGCCTTTACCCAAGGAAAAAGGAGGTAAATATTTCCAGGGATGATGCTGACTGCATGGAGGTGGTGGGATCTAGGCTGGCTGCTCTGACCCTTTCCAAAATCAGCTGGAGACGGTTCTGGGAAAGGCTTTTCCATTACTAGCTGATCTCCATCCTGAGTTATTGGAGCTGGTGAAATGTTACCTCCCGTGAGGGCTGGCTGACTGCAGGAACATCAGAGCAGCATGGGGAAGGAGGATGTGGGAGTTTGAGCTGGACTTGTGTGGGAAGAGCAGCTGGAGTGGAGGTGTTCTGCTGGCATCAGGGATGGAAAGGATGGAAAGGGCAGGCTCAGGTTATATTGCAGCTTGCACGGGATTCGGGGTCCTTTCTTTGAGAAGCAGCCAAGCCGGAAGCAGGAGGGAATTGTGCAGTTTAAGAGGTGTGAAAAGCCTGTGTGATGTGACCCTGTGGATGTTGTGGGCAGAGAAAGGAAAACATTTTTTTTTCCAAGAAAAGCTTATATGGTGCTGTATGACCACTGGGCTGCTGGGAGAGGCTGGCTGGAGGCCAGGGAAGAGATGGGTGCTCCAGGTGAGTGTCACTCTGTGGCCTCCCCTCTGCTCAACCCTGTGAGCAGGCATGGTGAGGAGCTGGGGAAAATGTGTGGAGGTCACTTACCCAGGTAAACTCCCCCCAAAAAGAGATGAAGATGAATTATTTCCTTTTTCCTATGAGATGTTTGTGTTCCTTTTCTTTCCCTTCTCTCCTGCATCCTGGATGGATTGCTCAGGGTCTCTTGAGCACACAAAAGGTTTGATTTAGTATCCAGGATCCCCAGGTGGTGAACCTGGCTGCTGTGCTAATGGTCAAAGGAGCTGGGGAAACCACTTCCAGCCTCAGACTGGGTAAATCCAAACAGTGGGAAGGGTTGTGCTGAAGTGGTTCAAGCTTAGGCATGTTCTGTGCATGGCACAGGGAGTTCAGCACCTGGAGCTGGGGCAGAAGACACCTGTGTCAGCAGGCAGGTACCTAGTGCTGTGAAAATTGTACAGAAACACTGTGTTTGGCTCTGATGTTTGTAGAAAGGCCCTTTTGTACCAAAAGCAACATTCTTCCATCTTTATGGAGTTGTTTCAGATACACCTGGTGGACTCTCAGAGCCAAATCCTTCAGATGCACTCTTTAAACGCCAGCCCTGTGCCTTGGACAGGGCTCTGAGCACCCTGCTCTAGTGAGAAGTGTCCCTGCCCAGGGCAGGGGTGGGAATGGGATGAATTTTAAGGTCCCTTCTAACCCATTGTGTGACTCTGTGGTAAGGGTGTGTGTGCTGTCACCTGGCCAGGAACTTTCCAGAGATGTTTTCTTGGATCATTGTTGTCTTCTGGGCCTTAGCCTGCTGTGGCTTCACTTTCACTGTTGCCTTGGTGTTGCTGTTACCTGTCAACCAGCAGATCTGATGGTTGCAGAGCAGGCTTTCTGAGGCTCCACATACCCTGGGTTGGGTTTGGACTTGGAAGAAGAAGGAAACATTCCTTTTGTCCTGACTGGTGACATGACATCATGAGATCAGAGCCCTTCCACTTCCAAAGAGGAAACAGCTGCCATTGTGCTCATTCTCCAAGAGCTCCCAGGACTGGCCACCCTCCAGCTTCCTGCAGAAACACCCTTCTGCTTGCAGGGAGCCAGAGGTGAGCCAGCTGCTGTGACCCTGCCCTGTCCCCAGCCCGGCTGCGGCGCTGACACAGCCAAATCCCAGGATGCAGGACAGGACACTCAGTGTCACCAGGCCAGGGTGTGAGCCACAGCTGGCTTGGGCAGCTCAGCAAGGGAAAGGCCACGTCAGGTTTTGAAGGCAGATGTTTGCCTGTGCTCTGAGCTGGCCACAAAGAGGTCATTGTGGCTGTGGGTCTCTGGTGCTGAGCTAAGGAGTTCCAATGAGGAGCTAAATTCTTGGCTTGGAGCTCCTCTAGTTTTCCTGCATGACTTTTGGTCATCTCAAATGAGCTCAGATCTGGTGAGAACTCATATGGCTGTGCTGTGTCCCATGGGCCTCTTCACCAGCATTGTATTAACTTCATTCCACTTCTCATCAGAAATCTCCCTAAACTGCAGCTCTTGATTTTTTTAGGACAAGGGTCTTACTCAGTGGGAATGTTCTCCAGGCAGGCAGGCTCTCCCAGTGTGCAGGCAAACAGGCACCAAGCCTGTTCCTCACTGCCCTGGGTTCATTTCTTGCAATGTGGCAGGAAGGGGATGCCACTGCTGCTGCCCAACTCTGTCCTGGTGGCCCTCAAACTGAGGGGGAACCTGGAAGAGCCAAGAGTCTGGCTGAGAAAGCTGTTCTGGCCACTGTGTGACAGTGGCTTGGCTGCTCCTTTGGCAGTCTCTGGTGAGTCTTCAAAGCTGTAATTGCTCTAGAAGTGTCCTGGGCAGGGTAAGGAGCTGGACTCTGCTCCTCGTGGGTCCCTTCCAGCTCAGGTTCTTCTGTGATCCTTGGCAAGGCTTTAGCATTGAGGGTGGGGAATGGTGTCCTGGATGATATCTGGGCAGAAATCCTGCTGGATCATGGCACAGGTCTGCACCTGAATCACCTTGGTGTCTGCCCCAAGGAGGTTTCACCTGTGTGCAGGTGCTGTTTTTGTCAGCACCATCTCCTTGAGCTGAGCCAGGCTGGAGGCAGGGCAGAGATGGGATCTGGCTCTGCCTGCTCTGGCCCAGCCTGGAGCAGGATCCCACAGCACAAATCCAGGGGTGTGCTTTGCCCCTCTTTGACAAGTCAGCCATGGTTTCTGTTGTCATTTACAGATCTGGGGCCCTCAGTCACCGCTGTCACTGCTCCATGACAAAGTGTGCTTCCCTTGCTGGCGTCCCTTTGCAGAGATCTCTCAGACAGAATGTTTGTACTCATTGACATGGAACAAGCTCAATGGGAATGAAATCATTTATAAAAGTCACGAGAGCCTTTGGATATTGGCGCTTCATTTCCTGCCATGTTCACCGAGTCGCAATTAACACCGACCTGAAATATTGCACAGGGCTATTTGTCCTGTCCGTCCTCTTTCATCCCTCGCTTCCTTTTTTCCTTCCTCATTTCCTTCCCTTCTGAGCTGGACACATGTCTCCATTTTCACCTGTTTTTTTCCTCTCTTCACTCATTTTGTTCTCAGTTTTATTCACTTCCCTTCTCTTTGTGCCCTTTTTTTTTTGCCTATTTGCTTTTCTTATCTCTTGTATTCTTGTCTTCCTCTTGCTTTATTCTCCTTCTATATTTAAACCCAGGCAAAAAGCAAATTATTTATGAAGGGCTGTAATTTATGATGCATTCTTAATGTCTTGGAAGACATAGATAATTTATTTAATGAGTAAAGACACAATAATTCACAGATGATGATTCTAGTCAGAAAATTAGTTTCATTAATTTGCTGTAAATTCACTGCCTTGATTTAGTGCACAAGGAGTTTCTGAAACCCCATGAAAATCTTTGCCATGGTGTTTTTTTGTTATTACTGGACCCGTGTGGAAGTGTGCTGGCTTTCCCACCCCTTGCTGGCTCCGTCACACTCCTGCTTGTGCCCTCCCAACAGTGAGCAGAGATAGCTAAAACATTTCTTTTTCACTGTACGTGTGTAAGAGGCTGAGGAGGAGCAGGGATGGAGGTGGAATTCCCATTCCAGGAGGTGATAAAACAGGCAGCAGTCTCAAAATGTTTGTTTTGCAAAGCCACATGCTGTTCCCCAAGCTTTTGCCTGGGAAGTTCAGCTCTACGAGAGAATAAAAAAGTCAGTTTGCTTTTTTTAATAGAGTATAAAAGGTACTTTTTCAAATAAATTTCAGCACAGACAATTTTACAGGAGATTCTTGCTGATAACTGCAGTCTATATAAATATTATAGGAAACCTATAGAAGTGATTCATGGTGTACTATTGATCTAATCTGATTTAACTAAGTGTTTGCATCATGCCTTATTAATCACAAATAATGGGGCTCCAAGGACACCTTGCAGAATCAGGGCTTTGCTCTTCACAGCTCTATGTCCACAGACTCTGGCTCTATCCTGCTGGATTGCTGTGGCCCGTGGAGATTCCTCAGGGACAATTCCATACTGTATTTCATGGTTTTATTTCAAAACAGGTGTACCAATAGTGCTCTGACCCACATTTTTAGGGACACTGCTCTGCTGCCTATTAGATGTCAGGTTAGGAAAGCTCCCAGATTTTACTGGAGGGAAAACTTGCAGTGTGGATCAGTGTTTTTTCCTCAGGTGGTGGGATGGGGAGGTGTGTCCTGCCAGCAGGGCCGAGCTGTGAGCACACAAACCACAGGAATTCCACGTGCTGGGAGCCCACCAGGGAGATGAGCTGCTCTTCCTGGAGCTGGTGGGCAGGGGCCTGATGTGGTAGAAGAGGAGGAATCTGTGCAAGCACCCTCAGCAAGGTCAGCTCAATCAACCCCTCCCACTGAGAGCTGCATGAAGATTAACGAGAATCAGCAGCAAGTTATCATCAGCTGTACATCCATAAATTGACCTGGCTGGATGGGATTCATCCCAGAGTGCTGGAGGAGCTGGAGCATGTCCTCTACAAAGGTCTTGGGAGGCTGGGGAGGTCCCAGCTGACTGGAAGGCAGCCAGAATTATTCCAGTTTGCAAGGAGGGCGTGAGGGAAAGCACAGGAGCCTACAGCCCTGTCAGCCTAAGCTCAGTGCCTGGGAAAAACAAAATGGAGAGGATCACACTGGGCACTATTAAAGGCATTTAAAGGACATGAAATCATGAGGTGCACGTATCATGGATTCACATTCCTGCCCAGTTCTGGTCGGTATTTTTGTCAGTGATCTGGATACAGGAGCTGAATGCACCACGTGTGAGTTTGCTGATGATAATAAACTGGTAGGTGCTGTTGACTGTTGTGAGGGACAAGAGAACTGGCAGTTCTAATGAGAAACTGGGAGGGGAATGGCTGGGGAGCAGCCCTGCAGGAAAGGTTTGGGGGTGTGTGGGGCAGCCCTGCAGGAAAGGTTTGGGGGTGTGTGGGGCAGCCCTGCAGGAAAGGTTTGGGGGTGTGTGGGGCAGCCCTGCAGGAAAGGTTTGGGGGTGTGTGGGGCAGCAGCTCCACAGGAGCCAGCAGAGCCACGAGGGCAAACCACATCCTGGGCAGGGAAAACACAGATGGCAAAAAAGGTGGGTATCCCTCTGTGTTTAGAGGTGGTGCTTGAGTGCTGTGCCCACTTCTGGACTCCACCATTGGAAAAGGATGTCCAGGGACATGAATATGGATGGTCAAGCACTGGAACAACCTCTCTGTGCTTGGAAGAACCTTCCTAGAGAGGTGCCTACTGCTTCAAGCCTGTCAGTGGTTAAGGAACATTTGAGCAATGGCCTTAATAACACATTTTAAGTTTTGGCCAGCCCTGAAGTGGCTCTTGGATGAGGTGATGGTTGTAGGCTCCTTCCAGCTGAGCTGTTCTTAGTTCCACCTGAGTGGTTGCAGAAAGAAGAGTCTGGTAAGGATGGGGTTTTGCTGGAAGATAATTCTGCTGGCACTGGTGGTAGTGCAAGGAACAGAAATCTGAGCACAGGGTGGATCCTGTTTCCTCATTATAGGTGGGAGTAAGCTGTTTCTGGGATTCATGTTTTGGGTATCTGATCTCTGTGACTCTGAGATTCCCCAAACTGTGTCTGCTATGTGCACTCATTGGCTTCCCAGATAATTCCCCTTACATGTATTTCCCCTTGATTCTGCCTGGTGCCTTGTGTGTTTTACCACAGTTGGGTTGATATAAGCAGGGCTTGAAAAGATGTTTAGAATGTTATAAATGGGCATCAGAGTGGGTGATCCTGCCTCTCCCTGCTTGCTATCTACAAAATCCTGTACCAAGGGTTGTATCAGGTGGAAGTGTCCCTTTCTGCTGGGGTAGAAAAGTGAAAGCCTCCAGGAATTTGGGAAAATGCTTGAAAAATGTATGTGGGGGTGGGTGTGTGTTAAAAATTTGATTATACATCCAAAATCTTTTGAAAAATAAGTGATGTTGGCTGAGATTTGATTGAGCCACTCTTCCAAGTTCTCTGAGGAGCACAATCAGTGGGAGCACTCAGCAGGAGCTGATGGAGAGGAGCAGAGGATGATTCCTTTCAAGACAAGGTCCTGGAGGTCTGTCACTAATTTGCTGCCTGTTCTTGTGCTTCTTGAGCTTGTGAACACCCTTTTCTTGCCTGTATCATGCAAGCCAGACCCTTGCTCCCCACAAGGGTGGCTTCTCATGGGTACTTGTGCCATGCAAGCCATGACAGCAGTCGTGGTGCTGTTCAGCAGAGGCTCTGCTGGAGTGAGAGATGTGCAGGTCAAGGATTTTGT
This sequence comes from Passer domesticus, assembly GCF_036417665.1. NCBI lineage: Eukaryota > Metazoa > Chordata > Aves > Passeriformes > Passeridae > Passer > Passer domesticus. Next base: position 19,854,891 of record NC_087484.1, read on the forward strand.
TACCCAGGGTTGTCTCATGCTTGAACTTTTTTTGGTGGAAGTTTGAGCTCCAGTGATTCAGTTCTGGCCTGGCAGAGCCTTGCATAACTTGCAGTTGCTTCTCAGGAGTGTGTGTACCTGTGGCTGACCCTGTTGTGCCTCTTAGATGCTCAAGAGCAGCCTGGTGTGAGCTGAGGGCTGGATGAATGTCCATGGTCCAGCCTTGCCTGCTGCCTTGGGAACAGGAGCCTTCACATCTTGACAGGTCCTCACCCCACCACCTCACAAAGCTGTTTTCCAGCAGGAGAAAAATCTTCCCACCCTTTCCAAACCTGCTTTTTTTGGGAGCAGATGGGGGCTCCCCTGTGCCAGAGGACCCTTGTGTGGAAGGGCTGTGCATCCTGGAGCCTGCAGGCTGGGCTGCAGGGAGGGATGGGATGCAAGAAACTGCTCTGCATTTCTACTGCAGGGCTCTTGAAACCAAACCTGCCTTCTGTAAGGGACCTGTGTGCTGGATTTGGGATTTGCTTGCTTGAAATTCTGCAGAATGATTCTTGAATTCCAGTCTTGCCAAGGGCAGGGCTAAGTGGTGGCAGCTAATGGTGAAGGCCACCATTGTCTGGTGATGGCTGTGGGTTCAAAACCTGCTCACAGCCCAGGAGAGAATAATTTTCATGCCCTTGGCTCTGCTGCTGGTCATGGATCGCTCACCCTTCCTTACTAACAGCCAACACAACGTGAGTAAACTACATTGTTTGTTAGAGGAGCAGGAGCAAGATCTTGGCAAAGCTTGTCTTGCATGGGCTGAGCCCTCCCCAGGTGCTGTCTCGAGCCTACACTGAGTGTTCCAAACCTCTGCTTGCAGTCTGACACATGAGGAATGACTACCCCAGGCTAAAACCTCTCCTCTTCCCCAGCAGTGGTTGGGCAGCTGAGCAAACACGGGAGCAGCTGCTCACACGTTCCTTGGCCCTTCTCCTCCACGGAATGTCCCCTCCATCCCTGGACATCTCTGAGCCTCCAAAGTGGTGCTGACTTTGCCCTCAGGGCCAAGGAGCCTTTGCCTCTGCCCAGGGGTGTCCCTGTCCCTGGCAGAGCTGTCGCTGCCCACCCTGCTGTAGGGGCAGGGCACAGCCACCCGCCCTGGCCGTGACCTCTGCCCAGCCCTCGTCCCTCTGGATCCCCAGCAGGACTTTGGGTACCTGGGGCTTGGTAACAGCCAGCCCCTCCTCTCCAGAGGGGTCACCAGAGGTGCTGGGTTTGACTTTTCTCTGGAAAACAGGATGAAGTCCTTTCCCCCTGCACCTGCCAGCAGTGTGGGCTGCTTGCTGCAGCCAAAAGCAGCAGGTTTTGTCTGACTGCTGCTTAATGTCCCATTCCACTGTTCTTGCCTGGACAAGAGCTCTATCCCTTACCTGAGCTGATAATAGGGAGCTGTTTCACTCCTAGAGCAGTGCTTGTCCTTCACTTTGGTTTATACTGTTCTTGGTCTAATTTGAGTTCTGGAATAAAAACACAATTTTCTTAACATCAGGACAACTCCATCCTGCCCCTTCCCTGAGCATCTCTTTGTCCCCTGTTCCTGTGTGTCACTCTGCTGTCTCAGGAGCTGTTTTTGCTGAGCTGCCTGCAAGGGCACATGAGCTGTCCTCAAAGAATTGCAGTGATTAATTATTTTTAAATTAAATTTTTTCTTTTTTTTCCCCCCTTCAGCTGTTTTATAATCTCCTTTCTCAAGGTGGCACAGCATAGGCTTTGGTGGTTGTGCCAGTGTCCTCAGTACTTCCCAGGGGTTCTTCCATTTGGAGCCATTTCCCCTTTTCCCCAGAGATCCTGCTGCACCTGCTTCCCTGCAGGAGCATCCCATCACACCAGCCAGGTACAGTGGCCTTTTCTTTGGGGTGGCTTCTGCTTTTCCCACTGGCATAGCAGAAACTGCCAAGAAAGCACAGAAATTGCTTTTCATTCCCTGTAGCTGCTGGGATCTGCTGCTCCTCCTGGGAACTGGAGTCTCTTGCCTGGAAAAAGGGCCAACCACCTCCCAGAGACATGGGGCTGCTCTGGGATCTGGACACAGAGTCCTGCCTGTGGCTGTCCCTGCCCCACCCGGAGCAGATGATCAGCCAGACTCCCTGGGAAAGGTGCTGGCTTGCCTGGATCCCAGGTGGAGAGGAAATAGCATCCCCCTGGAGCTGCTCAGGCTCCCTGCTGAACGCGAGTTCACGTCCTGAGACCTTTTCCAAAGCATGAAGAGGAAAATCTGCCTGGGGCCGTGGGGAAGCAGTGAGTCCACAAAGCAATCTGGCTGTGTTAATCTCTCACGGCACAGCATAATCGAGCTCAGCCCCAGCAAAGTGCTGGGCAAATATTGGTGTCTTTTTTTTTAGCTTGTTACAGAAGCTGGAGCTTATCGCACTCTCTGAGCTACAGTGTCTGCTCCTGTGGGACAGCTGGCTTTCTTCCTGAGGACACAGTGCCTCTGGTAAGTGGGAATGCCCAGCACTGTTTGAATTTTGCACTCTTTTCCCTGCTATTACTGGATTTCCCTATTAAAAGCTGTCCTGGTTAACTGCTCCCCACACCTTCCACCCATAAAAATGCCCATACAGAGACTCCCAGGGGTCACCTGGTGGGGTTACAGCAGGCTGCCCTCTGCAAACAGCAGGCTCTGGCACCTGCCAGGCTGCTCCTTCCCTGTGCAGTGAGGGAAAATGGAAACAGCTTCTCCCGTGGCAGCTTTGCGACCTGGGAGCTCATAAAGGCGAGAGCACTTTTAATTATGAGCTTGTTCTGATTATGCCCAGGCTTTGTTTCCTCCCACGGAGCGGGCCAACCCTCTGAGGTCAGGATGAACTTTGGATACAGAACTTCTGGCACTCGCAGTTAGGAAAGCTGGAGAGGTTCCCCCTCCTGAAGCCAGGCACCTGCAATGTGTGATGTATGGCTCCCACGAGGCCACTTCTCCTGGCCAAAACGCTGCTGAAAGCAGAACAAACACATTTGTTGCTGGACACAAAATAGCCTTTCTGTTTCCCTCAGCTCTGCAGAGCCCCAGGAGCCCCCTGTTCTCCTCCCAGCTGGGAGAGGGAAGGGGCTGAGGGAGCCTTCTGGTAAAGCTTCTCATCCTAGGCTTGAAGTTGAGATTTCTTTAGCTGGACTCTCTCCTTACACCCTGAACTTGAGCTGAACTGAAAATGAACTCTGAGCCCTCCTCGGAAAGGGAAGGGAGGGTTTGCAAAGAGAGGTTGGAGCTGGGGACCCCTTTCAGCTCCCCTCTCCTGCTGGCTCTGTGTGGAAAATGACAGCTCAGGTGCCAGGTCCCTTGGACAAAGGGTCTGTACCAGAACCATGAGGGAAAAACTGATTTTATTCTGGCTTGGAGCAGGATTATTGTGGACTCTTTCAGGGTACTGCATCTCTGCCTGGGCACTGTTGCCCTCTGTTTGCTGGATGCCAGTACAGCTGTAACGGTTATGGCCAATTAATTAGAACCACTTCCCCTTGTTTTCCCCTTATAAATCACTTCCTCTTTAGTCAGCCTGCAGAGAAAACAAGGGGAGAGCGAAACAAGCCTGAAGTAAAATATGAAGCTCCCTTTTATTCCATATTTCAGACAAAGGCAGGCTGTGGGACAGGCAGGGAATGGGCTTTCTGAGCCAGTGCTCTGTGAATTCACACTCTCTTTATGAGCCTCTTCAGTGCATGAAGTGAAGTTTTTAATGGCTGTGGCTGCTCACTTTGAATGGCTGTGAAGTCTGGGTCACAGCAGAGCAGTGTAAATTCCCTTCCTCTTTGCTGCCATCAGAATTAGCTTTTTCCAAAGTGCAGAGCCTGATGAGGGCGGGTCAGCTCGGAGCTGGGCCATGATGAGGATCTTAATCAGGGCTTCACCCTCAGTTTTCACCCTGATTGTGGAGGAAGAGCACGGTGCTGCTTTTGTGTGCATTTGGCTTTGTTTAAAGCCTTTCTGGAAGTTACCTTTGGCCAGCTCTCCCGCTGCCTGGAGGTGTCACCTCCATTCTCCATGGAAAACAGACCAGGCTTGGTGTAGGTGGGATGGGATAAGTCTGGGCTTTTGTACTTAGCTGCTTGGAAGGTTTATGTGATCTTGGCTTGGGCACTTTTCTGTCCCACATGAGGGGTCTCATCCATGGGTCTATCCCTGTAAAAGGTGATTTAGAAGTAAAGATTTCAGGGTGAGATGGGTGTGGATTTCCCTCACGGGCAGGCTGGTGGGTGGACGTGATCCACAGTGCTGACTGGGCAAAGGGGAAAGAACCAGCCCAACTCTGCTTTCCAAATATCTGTGGATGGGTCAGCTCAGAGTGCTTGGCCAGCACTGCCTCGAGGTGTGGGGTGGTCCCAAGGGCTCCTGATCCCACCCAGGCACTGACACACTGTCCTTGGTCATTGTGGGATGCAAGCACTTGGAAAAGGGGAAGGGGCCTCAAGTTGTACCATGGGAGGTTCAGGTTGGATATTGGGGGAAATTTCTTCACAGAAAGGGTGGTCAGGCACTGGAACAGACTGCCTGCAGATGTTCAAAAATGAAGCAGATGTGGCACTTGGAAATATGGGCATGGTGGGATTGGGCTGAAAGTTGGATTTGATGATCTTGAAGGTTTTTCCAACCTTAATAAGTCAATGATTCTCTGGCCAGAGCTTTCCCCAGCTCCTTCCCACTGCAGCTGTGCTGCTTTGTTTTCCAGGAGTTGTTCTTTCCAGGCTTTGTTGGCTTCCCAGATACCTTTGCAAGCCTCCTCCAGCTAAGGCTGAGCAGTGCAGCCTTTCCTGCTTTCCAAACCTTTCATCAAGGTGGAAGTCTGGGCACTGTGTGAACTACACTGTTTCTCTTTTATCCCAAATTCAAAAACCTTAAACAAAATAGCCCCTTGGCATTGTTCCTAGGAAACCACGCAGCAGGCAGTTGGAAATAATCATACAGATAATTTACTTGAACACTGCCCATAGGCACATTTTAGTCTTCTCTTCTATTTCTAAGGAAATTGGAAAGAGGGGCAGTGTTACTGTCTTTTGAGAAATAATAGAGGCCCAGGGTTGCACAGGCAGCAATTCTGGAATTTCTTTTGTAGCATTAAGGGAAAATTAAAAAAAAAAAAAAAAAGAACAACCCAAACCTTAACCTGCAAGTAGAGGTAAGCAAGCGAGCTCTGTTTTTTCAGATAGAAAAAAGTTCCTTAACAAGTTTTTTTTCTTTTATATAAATATCCAGAGGCTATTTTGAGTGCTAGTGAGAGATCTTATTAGTCTCTTGTTTTGAAGAGGGATTAACAAAAGTTTGGGAGGGAAGTAGATTTTGGCTGACATGGATATATTGTTGCAGTCTTCCCCCCTTCCAAAGTTTTCATCTTCCAAAACTACAGATTTTAATTAAAAAAAAGGGGGGAAAAATTCTCGGCCTTTCAGCTCTGCAGCACATACAGACAAATAAATTAAAAAGTGGGAGAAGTGGAACTAACCCAATAATCCGTGAAAACCTAATTTCCCTCACAAGCGTCGCTGACGCAAACGTCTCCCCTCTCCCTTCCCCTTCTCCAGTTCAGGGGCAGTGATTGGAGAAATTGGCTAACAAGATCAGAAATTTAATTACCGTTCTGCCTCCCCTTCCCAAGAAATTGGATGTCACACTTCCTTGTAGGCTGTTTTGAAGCCGTGCTGGGGCTGGTGTTCACATGACTTGAACCTGACTCCCTACCCTCTCCCTCCACTTTCCTCCCCCTACTCCACATGGAAATATCCATCCAGTGCAGCTAATCCTTGGATTAGCTGAGCTGTGAGAGGCCATGGGTGCACTGAAGGCCATGGTAAGGCTTTGCCAGGCCTAAATGGAGGCACTTTGGGTTCCTGGTGTTGGAGGGAGAATCAGAGGGGAGAGAGCAGGAGTTGGGATGTGCTGTGGAACAACATCTCCAGGTGCTTCCCATGTCTCCTTCTCATGCTGGAACAGGTGAAAGGAGTGGACAAGGTCAGAGCTGGCTCTGGGTTTGGTCTAGTACTTCCCCTCTGGTTTTATGCCTGCGTCACAGACAGCACAAAGAGGAGTTTTCCTGTTCAAACTCAGATCTACACCCCCAGTTTTCCCCTGGTTGCCCCCAGGCTGAAGCTTTTGCAGGGTTCCTGTGGATGCTGAGGAGCACAGCCTGGCTCTGCCTGGCTGTGGTGAGGGCAGAGATGAATGAGGAGCAGAAGAGAGGGAACGTGGCTCACTTTGTAGTGTCACTTCTATCACCGGCAGGGATCTGGGATGTGTAATTAGCTGAAAAGGAGGCTGTTATACATAACACAGGCCTGTTGTGCCCAGCCCAGCAGGCCGGGTGACCCAGCCTTTGGTCTCCTGGCTGGCAATGTCACCACAGTCCCCTGGCAGCACAGCAGTCTCGCTGGAGACAGATGCTCTGTTTATTTTTCCATTTGTATTCCCAGCGTGTCCCGCACCCCGTGCTAACTGTAAGCCTGGCTTAGAAATTCCCTGCAAGCACCTTATCAGATAATGAATAATGATTTATTGAACATATGGGTAAACAGCACAGATAAGATATAAATACACTTCGGAAGAGCAGTTGCATTTGTAAGGATCTGTACCAGACCCGCCCCGTGGATCCCAGCTCTGCTTCCTGCTGCCACAAAGGCACCTCCTGCTTGGGCTGCTGTGCATCCCTGCAGCTCCCCATCCGTGGGGGAAAAACAAAGGGCAAGGGGTGAGGGCAAAGTCACCTGCCAGGAGATACTCACAGGTCTGTGGGCATTAATTCACTCAGGCTGTGGGAGCCAGGCTGAAGCATAAGCAGGCTGCAGTACTTGAGCCAAAATTTGAATTTTGATTTGATTTTAAACAAAATTGAAGATTTGTTCACCCACTTGAAACAAAGCAAGGCTGTGGAAGCAGTGTTGTTCACACAGCTAAACAAGGATGAAGACAGGAGGCATGGCTGCTCTGTGAGCACGGGCTGGGGCCCCAAACCTATGGGAAGGGTGGTGTTGGCTTCTGGAAAATGGGTTCCTGGCCCTGAACCCTCCCAGGTGCACAAACCAGCCTGCTGGTGTGCTTGGCCGTGCTCTGCCCCCCTGTCAATGGATTCTGTACAGCATGCAAAGAGCAAAATCAGCTCTGTTAGCAGATGGGTACCTGATTTTTGTGCTGTGGCTGCCTCTGGAGGGAGATGGAAGGCAGTATCCAGCTGTAAACTCAGGTATATGATATGAATGTGGTGACAAATGCTGTTTGTACTGCCCTGGGATGGAAAGACTCACTTACCTTCCCTTTTGGAGTAACTCATTCCCAGCAAACACCATCTCAGAGGCCATCCTCAGTGAAATGAATGGCTGCCCGTGTGCCCTTGTTGAGTCTCCCACAGCTTTGCTGCTGAGTTTGCTGGTGGAAAGCCCCTTGGAGGTCCAGCACTGCTGTTTCCAGGGTTGTCCAGGAGTTGTGGAAGCTCTCCACCCCTGCTCATCCTCTGTGCATCATCTCCCAGTGCCTCAGGTGATCTCTCCCACCTGCCAGGTGTGTGCAGCTCCTCTCTGCAGCAGAATGGGGGGAGCTGTCAGCTTGGCCTCTGGATTTATTCTCCCTGCTGCCCTTGAGAGCCACTCCTCCACTCTGTGGCCAGGGGACCTGCCATCAGCCAGCCAGTGTTATTTGCAGCCCTTCCAAGGTCGTGGATAAATGATAGCTGTGCTTTTCTCTCTGTTTAATCATCAGTCACCAAAGGCAGGGTTGTCCAGATCCTTTAAAGCAGAGCAAAGTCAAACCTCGCTGGGTGGGCTGGTAGGATGTGAAGGGTTGTGAAAGACCTGGCTAACCCTGAGATGTTTGAACTCAGCCTGGCATTTTGGGGGTGTGATGTCCACCTGGACAAGCATATAGAGACAATTATTCCAGTTAACATGGGATAATCCCCTGAAATGCAGAGGGGGGACAGTTCAAGAATCCTCTGAGATCATCTTTTGTATGCAGGAAGTTGGTGCAATTGATGAGTGTGGGAATACTGTGAATTTGGGTTTTCCATCTTTGGTCCTGCCACCTATAAGCACAATGATGTTTTTCTTTTCTAATGCTCTGCAATAGTGGTTGGGGCATTGCTTTCCTCGAGGCTTTTGTGGGGACTTGGGTTATCATTTTCTTTTTTGATCTGGAGATTTTTCAGTGATTCAACATTCCTCTTGCTCCCTCCCATCTGTGCTCATCACTCTCTTGCTTTATCCCAGCACGCCTGGCTCACCATCATGTGACCTCTGGGCTAAAAGGTAAATGACAAAATCCCAGGGACTGAAGACTGATAAAGCTTTGTGATCCAATCTGTTGGTGAGTACAGCCACGGAGAGAATTCGATTTGCATACATTTCCTACCCGGAATTCCTCTGGAGCTACTGGGAGTCACCATAGCTAACAGAGGCTCTGAGCTGTGGGGTTTATGTGAATGCAGAAACAACCCCCATTTGCTTTCTTGGAAAGAGATTTACTGGAGCGTTTTTTGTCTTATTGTCCACCCCCTCCTCCTTTCCCTGTCCGTCGGGGGGGATTTCGTGCTGCTGTGGAGACTCTTTGATCTGAGTTAATTCTTTGACGAAGCTTCACAAGACAATAGGAAAACAGAGCATTGCTCTGGGGAGAATCCTTCCTGCTCAAAGAGAAAAAAGGTGGGAATCATGCTGGCTTGGTGAGTTGGTGCAGCCCAAAGGCAAAGAGCCTCCCTTGCTGCCCCTGGGGCTGTACTTGAGTGGTGGACACCAGGGTGCAGATTCTGCTCTGAGCTGGGGGGGAATGTGGGAAAGGCTGGATGCCAGAGCTTTGTTTGGATCAGCATGGGGAGAATCAGGGTGAGCAATCATCAAAGAGAGCGTGGGGAGCTGCCTGGTGGAGGGACATGGGCCCCATGGGATTTCTTGCTCCAGGAAGAGGTTTAGGGATCACTGGTGGGGAGCAAGCCTGTGGCCTCGGGGAGTGCGGCCCTTGTTGTGTCTGAGCCAGAGCCAGGGCTGCTGCTAGAGGCATGTCTGGAAGTTTCTAAGCCCAGTTCTTCTTTCCCAAGGCTTGTTGGCTTTCCCATACAAATTGGAGTGGATGTAGCCATGGATTCAGCTCCTGCCACGTCAGGCTCCTGTAGCTGATCCTCACCTTGGAGAAGCACGCGCCAAACGAAGCTGTGTGTGCCAGGGACCGCCGGGAACCACGGGATCAGCTCCCGTGGGAAAGTCACCAAGCTGCCTCTCGTTGGCCTTGGTGTCTCCTCCTTCCCTTCCTGTGGCTGCTGCCCTGTTAATTGATTACTGCCCTGTTCAGCCGTTGCTTGTGGAGCTGAATGCGCCAAGTTAAAGCGCGAGAGCGGAGAAAGGCAGCAGTGATTCCGAGCGCTGGGCTCGCATCTGAAAGATTACAGCACAATCTAATGAGCTCATTAATTTCATTTCATTAACCAAACACTGCTTGTGGAGAATGGCAAATATTTAAAGAAGCGCAGCAGGGTCAGAAACACATTTAATTAATGTTGTCACGTGGTGCTGAGAACAGGAGGGGGGAATAAATCCCGATGCCATACATTAACATCCATGGTGACTTCTCTTTTATATTTAATGTGCTGCTTGGGTGAAAGGCCTGCCTGGCTCCTGTGAGCACAGTGCCTGAGCAGCTGAGTGTGTTTCCCCTTCCTCCCAGGGTCCATGGAAGCCAGGCAGTGCCGTTATCCCATTTAGAAGGGAATGCTACAGACAAGAGGAGGGGGCTCCACCATGGGATCCATGGGGGTGATGCTGGTTCCCTTGTTGTCCTTCTCCTTGCTAGGCCATGCCTACTGTGATTATCACACTAAACTGGTGATACCCTGAGCTTATCAGCTTCCTGTTCAGCCAGCTGGGCACTGTGGGTGCCTCAGTGGGAGTGAAATCCAAAGTGCACAAAAATGATAGGGAAGAGAGGGTCAGATCCTCTCTCAACCCCTTTGAAGTTTGGTGCACTTGGCTGTTAACAACCTCTGTTGTACCAGACACAGAGGTTACAAAGTGGGTTCTCATCCCCTTCTGCCCCGTCTCTAAGGGAATTTGGATCTGAGTTTTTTGGCACAAACTGTCTGCATATTTATTAATCTGTTGTGGAGGTGGGCTTTGCTAAAATCTCATTTTGGTGTGGGGGAGGACATCTCATTTGTGGCTCTTCCGTTAGGGCTGCTGTGAGGCATCAGAGGAAAGCTACAGATTGCTTTTCTGATTGTCCTGGTACACTCTGCTTCTTCAGGAAAATTGAATTAGGATGGATACCTGGATTGCACCTAAAGGTCTGGGTTTCTCACTGGCAAGTTATTTCTGTGGTTCCAGTTCAAGGAGCATCCCAGCTAAAACAATCTTGGAGAGAATGGAGCTGGATTTTTACCCTGGACTCTGGCAGCGCTCTCGTGTTTCTGCATATGCTTTGTGACATATTGGGATAATGGTGGCTCTGCTAAAGGGCCCTACTCTTGAGAGGGCCAGGAGATGGCCCTAATTTATGGTAAGTGTTCAGCTGAGCTTGCCTGGGATCTTAGTAGGGCCAAGAGTGTGGTACCACGAAAATCTGCTTGGCCATGGAATTGTAAAACCAAACCTGCCTTGGGGGACTCCTTCATCCTGCCAGCAAACCTCAGGGCTTCAACCCATTCCTTTGTGAGCCTCTCCTCGGGGCAGAGCTGGGTCTGTGTGGGCAGGACCACCTCTCCCTTGTGATAAAAGCAGATGCCCTGTGCTTGGCAATATTCCTCAGTGCCAATTCCAGCAAGCACTGGCAATGCAATATTGATGGTGGGGGCACTTCAAAGCAGGGGTGCAGCCTGGCTGGGCAGGTGGGCAGCAGGCAGGGCTGGGGGGGCTCTCATTAATTCCATAGCTGGAGGAAGCTGCTGGGCTCAAAGGCTGAGCATAAATTGTCCATGATTTAGTCCTTCAGTGACAGCTTTCTCCTCAGAGTCTGGCACTTCCATAGACAATTCCAAGCAGTAGGTGAAGGCAAAGAGCAGGAGGAGCTGGTGTCCTTTGGCTCTGCTCTGTGGCAGCTCTCCCATTAGCCCATCGCTCAGCCCTTGCCTTGTCATTACTTGATTCCTCTTTATTGCATTAAAATGAAGCCGTGCTTCGGGCTCCTGAGTTCATCCTCCAGCACACAGCACTAACCAGGGTGGCTCCAGGCCAGGTGCTTCCACCAGGCTCAGCAGCTGGGAGCAGCTCCGGGAAAAACCTGCTGCTGGGATGGAAGGGTGGGCGGCTGCCTGGGGCAGAGAGGTCACAGCGCCACTCTGGAAGCACCCATGGCTGTGTGTGCCAACAAAATGTGGGATTTGTCCCCCTGTGCTGGGGACACAGCAGTGCAGGTGGCCCAAAAGGAGAGATTTGTCCCCCTGTGCTGGGGACACAGCAGTGCAGCTGGCCCAGAAGGAGGGATTTGTCCCCCTGTGCTGGGGACACAGCAGTGCAGGTGGCCCCAATGGAATCCCTTGGGGAATGCCAGGGTTGGCTGCTGTTGCTGCTCCCTACAGAGGAGCCCACAGTGCCCATTGCTGCATTTAGGCTGTAGAGAGGCAGAAACATCCGATGTGAATTCCTGGTGGCTGTTTTGTTCCATCCTTCCAGGTCACCTCGAGGGAGAGCAGTGGCTGAGTGGAGCCTGTGTCCTTGGCTGGCAGCTGATGGCCCAGGGAGCCCTGGGCCCCGTGCCAGGTGAGTGTGATTGGCGCCTGGGAGGCACAGTGACAATTTCCATGGTGAGTGGGTTGGAATGTCCTTCCCACTCCTGACATATGGCTCTTGGGCAGGCCCAGCTTGTGCTTTGTGCTTGGGTGGATGGTCCCAATATCCAGCTCAGCATGGGGAGAGGCAAAATCCCTCTCTTCCTTGGGAAGAGCAATAATCCAGCACAACCTGGGGAAAGGTTCCAGCAGGTACAGCCATAGGACAATGGTGTTTGTCTGGGCTGGAACAGGAGGTGAGAACTGTGGGGAGCCTGGCAAGACTCAGCCAGGTTTGGGCAGCCTTGCCAAGCCTTGCAGCCAGGAGGCTGGAAGCATTTCTGAGCTCTTGGTGACACTCATCACCCTGTCCCAGGAGGATCTGTCTTTGTCCTGGCCTTGAAACCGTGAGCAAGACACCCACTGCATCCTGCTGAAACCTCTTATCCTGCCTGAGAAGAAAACCCCTTGTCCTGCCTGGAATCACTGGGACAAGACTTCAGGTGGCTGAGGAAGGAGCTGTGCCCTTCATGCACTGCCTCGAGGGCTGGGCTCTGCTGCTCTGCCCTTTGCAGGGATTAAAGCAGCGCTTCCCTGTGGCTTCCCAGCTCCTGAAAAAGCCAGGTCACACCAGGGATGTGACAGATTGGCTGCTGACCTGGAAGGATATCAAATAGAAGGATTTAGCTTCTGGAGGGGGCTTGTCCAAGGAACTCATGGGTGCAGAACCCAAAAGCTTTCCAAATACCAATGCTGTCTGTTCTGCTGCTCCTCAGAGGGAGGAACTGGAGTGAAAGAGCACAGACAGCAAAATGCTCCCTAAACCAAGACTATCTCCCAGAATTCCCATTCCCAGCCTCTTTGAGGAAGTGTTTGACCATCTTTGAAGATGTTTTCTAGTTCACTGGTGTCATCTGTACAGATTTTCTTGCCCTATGCTCTGAGATTTGGCCCATGGCCAGAAGTTTGCTTACCCCTTTTATACTCCAGATCTTGAATCCCTGACAACTGGCCAGCTCAGGGAAGTGGAAAAACCTTTTCTTTTAAACCTTTCCAGCAATATTGACAAATCAGAATGCTCATGGGATCAGGAAAAAACAGTTTTACCAGTAGGAAAACAAAAGGTAGAATGTCAAACCAAACATTTGACAGAACTTAAAATAATATTTTAATGTAGTTATTATTTTTGTCTTTTCAGGGTGAGAGAGATTTCCTGCTCATGAGCTGAAAGGCAAAGATTTTTTTTTCCCCTGCTCCAGTAGTGGCACCTTCTGCTGTCAGAATTGATGGTTCAGATTATCAAGATACTTCAGGCTTCAATACTTATGCTCCCTTAATTGAGGTATTACAGATACTATGGATTTTTTTTTAGTACATCCTTTGCTTTTTGTTGTTTCCCATGGTTCAGTGGTTGCTTCTGTGGGTGAACTTAGAGTTCTACCCAGAAGGTAAACAGAAATCCTTAAATAAATTTAAAAAAATGAAAGAAAGTGAGTCTAAATATAAATCTGTCAAAATCAGACTCCTCTTTCTCTGCAGCAGCATTGAAAGGAAACAACCAATTGCCAGGATCTGCATCCAGAGAGGGAAGCTGGGGGGAAAATCCTCCTCCTGGCTGTCAGGGTGGGATCCAGCAGCCCTGGGGCTGGGTGTCCATCAAGGGTGAGGAGACAGATCCATGGACTGTGGAAAAAAACTGCATGGAAAAAGTCATGACTCAGCTGGACTCTTGAACAAAAATCCAACAAGATTCCATGGATTTCACTCCTGGAGGGAATAGGAAAAAGGAATGCTCTTGTTTTGCTGTTTGGCCCAAGCCTTTACTTGTCCTCCAAGTCTGCCTAGTGTAAGATGCCCTTAGAAGATCCAGTTTCTCTGCTCCTGGGAGATGTGCATCTAAACACACAGACAGCTTTTGGAATTCTTATCCTTGCTGAAAGTCATGGAAACTGGATTTCCAGCAAAAGCTTGGCTCACTTTTGGTGGTCACTCAGTCCATGAAACACCTTGCCTCCCTTCTCCAGCTCTTCCCTTTCAAGTCTTCCCTTGCTTCCTCTTCTCTGTAGGCTCTCTGGAAGTCATTCCAATTCATGGGATGTTTGGCTGTGGCTGAAGTGTTTAAGTCTTTTTCACCAAGGAAGAAAAAAAAATCTTTTTGTTTCTTAAGGAAAAGTTGAGACAAAAAATGGTTTTCATTAAAAATTCCCACGGGGAAAGAACAGCAGACAGAATCCTGTTCTCTGACTAACTCTTGTTTCAAACACTGAGGCAGAGTGAATCTTTTATAAGCTGTTTTAAAGGAGGGATTGTAAACAGAATTGTCCATGAAAATGGAGAATGTCTTGCACATCCTAAAAAGTGTCGGGCTGTTGTTGAGCAGGAGCTGCTCCCGCTCCACCTCCTCTGATTAAACACCAACACACTGTGTTTAAGCAAAGCCTCCAGGCAGCTTTCCATATTCATAAGACAAGGGCTTTACCAGGAGAGGCGGCTTTTTGGGGGAATGTCAATATGAATATTACAGTCTCTCTGCTCTTTGTATTGTCCCCTAAATTGTCAGAGTGAAATTGTAGGAGATAATGTACAATTATGCTGTCACTAAAGTGTGTGGAGCTGTTTGCAGGAGCTTTGGAGAGGGATCCTTCTAGGAAAGGCAAGGCTGCCTGCTCCCACCTCTGCTGGGCTTCAAAGATGGGCTGAAAGCTGCATTTCACAGTGTGTGTGAGTGATGCTGTCTGAGCCTCAGGAGTGATGCCTTCTCCTTGGAAGCATGGCAGATGTTGGTAATGGGGCTTCCAGGGCAGCAAGAGGAGGAGATGTTAATAACTTTCAGGAATGACTCAGGATGGCTCAGAGACATTTTGTGCCATCCTGAGGACATGGAAACACATCTCTTGCTCCTCTAGCTGATATGGATTGGTTTTGTGTGGGTGGAGAGCTTGGGGAGCTCATCTTGCTTGGTTCCTTCTTGCACAAGGACCAGATTTGGGGTGCAGTTTTGGGTGGAGGAGGGCTTGGGAGTGAGGGTTTGCACACTGCTGAGGTTTTGGAGAGGGAAGCCTTCCCCCATCACCTGCTGTGTTTCTTGGTTCAAGTCACTGATAAATTCTGTGAAGGACTCTCTGGTGACAAAGTGGAGGTGAGGCTGTGAAATTTTGCGGCCCTGGGGACAGGCTCCTCTTTCCTCTTTTGTTTTTGTGAGCGATGTCCCCACTTAGGGGCAAATATTATTTTTCATTCTATTTATTATTAATCTTCCCCATGTAATATTTATTATTAATTTCCCCCATGTAATATTTAAACATGCTCAATATTTAAATCCCATGCTCTGGAATGGCCAGAGCTGGGGGAGCTGCTGAGCCTGGAGCAGCACTGACAGGAGTGGGAGAACATGGTGGTTTAACTGCCCTGCTGGTGCTGGGATGGGTCAGCCTCCTCCTTTCCACTGGGAATTGCAAGAGTCTGTCCCCTGAGCTGCTCCAGCTGGAGCAGGGGTGGTTCTGGGGTGGCATTTCTTTAGGATCCCTGTGGAGTTGCAGTAGGTGTCACTTGCAGGGATTGCTGACCCACAAGGTCTCTTTCACCTCCTTATTCCCCTGCTCTGAGAAGATAAATTCCACTTATGAGTGACAGGCGCATTTGTATAACAGCACAGAGCCAGGCTAGTGCCTGCAGGGGTTGGGATCACAGGAGTTTGGGGTGAAGCCCCTTCTCAGCTGTGCCAGAGGGTTGGGAGGACCAACAGAGAGGGGCTCCTCTGCCCCATGCCAGGCATGGTCAAGCTGCCTGGGGTTCAGCTGAACCTCGTTCTCTCCTTCTCCCAGGGCAGGGAGATTATTTGATCACTTGTGAGGTGCTGGGGGAAAGGCTGGGCTCCAAACCCTGGCTCCTGGTGAGCCAAGACGAAGGAGCATGGAAGAGTGGTGGATAAGAAAAGCCTCCTGTTGCCAAGCAGAGCAGTTTTATTGCAAGTCTTAACGGTATTTATTGAGCTTTCCAAGAGCCCCAGAGCCAGATTTCGTGTAGTTCAGCTGTCACTAAAAGGCAAATGTACAGTTCTGGCCCTCCTGGCCTTGTTGACATCCTGGAAAATGAGATTCCTGAGCGGCCAAGAGCCAGCAGGCAAATACCCCTCCCCAAAGTGTGCTGTCTTCAGACCCCAGAGCAAAACCTGGCACTTGGGAAGCTGTGCTTGGGTTCATTGGTACTGATCATCTGTCCAAATTCTTCCTCACTTGTTCAGGCTGTCTGAGACCCACAAGGCTTGGCCTGAAAATCTCTTATTCAATGGCATTGATCTCGTGGTAGCGAGCTGTTTCATTTAATTGTTCTCTCTTTGCTTCTCTGGGAGTTTTCACTCCTTCCCTGGCACAAAAACCTGTCCTTGCTGGTCAGAGTGTCCCCAGGTGGGGTCTCTGGCTGGCAGGGCTGGATGTGGCTGGGGAACCTCTCCTGCAAGGGCATGAGGAGAAGAGCATCCCCCTGACAGCCCTGTGGGCAGCGTTCTACAGAGCAGTCTTTGTGCTGACAGGAGAAGAATAGTAGGACTGCAAGTCTGGGACTTTTTTCCAAGGGATGTGAGACAAGGGGATATCCACTGCTGGGCATCAGGAGAAGCCTTTGTCTGAGGAAAAAGTGGCTGGTTTTTTTTCTTTTATTTTTTTTAATTTCTTTTTTCTCCTCCCCCCTGTATTTATTTATTTATTTTTCCCTGCTCCGTTCCCATTAAGCAAATTAAATCAGAGGTTATGATTGCGCCTGGGGAAGGAGAAGTGTCAGACCGCCGTCCCTGGGTGGGGTCGTTGTACCTTCCTTCCTCCCCCAAATGCCACCTCCGAGCCGGCATCCGGCCCCGCCGTTCTTTCTGTTTAATTTATGAATAAATAATTGCAGAGAATAAATCCAGCGGCTCCGGGCGCTCTTCATCCCGGCCTGAGCGCTGCCTGGCAGAGCGTGCAGCATTCCTGCCTCTCCCCTTCCCTCCGCTCCCATTGTCCCCTCCCGCAATCCCCTGCTGGGGGATGCTGTCCCAGGCCACAGCAGTGAAAGCATTCCCGGGGCTGAGCAAGCTTTCCCCGGGGAGGGAGGCAGTGGGAACGGCACAGGGGGGCCTGGGTTATTATTTGGTTTGTTATTCTTCACAGACTCGGGCGGCTGCGCTCTTTGGGGGAAGATTTCTCGGGGATGGTTTTGTGGTTTTCCTTTCAGGGCTGTGGGACTGGAAGATGCTGGGGTGGGGGTGTGCAGGGATGCTCTGTAGGGCTTTGGAGCAATCAGGTGCAGATTTATGGTGCTTTTCCCCTCAGAGCCAGCAGATGTTGGTAAGGAAAGATTTCCTGGTTCTTATCAGTTAAAATCAGTGGCCAGAGATTTTGTCCTGGGCATGTTGTGGTATGGAAATGCTTTTTTCAATGCAGACAGGACTTTGACAGCATTGGTCCTCACAACAAGGAACAAAACCCTTTTCTGACCCATCTGCAGAGGTGAGAAGGTGGATCTGAGGATATCAGGAGCAGCCTGGGATGCTGGAGGCTCCCTCAGGGATTTGTTGTGTTTCTCAGCCTGCTGTTGATCTCTATTTTACCCCAAGCAGAGCTGGTCAGTGCCCAGCATCCCTCACACAGTGCCCTGGAAAGTATGGAACAAGCTGCCAGCAGGGCCAGCCCAGGTGTTAATCCTTTGCCAGCTGGATTTTCCCAAGGATGTGACCATCAGTGCAGGTGCCACTTTATGCATGAGGCTTGTCAGACACTCTGACATCAGTCTCAGAGCAGCTGGGGGGTGAGGCTGCCCCTCCCACAGCTTTCCACTGAAAGCTCCCCATCCCAGCTGCTATCCCAGCTCCTGCCCTGTCCTGCACCATCCCTTGCCGTGCTGCCATGGGCTGCTCATGTCCTAAATGCTCCTTCTGTAGCTGTTGGATGGGAGCCAGAGCAGGAGAGAGGGGTGGATGCTCCCTGTGGAATGGAGGCAAAAGGGAATTTGTGTGTCTGCATCTTCCCAGGATGTTCTGCCAGTGCTGGGGTCATATGTGGTGTTACTGTAGCACCAAATGCACTGGAGAGATAAACAGGATTGGGAGATTTGTCCAAGAGACCTGAACAGGGACTTTTGGCAAGGATGTGACAGGTCAAGGGGAGATGGCTTAATGCTGAAAAGGACAGGTTTGGATGGGATATTGGGAAGGAATCCTTCCCTGTGAGGGTGGCACAGCATGCCCAGAGAAGCTGTGGCTGCCCCTGGATCCCTGGAAGTGTCCAAGACTGGGTTGGAGAAACCTGGGATAGTGGAAGGTCCTTAAGTCCCTTCCAACCCAAACCATTCTCAAATGCTATGTTTTGGGAGCTGAAGAGGGATTGTGATGGTGTAAGGCCACATGTGTGCTGCTGGCTGCCCTTCCTAGGGACGAGGCCCTCATGGAGCACCCTTCAATGGATGGATGGTTGCTCCAAGTGCTGTAGAATGTGTGGAACAGAGCCAGGAGAAGAGCCCTGGGACAGGGGAAAGGGCACATGGAGACTTTTGCACCGATACTGATCCACCCAGGCTGAGGATACTCAGATATGGGAGGAGAGGTCACAACAGCACAAAAAAGTATTGCTCTGGGAACACCTCTGCTCATGAGTACTCAGGAAACAATTCCAGCAAGCAGCTGGTCTCTCCAAAGCCTGGGCATGCTCCTAGAGCTGGGGCCCAGCCACCTGCCAGGCTGGAATGGCAGGCTGGGATTGTATGATCTGACAGTGGGGTTGTGGCTCAAACCCTCCTGGGACCTCAACAGAGCAGCTTGGTGCACCTCTCCCAGGAGAAGGAGAGAAATACTTGTCTGTAATCTCTATTCCTACTCCAGGGCTTTGCATCTAATTTTGCAGTTCTGTACAAGATTTGATAATGCTGGGTGGTGTTCTCTGGGAGTTGCATCTAAATCTAGAAACACTCTGTAAAAACACTCTGCGTACATTTCTTTCTTTTAATTATTTTTTTTAACCCCGAGCCAATCAGTTTTGGGTGAAGTTCTGGGCCACATCAGACTTCAGCTTCAGGAAACAGAAGAAATGCATGATGTCATCAATTGTGTGCCATCACATGCTCTTGAAATGCCATCAGACTTGCTAAATATTCAGAGTATATTTTCTGTCTCAACAGACTGTGTTGGCTGAAACTGCTTATGCAAATGAAAAGCTGTACCTCTTCAATAGATTGTTAGGAGCTGATCCTGAATAATTGGGGTTGAACGGAGCAGTAGGTGGGAGAAGTCAGCAGAAGCAATAATTAATCAAGTGGCTTCTTGTCTGGGCTGGCTGTGGATCCCAGAAAAGCCTCTGTGAAGACAGGACAGGCTCCGTGGAGCCTGATGTTCCTTCCCAACCACTGCAAATGCCTTGCAGGAGCCCGAGTTATGCAAAAACCCTTTTTTAGGTTTTACCCAGCAACTCCCAAGGGAAGCCTGTTAGAAAGTCTCAGCATGTGTTTCTAAACTCCAGCTTATATTAATTCCCAGCTGCTTTGTTCATCTGCTGGAATGGCTCTTTTCCCCCTTATTTTCCTCCCTCCCTCCCTTTTTCCTTTTCCAGTCCTCCATGTATTTCCAGACCCCAGCCATGCTCCCTTCTTGGCTTTTGTTTTGCTGGACTAAGTGAGCTGAGCTCTTTTCATCTCCCCTCAAAAGGCATAGCTGTTTCTTGTATCACCCTCTATTTCTGCAGGTCTTTTTGATCTGGAGTGGGCCCAGTCTCCCAAATCAGAGCTTTGAAAGGTGACAGTGCCCTTTCCATGAAGATGTGGGGTGCTGGAATGGGGGGTGTGAGAGCAAGGAGCCCACATTCCACCCACAAGCCCCAGAGGGAAGCACAGCAATGCCAGAAACAAGAACCAGGGAACTCATTTCACACTCAGGCAAGTCCCTGATAAAGGAAGAATTTTTCCTGTTGTAAAATGGGATATATTAAAAAAAAAAGTAAAATTGATTCATCTGGATGACTGGTAAGAGTTAATCGATAAAATAACAGTTTCCACCTTTTTATGAGAAATTAGCTGATTAGAAACTTGATTAATGGGATGATTTTTCATGAGTGTAATTAAAGCACTGCATGACTTCTCGTGTAATTGATATTTAATGCCTACATGGAAAGCTGCTTTTCTATAAGGAACAGTGTTGGGTTGTAATTTTTTTTTCAATTAAGCACCTGTGGGCAGAGTAGAGGCCAAGGGGCTCATCAACAATGGGGAAAGAGGGAGAAGAGGATGGGAAGCAACTGATCATGACATTCCCAGAGAAATGGGAAAATTTCTGTTTCAGAGCCATGCACAGGATAAGGCAGATGGATTGGAGTCTGTAAGCAGAGAGATGGTGGGTTTTCTTCTGAGAGCAGAGGTCTGATGAGTCTAATCCTCAAAGAATCAACAGAAAATCCAGAAACAGCCCCCCAACTTCTCTTGGAGGATGATAGGAGAGCAGGGAGCCTCCTCCGGTGTCCCTCTGACACTTAGAAGTTGAAGGAAATTTGTTAAAGGCTTGGTGGTGCTTCTCCTGTTCTGTTCCAGGTCTGGCACTGAGGAGGCCTCCTCAGCCAGGGGTGGCACCTTTGTGCCTGCTTCTCTGGGAGGAACTTCCCCTATGGGCTTTGTCTGTGAAACCTTGGACCATTTCCTAACAGAGACAGTGAAGCCTCCGCAAAGCTGGATGGTTTTTCTGGAGGATCTGGTCCAGACCAGTGGGAAAGAATATCTATCCTGTGTTCCCAGGGCATCAGAATCCATAATTTCTGTGGTCTTCCCTGGCCTTGAGGTCTTTTTACTCTCCAACTAAAATGTGTTGAATGTCACAGTGGGTCCTGTGGTCCTGGAATATCCTCAGTGAGGGAGACTCCCCGCTCTGTCTGGACAATCTGTTCAGTGCCCAGTCACTGCATGGGAAATGTTCTTCCTCCTCTTCATCTGGAGCTTCCTGGCCATCGGTTTGTGCTCATTGCTTGTGTCCCAGTCCCTTTGCCTTGTGGCTTCTCTGGCAGTGCTTGTGGCCTGTGCTGATGTGAAAAAGACCTGGTCCAAAATCTGGGACAGGCTCTGTGCCAATTTTAGCAGGTTTTTTGGCAACAATGAAGGATGTGAAGAGGTACGATGGAGGTACAGAGCATTGCCAAGTGCCCACACACACAATTTTAAGCTGTAGCTCATACTGAGTTATTTGATTTTAGAATACTGGGACATTCCAGTACCTGAAGGAGCTGACAAGAAAAATGGAGAGAGACTTTTTACAAGAGTCTGGAGTACCAGGACATGGGGAATGGCTTCCCACAGCCAGAGAGTAGATTTAGACTGGGTGATGGGAAGGAATTGTTCCCTGTGAGGGTGGTGAAGCCCTGGTACAGAGTGCCCAGAGAAGCTGTGGCTGCCCCTGGATCCCTGGAAGTGTTCCAGACCAGGTTGGATGGGGCTTGGAGCAACCTGGGGTAGTGGAAGGTGTCGCTGCCCCTGGCAGAGGGTAGGGCTGGAGGAGTGTTAAGGTCTCTTCCAATCCAGACTTTTCCATGATTCTCTGACATCCTGTATATCCTCCATTAAAGAGAAGATGTTTGGTCCTGCCCACCATGTTGTCTGTTCCTTTTAATCTGCAGCATTAATCCAGATTTCCTTCCCTGACAGAGGTTTCCAGCCCTCACTGCAGGGAAGCTGTGAGGGATCACACCAGCGGATGAGCCTGAGGCTCACTTCTCTGGAAAAGCAGCTCCAAATCTCCTCCCATCCCGGATTTTGTCTGTGTGCTGGGCAGCACGGGTGGCAGCTGGGCTGTGA
This sequence comes from Passer domesticus, assembly GCF_036417665.1. Taxonomy (NCBI): domain Eukaryota; kingdom Metazoa; phylum Chordata; class Aves; order Passeriformes; family Passeridae; genus Passer; species Passer domesticus. The sequence goes on from NC_087484.1 coordinate 19,876,376, forward strand.
GATGGGGAACCTGCCACTGATGCCTTATGTACATTTTGTTTTGTTTTCCTTTTCCTTGGAGCGAGAGTAGTTGGAAGGTGGAAAGATGGTGCTAAATTGTGTTTCTTGCACGTCTGTTGAATTACAACATGTCTGAGTGACCTCCCCGAAGAGTCAGACAAGCCTTGGCACAACATCATAACTCTCAGGCACTCAGAAATGCACACAAACACTCTGGTTCATCAGCAGGAATTCCAGACCTCACATGCTGGGTGATGGATGCTGCTGGGGGGCCTGGCAGCTGCCCACATCCACAGGACAAGGCCTCTCCTCTTTTGTCCCGGAGCAAAATGTTAATGAATTCCTCTGGAATGCCAGAGAAATCAGCAGTGGGTTTTAAAGCTGATAGCCCTGATTGCTTCTGAGAGAGATGCTCTGGAAATCCTTGATGGCCCAGGCCAATCTGCAGCCTCTTTTTGCCTTGCAGTCAGTGAAACAGCAAGAAAGCTTCAGCACAGAAAGTTTATTCTAAAACAATGGAATTTGTGGGATATGCCAAATCTGCTCAGTTAGGATTCCATTAAATCCTCTTTTTTCCCTTTTTATTTTAAGCTGAGCGTGCATACAAATCTTTATTTTATCTAATTGTAAACCAGAAATGGTTTTACTCTGGCTTCAGATGACATTCTTTAAAAAGTAAACTCCACCAAACAAACACTTTTATCCTGAAGCATCATCTCTGAGTGCTGACTTCTTGTTTTGGTAGAAAATATTGCCTTGTCTCACTGAAAGCTTGGAAATGGCAGAATTTCTGAGGGTTGCGGTGTATGATTCAAATCCCAAAATGTCTGTTTCTGGGAAAGGGTGGAGCCTCCTGGTATTCCTGCAGCTCTGTCCATGGCAAACTGGGGAGGGAAGCTTTACATGGTTATTGTGTTGTGCTGTTAACCTGGTGTGAACACAGGGAAAGAACCCAGGGAGAAACAGTCCCTTTGGACTGGAGCTGGGTCTCATCTAAGAGTATGAATTAAAATTGTGGCAAATTTAGTTGGGCATAACTGCAATTATTTGGATCCATTCACTATCCCTCCCTGGCTGGCATGGCTACAAGAGCTCACTGTTGCTGGCAGAGAGACCTCTCTACATCCCAGGGTTTGCTCCTTAATCTTATTTGGATAGCTGGCAGATGGACAGGCTGTCACTGCCTCTCTCTGCAGGGCTGACACTGGAAGTCTCAGTGCCCCTCACTCTGCAGTTTGTGCTCAGACCAGAGCAGGCTTTGAAATGGGTCAGAATCCCATAGTTTGTTTGCCAGAGTTTGCCTTGGGATGGCAGTTTGGCAAGGGAGAAACTCGGCTGGAATGGCCAGCAGTGTAACCCCAGCTGTGTGGAAATGTCACCTGTGAAGCAGCCTGTGGCAGGGTGTGTGCAGCTGCCAGGATTTGGGTACAGATCTGTCTGAGCTGCGCTGTGGCGGGGGAAGCGCTCGCTGTGGAAAGTGTTCCTGGTACGAGCCCCTGCCAGTAATCCATCAATTGCTGATGAGAAACAGCTTCAGTGATCTCCCTCAAATAATTCCTGAGGGCTTGTGTCTCCCACAGAAACTGGGGATGGTGCAGGCAGACTGTGCCTCACCAGATGTGGGATGAGGAGGCTGAGCTGGCTGTCTCAGCTGCTGCTCCTCTTATTTATTGATGTGGTGTCCTTGGGAATGTGGCTGTCCTTGGGAATGTGGCTCTCCTTGCTGCTGGAGGACAGGGACTCATTAAAGTCGTTTGAAGGAGAGCAGGAGAAACTGGAGAGCTCATGGAGCTGGGCTCAGAATTGATCTCCAAGATGTGGTTTGCAATCCTTGCAGTGAGCTCCCACGTCTGTTGCTTACCTTGATCAAAAGTCTTCCAGGGTTTTTCGCCTCATTTTTGGGTTCAGTCCATGGACAGGAACGTTCTGATCCAAAGCCCAGATGTTGGAGAGCAAATGTGTAGCACTGAGATGGCCCAGAGGGCTCATCCAGGTACTTGAATTACTACTCTGTGATTAATTGCCATGAGCCCCTGTGTGCTTCTCTTCCAATTTCCATGGCAAGGTTATTCCGTAGGAGCTTGTTTGGCTTTGTTAGCTTGTGCATGGTCGCAGCTGAGCTCTGGGTGCCTTTGATCCACTAAAACCTCTGTGTGTTTGCTCTGCCACCATTTTTCAAGGGCCAGCTCAGAACAGTTTGGGCACATCTGGAGTTTTCCTTGGGGGAATGTGGCAGGGACAGGACGGGCTGCCCAGCCCCACACTTCCAGCACAGCCATGCTCGCTCGTGCTTTGGCAATGAGCAGGGAATTTCTCACTGATCACAACACAACAAGAGAGTAGAACAAATTAATTATTAAGATTTTTAAAAAGTCCGACTACTTTTCATTTTCCAAAGTGCCCATTTTCTTAACTATTCCTCCAAATTATCATCTCGTTGGATTTCTTCTGTGTCCTCGATGCTGTTGTTGTTCTGTGGATTCCGCGTCACTCAGCAAATGTCTCCCCTCTCCTTCCAGCCAACTTGCACAATACATTACAATTACACAATTATGCTGTTGTAATCAAATAATTAAGTTGCACATTAAACACGCATTAGAGCTCACAAAGGAAGGAGCTTCAGACACGGGCATGAAATAGGAGGGAGCGAGCCAGGCAGAATTGGTGCTAATTGCATCTTGCTTTCAGTGGCTCAGGGACTCCAGGTTTTTGGTCTCAGGTGGCAAAATGGCAGTGGACTGAGGCTGCTGAGGTTTAAATAAGCAGGAAGGTTTAGTGAGTGACTTTCCTGTGGAAAGAAGCAAGACCCAGTGACCAAACACCCAGAAAGAAAAAGGGAATAATTTGGAAGCCTGCTGGGTTCCAGTCTATTGAAATCCACTTGAACTGAAGCTCAGGATCAGCTCTCCCAGGTAAAGGAGGATACCTGTCCCTCACCAGGGTGGAACTCAGCTGGTCTGGCAGGAGAAGGCTGTGAAGTCTTTGGGATATTGTTATTTTAGCTGTGGGGTGTGGGGTTGAGATGTCTTTGGGATGTTGTTATTTTAGCTGTGGTAGGAGAGGGGTGAATGCATTGGTGGATAAGTCATAGATGTGGGTGTTTTCTCCTTTTTTTTGTTGATAGAGGAAAAATAGCACCCAGCAGACCCAGATCAGTGTTCTGGCCTCATCCTGACTCTAATTTCATCCCACCCAGAGCCTTTTGGCAGGGGGCAGTTGGGATTCTTCATTTAGAATAGATCCAAGAAGAAAAAGCTGTGGTGCCACTGCTCCTAGATCAAACCCTTCAGGATGAGGGCTGGGCTGGTCACGCTATGACTAAACAGCAGAAATCTGCTTTTTCACACAGATTTGGGTGAATTTTTCAAAGGATTCTGTGTATTGGACAAAACCCCTCTTTTGATGTCTGCCTTAGCTGGGAAGTGGCAGAAGGAGCTGAGGTGACACGGTTGCTTTCCCACAGGTTTCAGAAGTGGGCTGGAGAACAACCTGTAGACTTGAGCTGCATCTCTGCAGAAGTGACTGCAGTCTAGGGAAACTAGAGATCAAATCTGAGTAGAAATTGAAAGCATGGAGAAAGGACTCTGGAGAATGAGAGCAAATGTGTGCCTGGTTTGATATGCCAAGTTAAAGGTGTCTGTGTAGTCTTTGCAAGTGGGATCACAGTCCCTTCCTAAAAGCTTTGGTTATTAAGCTTCTAAGAATTTAATTTTTAATGGGAGAACTTTATTCTTGAAACTAAAAGCCAATGTCTGTACTCAGTAATTGCACAGAGGGGAGAAGGAACATTCTCTGCTGCAGGAATCGGCACTGGAAGGGGAAGAGTGCTCATAAATCAGGAACCAGCAAGTTGCAGCAGCCTGGAAGGATTCCTCCTTCCAGTGACCTAAGGGATGATGTGTCTTTGGCCTCTCAAGAAACCCAAGGGGCTGAGAGCAGCAGGAGCCAGTGGAGAAGTGAGGAGATCAGCTGAGGTCCATCAGGCCACTTGTCACTTTCTGGAATTGCTCCCATCACGCTGCACCAGCCGTTGGGATATGTGCAGAGCTTTCCTGGGATTCCCACCATGTTGTGTCCTGTTGCCTGTTCTGGAGTCCTGCTGGAGCTGTGGTCCCTCTCCTTGCTCAGAGCCATCATTGTGACCCCACACAACCTGCGCCTATCCCAGGTGATCATGTGGAAAAAGGTCACAGCAGCATCTCTGCTCTGGGGGCTGTGAAGTGGAAAGGGAGATGTGGAGCAGGAACATAAAAACTCCAGCCACACTTCAGCACCATAATTTTCCCAAAAAAAAGAGAAATAAACCCATCCCTGGTTTATTTCTCATTTTAAGTCAATTTTAAACCCAGTCCTGGTTTATTTCTCATTTTGAGTCTGAATCTTCGCAAATCCCTGCTTTGAGCCCACATATTCATGCTGAAATTAAAAAAAAAATAAATTGCTGAGCTTTAGAAAAAAAGCTCTTTGATTTGTTAAATCTGATTGACTGGGTTCCTGGAGCATGTACAGACTTCACACAATGCAAATGGTGCTGATTAGATAAGATGGTGTTTAAAAAGAAAAAAGCCCAGCCATAGAAAGAAGATGCAATTAGATTAGCAGATCCAAGGCTTTAAGTGCAGATCGAATGGGCTATAAACAATTTAAGGCTTGGGAGAAGGCCAGTGTTGCTGAGTGTTCATTTATAGTCCAGTGTGATGGCTCTCTAATCCAAGAGGAGAAAGCAAGGAAAAAGAGGAAAAAATTCTGGGAAGGGTGATTTTTCCCACTGAGACCTCATCAGGTCATCTTCAAACATTTCTGAGCATCTCTGGTTCCACCCAATATTGTATATATACTTAAAAAAATAGATATATCTGTATATAGCCACTGAAACCCCAGAGCTGTGTAATTATTCAGACCTTCTGCCCCTCTTGGCTGTTTGTGTGTGCACGTCTTGTCTAAATTTTGTTCCTGTGTCCACATCCAGGTGAATTGCAGGAGATCCCCAAGTGAACCACCAAGGCACCTCTTGCTCTTACACCTTGAATGTGGCTTTAAAAACAACACTCCCAATCACTCTTTATTGGGGTTTTCTTTTGCATGCAGTCAATGGAGTCTCCTTAAGAATTTCTGAGAGTTTTTCTGGATGCATGAATTCATTGCTTTGAGCTTTGCTGGCTGGAGAGGGATGCTGGAGGCTCATGTGAGCATTCCTGTTTTCCTGCAGCAGTGCTTCTGGGAGTCGAGTGTTTATGTAATTCCTATTAGAGGAAAAAGGGATTCTGAGCAGACAGGAAGAAGAAAAGCCTGGGAGCTGAAGTTGGATGTACACTGAGGTTATTAAATCAGGGCAAGTGGCCATCCCCGGGCTTTTTGGGTAGTGAGTGATGGGACTGAATTCCCACGGGGTGACTGTGGACATGTCCATGGGGGCAGATCTTCATGTCCCTGCTCTCTGAAATATTAATGAACTTCCTTTCAGGGAGAAAAATCCCCAGCAAACAGTAAATAATTGTCTGATACATGGAACCAGGGACACTCACTCTCTTCTGGGGATGGTTTTGGCTTTTGTTTAACAGCACCTACAAATCTGAAATACCAGAACCCTTTGCAGAGGAGAATTTCTGGTTGCCTGAATGGTTTTGATCCCCTCTGTAAATCTGTGTGGAGAGGCATTTTTCTCACTGTTCTTTATTTCCTACCCTGATTTCTAACCTGTCTTCTCATTTGTTTTATGTCCCTGTCCTTCACTGCAGGATGGCATCACCTCCTCATATAGTGGGTCTGCCAATTCTGTTATTTGTTCTTTACTTCTTTTTCCAGCTCGTTAATGAAGAGGTGACAACAGATGGGTCTGGGAGTGATCTCTGCTGAGCCCACCAGGCACATCTCCCCTTCCTGACATGCTGCTGTTTGTCACTTTGCCTGGTTTATGTTTCCTTTCTCCCTTCCTGAAGCACACGCCTTTTCTCATGTCCAAGTCAATTTGAGCAGAGCATCAGAGTGATCTTTCCTGGGATGCTGTGTTTGTAAAGCTGAAATACAGTTTTCTGCTTCAGCTGGATGGAAGAATGGAGCATGTTGGACTAGGTAAGGGCTGAAAAACCAGTGTTTGATTATTTCAGGCCACGTTTGCTGTTGAGGATGGCTCAGCCTTGGGAACCCTCTCTGGCATGTGTCCCCGTCCTGGTGGTCTCTGCTCTCAGCAGGGGCACTGGCTGCAGCTCTTGGCCACAAGCAGCTGGTGAGGTTTGACAGGGACACCAGCCTTGCTACTCAGCGTCCCCCTTGCAGGGGGTGACAGGCAAGGAACCTCTGTGTCCTACAGGCACAAGCTACAGCAGGGAGGAACTGAAGGTCTTGGAGCAAACAAAGCTAAGAGGAAATGTTCTAACACATTTCATCCACCCATCATATCCCAGCTGAGAACTTCACCCCTTGAGGGGCTGGTCTGTGACCTCCCTTGCCTTGAGAGGCCCCTTTCGGATGTGGCTGCCACAGCAAGGTGAGAACATGGCAATAAATTTCATATGACAGGTCTCAAATAGAAGTGTGGCTTGGCTTTCCTCCCCTCCCTTGGCTGGGACAAAGCTTGGGCACAGGGAGGAAGCCTTTGTCTGTCCCTCCTTGGAGCCAGCAGGATGTCCCAGAGTGGCTGTGGGCAGAGCCAGGATTTACCTTATGGCATCTGATGATTTCCCCTCCCCCCTAATTGGTTCCGTTAATTTATTGTGGACAGGAGCTTGTTCTGCCAAGTGCTAATTGCAAAGGTTATTGTTTCTGCCCTTTTCAGAGCACAGCAGGAAACCCTTCAATTCCATCACATGAAAAACAAGACCAAAAATGCCAGAAGTTTTTTGGGCTGGATGTATGTCCATCATCCCATGGGGTGTTTGTGTCACAGAGCATGGGCTGACATTTCCTTCCCTTTGCAGGGGAAAGCCTCCAGTCCATGGCATGGGGATTGGGTTTCTCCTCACCATGAAGAAATGTGCCCTGGATCACAGATGTCCTGCATCCTCTGACCTGTTCAGGCTTGGATTTGGGAGGTAGGATGGGTGCATTCCAAAGGCTGCGAGCTGGTGAAATGATACCATTCCCTTTGTGGGAATTTTTCCTGTCTCTGGGCATGTCTAGAAGCATTTTTTGAATGAGCAAGCCTGGGCTGGCACAAGGTGGTGGCACCTTGTCCCCCACTGTGGCTTCTTGAGATGTCTAATGCTGCCTTCTCCATCCCCACCTCCACACTCCACCCCACCCCTCCATCCCCATCCTTCCCCTGGTGAAGGGAGCCAGGAACTCTGGAGTCTGGAAGGGTTTTCCTGGCTGCAGAAGCTGGGCACCCTGGGTGAAGTGGGATGTCTCAAAGCCAAGTTTTTTTCTAGCATGGGAAAGGAGGAACAGTTATTGCTTGGCCATTTGCTGCCAGGGCTTTAGCATCTGCCTGGATTAATCTGGATTTCATGGTGGGCAGCAGCCATTCAGCCCAAGTAAAGCCTGCCCTTACAGTTCTGGTGGATTTTGGAGGTGAAAACCCCAGAATCTTTCAGGGGGCTTTCTGCCAAGCTGTAAAACTCATCCTGGTTCTCCACGCTGCTGGAAAACCTGGGGGAGCTCTTCCTCTTTGGTGAGGCCATAGGTGTTCCTGCCACATCTGCAAGCATCCTTTCCCTGTGCTTTCCACAGCCTCTGTCCCCTGGGGCTCTGTATTTGTTCTCCCAGGCTTTGTTCCCACCACAGGGTTTACTCTGGCTCGTTTCCTCTTTATCTCATATCATGGCTGGTGTTTGCTTTTGCTCAGCAGCTCAGAAGCTTTTGGAAGTGAGTGTTTACAAACAGAGGGATGTTTGGGACCACGTTTGGATCCAGCAGCAGACTCCAGGGGTATTTTGTACAGATTATGGGGATGACTTTGTGCTGTCTCTTCCCTGCCCTCTGGCCCAGTATCTTTCTCGTTCAGTCTTTTCCACAGAGCTCAAGCTTTCCCCTCCTCTTCAGCTCTCTCTGGTCTCATTCCCAGCAGGTACCCAAGGCAAACCACCCCTCACTGGGCAGATATGCACAGACTAACAGATTAATGACACATATTTCATTCTGTTCCAGCCTAGTCTAATGAAACATGATAAATGTTTTATTCTAAGTTTTACCAGCATTCTGTTTCTCCTATACAGAAAGTCTGGCTGGCACCTGTGGGCAGCACTTGCATTTGAAAGAAGCACCGTTACAATCTAGATTTCGGGGAAGGAGTGCATATATCAAATTTAAAGGCGCTTTTGAGCTTAAGATATAAAGGCAAATTACATTTTATAGTGTGACTTTAATAGCTGAGGAGCTTTGCAGGCAGCGAGGTGGCTGGTGGCAGCTCAGGCAGTATGTGGGACACTGTGCCAGCCATATGTGTCGCCATATCTCACACGCAGCCTTGCAAGTCATTGCTTTTTATTGAAGGCAGGAACTTGCCAGGATGTCAAGGCTGTCTTCTGCACTTTTGAAGAAGTGCCATGCTGTCTGTAATCCCCAAAGGCTGGTGACAGGAGGGCAGCAGGCACAGCCCCACCAGGTATCTCCTGTTCTCCGTGCCCCGTGTGGGGGAACCGAGGCTGGGCTCCACTTCAGCACCTGCCCTTTTCTCTCCATTAGGAAGAGTCACTTTTTATTCCTGTGTGCCAGGCTTCTTCCCTTCTGCCTTCATCCTCATGCTTTCCATCTGTCCTTCTGCCTAGCCATCCTTCCTCACAAATTCACAAATCTTTCCTTCCCAAATTTTGGCTGAGCCTCCCTGCCTTTGTGTTGGGTGCTTTGTGGAGGCTCGTGTTAATACCTGGCCAGGATGAAAGCCTGACCTCTTGCAGGGCCAAATGAGGCAGCATTTTTTTTACATTGCTGGCCAGAGGACAGGCTCCATGGATGTGTATCTCCCAGATATCCCAGGGCTTTTCCTGGGGCTCAGTGTGTGCTCTGAAAGCTGCTTGCAGGAGAAAGACAGCTCCATGTGGTGCATTAAACGGGTGTTTTAGGCATGTTTCACATGCCTCAAACTGAGGAAGATTGCTGGTAATGAAAAAGTCCAATCACAAAGGAATCTTTCTTGGTTATTCAATTTGTGCAATATCTTATTAGAGGGGAAAACCAACTGTTATCTGCCCAGGAAAGGTTAATATAATAATAAGCAGATACTGACTTCTATTGAGATGAACATGATGATTTATTGACCCGAGAGGCAAATATGCAGTGAAGCAAAGCCAGGGTCAATATTCACCAGGAGGAGAATAAATTCTTGCATTTTCTACAATGATGAGACCACACACATTGGTGTCGCCAAAACACATTGGTGCTGGTAGTTGCTTCTTCAGTGAGACAACTAAATATGGTAGACTTTCAACAGGTACTTCACCTTGTTTCTCTAGAGAAAATGTCAATTTAGAAATGTTCCCTTTGGATGTTTTTGTCCTTGAAAACACTTAATGAAGTATTTAAAAGTACTTTCATAAAAACCAACCAAACAATAAAAGCAACTCCCAAGGGTCACAGTAGTTTTGGATTGCCAAATGTATTTCTTGAATAAATGATATAATTTTATTGCATTTTATTTTGTTTTATTAGAGAAAAGCTCGGCTTTCAGCTTCTAAGCCTGGCAGCTCCCAGCCCGATCAGAGATGTTTCTGCACACGTTTCCATTTCGACTGCAAGCCCGTTTGTCATTTCTGAAATGCCTCAACTCAGAAATGTCAAGCATCTCTTGTAGTCAGCATGGAGAAAGGCAGCTCAGAATGCTGGCACCTGCTGCAGGGAGCAGCATCCTGCTGCCATGGGCCACACAGCCATGGATGTGGGGGATTTTTTGGGAGCAGGGAGGTGCAGCACGTGGGGATAACTGGTGCTTGGTTGGGCTGTGGTGGGTATCACCCTCCACAAGAAGTGTTTGATGAGTTCTCTGCTCTCAGCCAGAGCTGGTGGTGCCCAAAACCTGATCCTGGGAGCTGGTCCCTGTCAGCTGCTCCTCCTGGGGGAGAAACACAAATCCCTGTCTTGTAACATGCCAAGGGGATGGGCATGGCAGGAATTGTAAACCCGGTGGGAAGAGGGAGAGGAATTGCACTTTTCCAACTTGAACAAAGTGACATGAACAGGGATATTATTTTAGAAAGTTTATCTCTTTTGTATCTATGGTGACAAGATCTTTATCGGGGTAAGACAGACTCCCGGGCTGTCTGCTCCTTGTTATCTCAGGGTAGGATGACAGTCTAAGTGTCACGTCTAGAAATGTTATCTCTCCTTTATTATTTCACTTGTGAGGGGCTAACTGGAGTGTTATCAGGGTGTTTACAATCAAAACACGTGCAGCTCAAGTGATAAAAGGGAGAACAGACATCTGATCTCCAAGGATATGAAGACAATGCAGCCTTGAGCAGGAGGAGATGGATCTTATTATTGAAAATGGTTTGGCAGGCTGGGAATGGACAAACAAATTCAGATCATAAGCTTGAGAGATGGGCTGGGGGAGAGGCTCACACTCAAACTCCTGCAGAAAATGGAAAAGTGATTGTATCAACAGCAGTCTTGGCTAAAAGAGAAATATTTTCCAATAAAACTTTTATGACTTTTTTTCTCTTTCTGTACTCTCTTCTCACTTGGAATGTGATATGGAAAGCTGTCAGGACCAGCAAGTGGAATAGAGTTGCTCTAAGCCAGTCAGGATCTGAGGAAGCTTAGCCAGGCTTGGAGGGAGGGGAGCAGAGAACTGCCAAGACCACTGCTCAGGGAGCTCATTTTGATTAATTCCTTATCTTGCCTGGGTCAGTGCTGTGTTAATTTAGAGAGGGCACAGACACAGGGTTAGTGGTGACCATAAACCTTATCTCTGATCTCTTTAGGGACAGGGAAGCTAAATCCCTAAAGGGCTTAGGGATCTGACCCTGGGATGCTTCTGCTGCTGGTAATTGAGAGGAGTTCAAAGACGTCCCAGACATCAGATCCTCATTACCCTACAGCAGGAGCAAACCAGGTGCCAAATGGTGTCAGGTTGTTTATCTAACGTGAATAATCCTCAGTAATTAAAAACGGGGCTGTGCAACGCTCCATCCAAATCCAGGCCTGACTCCTGGACGTTGTTGTGCTCTTGGCTAGCATGGGCTGCCTGGTTTCTCTGGTTTTGTGGAGGACGTGGCAGGCACACTGCATGTCTTCCTTCCTCTCCATGCCAACGGTCTCCAAGCCAAGCTGTGTGGTTCCTGTCCCACAAAAAGGATGATTTTCCATCATCTTTCCTCCCTTGTTTGTCTGTGCTGTGAGGTGATGGCACACAGAGGTTTATAGCCTCATATGGAGAACGAGCAGAGGGTCTGTGGTGGCCTCTGAGCCAGGAGGGGACCCAAGCTGGAGCACAAATTCCAGCACCAAGGCTCCCTCTCTCCTTCAGGAAGGAGGTGGGGAGGGTAGAGGGGATCTGGATGTAGATGAGGGCTGGTGGAGGATGAAAATAGTGGGCTCCTAGTGACATCTGAGCACCTCTGTTGGCCTGGCTAAAAATGGGAATTAAATTCCTGCTAAGTAATTACCAGTAAATTCCTGGAAAAGGGAGGGAATGAACATGAACTTGTGGGCAGTGTTATTGTGCATGGGCCTGTCTGCTTAACTCCATGTTCCTCTTGCTTTGAGGACCTCCTAAATCAACCTGTTTCCAACCTGAGTGACTCTCACATCCCTCTAAGGACTGACACCACAGGGAGCCCTTCCTCACCTGGGGGGAGAACAAGGCAGCATCTCCTCTGCCTTGTTTATGAGAAATAATCTCTGGTGGTGGTTTTCTTGTGTGAAAGCCCAGCTTTGGAGGGCCCCTGGGGCCACTTTGTACAGTGACAGTGACCCACTGCTCCCTCCTGCCCTTCATCTCTCACACCTTTAATTGCACTTGTGTTTCTGGAGCGGATGGAATTCATTATCCAGCAAACAATGTCCTTTGCAATATCAGCCTTAATTAACTGCTCCCCTCTGTATTTTCCTGCTCTTATCCTCTCCACATCTCCGTGCTGAGCCAAGCTGACGGCCCCCCACATGCATCAGTGCCAGCCAGTGAGCCATGACCAGATAAGAAGAAATGGAATTCCTTATCTCTTTTTTACAAATACATACACATGCACACACAAACACACAAACCTGGAAAAGGTCAAGGTTACTGGGAAGGGAGAAGGCCCTTCAAGACAACAAAACCCCTTCTCTTTTAAAGTCTCCATGGCAACTGGATGGAGCATCATGGGATGTCGAGATGAGAGAGGACTATTCTTCCCCTACAACACTCTTTCCACTTCATTAGACTCTTTATCAAGTATCTCTGTGCTGGGCTGAGTATATTTTTTGTGTTGGGGAGCAGTGCAGAGGACTCAAAAGCATCCTGACCTTTTCAGTGGGACTTTGGGAGTTCCTTGTGGGAGTTGCATCCTCTTCCCCTGCCTTCCTCCCCCACAGCCCCCTTGTCTCCAGTTCACATGACCTTCTCATCAAAAACCCTGTGCCTGGTGAGGTATGAAGGGTTTCTTTAGAAGGAGAAAGGAGCAGGGAAAAAGAAGAGAAGAGTATAAGAATGTCCTTCGCTGGCTCTGGAGGTGTCAAGACCCCGGCTGTCAGAGCTGTGCATCTGCAGGGAAGATTAATGAGCCTGCTTAGAGGAAATCCAAATAAAATAGAGCAGAATAAATACCAAGTGACTGTGTGGGTGATGAGGGGAAGGGTGAGGAAGGAGCAAGGGAGTGTGACAGGGCAAAAGTAGATATTCCTCAGTCTGGTAAGCATTTGAATTCCCCATGGAGGAGTGAGTTAGCACAGGAAAGATCTTTGGATTTAGTCCTGTGGTCCTCAAGTGCCAGGGCTGTGCATGGGTCTGTGAGAGCTTATAAAGCACTGGTTGTACTGAGGCACAAACACTGGGTATTTTTATCTCCCCTTCCCTAGGAAAGCATTCACCATGGAGGAGAATTTTGTGTTCAGCTTCTCAACCCTTGGCCTGCATTGCCTCAAGGTGCTTTGAACTGCTCTGCTGCTGGGAGCACTGGTTGTTCTTAGGAAACATCAGTGCCTGGTTTGTGTTGGGCAGTGCCTTGGAGTGTGGGGATGAAGGGATTTAAACCTTCCCATGGATCCAAAGCAGTGTGGGCAGCAGGGATGGGATTGGGATTGTGCCCCTGTGCCCTGCTCAGGTGAGAGCCCAGCTGCAGAGCTGCCCCAGCCCTGGGGCCCAGCACAGGAAGGAGCTGGAGCTGCTGCAGAGAGTCCAGAGGAGGCACCAGGGTGAGCAGAGGGATGGAGCAGCTCTGCTGGGAGGGAAGGCTGGCACTGCTGGGGTTGTTCACCTGGAGAGGAGAAGGCTTCTGATTGACCTAATTGTGGCTTTCCAGCGCCTGAAGGTACAAGAAAGATGGAGACTATTCCCAAGGGCCTGGAGTGACAGGACAAGGAGGAATGGCTGCAAACGGACAGAAAGTAGGTTTATATTAAATATAAGAAAGAAATTCTTCCCTTTGAGGGTGCTGAGGCCCTGGCACAGGGTGCCCAGAGAATTTGTGGCTGCCCCTGGATCCCTGGAAGTGTTCCAGGCCAGGATGAACAGGGCTTGGAGCAACCTGGGACAGTGGAAGGTGTCCTTGCCCCTGGTAGGTGACTGGAATTGGATGGTCTGTCAGATGCCTTCCAAACCAGGCTGTCCTATGATTCCATGATTCAGTTGTGGTATCCCACAGGAGAAACTGGGCCTTGGAACTGACATCCCTGGGGGAACTGTGATATTGTTTCTACTTTTCGCTTTTAATCCTCTTGATTTTCACTTTTTCCAGGGAGCCATGTGTGACAGTCTGCAGGTGAATTTGAGGAGAGTTACACCACAAGCACCCAGCTGAGCATCTCTACCCACCAGCTCAGGGTCTGCCATTCTGAATGTTTGAATCCACATGAATCAGACAAGGAGAGGAGCTTGTTACCATGGCCAGAGTCGATTCAAAAAGGGTTTGCAAAAAGCCTTGAGGCTGGACATGCTTGGACTGTGTGCTCCTGAGCTGTAAGATTTACATGGGTGTTTTAGGGAAAAAAAAAAAACATAAAAAAATTGCTCTGCACTTTCAGTAGAAGTCGGGCTATGAATATCCCAATCCCACTGCTTCAAACCTCATGGGAGTAATCTTCAAGTGGGAAATCCCATTAAGTCATAAAGAGCTCTTAAGTAGTTCCCTCTGATAAATTTGTGGCACTCTGCAAGTCCCATAATTCCCAATATCCAGATGAGGAAGCTGAGGTTAAGTGACTTAGCCAAGGTCATGAAGCAAATCAATAACCACTCCAGCCCCTCTGCTGCTCACTCCATGTGTCTCTGCTGTCAGCAAAGGGGATCAATCCTCCCCACCCCTGTCCCAGCCCCAGTGATGGACACCCAGGCTTTGAAATGTTGGATTATGTGGGAAAAAAGAGGCCCATCTTCATTCAGAGAGCTGGGCTGGGGGAGCAGTCACGGGGCTCCTTCACCCTCCTTGCACCCAGGGCTCCCTGAGTGGAGACATCCCCCGACTCCTGCTGTTCTCTGGAAGGAGCTGGAATTCCCACTGCTGGCACAAACTTCCCATCATGAAGTCTGGGAGCATCTTTGGTGTGGTGACAGAAAATTGCCTCATGCAAGAGCTGTTGGCTGTGAGGAGGGTGAGAGTCTCTGTCAGGCTCTGTGGGAGATTGTTCTTCCTCTTTCCAACTGCTCACCTCTCCCCTTCCATGCTTCAGCTTCCTTTACTCATTTCTTGAGCCCATGGAGGGGGATGTACCAAGAGTTTGGGGGAGTTTCAGGAGTGGGGATGTGTGTATTGGGTCTAAGCTTGCTTCCTGTGGATGGCTGGTCCCAAGAAAAAGCATTGTTTTTCCTGGGATCAGGCAGACTGTAATTCTGAGACTCTTAGGTTACTAATTCCAGTTCATCTGTTTGTTGTCTTCATCAAGGAATCCCAGAATGGTTTGGGACTGTAAAGCTCATCCAGTTGCACCTCCAGGGACACCTTCCCCCATCCCAGGGTGCTCCAAGCCCTGTCCAGCCTGGCCTTGGACACTCCCAGGGATTGAGGGGCAGCCACAGCTTCTCTGGGCACCCTGAGCCAGGGCCTCATCACCCTCACAGGGAAGGATTTCTCCTGTCTTTCCAATCTAAATCTATTGTCTCTTCAGTTTAAGGCCATTACCCCTTTATCTCTCGTTCCCAGCACAGCCCTCAGGAGTCACACAGGAATGGGAGATGCTGGATGAAGGCATCTTCTTTCCCAAGCTCCTGACAGTGCCTTGCTTCCCTGTTCTCCTTCAGCTTTTCTGTAGCTAATTTGGAGCTGTCTGAATTCCTGGTTCTGCTCTTGCTGCTGTGGTAGCTGCTGCTTGGCTGTCAGGCTCTGTTCCCCCTCCCAGGTAAAAGTACAAAGGCAGAGGGAGTGAGCACAACTGGAATTTAAGGATCAACCCACTGTCTCCTGGCTTCCCTGTGCTTCCTGGAGTGGCTCCCACAGCCCTGCTGGATGCTTCCCCCAGAGGCTGGGCCTGAGAGGTTAATGAGAAGTTGTTCTCCATGCCAGGCTCCTGCCTACTTTGCTGTAAGGTCTCTGAAGGGTGGCATGTGCTTCATTTATGTCTCCTTCTTCCTCCTGATCAGCACTTCTCCAGGTGTTTGGCACTTGCCAGACCTCTGGCATCCCCACTCCTGCAGGAAAGGTGCTCTTGGGAATATTGCAGGTGGAATGGTCAGGAGGAAGGTCAGCACCATCCTGGACTATCTGTCATGGATTTACAGCTTTCAGCTCCTCCAGGAATGCCCTGAACTAATCCAGAGAGCTGCTCTGTGTCACGGCCCCGGTGCTGAGCTGGCACTGCTGGTGCCTTTCCCAGCATGGAGAGGGCACTGCCACTGGGATGATGGATGAGAGCTCCTGCAGGGGACAGCTTGGTCCTGGAGCTCCTGGAGGCTCTCCAAGCCTGGCTTTGCAGTTGGCCAAGTGTTCCATTTGTTTTGATGCTTTTCATGTCTTTGGGCAGTTTGCTGTGTTTATTTTGGGGGGAAGGTCAGCACTCCCACCTGATACTGGGGGAATGCTCTGGGAGAGAAGCATCCCTGGAGACAGCCCTCCTTTCAGCAGCACATGGCAAAGCTCTGAGACTTCCCTTTCAGTGGGAGGCACAGGAGATATTTTGGACTGCAAGCTGTGGCTTTAAAAAAACCCACCCAGTAGTGATTTGAGGTTTTCTTCTTGAAGCCTTCCTGACTTTGAACATAAATTGCATCTGTTTTGATAAGCAGGCTACCAGCAAGCCAGACCTGTTCCTGGGATTACTGTGACCACAGGTATAGCTGTTTCTTTTCCATATGGGATGACTTAGGGCCCTGTTCCCTGCCATTGTGTGGTTGGATTCTACCTTCCTCCACGTTGTGGCATTTTGGAAAGAGCTGCTTGTTTTACAGAGCAGCTGTGTTGCCTTAATGCAGCTGTAACGTGTGTTTGTCTCGGGGCACAGCAGGACTAGGAAGAGGTTTTATTAGATCATTCCCAAGTCCCAATAATCTCTGAGCCTCTCAGATCTGTGGCTGTCAGCTGTGCTGCTCTTGCTCCGTGGGACGGGGCTGGAAGCTGAAGATGGGAAATCACTTGTGTGTGATCCTTTATCTGCTTCATCTCACAGCTACCGCTCCCCTCCTGGCTGTTTGTAGCAGCCAGGGAGGACCTAATTCTTGTATCCCAGACCTTAAACCTCAGCCTAACAGCCTCCAAGGGATTCTCCCTGCTCGGGGTGTTGTTTGTGGGACTGCTGGTGGCTCTGCAGCCTGGATCCAAGGAGCGTTCCCATCCCATCAGCACCAGCTGCCAGCATCAGGATCACGGTAAGGCTGCTGCTCCCTGCCTCCAGAGTGTGTTCTGTGTGTGTCCTGCACCCAGAGCTGGGGTTTGCTGCTTAATTTCCTCTCCCCAGTTAGAGTCTCCTCGGTCCCCTGTGCTTGGATGTGTGCTCTCTGAGTGTGGGGTGAATTTCCTCGGTGCTAGCAAATGTTTTATTTCATTGCTGCCCTCCCCTGCCTTGCACCTCATCCTGTGATGGGCACATTTCTGGATCAGAGATGTCTGTTGCTCTCAGAATGGTTTCCTTTTCCTGCAGAGAATTCCCAGTGTATATTGCTACTGTCACACATTGCTGTCTGCTCTCCTCTCACCCAGTGCTGGCTGCAGTGTGCTTGAGAGACATCCCACTCCTTAAACACCATTTGAGGTTTTCTCTGGCAGAGATAGTGTGGGAATCATGCAGGTCACTCCCTCTTTTAATTCCTTGTGTGTATCAGCTGTAAATTCACCTCCTGCAGCTTTTGCACCACGGCTCCATGAATGAACTTGTATTTTAGGCTTGTGTAGCATCTCCTGTGCTGACTGTACCCCTTGTATTTCAGTCTGTGTTTTCCCTTGGCATACAGCTTAGAACTCCCATTGTCCTCGTGCTGTTGTGACTGGTGGAGTCCTTTTAATTTGTCTGTATTTTGCTGCATCTTTGTTTCCTTCCTCTCAGAGCACCAGGGAGGTCTTTGTTGTCCAGCACGATCGCGGCTGCTATGTGTCACCATGCCTCTGCTTGCTTGTTTGGGAGCTGCTGGTTTCCTAAAACTCAGCCTGGAAAGGGATGCAGATCACATCCTTGGGCTGCTCTGATCCATGTTCTCAGTAAATGTGCATTACTGTGTTGTCCCAGCAGCTTCTTGTCCCTTTGTTTGGCTGCTTTTAACAATTCTTACAGAGTTTAGGGGAATACACAGGGGTTTTCTCCTTCCTTAGTTCTTTCATGCAATTCTCTATTCAGGGAATTTCCTGCTGCTTTTTACTTAATTGTGGTTTTTTTTTTTTTCTGTTGTTCCCAAAGGCCACCCAGGGAGCTGGACATCATGGAGCTGGACACACACCAGGGTAGGTAATGGATGTGACCCCTGAAATTGGAAAAGCCACCATGAAAAGTATGACTCAGCCTGAAGGCTCTGGACTAGCGGAGGGAGACTTTCCCATTCAGGGGCAAACCAGGCAAGTTGTGTTTTCTGTTTCATCCCAGAGAGCTGCTTCTGGCCTGGCTTGGAGCAGTGACCTGCATTTAGTTTCTCCCTCTGTGCCAGCTCATGTCTTTGCTCTCACATGGGATCCTTGAGTGCTTTCCCTGAGCTGCTGCTTGGGCCAGCTTTGCTCAGCTCAGACTTCAGCAGATCCTGCATCTTGGTGGCATTTCCTGGGGCTTTGGCATCCTTTGTGCCTGGAACAGGCAAAGCAAAGGGTCCCTCTGTGCAGCTTTGCTCCCTGCAGTGCCTCATTGTGCTGTTGAGCAGTGGGAAGGAGCAGGAAGGTGTTCCTGTGGGTCAGAAATGTCTTTGTGGAGGGAGTCAGGGGGTTTTCCTCAGCTTGCTGCTGGTGTGCTGTGCAGTGCTGCTCTTGGAACACGGCACAGGCCTTCCCCAGCAGCGTTTTCCAGCGCTTTGTTCTCTCCCTTATGCAGCCCCTCGGGTAATTGCCCAGTTTCCCCACAGTGAGCTAAAGAGCCTCTTACTGCCGAGCACAGCCCCTTCCATTGCTGCTGCTCAGGGCCAGGCTTTGGGATTCAGCCCTACCCGTGCCTCCCCCTGTTTCTTTGGGTTTCTTCCTTGCCACGTTCACACCTTTCCACTTTCATGTACCTGCAGGAGCCGACTTACTTCTGACACCGAGCTCAGTCTCCAAACACAAAAGAAGAGAAAGTCAGGACAGAAAGGCATTGGAGCTTTCTTCTTCTTCCACACCTGCTGTTCCCGGTCGTCAGGCACTTCCAAGAGGAGAGTTCTCCAAGTTCCCAGCCATTACCCTTTACATAAGCATAATATAGTGCTGCACTTCCTACAGGGAAGCTATCTATTGTAGCAATCTGTAAAACAAAAGCTGGATTGCTCCTTCTCCCATTGCTCCCAGAATCAAAAAGCTGCCTGCTGTTCCTCAAATGGGAAGGCTGAAAGCCTTCATCAGAGGGTAGTTCATTTTTACACGACATTTTTACACTCAAGCAAAACTGAAAGCAAGGCATAATTTGAAACAGCCACGCTCGCCGTTAGAGCAGAACCACACAAATAAAATGCCTGGGATGATGGAGTTGAATACATTGCAGTCAGAAAAATGACAGTTTGCAGGGAACAAGGAAAACTAGATGGATGAATGGGAATTAGTGAAGAGCAGACTTCCAAGGCAGACAAATCAAATTGAGAGCGTGGATCATTAGATTCAAAGGAAGCAGGTAAGGAGTGCACTAAATTGTACCTTAAACAACAAACCAAGGGCCCCAGCCTCCAGGGAGAGTGGATGGAGCTGGGACTTGGGATATGAGGTGTGTCCTGGCCACTGGGCTTTGTGACCTCACCCAGGTCACTGTGTGTCCTTCACATCAGCTTCTGTGCTGTGGGGGGTGGCAGGCACTGGACACAAAGGGTGCTTTGGGGATCTGCAGATGTGCCCAGCTCCAGAGGACACAGCTGAAGGCTTCCTGCATGGCCTGTCCTGGCACCTGGCACCTTCCAGGGCTATCACTGAGATCCATTGTATGGAGCTGGCTTTTTGCCTGTTTTTTCTCCCCAGAAGGTGAAGGGATATACAAGGGGAGAAATTACTGAGTTATTGAATTTTTTAAAATTAACTGTGCACGCTTATACCCAAGGAAGTGGGGTGGAAGAAATACACTTCACATACAGCAGCTCTTTGCAGATGTGAGAAAATGTGGCATGGTTTGGACCTGCCTGGAAACAGCTGAGCTGGGGGAATTTGTGTATTTTAAAAATAAAGCTCATGCTTTTCTTGGAAAAACTTTCAGGTCACTGTAACACAGAACTGAAGGTCACAATTCTTAAGAAGATTATGAAATGCCCCAGATGCTCAGTGTGATAGTCTAGACAAGGCAGCCAAGGGAGAGATGCTGAAGGAAGTTCCTGGGATTGGTACAGGAAAGAAAAGCCCTCAGGATGGAAAACTCCACACAGAGCTTCCCTTGGTGCTTCTGCCTTGACACTCCTGCAGTGACTGGTCCCAGCTGGGTCCTGCTCAAGAATAAAACTCATGGTCACACAGGAACCACTCCCATTGGAATCCCATCTGGCTGATTCCCCCATTTCAGCTGAGGTGGAAATGTCACTGGGTCTCACGGAGACATATGAATGGAATGATAAGGAATGTTCTCCAGCAGGAGCTGAAAAGCACCACCCTTGCTGGGAGTATAAGCCAACAGATGCTTTACAAAAGCAAAATTGATCTGATCATTCCCATAAGAACCACAGGATCATAAAATGGTTTGGGCTGGAACGGAACCTTAAAGCTCATCCAGTCCCACCCCCTGCCATGGGCAGGGACACCTTCCACTATTCCAGGCTGCTCCAAGCCCTGTCCAAACTGGCCTTGGACAATCCCAGGGATCCAGGGGCAGCCACAGCTTCTCTGGGCAACCTGTGCCAGGGCCATAAACCTGATATTAGTGCTGTGTAATTGAGGGAAAGGCAACCCCTGCTGTCCCAGGTTATCCATCGTTATTCCAGGTTTAGCCACTTGAACCTGTTACTGAGCAGCACTATCTGAACATGGCAGTTGTGAGGATTCTTCTCCCCTTAATTCCTTAATTAATAGTCTCTTTATTTTATCAAAGGCTTTATTGTTGAAGATGTTCAGCATGTCCAGGGATTTCCCATTCCCGTGGCAGCCTCCCAGATTTCACCCTGCCATCGATCCCATCCCAATTTTCTTGCCATGGAAGGTGTTCCCCTGCTGGTTTAGCTGGCCAGCCTGGGATGTGGTTCCTTCCAGCAGCTCTTAAGAAAACCCTTGCACATCCTTTCCTTCATTTTCCCCCCCTTTTCCTTTTAGCTTTGGTTATTTGCAGCAGGCTCTGTGGCAGCTGTAAATGTTAGTTAAAGCCTTATTGATGCCCGGTGTTTTCCAGCTGCCTGGTTCAGCAGTTTATTTGGGTCTCCGGTGATGTTTGGAGATGCATTTCCTCTCATCTCTCCCAGCTATATTTTACTGTTTGCTCATTTGCTTGATGACAGTTTGCTGCTGGGTTTTGGAAGAGCTTTGCAGTGCATTATCTTGTGAGTTAATCCTGACCTGCTTCCTTGGCTCCAGCAGCTGCCCTGGCACATCCTGAGCCGGACGCTGCCGCTGTCAGGAATTTTCTGCCAGGTTTTTGCTGTCAATGTTTTTGGCTATTGCTTTATGTCATTCATGTCTGGATTAAGCTCCCCTGTGATATCCTGAGGGCAAGATGAGATTTGTCACTGCACAAGGGATCAGCCTCGGTGCTGTTGGGGAGGTTCCTGAGGGTTGGAGAAGGTCCAACCCACGGGGTCTGTCCGGGATGGTTCTTGCTATGAATCCGCGTTCTGTGATTTTTGAGCTGTCCTAGGAGACTGCTTCACCTTTTTCAGGATGATTTAAGAGGATGTGCTGTTCAGGATTCCCACTCGAGTGTTATTTATTAGTTTTGTAGTGTCTTCCAGGCTGCTTTCTTCAGGGTAGTGTTGATTCCTTGGGGACAAAGGAAACAAAGTCAGGAAAACGCTCGCAGGAGGGATAAAACAGGAGTCTGACTGATATCTTTTCTCTCTCTCCACGGTGTTTTTTCACAGATCAAAAATCAATTAAGGACGAATTTCACTGGGAACTCTTTAAACAATGTGATATTTCATTAGAGATTATTGCAGGCTCTTTAACATTTGCAGTCCAGGTGTGAATTACAAAATTAGCCAGATTCCTTTAACGATTTCCTCCGAGGTAACATTCCTCCAAGCACCCTGTGCCTGGAGCAAGCTGTGCAGCTGCTGCTGGAGAAGGGCTGTTTATTGCTCCCCCCACATCCTGATGGAGACACAAGACTGGAGGAATGGTTTTGATTGTGACAGCAGCCTGGCTGGGCTGTGGCCTGGAAGATGAGAATGAAGGAAACAAGAGTGGAATGTTGTAGGAGAGGTAGAAAGGGGCTTTGAGATGAGCAGATCTGGGGGTGCTTCCCAATTCCTTCTTGAGCTGTTACCAGCACAAGCTTGTGCTTTAAAAGAGACTTCTCTATGGCTTTCCAGGTCCTTCCCTTGTTCCTGAATCTGTCCCTGCTGCCATCTAAACCCCACAACACTGAGACAGAAGCACTCTGGAGGTGCCAGTGAGCTTTCACTGGCACCTGGATTCCTTGGCACACATCACTCCTTCTAAACCCTTCCCCTCCTGAAGGCACAAAGAGCTGAGCAGTGTGAGTTCCTCTGCTCCAGTGCAACTCTCTCTCCATCATTAATCCTGCCTGGAACTTGCCCTTTTCAGTGCCCATTCCCTCCCTCGTCCATCTTGCCTTATTCACAGCCCAGTTATTGATCCTTATTTGGGGCTCATCTGTCTTAGTGAGCTCAGGGAGCCACCCCTGGGAGGGAGAGGAGCACCTTTCATTGCTTTCAGGGTGCTGTAGTTGGGTGGGAGGGAAATAGGTGAGTTTTGGGATGCACCACTGCAGGTTTTATCCAGCGGTTGCATTTCCTGAGTGCTGACTGCTCTCCCCACCTGAGCACCTGCTTTTCTTGGAGATGCTGCTTTTCCCTGTAAATTTTCCTTTCCTCTTCTCCTAAAACCATCACAGCTGCAACAGCCCCATTACAGCAGCTCAGCCTCTCCTCCTTCTCCTTTGAAGTCAGTAGGACTAGGATTGGTCCTCAGGGCTGCCTGTAGAACCCCGTGCATCCATGTTTGTCCCACTCTGCCCCCTTTTCCCATTTCTTGTCCCCTCCCCTCAGTTTTGTCTGCATTCTTCTCTCCCTGCACAGCTCTGCCCTGCCCCAGGAGATGATGGAAGGTTCCTTTGCTCACTGCAGTGAGGAAAGGCAGTTGATAAACCTCCCCCTCTGCACTGACCATAATTGCTTTCCTGGAGAACAGGAGGGAGAGGCAAACAGTTCTGAAACTTTCCTTGAATACCCTCTTGGGCCCTAATTATTTTCAGCTTAGGATATTTTCTGTGTCAGGGAAGGCTCATCTGTCTAATAATCCTTGCTGGATTTCACTTCCAAGTACTTGCCCAGCCCTGCCTTGAGCCACATATAAACTTTCCAACCCCCTTTCCTCACAACCATCTTCCCTGATTTGCTGTGGATCTCTTTGATTGCTTCCCTCTAATGCTCCTTGTTCAGGGGCTGGACAAGGTGGTTAAGGAGGAAATGTGTACCTGAAGAGAGGCTGTGGCAAGGTGAGGTTAGGTTCTGCTCCCAGGCAGTGACAGGAAAAGAGGAAATGACCTCGAGCTGTGCCAGGTTGGACACCAGGAGGAATTTCTGCATGCAAAGGTTGTTGAACATTGGAAGGGACTGCCCAGGGAGGTTTGGAGTCCCCATCCCTGGAGGTGTCTAAGGAACTCCTGGATGTGGCACTCAGAGCTCTGGGCTGGGTGACAAGGTGGGGATCCATCACAGCTTGGACTTGGTCTTGGTGGACTTTTCCAACCTCAATGATCCTGGGATTCTGTGATCCTCCACCATTCCTCTAGCGAATCAAGTTTTGGAATCCCCCTTACCTGCCTCTTTTCTAGGCTGCAGCATCCCAACCCATTGGGTTGATCTTCATGGAAAAGCCCTTCCAGGCCTTATAAAGTTCTTTCTTTCCTTTCCTTCTGTATTCCTCCTGCTCTGCACTGCTGGAGCCATGCAGGTTCACATCCACATAACTCACCTGGAGAATTTTGGGGTACTTTGTGTTGCTTGAAGGAGCTGCATGTTTTGGAGGAGCTGGCTCTTACTTGTGAAGGTTTTTATTACATGAACCTTTTAAGCAAAATGCCATTTATTATGAATCCTGAAAGAGCACTCTCTGCAGCTTCCAATTACAATCCTGGCTGCATCTTACTTGAATGGTGTTTACTATTTAGGGTGCATTTGTAAATGCATTTTGGGAGGCATCTTTCCTTTCATTTGTAGTGGCTAACATTATCCCTAATGCTGGAGGAAATTAAAAATGCTTCCTGCTTAGAAGCAATGAGTTGAAATGAAAATGTGCTGTGTGCTGGTCCATGGCAACATCACTGAAATGTCTGGATGTGGTGCCAGGTGCTGCTCTGAGAGTTCAGCTGTGCCCAGAATGACCTGGTGTACCTGTGGTGGTCTCTGAAATGGGAGAGCTGAGTGACCAAGCTGGGTCTGCTCTGGGGAATCTGCTGAAGCTGCTCAGTACATCCAATGTTTACACAGATAATTTAGTTCAGATGGGCTGATGGGGGCACGTGGGCACAGCTGTGTGCCCAGGTCTGCGCCCCTGAGTGCAAGAGAGACATGGAGGGGCTGGAGCGTGTCCAGGGAAGGGAACAGAGCTGGAAAGGGAATGGAGCACCAGGAGGGGCTGAGGGAGCTGTGTGGGCTCAGCCTGGAGAAAAGGAGGCTCAGGGGGAACCTTCTGGCTCTGCACAACTCCCTGACAGGAGGGGACAGCTGGGGGGGGGTCAGGCTCTGCTCCCAGGGAACAGGGGCAGGAGGGGAAGGAATAGTTTCAAGCTGTGCCAGGGGAGGTTCAGGCTGGACATCAGGAGGAATTTCTCCATGGAAAGGGTGGGCAGGCACTGGAAGGGGCTGCCCAGGGAGGTTTGGAGTTCCCATCCCTGGAGGTGTCCAAGGAATGCCTGGAAGTTGCACTTGGTGCTCAGGGCTGGGTGACAAGGTGGGGATAGGGCACAGGTTGGACTGGATAGTCTTGGAAGGCATTTCCAACCTTTATAATTCCATGATGTGCCGTTTATTCTCTTCACCTTTTGGAAGTCCAACAAAGCGCAAGGGGTAAAGGCTCAGGAGGATTTGGTTTTGGGAGCTGTGGTTTCATGACTTGGAAGTCTCTGGTTAACCCTGTCACAAGCACTGGCTTCAGATCAGCTGCTGGAATGCTGTTCCACCTCTGCTGAATTATCCAGATCCCATGGAATAGCTTATATTGGCTGAGGAAGAGGAGTCAGCCCAACATAAAACCTGTCCTGACCTGGTCTGAGCAGATTTGGGCCAGCAGTGAGAGCCTGAACTGGGCCAGTACCTCATGTCCCCTACAAGGGGCACTGGGACAGGATTGACAGTTCCATTCATGATGCCCAGGAGTGCTTCCTGTGCCTGTTTGTATTTTCACCTTCCTGATGGGAACGTGCACAAGTAGATAAAAACCTGCTCTAGTGGATTCCAGCATTAAGTCAAGAGACTATTGGATTTTTTCAAGGGCTCACAAAATTCTCCTAAAAAGCAGATTGTTATGTGTTAGTTTGGAGCCCTTTTGTTCAGCCTCAGGTGTTTTCATTCCTTCAAGGTATTTACTGAAAGGACAGGAAGAAAATGACTCAAGGTGGCACCATGTAAAAAAATTCTGTGTTCAGCACAAGAGTGCTACATTTTGGCTTTTCCTCCAGCAGGAGTGGGATACCTTGCCCCTCTTTTGAGTCAAGTGTCAGATTAGAAGAGTAGAAATAGGAAGAATAACCCCTCTACATCAAAATCACTCTGAAAGAAAACACTGCAGTGCACAATTGTCCTTCTCTGTGTGAGGGAGAGGTGGTAAAGAAGGCACCATGTGTGACATGTGTTAGTTGTGTTCTTTGATGCTCTCATGACATCAGTGAGGATGAAGAGACACAGAAACATGAGCAAATCTTTAAATAATTACTGTAATTGAATGCTGTGAATGAAATGAATCCATTTCAGTTGTACCTGTTTATGCAGCAGCAGTATTATTTTTCTTCTCCTTTTTTCAACCCCCTTTTTTTTGGTTGTTTTTTGTTTTAAGGTGCATATTTTTAAGGGGTCTAGTAAAGGATTTTAATGAATCTCTGGGAAATAGTCCTAATTTGGTTTGTAATTCTAAATCCTGAAAGCTGCTTGGCTGGGAAACTCTGTAAACCCTTACATTTATTTGAAATCTCTATCCTGGAGCCTTGCCTCAGTATGGATGATGCATTTAAGCTGAGGGGAGGCAGAACAAGAAGAGCTGACCTCGTGTTTTGCACAATGGCTTTTGCAGGCAGAGATTTAATAAGGGGGATTCAATATTTTCTATTCAAGGTACTGTAATCCATATGCCACTTTTCAAAACCTGCATCTCCCTGCAAACATCTCACTGTGCTTGTAGTCTTGTCTTGAGGTTTGATTTTTGCCTGGAAAAGGAAGGCAGAGCTAAGGTTGTTTATGATGTTTAACTCTGACTGCAGCATCTCATTTGTTGCCTTGACTTATTCAGGGGGTTTTCAGCACCACCTCATTACTGAATCTTCTGTTTTTCTACACGTACTGCTCTTCCAGGGGTCTCTTTTAGGCAGGTAAAGGCATTTCTAGTGCTGGGGGGGCTCAGCCTGGAGAAGTGAAGCCTCCAAGGAGAACTGAGAGACATTTCCAGTGCCCAAAGGGCTCCAGAAGAGCTGGAGAGGGACTTGACACAAGGGTCTGGAGTCACAGGACGAGGGGAAAGGCTTCCAGAGAGTAGATTTAGGTGGGATATGGGGAAGGAATTGTTCCCTGTGAGGGAGGTGAGTAAGGTTCCTTCCAGCCCAAGCCATTCTTGGATTCTGTGTGTATATGAACCAAAATTCTGCTCCTTTTCACCCCAAAACACATTAAAGCTCTCACAAGTGCAGCCATTTGTGTCTAAAACAAGCTGAAATAGAGAGCTTGTGGATGTGATTAAAAACATTTCATCATACACTGCACCATCCTAGTCCTGGCCCCCAGACTCGGAGAGGGGAGAGCCTTGGTCTGCTGCTCCCCATGATGGGCTGAGCAATGGGATGTGCAGCCAGCACCAGCATCCAGGATCTGGAATGCCCTGCTCAGTCCTCAGGGATGCCATTTGTTCCTCTGTGCAGGCCTTGCTTCCCTCCATTGTTTAAAGGTGGATAATCTCCCTGGTACAGTGGGTATTTGTTGTTGGACTTAGCCAAAGCTCTGGCAAAGCTCGGGGTGAAGGCAGGAGCAGCTGCTCAGTTGTTCCTCTGATGGATTCTCTCAGCCCCCCCTGCTTTGTGCCCACTCACCTCTTTATTTTCTTCCCTCTCCCTTCCCTGCCATTCCTTTGCTGTCTTTACTCCCTTTCCTTTCACCCTCTCTGCTCCTGCCACCCCGACTGAGGAGCCACAATGGGAAGTTCCCCTGCCCAAACACTGGGTTCATTTGGTGCTGGGTAGGAGTAAATAACAAAAAGCAGGTTATTCTTTATTCCAGGTTTTGGTATCCAGCCTGGATGACTGTCAGCTAGGACTTTCTGCTCCTGCTTGCCTTCCTTTAGGTGAAGAGGACAAGTGAGGCTCTGGAGAGTACTCCTGGATGGTATGGGGAGATCCTTGGAGCAATCATGTAAGAGCACATGGCTTGTGTGAATCCTGCCTTCTGAGCCCCTCTCTGTGCAGGACCTGAGCAACGCAAGCAGTGAGGGAAGGGCAGCAGCAGGAGCCTTCTGGGATGGGGAGCTGCATATTCACACCCACTTTTCTCAGCTCTGGTCGTGTGCACACATTAAATACAAACACAGAGAGGTTTCAGCACCTCAGGCTTTTGCAGGTGAGTGAAAGCTTCCCTCCTTCCCTCCCCAGCTCTCCACAGGGAGCAGCTCCCTGCTGCCAGGGCTGCAGCCAGCCCCACGCTAATTGGGGCTGTCATCAAAAGGAAGGAGCTCAGGCAGGGCTGGAGCCCACAGCTGCCCCTTCCCTTTTGTCCCCTTCCCCTCCTGCCTTTCCTTTTGCTTCTCTCCCCCCTGCTTCTTTTCCGTTTGGGAAGAAATGCTTTGTTTTGAGGCTATGGATGCAATTCTGCTCCCCTGGGCAGGAGAGGTGTCTGGAAGGGCCCATGGGCAGGGCTCTGCTGCTGGAGGGGACAGTGTGACACTGGTGTTGGGAACAGGGGGTAAGGAGAATGATCCTCAGCATGGAGCACCTCCTCTCCACAGCCAGCCCTCCAGGAAAGGCTGGACACCTGGTGCAATTCCCAAATCCTCCAGTCCCTGTCTCAGCATCCCTTCACATAATCTTTGATTCCTCACTTGAAGATGTCTCTGGTGCTGTGCCCAAAACAGGGAGTGTTGCTTTTGATTGGCCGCTGCTGTTGGTTCCCAGAGGCACCAAACCTGTGCATTGACCATTTGTGTCATTTTGGGAAGTTTTTAGCACTGGGCTGGTGGGCTTTGCTGGTGCCCTGGAGTGGCCAGGGCTGGTTATTCCTCTTTCAGACTCCCTTGTCAACACAGACCAAATGGAAATATGGCCTGAGAGCATCCCCAGTTTTGGTAGCACTCCCAACATTCCCTGCTTCTCCTTATTCCAGGGCTGCAGTGATTGTTGAGATGGTGGGATTCTGTGTCCTGCCACAGAACAGCCCCTTTCCAGACACCTTTGTCTTCAAGGTTTGTCTGGGACACAGGAAATATCCACTCCCTGATGGCCCTGGGGGGTTGAACTGGATAAAAACTCACCACAGATTCCAGATTTTGGGCTCAAACTCTCGTATGTCTACTGAGATACCCTCCAGACCTTTTAGCTACCAAAGTCATTGGATTTATCCAGATTTTTGGACACAGCCACATCAGTCAGCACTCCAGATCACAGAGCTCCAGCTCTGCCCAGAGAGAAGTTGTTCCCTGACCCTAATGTCACCTTCCAGTTTGCTTCCCAGAGCTCCTGAGGACTGAGTGTGTTTTCCTGTGCATCCAGCCCAGCACAAAAGTTCGAGGGAGGAAGAGGAAAGAGGGATGACATATGGAGAGATGGCTCTGAGCTGTGAGGAAGCCAGCAATTCCTTATTGATCAGCTCCAAAGGTGTTTGGAAGTAGCTTTTGGCCAGGGGGCTCTGCTCCAGGGCAGGTGCTGAGTGAGCACTTGTGCCAGGAAAATGGGATTTTCTTAGGGAGGGGGAGAAGGGCAGATCCTGCCCCAGCTTTGCTGTCTCTCAGGAAAAGGGGAGGATTTCACTCAGCCTGGTGCTGACAGCAGTGTTACTAACAGAGTGAGGGGGGTGAGGGAACCTGGGCTCAGCAGCAGCTCAGAGCTGTAAGGCTGAGCTTATTCTGGGCACTTAACCCCTCACTGCATCAAATTTACTGAGGGCTGCACTGGGGCAAACTGGGACAGTGCTGCCCACCATTGGAAACCACCTCCCAATCCCACAGGGATGCCCAGAAAGGCTTTTCCCAGCCCAGGGCTGTTCCTTCCAGCCAGCAAAATTCATGGCTGGGGGGGTCAGGGAGCCAAATGCCACCAATGGGCTGCATAAAGGGCTGGCTGATTTTATGGCCAATAATAACATTTGTAGTTATACAAGCCACGCTAAGATAGGGCTAATCAATTCTCATGCTGCAGGTCAGCAGCTGATTGCTGCAGGGGTCAGCAAGGAATTATTTCCTTGCCATTTACAGCTTTATTTAATTGGCCAGATGCATTAAGGGCCTTTTAATTACCTTTTTTTCTCTTCTGTCCTCTGAAGCATATGGAATTAAGCACTTCCAGGGATAAGGCTCTGCACTGGTAGGGCACCATTGCCTTGTCTGGGAGGGCAAATCATGGTCCCTTTTAAGGCTGGGATTTTGCTGGAAGTTATCAGGGTGGGGGGGATATTTCAGCAGTGCTTCCTGGTAACTCAGAGGAAAAATCATTTGGCTCTTCAAAGTCAATCCTGTAAGCAGGATCTGCTCTGAGTTTGAGTCCAGAGCAGGATGGGAATTTTCCACTGCTGTGCTCGTTACACAGGCATAGCAATTTCTGTAATTGTTGATTTTAGCCTCACTTTCAAAACCACAACAAAACCACTGGGAAAAATCCAAATTGAAGAGCTTTGTTTTGAGTTGAGTCGAATTCTTTGCTTTAAATGAAACCTGCAGTTAGAAGCCAATGCAGCACTGGAGGGATTCTGCCAGAGCTGGTTTGGGGGAAAAGCCTGGAGATGCTCTGTGCCCTGGCACGGGCTGTCCTCTTTGCAGGGATTTGTCCAGAAGCACCATTCCCTTTCATCAGGAAAGAGAACATATTCTCTCCATTTCAGTGAAAAATGCCTTTTCCTCTTCAGAGAGGACCTGCAGAAGAATTTTTCATTTCAGCTGCTTTCCACTGAAAACCTGCTTTTTTTTCCCAGGGAGGATTTTTAAAAATTAATTTTCTCATTTGATTAAAAAAAAAAAAAAGAGGAAGCAAATCTGGGCTGTTTAAAATATTCTCTTTAAATTAGAAGCCCCAGTTGCTTTGTGGGACTTTCAGTTACCCTGGTTTGGATTGGAGCATCATAATTTTTGGATCAAATTTATTCCCTTTTAGTTTTTGTTTGTTCGGGATTTGTTTACTGTGTTTTACAAATTGTAAGAATTGCTGACCTTTCATCTGACTTTTGAGAGGGAAAGACATAAAAGCTCTGCCCCACTCCTGCAGGACAGCAATTCTATTTTCATTTTAGTCCCTGTTTTAACTGGACACATTTATTAGGAAGGAAAGCTCTGATAGGGAAGAGGCTGGTGCTGCCATGAGTGTCCAATCCTGCATTATTTACTGCAACATCCCTGACTTTTAGCCCCTTCTCTCTTTCTTGAGGCTCTCTGCCTACCCAGAAGATTTGTCCCTCTCAAGATGATATTGATGGTGGGAAAGGCAATTTCAAGTAAGCTGCTGCTGGAGTAGCCATGAGGTGCCTAATGAGGTGATTAGAATGATTGGGATAATGAGGCACTGATGTGAGAGCCTGTGTTATCCCACTGGGACTTCCAGCGAGGCACAGGAGACTGGAGGATGTACTCAGGTAGGGAAGAGGAGGGTGGGAGCCCAGGCTGTGGTGTGGGGCAGGAAGGTCCCAGGCTTTGGGCTCCTCAAGGCACTGCCACCTTGTGCAGGTCATTGCTTCCCCTCTGGCTGCAGTGAGGGAGACTCAGTTTATTCCTGCCCCTTCAAATCCTTCCCTGAGAGTGAGGAGTGGGGTCTTGTGGGGAGTCAGACCCTTCCTGCAAGCTGGATTAGGAGAGGAGTCTCCATCTCAGACCTGCAATGTGGAAAAATCCATTCCTGGGGATGGAGAGGTGCAGTGAGCTCTGCACAAAGTCCACACTGAGGGTAAAATTGATGTTTATTGCACTTTGTGTATCTCTGCCCAGGGTTTGGCTTTGGCCAGGAAGGAAAGGGTTGCAGGCAGCTCGAGAGCATTCCAAGGGCACTGTCCTGGCTGAAGGCAAGATCCCGCTGGGCTGCTCCGCTCCAGCGCCTCGCAGGGAGACGTGTCCTTCTGTCCTGGCTTCTGTCCCCACCTGATGTCCCAGCACGTCGGCACTCTCGGGCACTTGTCACTTCTTATCTCCGAGGGGGGCTGTTCCTTCCCCCGTGCTCACAGCAGGGGTTGGATTCGGAGGCAGAATTCCCGGGAAGAGGTGACACTCGCAAGGTCGAGCTGTCACCCTGTGGCTGGCAGAGCTGCTGGGCTGTGTCTCCGTCCGCAGCAGTCACACCTCTCCTTTTTACCTCTTAAGAGACTGCAATAAATTAATTGAAGATTATTAATTAGATTAATTGTAAAACTTCCATGAATTGCTGCCTTCTGGATCCCAGTCTATAATTTGCCTTCCATGGCCAATTAGATGGGGCCAGTTAAGGTTTTATCCTTTTTCAATATCAAGAAATCATTATTTTCATCGCTTGAAAACACAGACTGGGCAGAGCTGGGCTCACCTGCTACAACCTGGACATACAAAGAATGCCCCAGAAAAATGGTTAATGAATTCCTCCAGTTCTGCTTTGCTGAGCACAAGGGGCTTTAGGGCTGCATTTATTTGCTCTCTGGCCAAAATCTGCAAAAAGCTTTGCTGAACCTGTGGGTGGGGGGATCTTGGCTGGGTTTCATCAGTACCCTCAACTCTGCCCTGACTTTGAATTGAATATTCAAGTTACAGCTGAGCTCAGTAGTGCTGGCTGAATGGGGGGGAAGAGAGAGGGAGATTCTCAAACTGTTCTCTCAATTGGGAAAAAAACAACCTGGAAGTTCTTTAAAAATGCAAGTCAGTTCTTCTTTTTGATGCTGCATAACTGTCTGTGTGGCTGGGAGAAGCAACAGGACTGTAATTGCAGACCAAACCTCTATTTCCTCTAATTGTTCCCATAACTTGATTTACTTTGGAAATACTCGGAGGATGCTTTTCCTATTTACTGTCTCTCCTCACTGTTATCATTTTCCCTGCCTTGACTGATGAAGCACATTCATAATTTCTCTCCATTTGGTGTGGACTCAGGAGCAGTTTGTGCAGATTAGGAGCTTCTGGCAAAATGGTTAATATTAATCTAGAACCGAATGAGTGATTTATGGGGGAGAGGCTGTGTGAAACCAAAGACACACCAGATGAATCTGGGATTTCAAAAGCATGGAGGAAAATCTGAGTATAGTGAAGTTCTTCTGTAGATAGGAAAGGGAAGGTGTTGGGAGGTGAGAGAAGGCAGTGGGAATGTGTCTTTCTTTGGTCTTTAGACCCTCAAGGCTCTGGTGAAATACCTCCAGGAGAATTTTCAAGTGGTTTAAGGGCCTCACTTGGCCATCCAGACTTAACTAAGGTTGCACGTGGGGTACAGCATTACCCCCAGCACCCCAACTCACATGCACATGTTTGATCCCTATATCTTGGGATGGCAGGGAATGCAGACGAATTTCCATGGCATCCTGAGAGGATGCTGCTACCTGGCTTTTCTCAGCCTCCCTTTTCCTGCCTTCCACACTGTCAGTTTTCTGCCCATCTCAGGATCTTTAGGACTGGATTGCTCCTCCCAGCTCCTGCTCCTGGAGGCAGGCACAAAGCCTTGCTGGCTTTCCACTCAGGTGTGTTCCTTGCTCAGCTGTTTCTTCCCTTCTTTCCCACCTATTTTCTTAGGACTTCCCGTGGAGCTTGGACACCTGGGCTCAGCTCAGAGCTCCTGTCCTCCCTTGCCCACGTGCTGAGGAGGAAAGGAGGCTGTAACAGCTGCTTTAATTTCCTCAGGTCTCCCTTCAGCTGCTGCCTCACAGCTCCAAGGGCTCCCACCTCAATCCTAACTAACCAGTTTTTGGCCATAACTCCAACTCCATTCCGGATCTTATTTCCCATGTGCTCTGTGTAATGTTTTGTCTCTGGACAATTTTTCCTTTTAATTTTGCAGTGAAAATTACCTAAGCTGGCTGAAAGAAGTGTTTCAGAGCTGACTTGTTGATTGCAAGCCAGAGCTGAGGGCTGCCTTATAGAGATGTTTTCTTTGGGAATAATCAGCCCGAAGCCGGTCTCGGAGGAGGGTCGCAGATGAGAGCTATCAACAGAGGGGTTTATGGAACACAAGGCTTGCACTTCAATTTCAATGCAGATAAAATCTGCCAAGTGAAGGGGATCCTTCCCCTGTCACTTCTGCAGAGAGAGATTTTATTAACACCAATTGCATGGAAACAGGGGACGGCCACGGTGCCCCCACCGGAGATAAAAAGACATTAATGCACTTAGGCTGTGACAGCAGAGAGCAGCTGGGTTTGGTTTATGTTCTCTGGACCCCAGGGGCACTTCTGCATGAGCAAGGGCGGGACTTTGGGGCTGAGTTCAATGGCTGATCCCTTCAGCAGAAATATCAGGTGGAAAGGCTGGGAAGGAGCAGGAGCAGCTGGGGATGCAGAGTGTGGGTGGCAAGGTTTCGAGTGGCCCCAGCTCTGTGGCAGTGTGGGTAAGGTGTGAGACCTCAGGATCGCTGGAAATGGGATGTTGAGTCCGAGGATGGACAGGTGATTGTGGGAAAATCCTGCCTGGATGCTGTGGTGGCTGGGTGCTGGCACCCCAAACCTTGGGAGCGTGTGTGGGGTTGTTCCTACTGCTCATCCCCCTGGGCTCCAGTCATGATCACGGGTTGTGTATCCCAGTTTTCTCTTTCCAACAGAGTCATTTTCACTGTCTCATTAGTGTTGGACCTGGAGCTGAGCTTTAGCCTGACCCACACAATGGATATGGGAAGCTTTGGGAAAGGATTGTCCTTGATATTCATATCAAAAACATATCCAAGTCCTGCCCCCATGGTAGTTCCTCTTACAGGATCCCTGAGCAGGAGAAAGGCTGTGGCCCATTTCCAGGCCCGGTGCCCTAGTCCTCCACTGGGTGTGGTTTTGCTGAGGCTTCCCTTTGCCATCTCAATCCCAACTCCCCTCATTCCATGGGGCAGAGTTTTAAAGCCCCACTGCACACACTGCTCCTGCCTGGCACGGCTGACTCTGAGGATGGATGGATGGATGGATGGATGGATGGATGGATGGATGGATGGATGGATGGATGGATGGATGGATGGATCTCCCAGTTCTGGGCAGGAAATAGACTACACCCCCTGGCTGGCTGCCTGACTGATCAGCACATCTCCTTCAATCAAACAGACTATTCTGATGAGCCTGCAGTCAGTTCCCTGCGTTTTGGAGCTCCTAGATCCTGCTGATGGGGGTGGAAGCTGCTGCTGGAAAAGCTTTCTCCTTCTTGGTCATCTAATTTGGAGCTTTCCAATAAATAGGCTGCTCGACATTTTTTGATATAAAGGTCAACATCGTCTGGTAGACTCGAGGACTTTAAGATAAGTGGAGGAAATGGCATGGGTAGGCTGATTTGATAATGATCCTAATCCTGTGTCTGATCTCTGATAATGATGGTAACCCCATCAATGTATGTTCATGTCACTGTAAAATGGAGCTCAGATAATTTTTTTGGCAGAACTGATGCCTCTTAGCACAGACTAGCTTTGCTGGAGTCTTTAACTTGTTGCAAGAGCTGCCACACAGAATGCAGAAAAGGAAGCTTAAATTGTTTTTAGGAAAAAAATCAATCAGAGCAAGTGTTTTTGGCTAAATAAGGTCTCAGTCTCCTGAGTCAGCTTTCCCAAAGCTGTTGGTGTTTGCTGATGAATTACTGTGGTGATGAACACACAGCTGACACACCAGCCAAAGCGCAGTTATGGGTGGAGACTCATTTCAGAAAACACCTTTAAATTCCACCAATCCTTTTATTCAGGCCAGACCAGGACAAGGACTACCCTTTTTTGGTATTACTGAGGAAGCTCTGGGCTTTGGGAAAGGTGAGAAGTGGTTTAGCACAGGGATTCCCTCCATCCCTCCAGGCTGTGGGGAACAGATACTGAAGCATCTTTCATGGTGTGTGTGTAGGAGATGTTTTCTGGCCATTGTGTGGTTTTTAGGAGTGCTGAAAGGAGAGCAGAAGGAAGTTTAGGAGGAAGTTCTGCCTCTGTAGACCCTGGCAGTGCTATGTCAGTGAGATGTTGCACAGCACACACAGGGCTGATGTCCAGAGAGAAATACAATTCCACTTGGAATTCCTCAGAGGACTCTCACAGCAGAGCTCTGCAGCATCCAGGGATATCTGGGGAGATCAGAGCTGCCAGGGCCTGGTTTCCAACATGCCCTTCTGCTTTGCTGTCTCTTGTGAATGCTACCTAGAGTTTTCCCAAGTTAGGAATAAGTTAATTACATGGTTCTCTTTCCCTGAAGGACCCCAACACCTGGATTACATTTTGCTCCCAGATTTCTGGTTTCTAATCTGTTATATGGCACCAATTCTCAGGCAACCATAGACCCAGGGAACTTGCATTTCTCTTGTCCCCTGAAATGCCTGGTTGTTTTCTGACTGCAGAGCTCCCTGTGTGACGTTCTCCTAACAAGGAGAACGTCCTGGGGCTGCTTTCCCCTCAATACAATTTGTGTCTGGAGGTTGTGACTGCCTCCCACGGTCCCACAGCCTTTTTCTCTTTGGCCTCTGATCTCTGGCAGGCCTGTGCTGAGAGCTGATTGCCATCTCTCCTCAGGTGGATCACTTACTGCTCTGTAACTGGCTCAAGCCAAGGGGCTGGAGATATTGGATTCCTTTGATAAGGTGCCAAAGTGACACACTGATATCTGAGCCAAAGCTCTGAGTAAATGCTTTTCCCATCTCACACCACGGTAGACTCCCAAATCCCAGTAGAAGCAACTGCTTTCTATTACTCAGCTGTTTGCTAGCAGGAATTATCTGCCCTAGCAGGAGATAGTTTGTGCTCTCTGTGTTTGTTAGGCTCCTGCTATCGCTCACTCCCGGTAGAGAGAGGCATAAAATTCCTTCCAGGTGACTTTTGCAGCAAAAAATCAATTGTTTATCAACATCCTGGCAATCAATGGATGCAGTGATAGGTGCAACTGTCTCTATTGGAGCTGAACCTTGATTGCTGAGAGACCAGAGCTGCTGCTAAATCCACCTGGGCCCGAAGCTGGGCTGGAGCTGCGGGGCCAAAGCCTGGAGCAGATCCTTGGAGAGTTCCCTGCTGCTGTGCTGAGCCCTTCCCCTCCTCGGGATGTTGGTGCTGATTGCTCTTGTGCTGATTCTCTGTGGGCTGTGCTCTGCAGAGGGCTCTGGAGCTGTCCATGCACACCTGGCCCCTCAGAGCCAGGGGCTGTGCTCTCTGGTGCTTCACTGAAGAGATGAACCACAAAGTGCTCACCCCAGAGGAATTCATCACTGTTTTATGTGTCTGTCCATCTTCACTAAGCCTTTTGCTGAAGAACCCTGTGTTATATTTTGTTCCCAGATTCTCTTGGCATCCGGCCTTGGTGGCCAGAAGGCAGGCCTGGGGGAAATCTCTCACAGGGGCTGGGTGTTCCTGCTGTGACTGGTGATAAACTTGCTTTCAGCTGCACTGGTGAAAAGGCCAGCTTGGAGCAGCCTGGTCTTGTGGAAAGTGTTCCTGCCTTTGGGAACTGGATGATTTTTAAGGACCTTTCCAACCCAGCCCTTTCATGATTTTGTGAGGAGCATCTCCTTCCTTCTGTGCTACTCCTGCCCAGCTGGTTCCTTTCCCTGGGACACCTGCAGCCTTTCCCTCTTGCTTGAAGCTGTTAATTGATGTCTCATTAAACGAGACAACTTAAAGACTTCCCTATCTGCAGAGCATTCCTGAGCCTGAGCTTTCCCAGAGCCAGAGTTCTTCCTGAGCCAGAGCTCCAGGAGCGTTTGGACAACGCTCTCAGGGACAGGATGGGGTTGTTGGGATGTCTCTGCAGGGCCAGGATAATGCTTGTGTGTCCCTTACAAGTCAGGAGATTGACTCTGTCATCCAGTTTTGAGGTGTCCATGTGGCCAAGGTATCCCTTCACGAAGAAATATGGATAGGAGTGGAAGAGTTAACATCAGCAGCTCCCAGACACGCTGGAGAGTTACATCATGTTGCTGTGGAAACTAACTTTGTGAAAGCACAGTGATGTATGGGAAAGCTTTGGGTCAGCGGGTAATAAATTCTGTTTAAAAAGTGATTTTTTCCCCATCTGCTGATGTAAACATCATTAAGAGAAATGACGGCTGAGAGATGGATTTCTTTTTATATCAATTTTCAGACAAAGAAAATAATTTTTTTTTATAATAAAAAAGTTGCTGGAAATCAGAGAGTGCTATAAATAATGAAATAAAGAAAAAGCACCGGTGATGGAACAGAAATTTTCCCTGGTGATTGGTTTACAGCACTCTCTGTGATTTAATGGGAACTTGCAGTTGCCTGTGGGAAGCTGCAGAAAAGCCCTGGATGGGCTCTGTAAAATGATACTTGGCAAATTGTACCATGAATCCCAAACTTTGAGGGCTTTGGGAGCACCCTTGTCCTGGAAGTCCCCTCTCATCTGCATTTCCCTGCTGCCATTGAGGGGCAAGTTTCCCACCTGCCATGTTGTCATTCAGATTCTCATGAAGGTGTGGGGTTTTTGGGTTTATTTTTCACCCTTTGGGGTCCAGGATGGTTTGAGGTGAGGCAGCAGAAGTATCTCAGTTTACCCAGTGACAGTCCCAGCCAACGGCAAGGGTGCCACTGGGAATGCAGACAAGGGTGTCACCGTGATGAATGGGGTAATTAATAAGCAATTAATGTGCTTCAGAGCATGGCTCCAGCTTTTCTCCCAGCCAGGCACTCAGCACTGATCTGCTTTCTCTGGTGATCCAGGCTCAGAGCAGCTTGGAATGATGGAGATGATGTTTCCAGATCTCCCCTTGATGCCACCGGGATGCAGCTCTGCACTGGCACAGCAGGGAGTCTGCTCTAGAGGGAAGGAAATTCCAGGGTGGGATTTTCACTAATCAATGGGATTTGAAAGGATTCTGTGGATTGTCCTTGAAATGAGTGCTCTGAAATGGTCTCCTTTGGCAGCTTCTCCATTCCCATTCCAAACTCCCCGAAAGCTGGCCCAGGTGCAAATACTCCACCTGGCATCACAAATTCACATTTCCCTGGCCTGCAGCATTGTTCCCAGCTCATCCTTCTGCCTCTTTCCTCTCCTGGCTCAGCCTGGATTTTTTCATGCCCACCTGCACTCCCTGTTAGCCCCATTGCCCATCTCTGCTGGGTGGGTTCTCTCAGTTGCATCAGAGTCCA
This sequence comes from Passer domesticus, assembly GCF_036417665.1. Taxonomy (NCBI): domain Eukaryota; kingdom Metazoa; phylum Chordata; class Aves; order Passeriformes; family Passeridae; genus Passer; species Passer domesticus. Next base: position 19,914,776 of record NC_087484.1, read on the forward strand.
CCAAGATGTTGAACTGATGTCTAGACCTGAGCAATAAGTGCATTTTCCATTTCAGGGAAAAAAAATATGGAGTTTAATTTAAAGGTATTTTTTGTCCTGACATGTCCCTGTGAAACCATTAAAAATTGTTTACATATTTTGAGTTGATTTTGGCATTTAAAGCAACTGGATTATAAAAGAAACTTCTAAGTGAAAAGATGTTTTAGAATTAATATCAAAGTGTTCCATGCCCTCAAAATAATGAAACATGATGTTTTGATGTTGTCAAAACACTCGGGTAATTTTTTGTTTAGAAACAAGAAAGTGTTGGCATTGACATGCCCAGGTGAGTTGTTCCTTTTGCAGGAAATCAGCGTTCTGATGGAAAATCCCGAGGGAGCTGAGGTAAGAGCAGCCAAACCTTGCTCACTTGTGTAATAACATCCCTTTCACTCCTCAGCCTCAGGGCTTGTGCTCTAAGAGCAGTCCCAGGGGCTGGTAATTAATTGGCGTAGCTAATTCAGGGATGGAGAGGGAATATGACAGCAAAACAGGAATAATCTGCGATGTTTGTGAGGGAGGGAGTAGTCATGGGTTGCTGAAGAACCCAAGTACCTTAGAGGACATCATTGTTCTAATGAAGTGTAATAAAAATAAATGAATGTGGTAAAAATGCTGAACAGTTCAAGAGGAGGCACAAGGTTCTACAGCTCGGACACGGTGAAGATAATTTTGCATTTTGTCATAGACTGGTGGAAACACGAGAGAAACAAAACCTTTAAAGAGCAAAGGAGAGGAAAAGGGATGTGTGAGATTGCAAGGAACCTCATCCCTGACAGCACAGGCATGTGTGTGTCACTTGAGCTCGGTGATTTGGGATTGGGACTGGTTTGGGTTGTCTCTGTTTAGGAAGGTGCACCTCTGGGGAGCTGCCTGGGCTGCTCCCACAGCTGATCCTTGGCATTCCTACCCCTCCAAGGAGAGATTCTGCCCCAGGAAAATGCTCCTCAGGGTGCTGGGCTGAACTGGCTGCAGGTTGGTTCCAGCCATGCATGGAGGTGACTCAGGACCATGGTGCTGCCCTTGCACGGTGTTGGAGGCCCAGTCACGTCACCACGACATGCTCCTCCAATGTTTGTGCCACCTGTGCTCTTTGCCGGCAGCAAACTCATGGTTTCCTTCCTAGATCATGGGAAAAAAGCTTCCCTGAAGAGCCCTGGGCAGAAATACTTGTGTGTGTGGGGGTCAAGGAGCTCAGTGTGACCCAACTCTGCTCACTGGGACCAGAACCCCTTGTGCCCTGGGCTGATCCCCAGCGTGGGCAGCAGGAAAGGGATTGGGATTGTGCCCCTGTGCCCTGCTCAGGTGAGAGCCCAGCTGCAGAGCTGCCCCAGCCCTGGGATCCAAAGCACCAGAAGGATGTGGAGTTGCTGGAGTGAGTCCATGGGAGGTCACAGAGATGCTCAAGCTTAGAGCAGCTGTGGGTGTTCACCTGGAGAAGGATCCAGGGAGACCTCAGAGCCCTTTCCAGTGCCTAAAGGGACTCTAGGAGAACTGGAGAGGGACTTGGGACAAGGGACTGGAGTGAAAGGACAAGAGGGAATGGCTTCAAACAGAAAGAGGGGAGATTTATCTTAGATACACAGAAGAATTTCTTCCTTGTGAGGGTGGTGAGGCCCTGGCACAGGGTGCCCAGAGAAGCTGTGGTTGCCCCTGGACCTCTGGAAGTGTCCAGGGCCAGGTTGGATGGGCTTGGAGCAACCTGGGATAGTGGAAGATGTCTGTGCCCATGGCAGGGGGTGGAATGAGATGGGCTCTGAGCTCCCTCCCAACCCAAACACTTCTGGGATCCTGTGATTCATTCTGTGATTCTCTGATTCATTCCATGAACCCCACCTGAGCTCCTGCTTTCAGAGTGAGATTTCCTCTGCTTTGGATGGGTCAAGATTTCAAGTCAAGGCCCCCAGTTCTTTTTCCTCTGTTTTGCCCACCCAGCAGAATTCCAGGCTGGGGAAATTGTTGGAGCTGTGGTTTTAGCATGACAGCAGTGACGAGAGGGCGAATGATGTTTCTGTCAGTGCACTGAAGGCCATTGTGCACTATTGATTTTTGTATTTGTTTGGTTTTTGTTGGTGTTTTTTGTAGCAGAACACTCCATTCAAAGGAGTGTAAAACACTCCATTAAATATTAATGCTTTCCCCCACTTCTTTCCTCTGTGGACACATCTCCTTCTGTTTTCCCAGGTCCCCATCCTGCTGGACAGCTGGAGGATGTTCCCACCAAATGATCAGCAGGTCGAGGATGCTGCATAAAACACTCAGCAGTGCCCCTTTAGCGTGGAAACAACTTGACTTTTATTGCCAGTGCTGAAAGCATCTACAAATGTAGATTTAGCATCAGCCTCCAGGCTTAAGATACAGCTGTTATATTTTCCTTTCTTCCTTTAATTTTTTCCCCCCTCTCCTTTGCACTAATGTAATGCTTATTTAGGAACTACAGCCATCTGTGGTTGCTAGGGATGGCACTGTTAAATTTGCTGTTGCTTTCTCTCCCCTTGTTTGATGAGGCTCTCAGTGCACAGAGAATTCCCCAGGACAGCAGAGACATGCTTTGATTGCTGTTTTTTTTTTTTTTTTTTAAACACATCCCAAAGACATTGTTCACAGGGCTCTGTCTGTGCTGAGAAAAGGTGGTCAGCTGGAGAGCTGAGATCCTGCCTTGTCAGGGGCTAATGAGGTGAGATTATGAAGAACCAGGCAGCAAAAGAAGTTGATGAAATTAGAGGGGATGGCAAATAAAAAGGGAGGGAAGGAGGAAGGGCTGGGACCAGAGTTCTTCCTGTCCCTCACAGCAGCCTGTGGTTAATGGTGACAGGATTCACGTGGGAACTGGGGCACTTGCAGCACTCAAGGGAATTTTTTAGTGTTTTTCCAGTGAAATGCTGTGCCTGAGCAGATGGACAGGGGTCTGTCCCGAGTGGGCAGTGTGGAGCTGGGCACAGCCCTGCACAGCAGGATGGATGTGAGGGGCTGCCAGCAGGGACTTGGCTCTTTGTGTCAGCAAAGGCAGAGTTGGCTTCTGCCTGTTTTGTCCCCGAGTTGCCTTCAAATGCCTCGTGCTCACCCTTGTGAGGAAAGGTAAATCTTAAAAATAGCTATAAAGAGAAAGGAAAATATCTCTCCTTTGGGCACAGCCCTGTAGAGAGAGCTGCTCTAGATGTCCTACGAGTGATTTACCTTTTAATCTCCATCTCTCTGGTTTTGTTTAGTGTTCTTTCTGTCACCCGCTCCTTTAGGTTGTCCTCTGTGGGAACCACAGCTCCTCTGTGCACTCTGGAGCTCCTTCACTGTGGATTGCCCTTTTCATGGGAAGGTTAATAACAAAATTATCAGAAAACACTCTTGCATCTTATGGAAAATCAGAGGGGAGGTGCTGCTTTTTGGTCTGTAGGAGCTGACATGGGTTGTGTTTGACCAGAAATCCTTTGGCTGCATCTCCTTGGGTACCCAGGCCCATTCCTTGCCCCTGTCCATACTTGTCCTGCAAGGCAGGCTTGCTCCAGGCTGTTTGAAATGGCTTTGCCACCTCCCAGGATGGGATAAGGTGTTCAAAATGGTGATTTTATTTTTTTTTTCCAGTTCAAAGCCAGGGCAGGGACTGCTGCAGCCATGAGAGGGGGGAGTTGGTTGAGTTCCAGGTGTCAGGAAAGCCAGTTTATCTCTCCAGGCTGCCTGGAGGTCCCAGACTCACTGGAAGCTCCTTAGCTGTCCCCAAGACTGATGGTTCTCCACCTTTCAAAGCCAGGCAGAGCCTGGGTCATGCCTGGCACGTTCCAAACCAGCCCCTGGCGTGTCCCAGGCCATGCTGGGCACCCCGAGCTGGGGGTGAGGGCTGGAACCTGCACTGCTGAAGGCACAGTGATGAGCCTGGCACCGTGGTCCTGCAGCTGTCAGCATGATGAATGGGTGTTATGTTTTATTTCCTGCTTTATCAAATACTAATTATGTAGATGATAATTCTCAGCATCACGGTTCCTTTTGGCTCATTTGTTTTTCACTCTCCAGAGCAAGAATAGGGGGTTTTTCCATCTCCCCCCTCCCCCCGTTCTTGAAATTCTGCTTTAATTGCTTCTCTTTGGCTTTTGCTTAAGGTTTGCTGCTCCGAACAGGTCAATGTATTGATCCTGCACTTTGATAAGGTCAGCAGAGATCAGCTGTGACATTTCCAGGAGATTTGCTCCTCCCCTAATGGGCTTAGTCATCAAAGAGTTTTCCAGGGGACAGGGCAGGGGAGAGATTGAATTTCAACTCTTACATATGTTTATTTGGGCAGGCCTGGAAGGTTCTGAGTAGTGGGATCACTTGACAGACTAAAGGATGTGCTGTCCAGGTTATGAACTCTGCCTCTGGTACCCACCATCGTCACTACACCTCACAGAAATTCTGTGTGACTGGGTGAGGTTGCACCAAAGGGCACAGGGCAAGGTGACCCCCACTCCTGGCATGCCCACAAACCCTACTCCAGCCCAGCCCTTCTCTGACTATTCAGAGGAAGGTGAGGAGATAACAAAAGGAACAAGCAAGCAACATCTGCTGGGCCAAATGAGCCTGAGGGAGGAAAATAAATCAACTAATTCCTTCCTGAGGGCTTGGGGAGTGAGGTTGGACTACAGCTTCATGGGGAGTGCAAGGCTGAGCAGCAGATTACCCAGAATTTCCTGTCCTTGTCATGGCTGAGGGGACAAGGAAGGGAGCAGGGGCACCAAGGGATGCCCTGAGCATCCAGCCCCACTCCCAGGAGCTGGATTAAAGCCTGTCTGTAAAGGAATTATCTACTCCAGCAGTCTCCAAGGAGGAGGATTCACACCCTCGTGAGGTCCCTCAGTGTCCCTCCCTGCTGGGAAATTTCACTATATTTTGGGATTTATCTGACCTTAGCTTCCAGGCATTGAATCTCATCATCTTGTTGAAATCCTGGGAAGTCCCCTGCAAGCCAGAATATTTCCACGTTGATGCCTAGACATTTTGGGATCTTTTAAAAGCAATGTTTTGGCAAACTGAGGAAGCTGAGCCGAGTTCAGACTTTTTCCAGCTCTCAGCTGTGTGTGTGGAATCCTTTTAAATGCTCTCCAAGGCCTCCCCTCCCTGTGTGGACACCCCACATCTCCTGGAAAAACTCTAAAAGCCCAGAGCTCTGCAAAAGGGCTCTCACAGCCTCTAAAATGCTGCAGGGGGTTGTTTTTCATATAAAGTCATGCAAATGTGGGTGAAATAGGGGAAAATGGAGGGTAAGAGAAGAAGAAAATGCAAATGTCCAATGAAAGCCTGGTTTCTGTCCCTGCTTGGATGAATATTCACTTACCCCAGGGACAGCATCTTTACTCCTGTGCTTTCTGAGGTAATCTCTCACATTGGAAGTAGCTGTCATTTGCATTCCTGGTTTCCAGAGGTGTTATCTTGCACTGCCTTGCATCAGACTGCATTTTTGCACGGTGGTGTACCTCAGCAGTGAAGAGGGGGCGAGCAGCTTGTGGTCAAGTGACAGTGTCTGGCTGAGCAAAACACCCCGTGTGTTGTCACCCTCTCCAAGCACGTGGGGATGTTTATCCTCCCGAATCCCTGCTTGGCCACACGGATCAAGGGGCCCTCGACTGGGGGAGATCTTGTTGACACTTGATAGGAAAAGGTGAGAAAAATGTATTTAGTGGGTCTGTAAGGGGCCATGAGTCCTGCCCCTGGTACGTGGGCTCATTTAACCCACGCTGTGACCTGCCCTGTTCTCATCGTTACTCACTTGTGACCTCCCTTTCTGCTGTCTATAAACATTCCCAGAGAGGAGAATCACTCCAGCAAGTGGTGGATAAAATGCTGAATGATGTGGACAGAGAGCAGAGCACTGGAATTGATCTAAACTGCCTGGATGTCCCTCCAGATTCTGGAACAAAAGCTTTTTTTCTGGGTATTTTCAGGCTATGAAGCGAGGCCATAAAGATTTCAGGGTGTCCCAGGTAACGACAGAGTGATTCAATCAGGCTCTCTTATCAGATTCTCTCTGTCCTGCTTGTCTTCCCTTCTCCATCTCCTCTCTGCTCAGGTGGGCAGCTCAGCCTTTAGCAGAGTAAGCAGATTCAGGACTATGAGGTAACAAAAAATTTCAGCTGTTAATGAATCTTGTGGCCCTCAGATCCTGCACAGCCCATGATGGTTACTCTATGTTTATTTCCTATCCTGTGCACTCAGGATTCTTCTCCCTGGAGGATTTCCAAGGTGTCAGCCTCTGAAATGCTCCTGGCTCTGCTCTTGGAAGCACAAGGGAGATGTGTGCCAATCCAGGCCCACGGAGGGAGGCTGAGGGTAAGTCACTCATTGCAGTCACTTTAACTGGCTTTTTCCCACCTGGGCCTGAGCTACCTCGAGGAACAGAAGAGTGTTTTGCTATTCTGGCTGTGGTCCCATCCTTCTCCCTGCAAATCTGGAGTAACCCAGCAGAGGTGGAGCAGAATGGAGCAGATCCCCTGCAATCAGGGATGTCACCACAGCCTGCAGATGGATTGGGTCCTGTCCCACACTCAGGTTAATCTTTTCAAACACTGTTTCCAGGAAAGAAGCGATGCCTTCAGTCATATTTAAGTAAGTGCAAAGACTGGAGATGAATTCCTTAGGATGGAAAAGGACAGTGAGGTCCTCAGAAATGGATTTGAGACGTAGGGTTATTTCTGTTTCTGTCCTGGGGTATTGTGTGAGTCAGGGCAATCACAGGGCTCTCAGCACTCAGAGGTTCAGTCACCTTGGTGTCACCCTCTGTGTGGGCTGTGAGGGCACCCTGGGCCCCTCGAGGAGCTTCCCTGTGCTCCTGGATGCTGTGGCCTGGCATGAACTGATTGGAGGTGGACTTGCAGAGAGCAAAGTGCAGGATGGGCTTTGGAAATCTTTGGGACACTGGTTTGCCACGTGTGTCTTGGTGCTGGGTGTCAGCAGGGCTGCTCACATCTCCCTGCCAAAATACATCTGCAGGCAGCTGGGATCTGCCTCTTTTCCCATTCTTTTCTCCCAGCCTACTGCTCCTGTTCAGCTCCTGCACTGCACAAACCCTCGCTGGGTTTGTGTCCTTCAAACCCTTCCTGTTAAACACTTAGTCATCACTTAGCTAAACTACTATATACAAATATAGCTCTTTTGATCTTCCTACGTAAATCAATACCTGCTGTCCTTTCATCTTCATAGGGGCTTTCTCTGAGCTCTCTCCAATTTACTGTCTTTAAAATGGAGTCATCTTTCCAGCCTGATTCTCCCCCATTTTCACATTTCCTGAAGCCCCCACACCTGCAGGAAATCCTGGTGGCTCCCTGCCACCTCCACTGCCTTCATGTGGTAAAAGTGCTTTGTACAGAGCATCTCTTGCCCCCTTGGATTGCTGTGGATCTTCCTCAGCTTGCTCTGGAAGTGAAGAAGCCCAAAGACCTGGGAAAGGCACAAGCCAGTCTCAACTCTCTGTGCTATTCTTGGCTGAAGGAAAGGTGTCCCACCTGGGTGATGGAAAAAAATTCCTGCAGCCACTGGTGGCTGCAGAGATGAGCCCAATGTTTTCTGTAACAATACAGCAAATGCCCAGGGAAGCTGTGCTGCCCCACTTCCCCCTGGAAGTGTCCAAGGCCAGCTTGGACCAACCTGGGCTAGTGGAAGGTGTCCCTGCCCACGGCAGGGGTGGGACTGGATGAGCTTTAAGGTTCTTTCCAGCCCAAACCATTCTGGGATTCTGAGCATTGGAATGTAAGGACAAAGAAGCCCAGGATGAAGGAAGGGAAATGAGCTGCAAGCAGCAGCTATTTATCCCTTCAGAGTAGGGGATGTGGGCATCCCTTCCCAGCTAACCCTGCCTGGCTGCCCCTGGGGTATGATGGAAGGCTCCAGCCAGGCTTCACGGGAAGCCAGGCCTGGGACACGGATCCAAGGCACACGTGGGGCAGTGGCATTGTCATTCCTGTGGCAGGGATGGATTGGCTCCTTCAGCTGCCTGGCTGGAGCTGTGGGAGCAGGAGTGTCCTGCTGAGGCAGGGCGGGAGCCGATCCCGGGCCGTGATTTAGTGCAGGTGTCACAGCCCGAGCCCGGCTCACACTTCATCCCAAGTGTTTGGTCTGTTGGTTATGTTACAGTTGGTAAATAAAACTGTCAGGGAAATGGGCTGGAGCATGTGATCGTGGCTTTAGGGCAAGAATTAAGTCTCTCTGTAGGATTTGAAGAGGCCATTGTGCAATTCCTTCCCCTCTCCTTACCTCCAGATACGCTGGGACCCTTCCACCTCTGGGCTGGGAACGCTGGGAAAGTCATTAAAGCCATTACAGTAAAAAGCCTTCTCCCTCCCCCCTTCAAATGAAAGGTTTATAATAGCAATAAACCCTTGATTTTAGCATCTCGTTATGGGTCAAATAAAAGCTGGTCAGGAGCAGGAGACAGAATCTCATCCCTCTGCTTGTCCCCTCTGGATAAATGTAGTAGTGCTGCCATGGGCCATATAGCTTAATTAGCCACTCTGCTCTACTGTTCCTTAGGAAAAATACTTCACAACGCCCAGGCAGGCTGTCCGTGTCATATTTCCCATGTTCCTAGAGGTGTTAATGAATTCATTAATCACTTAATGGCAAGGAGGGTCTTTAGGGACCAGCATCGCAATTTACTGCTCCCAGGAGGAAGAGGCTCTGTCACTGATCTAAAGTTTCAGCTCCACTAATTTGCGCCAGCAGAGCCACCGAGCTCCTTTCTGCAGTCCTTGGAGTCCACACGGATCTCCCAGTGGGGACATGGCAGTGACAGGGGTGGGAATTTGCTGGATGTGGTGTTGTGTTGAATGATGTCCTGGCTCTGGAGCATCCAGAGGCTGAGCAGGGCAAAGGAAACCTCTCCCCACCCTCGTGCTTGTGTTGTTTGCTTGCTTTTTTTTGTCTTTTCCACTGGGACAGGCTTCCTGAAAAAGCACTGGAAAGGCTCCTCTGTGCAATAGGCTTGGAAGTGCATCCTGAGCCTCAGAGGCTTCTGCTGACTTACAGGAAATCCAAACTCTGGCAGCATGGCTGTGTAATGTGGCCTGGGACTGCAGGCTCTGCTGTGAAACGAGTCTGTGAATCTTTTCTAACTGAAGAGCGTCAGGGGGATGTATTTTGACTGAAACTGTCAGTTGAGATGTGAATTTGAGTGTTTGCATTTCTGTGCCGCAGAAAATGTTGATTATTTCAGTCTCTCGCCCTTGTTGCAGGAGAGCGGCGGATGCCAAAGTTCCCAACAAAACGGCTCTTTTGGCTTCCTTCTGATCACACAGCAGAGCAGGGAGGGGAGGAGGTGAACAGAGCCCTCCTCTCTGCTAATTCCCCTCCACCAGCCTGTCATCACTTTGCAATTGCACCTTTTGGAAGGATTTTTTTCTCCCTGCTTCTCTGTTCTCCCGTTTAACTTCTGCTCCGATTTCTCTTTCCATCTTTCCTCTCAGTCTGTTGCCTTCCCAGACTGAGGGCCAAGGGAAGCGGTGGAAGTGTGTAAGACAAGGGATAGCAGGGCCATGCATGGGGCTGTCCACGTGCAGGTATTTTCTCCCCATCCCTGATTCCTCCTGAGATTCATTCCCCGCAATGGGGCTCTTTGTTCGATAGCTGTTGTGAGGATGTGGGAGATGAAAGGCGGGACAGAAGCTACGTGTTGGCCTGGGAGAGGAGAAAGGAGGGAGAGAAAGCAGGAATGCAAACCCACTTCATCAGAGCAAACACAAAGGGAGGCAATTTCAATAAATGCCAGATGGTCCAAGTGAACCAGAGCCATGGAGAGCCCTCCATGTCCAACTGTTTGCTTTGGCAGGGAGCCTTCAGCTTTCAAATGAGAGCCTCCCAGGCACCCTCTTCTTTCCCTTGGCTTTCCTCAACCCCTTTGCTCATCCTCTGGACCCCTCCTCCTCCTGCCTTTGATGTCTCTCCCTGCCTCCCATCTCCTCCTGCTGCCCATGACTCAGGTTGCCCCTCAGATGCTGCTGTGTGGAAAAGTGAAGGTGTTCCCTGTGTGAGTGGGGATCCAGCCTCATTCCAGCACCACCAGCTGTCCCTGTCCTATAGCTGGACACATGGCCAGGCAGAGAGCATGCATCCTGCTGGGATGGTGGCATGGCACCTGCACAGGGTGGTGGGAAGACCTCTCCCCACACAACCCTTGGGGTGCCCGAGCTCTGGGGTTGAATGAAGGAACATTGGTGATCTTGGGGGTCTTTTCCAACCTTAATGATTCCATCAGCATGAACTTCTTCCTTCTCTCCTCGGGAGCCTGGGTTGGCCTGTGTTGTTTTGTTTTGGCCAGAATTCCTGCAGGATCCTTGCAAACAGAGGACCCAGCATGTGGAGGGAGGCACTCAGGGGGGTTGAATTTGAGCATCACCCCCTGAGATGTTGCTCCAGACACTGCAACATCCCAGGAGGGCCCTGGAACACCACGGGAGGAGAAATCCAGCTACCAAGGGGCTCTTTTGCTCTTGCTCTACATTCAAAACATACATTATTCCAAATTGCCTTCCACGCATTCTATGATAATTGTGAGTAGTGTTTGTCATGTCTTCTCCTCAGTTCCTAACAGGAATGCCATCATTATTCCAGTCATTAGCAGAATGTCCAGAGCTGCTGGGGCTGGGGCTGCTCTTGTGCTCTCCAACCTCTCATGCTCCATCTTTCCTTCAGTGGACATTCTTGGGATATTAGGGTTGAACCTGAGGAGAGAAGGGGGAATGGAGATACCAGGGAGAGGAATTGGTTGGAGGGATGCTGGTGTCAGGATCAGAGTGCCATGCTCAGGGATGCTGCTCGTGGAGTATCGGTAGAAATTGGAGGGAAAACACAGTTTCCCCATGTGTTTGGGGTGTCTTAGCTCTGTTCCTGGCAGCACAGTCCAAAGACCTCTCCCTTCAATCCATCTGGTTTCGATTGGAAGAGCTGCTTTTGCCTGATGATGGGGATCCATGGATGAAGAGGAAAGGCTGGAATTCAGCTGGGAGTCCAGGGATGAGCAGCCCTGGTGGGAAGCAGGTGGCAGAAATTCTGGATCCGCTGGGTCTCTCCCATTCCCTGCATGGTGGTGCCCACCTCAGCAGCAGCTGGAAGCCCCAGCAGAAAATCTGGAACCACCAAGTCTCCCTTGATAAATGAAAGACAGATAGTTAGGTTATGTCTTTCTGTAAAAATATTTTTGATGTGCCTTCCCTCCCAACGTTTGGAAACACCGAAACCTTTGGAAATTCGTTCAGATTTCCTTCATTTCAGGGGAGGGATGTGGGAGGGAGATTGTACTCCCCCAAAAATCCTGCCTTACCTCAGCGTCCTATGTTCAGCTTTCCTAAGGGAAATGGTGAACTTTCCCTCATCCATTTCTGTGGAAATCTCACCAAAGTCTTGACAGACTCAGGGACCAGATAAAGAATTTTACTTAAGCTGAGTATTAGGTTTCATTCAAACCCAAATGATTGCTTTCCTCTTTTTAAGAAAAAAGGAAATAAAAGTATTTCTTTATTTTCCTTTTTTCCGCCTGCTTTTGGAAACCTTGGGGAATCAGAACTCTCTAGCTCCCTAGGAGATTCCAGAGGGAAGGACTTACTGGCTTGGAATATAAAAGAATGTACACAAACCAGAAAACATTTGTTTGAGTTTTTTCCCCCAAAATATTGGGGTTTTGCAGCACAGTGCAAAAATTGTCCCATTCCCCCAAGGTCTGGCTTCTCAGTGTTTAAAACCAAGTTACATCTTTGCAGAACAACCACGTTCTCAGTACTTTTAACTACAGATTCACATTGATTGTCCTTGTTTTTTATAGGAAGCTGAGGAAAAATTATTTATGGGCATATTTTCCTCCTTTCTAAATGCAAATTATTAATTCAAGTGAAGAAGTGTAATTGTTTCCTGATATTAGATATTTTTAGGTGTGCTCACATCTGAATGCTAGCAAGGAGGCCTTTTTCCATTACCCTTTGGAAAGAAAAACAAATTTCAATGGGATTGTATTTGTTGAATACTGATTAAAGGAACTGAACAGAATTTCAAGTTTCCATGGGAAATAAGGTATCAAATGTGACTTGGTGAGTGAAACTATTGCCTGAGTCTTAGAAGTTTATTATCAGATTAAATCATAGCAATGATAAAAGACAGCTTGTAATGTAGATGATGGAATAATGTTCTTTATCAGGAAAAAGGAATTTCTTATTTTCTCTCAAACTCGGAATACAGCAGGAGTAGTAACGGACACACAGAATGAATGACCCAAATCAGTTACAAAAAAAGTCATCTGTGTATATCCAATTACCCCAAAGTGTGAGATTTAAAATTGTTAAGGGTTGTCTTTCAATTTTGAGCAAAGTGAAAAGGTGATTTCAGTGGAAGTCACATTGTCCCTGGAGCTGATGCTACAGACACAAAATCAGGTTGGTTTGGGTGATCCCACAGGCCAGATCCACAAATTCTTGGTCCAGCCCTTCAAGTTCTTCAGGTTTGTGACACTGTTCTGGGGAGCTGTGGTTGCCATCCAGCAGACTTGTCCTGCCCTGTGCCACCTTCCTAACCTGGGTTCTGACACCTCCCAGCTGGATTTCGGCTCCCTGGGTGCCATTAACTGCCACAGCCCAGTTCCACAGACACCACAGCCATCAGTGGCTGAAACTCTCGTTAGGGTGGTGACAGTGATGGGAGGTGGGGAAAAGAGGGAAGCTGTGAGTAACACCTGCAGGTATATGCACAGGAAGGATGGGTTGGAGGGAAGGCAACAAACTGTAGTGCTCTGGGGATGCACTTCAGCCTCCAGAAAGCTCAAATTGATCTGTGGTGCAAGGAGTCCAACTCCTGAATTCAATAAATGCTTCTATAGATTATCAGATTTATCTTGGACTGGGGTGGGGTGAACTTGTGTCCTGGCTGGACAACAGGCTGCTCCCAAGGCCACTATCACTGCCCTCCTGAGAGAAAATATAATGAAAGGCTTGTGGGTTGACATAAGGACAAGGAGAGCTCACTCACCAGCTGCCATCATGGGCAAACCAGACTCAAGCTGGGGATATTAATTGAATTTATTACCCTTCAAATCAACCCCTAGTGCTCAAAAGGAGGCAAGACCACTGGGGATTTTTGTCTGTGTATGGACACCCCTCCACTGCTGTCCTGAATGTTCCCTGGCAGGTGAGACAGGGCCCATGGAAACCTGAGCAGAGCCTCTGGAGGAGGCTGGACTTGGTGACTTCAGTGTCGTGTGCCCACCCAGGACGGAGACACTGCTAAGGAATGATGCTGAGCTCAACAAAACCGAGATGGGACAGGGAGAGGGACTGGGACTGGGCCTGGGAGCTGCTGCTGCTCTTGTTTATGCTGAGTCTCTCTGTGGGGGTTGTTCTCCAGTTTGTCTCAGCATGATGAGAGGCCTTTAAGTGAGAAGCTGTGGTTTACAGAGTCAACAGATTTAAGCAGGCTACGAATATTAATTATTAATTACTGTTGGAGAGTGCTATCCATTAGATTGGTGAAGTAGTTAACAGCTCTGCCTCATGCTCCCTGCAGACACGCTCTGGCTGTCAGATTTCTCCCCCCGACCAAGACCCCAGCGCTAGAATTAGGCCAGAAACTATTTTCCAGTCGAGTGGCTTTTAATGGGCTCTCCAGACGTGTTCTTTGCATCCTGCGAGCGACTGGATCCGTGGAGAGCAGAGTCACTGGGATTGATTCATTCTTTAAGCGGCGTTAGGGGTTTAACTAAGTGGGGCTTGGTGCTGCTGCAGGTTGGGTCTGTTCTCCAGGAGCACCCACTAATTACCCACAGCCCAGGGCAAAGGGCTGCTCTGGAGAAGCTCATGTGCAGGACTCCTGAACGGAGCTGTTTTTCTGGTGAGAAGCACAGTGCTGGTCTTTCCTGGGTCATGTCCTGTAGAGAAAGTGTCTCCCCAAGGGCTCAGAGCGTTCCTGGGACCCCTCAGCTATGGCAGAGTGAACTGAGTGATGTGTGGTGATGATCATGAAGGTTTGGAGATGCTGCCACCTCCCAGCTTGCTGCAGATGTTCAGAAGGTGTTTAAATGTCTCCTACAGGTTTTAAAGTCATTGAGGTACTGCTTTACTCCTTCTTTCCTGGGATGTGACACAGCAGCACATCCTCCCTGGGGACACCTTCTTGTCATCTGAAGCTTCCTTCACGTGAAGGGACTTGCCATGGGAGAGGAGTGACATGAGGCAAGGACTTTGGGATGACATTGGGAAGACTTCTGGTGGCTTTAAGTGTGTGGCTGAAGCTGGGCTGGTGCTGTTTTAGAGGAAGAGTGGAAAAGACACTCCAAAATTACAAATAAGCCCACAGAAAGCTTTGAGTCTTCTCTGGTGGTCTCATCACATTCTACAGAGCTGTGTGAGGAGCTTGGACTTCCTTCCTTCCTTCCTTCCTTCCTTCCTTCCTTCCTTCCTTCCTTCCTTCCTTCCTTCCTTCCTTCCTTCCTTCCTTCCTTCCTTCCTTCCTTCCTTCCTTCCTTCCTTCCTTCCTTCCTTCCTTCCTTCCTTCCTTCCTTCCTTCCTTCCTTCCTTCCTTCCTTCCTTCCTTCCTTCCTTCCTTCCTTCCTTCCTTCCTTCCTTCCTTCCTTCCTTCCTTCCTTCCTTCCTTCCTTCCTTCCTTCCTTCCTTCCTTCCTTCCTTCCTTCCTTCCTTCCTTCCTTCCTTCCTTCCTTCCTTCCTTCCTTCCTTCCTTCCTTCCTTCCTTCCTTCCTTCCTTCCTTCCTTCCTTCCTTCCTTCCTTCCTTCCTTCCTTCCTTCCTTCCTTCCTTCCTTCCTTCCTTCCTTCCTTCCTTCCTTCCTTCCTTCCTTCCTTCCTTCCTTCCTTCCTTCCTTCCTTCCTTCCTTCCTTCCTTCCTTCCTTCCTTCCTTCCTTCCCTCCTTCCCTCCTTCCCTCCTTCCTTCCTTCCTTCCTTCCCTCCCCAGAATTCAGCCACAGAGCTGGGGCTGAGCAAAGCTCTGCAGTGGGAGCCAACCAAAGGATGAGCCGTGAGCGTCCAGCTCTTGAACTGCTTGGCTCCTTCCACCTCCTGGGACAGAAGTTTGGGATAAAGCGCAGTCTGCCTTATGGGAATCACTCAGGCAGCAATAAAAAGGGCAGTGCAGAGGAGGCTCCCTCTGCCAGAGGCAGGAATATTGTGATCCGTAAGGAGCTGACTTGTTTCCAAACACCTTGCACGCTTTGTTCGTGCGCTGTATTAAACAGCCGGCAGAATTTAATTCCTCTGGGAAAAAACCCCAAACAAAACATTTTCCCTTCCCCCAGAGCGCAGCCGGGCTGTAATTGGGCTGTGACAAACGCTCCCGAGCTGGCACGGGGGGTGCCTGGAATTCTGACGTCCCCTCCGTCTAGGCAGACAGTTTGGCAGGGACAGTCACAGCTGGGCGATCCCAGCTCCCCCAAGCCGGGGCTTTTTGAGGGAAAACGCTGACAGATCCGCAGGAACAGCGAGCAGGACTCCCATAATTTATTTTTAATGCCGCGCTGTCTTTAACCGTGCAATTTCCTCCAGGGTGTTTGCTTTGAGATTGCGGGATAATTACATCGCAGAAACCAGGCTAATTACAGTTAACAGCCTGAAAAAGCGAGGGCCCCCCATTTCCCACCCCCTGCCAGCCTTTCCCACCGTCCCTTTGCGCATCGCCGGGATGGATGCTGGCTGCCCGTGCGGGCTGGGGCTGGGCGCGGCCCCGCAGCCCTGCCAGCTCCGCGATGGAGAGCAGGGACCCGAGCCTCGGCAGGGAAGGGAGGCTGCTCTGTGGTCAGTGTGTCAGTGCCCTCTGTTGGGACCAGCCCGCGCAGCCACGGGCGGAGCGCTCCGCTGAGAAGGATGCGAGTGGGAAGAAATGCCGGGTTTTCCGAGCCTCACCGAGCTGGACCTAAATCCGGCACTGTGCAGGGCAGGCAGCTTTCACCCGTGTGTTTTCTGCCTCCGCTCATCCATCCCCTACACCCAGCAGCGTGCAGCGATCTCCACGTGTGCTTTCTCCTCCGTTCATCCATCCCCATTATCACCTTCAATTACTCAATGACAGGCCAGGCGTGAAGGGAGTGCTGGCATTCCCTTGGGCTGGGATTGAGGTGGGGATCCTCTGGCCAGGCGTCCCACTGCCTTCCCTTTGAAAGATCCTTCCCCCTGCTGCCTTTTATTCTGCCTTTAACACAGGAATTTCGTGGGGGGTGGAGGTGGGTGGTGAACTATGGCTTTTGCAGGGTGGTTAATGCCTTTATTTTAGGCCGAATGGTGGGTAAAAAAATGCCTCCAAAAATCTATCCCAAACCTGACAAATGTGTGGGCTTGGGTTCTGGTGAGACAAGAGCAGCGCCTGCTCTGAGAGGTGTCCTTGTTTCTGTCTCTATCAGCGGGCTAATAAAAGCTCCTCATGTTTCCTCCAGGCCTTCCTGCCGTGATTTATGGGCCCAGGACCCCCTTGGGCTGTCAGAGACACGGAGGGATGGGAGGGATGCTGATTTCCATGGAGGCAGCACAGCCAGAGCTCCCAGGGCAGTAGGGATGTGCTGTCCCCAGCAGCCCAAGGGTGCCTGGCTGTGCTCCAGGTCCTCAGGGTGGTCCTGCAGGGCCTGGCTCTCCTTGCTCAGCTGAGCTGCCCAGCCCATGCTCTGTCAGAAATCACTCTGAGAGTTTAAAAGGCTCATCCTGCTTTCACCATCAGCTTGCTGGATCACACCATGGTGGCCAGTTCCACAGGGAATGACAGCAAAGGGCTCTGGAGCAATGCAGCCCCCCTTGCACCCTCAGCAGCTCAGATGCTGCTCCCACGTTTGCTCCCCGGGTTTTCACACAATCTGGCCCCTAATTCTGGCAGTCTTGAGAAATAATTCATTTTCTCTTCTGGGAATCCCCATCAGGGATTAATTTAATGATTTCTTTTTCTTTCCCATTGTTTGTTTTTAATGATTAAGGTGATAGCTATAAATTGTTAACAAGTTCTGGTAGAAATGCGATCCCTGGGAACTTCTTTTGCGCTGAATAAAATATCGTGGAGATTGATTTAGCAAAGCTGGTTGAGTTGCTGTGTCTTCAAAGATTATCTTGGTTCTGCCTGAAAGGCCAGATTTTTGAGCAGTATTTCAGCCTAACTAAAGTCAGGTGCTTAAGCACCTTCAAAATAAGAGAAGCCTCTGTCTGTGGGGAGCGATAATATTGTGTGTTAAACCAGCCAGTGTATTAGAACTTCCTTTTTTTCGCTGGACGATTTTTTCAGGTGAATCCTTTCCTCTGGCAAAGCGCTGAGCTGGCACAGAGGGATTATTTGATGGAAAAAGCCCTTTCCTTGCTGGGAACAGCCCATTTCCCTGGAGGCCACTGGGGCTGGCGAGGGTTGATGCTGGTGACATCTCCATGGGGTGCTTGGTCTGAGGGCCGTGGCTTTGCACAGATCAGAACCTGCAGGGTTACCTTGGCTCTTTTTTCTTTGCTTTCCTTGTGCTGAGTGTTTGCTGAGCTCCAAAGCGTTTACTCCTGGCAATTATTCTGATGAGACAGGGGGTTATTTGAAAACTGCGAACGGAGGTTTCTGGGGAAATGTCTTCAAAGGCTGATCTCCTTTCAATGGAGGTTGTAATTGTTTAATGATTTTCTATATGGTTTTCTGTGTGGGCTGCTGCAGGACAGGCAGGGCTGGTTTGTCAGCAGAGAACATCTGCTCGTGCTTCACCCTCTCTTCCCCCGGAAGGCTGGTCAGCTGCCTCCTGAGCAATACTGGAGATTTCTGATTTGTATTTCCCTTGGCTTTCCTGCTCCGTCTCAGACCCAAACCTCAAACTTGTCATGGTATTTTTTCCAATTAAATCAGCTGTCTTTCCCACACACCTTGGCTCTGGCATGCCTGGGCTGCAGTGATGCTGCTTTAACAACCAGAACAGGGCTGGGGCAGGACTAGCAGGTCCTGCCCTCTTCTGCTGCAGCTGATGAAACATATTGTCCCTCTCCAATGCTGAAAAACCATTCCTATTGCATTGTCTATCTCCTAATTCCTTGGACAGCCAGAAGCCTTATTCTAGTTTCCCACCTAAATTTATTAATGAGTGAGTGGTGACCTTTTGCTGATGTTCTTTCACCTTGAGCGGCACTTTCTCTTCCTTCATGTTAAACCTCCTGGTACATGGAAA
Source organism: Passer domesticus (assembly GCF_036417665.1). Taxonomy (NCBI): domain Eukaryota; kingdom Metazoa; phylum Chordata; class Aves; order Passeriformes; family Passeridae; genus Passer; species Passer domesticus. The sequence goes on from NC_087484.1 coordinate 19,932,923, forward strand.
GAGAACAATTTTATCACCTCTTCCCCTTCATTTTCTTACACTAACAAGTCAGGTTTTTCCCAGCAGCTGCCTCTTGCAAAAGGCCACCTTTACTCTGATGAGCCTTGGAGGCAGCTCCAGGCTGAGCTCACCAGCCTTGACCCCAGTTTTGGGACAAATCCCACGCAGTGTCACCAGACAGGGTACAGCAGCTCTTTGTCCACCCAAGGCAGGTGTTTAATGGGGCTTCTTGCAGCACCACTGTGTTTGAGGAATGGGATTTTAAAAGGCTTGATCCCTTTCTCAGTGGAGTTGCAGTTGAAATTCCCATTGATTGCTGAGGTGTGTGTCCTGGACTTAATAAATCTTGTGGCTCAGTGCCAGGAGTGGTGAACTCCTCTTGACAGGATAAATCCTGTGCCAAGGGCGTTGATGTGTGTGATGGAGAGCCGAGGGCAGCAGGAGTTCAGAGGAGGTGGTGCAAGTGTGCTACCAGGGATGGGGCCCCCTCTCCTGCTCTGCTTGCTTTTCTCAAAGAATAAAGAGCACACCAAAATTGTTAATTTTTTCAAAAAAGAGAGAACAAGGCAAAATTGTCCTCTTAGCTCCTCAGAATGAGCCCCAGCAGGCAGAGGGATTTGGGACACAGCTGGCACTGTGGTCTGAGTCAGAGGTGTCTGAGACTTTCACAGAGGTGGGAATGCAGGGAGTGGTGATCCTGAGCAGCACAGGAGGATTCTGAGCAGCCTGATCACTGCAAGGTGTCCCTGCTCATGCCAGGGGCTTGGGCTAGAATGCCCTTAAAGGTCACTTTAACCCAAACCTTTCCACAATTCTGTGCTCCTTCCTTCCCTCCAGCCGTGACACGCAGTGCTGGGAGCTGCGCTCGAGTCCTGGGGCTGGCTGGAGATCAACCAGAGATCCTGTCTGCTGGAAACACAATCCTCCTGCTTCCTAATCGGAGCCCCATAACATAAAGCAGATGTAAAGGGCTAGCAGGGATCAGGAAATCTTTTGTGTGCGAGGTGGAGGCAGCGCTGCGTGCCCGAGGAACCTGCGAGAAGGGAAAACGGGATATCCCTGGGGCAGGAGAGACCTGGCTCTGCGGTGGAAGGGCCGCTACGCCTGCTGTAAAGCCTGCCCTGCCTTTCTGGAATGGTCTTGGGTTAAACAGTGCCTGCAGCCCGCCCTGCTCCATGTGCACGGTCGGTGGGATGCTGTGCCTGGCGTTCCCCATCCCCAGCTCCGCGGAGGTCCCTGCTGCCTCCCGCGGCGCGGAGCTGCGAGTCGCTAAACAAAGCCAGGGAAAATCAGGCACAAGCTGTGCAATTTGCAGATGATCTGTGTACCTGCTAGCTCCGAACAGATGTTTTCCTTCGCGTGACCATTTGTGAGCTGCTTCCCTGTCACAGGCTGTGGTAGCAGCGGTGCTCGGGAGTGAGTGATATCTTACACCTGCGCGGAGCAGCGTTCCTGCCATAAACCTGCTTTGCAATTCCAGAAATCTCCCATTACTGAGTTTTATACCCAGCGCAAACAACGGCAAAATAAGGCTGTTTAGTATTTTTGACAGAGGCTTTAGAAAGAAGCGCTGGAAGATAGGAACTGCAGGAGCTGGGTGGGATCTGCGTAACTCCGTCTCCTCTCCGAGGAGCGGGCGCTGCAAAGGGAAGCGCAGCAGAAGGCAAACCTGCCTCGTGTTAGATCTGCTCATCATCTCCTCTAGCTGGAGGTGGCCCGCAATATTAATATCCCTTTCAGCAGAGATGTTGGTATTTAGCTGGCGTAACTCCGGCTATTCTTGTTATCCACGCACATTCCCGCTTCCTCTCCGAAATGTCACGGATTCTTGGCCACGACAACTTCCCGTGGAAGTTAGCTCCAGGCTTTAACTCTGCCTTGTGCAAAGCCCGGCTTTCCTGCTGCAGGGCTGAGCCAGGGGGTGTCAGCAGCACAGATCTCTGCCTCAGTCATTGCAGGGGGCATTCTGAGCAGCACAGCTTAACTAGAGCGGGCTTGGCTTGAGCTTGGCTTTTCCAAGAGGGCTCGAAAGGATAAAAGGGCTGCAATTCCTCATCTCCCGGGCAGGTTGGCAGGTGTATAGGAATGTGATATCCTCCTCTGGGTTGCTCACAAAGGGAAGGAGAGTCTGGGAGAAGCTGTTGGTTTTTCCTGGCTCCTTCTGAGCTCAGCCAGTGGATCTTCAGACAGGTGTTAGGAATAAATGTGCAGCAAAAAGCAAAAGGAGCCAGGAAGAGCCTTATGCTGAGGGGAGGAATTCTGCAGGGTGTTTTTTCCTGGGATGTGCACACTCCAAAACAAGCAAAGTCTTTAGGAAGCTCTGGGATAGAGGGATGGGTGACCCTCTGTGATGGGAGGAGGATTCTCTTCCCAGGACCAGCACTTGCCTGGCTGCAGCGTGGCCACAAACCCAGGAATGCCTTGCTCAGCCCCTGTGGAGACAGACAGCGCTAAACCCCGGGGCTGGCTCTGGGAAATCTGTTGCTGTGTGCTTTTTGCACCAAATTCCCAGGTGGGTTTACCTGCACAGATCAGTGGGAGCCTGGATTCCCTGCGGGAGCCGCCGGAACGTCTGTCGGGAACGGCTGCTTGCCATCTGCTGGGGCTGGGGGCAGGGAGGAGGGGACCCTGGCAGGTTTAGGGAGGTGTCTTCAGGCACAGCATCCTCCAGGGGTGCTCCCTCTGGAGCAGCAGGCCTCTTGGCTGACCAGAATATGAATTTTTTGCTCCAACAGAGGAAAACCTGTGTGCGCGGTCCAGGTTTGTTGTGCTGCCCAGCAGTGGAAACTTGGTTTCGTGGGGCAGAGTGGATGTGGGGAGTGGGGGGCATCCTTGTCCCCCCAACTCTTCCCTCACAGTGTGAACAGCTCTGCTCCCACAAGAAACTCCCGGAGTTTAGCATTTTGGGGAGAGTAGAGGTGAGAGATGTGGGGTTTGGGGTGAGGAGCAGTTCTGACTGGGGACGTGTGGGGTGGCAGGAGCTGCAGTTACAGGTGTCTTGCTTGAGGTGTCCAGGGATAACAGACTTCCAAGGCAGGAAAAAACAGCAGAGAGAATGGAAAGGCAAGGAGTGTCCCATGCCACATATTAAAGGCAAACAGGCATTTTCCCATGTGGACCTTTGAAAAGCTGGGATAAAAGAAAAGCCAAAAATGTCATCTGAGATGTAGCTCTAAAGGAGGGGATTTTCCCAGTCAGCTCAAATCTCCTGTCCCTCTTACTGGAAGGGGCCCAAGGCACCAAGCACTATTTAACTTGGAAATCTGGGAAAAGAGGGGCCTTGGCCCTGGAACGCTGGCCCTGCCAGGGTGACCCCCCTCTTGCTCAGTGTGAGGAGGGAAATATTTCTTCCTTTCCATCCCTGGTTGTCAAATTCATGCCCAGCCCACCGACAAATCCATCTCTTCGGAGATCAATTACAGTGTCTGGCTGCCAAGCCTGGAAAACCAATTAACTCCCTTTTTTTCCCCCCTGTTTTAAAGAAGAAAAAAAAGTGAAGGGAGAGACAGAGAGAAACACATTGAAGTGGGGGCATAAATCACCTGGAAAACATTCCAAACATTAAAATAAACAAGGACGAATTCCAGCTTCATTTGTCTCTTTTGGAGATTCTGTCACTGATTTATTTTGTTGCCCTGTCTGAGCCTCACTTTTGTCTTTGCTCGTGTTTGGAGTCAGGTGCTGTGTCTGAAGCAGAGCCCTGGGGCTGGATGCTCCTGTGGTGATTCCTGCATGGAGCATTCTCCCTTCTGCAGGGGTGTGATACCCTCACCTGAGCTTTTAGGGGGTTAAACTCTCTCTATCCTGCAGGACATTTGGGAATGGATTAAAATGGATGCACAGCTCTGCCTGGGCTGGTGGTCTGGGAGAGGAGTGTGACCCACCAGGCTTCCCAGGAGGAAATAACTCTGCTTCCCATTCCCAAACTTCTGCCTTTCTGCAGCCTCCCAGAACTGGCTCTCTGTCTGAACTCACCTCCTTGATTTTTCAGGGGATTTACTCCTTTTGACCAGCTCTTCTATGTCCTCAGGCCTCCAAAAGGTTTAGAGAAGACTCCTGTTCCCAAGGCAGTGGAATGGTGTCCATGTGGGAACACACGGAAGTGCCTGGAGGTGAGCATGGCCCAGGTGTGTCTCAGGCTGGTGGTCTCACAGGGATATTTAATGAGAGATTGGGAAAGGGAAAGAAGTAAAGATCAACTTATTTATGATATTTCTGGTTTTGGGAATTGGCCAGCCAAGGGTCTGGCAAGCTTCAGTGGTACAGCTGCCTTCCAAATCCGGGGGGGGATTGGGTGGTAGTGGAGTGAGGAGAAGCATTTTTGCCTGAGTAAGAGGATTTTCTGTTTCTAAGATGCCCTTTATTTGGTATTTTTGGGTGGGCACCTGGCTGTGGTGGTTGGTACCTGTACAGGAGCTGCAGGTGTGATCACATCCCTGAGGGTTCAGTGCCCACCTGTAGTGGCAGCGAGCTGGGGGAATACCCTGGGACATCCCAGGTGTCATTCCTGGTCACCAGGGTTGGAGAACCTCTGTCTCCCTCAGGCAACAGGGATTTGAACCTGGAGCATCTGTGCTGCTGCCTGTCCCCTCCTGCCAGAAGGTTTAGTTTTCATTCCAGAGGGGAATGAATAATCCTGGGGGTTGGGGTGCAGAGGAATTGCCACCCCTCCTTCAGCTCTATGGGAAACTCTTCATGAGGCCGTGAACAAACAGCCTTCCCTTGGGATAAATTAGCTCCAGTTCCCAATTGGATGGCTGCTCATTTGAGGTGTCCTTGTCACCCTGTGTGGGTGTGGCTGATCTCCCCTGGGACCCCACAGCCTTCCCACACCCCGTGCTTGCTGCAGGCAGTCAGGAGTCCACGTTAGTTGTCCTGATTGCTGGGCACTTTGGGAAAAGTCTGGGAAAGGTGGGAGCTCTGTGCTCTGCAAACAGCACAGATCCCACTGCATCCCATGTGCTGGGGACTGACTCTTCAGCTGAGGGCTGCTGTGGGATCCGTGCTTCCCAGGCTGGCTCTGGAAACAAAATCCTGTCGGCATTGTCAAGAAAACCTGGTGAGAGCACAGAGTTGTCCAACAGCCTCCAGGCAGCCTGGAGCAAAAGCTCTGACAAGTGCAAATCGGAATCCACATGGAGGTTTTTTTTTTCTCTCCAGCCAAACACTGTTGCAGAATAGAAGGATGACATCAGGAAAGCTCAAAAAAAAAAAAAAAAATCCCATAAAAATCTCCTGCTGTGTCAGCCTGCCCAGACTTTCCAGTGACACAGCCTGGGAGTGGATTCATAGAATCCCAGAATGGCTTGGGTTAAAGGGACCTTACAGTTCATCCCATCTCATTTCACCCCCTGCCATGGGCAGGGACACCTTCCACTGTCCCAGGTTGCTCCAAGCCCCATCCATCCTGGCCTGGAACACCTCCAGGGATCCAGGGGCAGCCACAGCTGCTCTGGACAACCTGTGCCAGGGCCTAACCACAGGGAAGGATTTCTTCCCAACATCCAATTTAAACCTAATTCTTCTGGAGATTGGCCTGTCAGACCAGTGTGTAAGACAAAATCTCCACTCCTTTCATTTCCAAAGCCGACAATGAGCTGCAGTGATGGGAATTGGGAGAAATCCATGTCCAACAGGACAGAGCATGCTCTGGGCACTTCTTTTGCCGGAGATATTTCCTCAATAAACCATTGTTTTAGACACAAACCATTATTCAATTTATCAATCCCTAGTTACCCCTCAAATTCCTATATCCCAAATCCATGGAATAGATTGGATAGCTTAATTTGAAATTTGAAAGCAGGTTGGAAATCACTGCTGTGCAAATTGGGTGGAGGGTGGGCTTTTTTTCTCTTCCATGACTCAACTGAGCTTAAATGAATGAATAAAATCCGTTCTGGTAGTTCCCAGTGAGGAATATATTCCTTTGGAAAAGGGGAAAAAAATCCCTCCCTACATTTCATTCATCCCAGAGTGAAGCATTTTGATTGGGGGAACTCAGCTTTTTTTTTTTCCTCCTCAAAACAGTTCAACTTTGAGATATAAAACATCACATTGGAACTGAAAGTTGAACAGAAATGTTTAGAAAACGTGGGATTATATATCCATATATTTGGGAGTTTAACGAGATTGTGGATGGAAAGAAAGCACCCAGGCTATTTATAATTCAATTAGGCTTAGATTTAGGAGTAGTTCTGGCTCTCTGTAAACTGCATCTCTTTTTCATTTGGAACGATCTCCTTCCTCCATCACAGCCCCTTTTCCTGGCGATGCCTGGGAATAGATGGCTGCAGCTGGGAATATATGGCTCTAATAGAGCTGCAGTGACTGCAGCTCTACTGTGCCAGCTAACTGCTGTATTTTTCTTTCCCGAGGCTCTCCGGGCATGTTCACAAGGGAATATTGACATTTGGGACCAAGGGATGGAAAACTAGGCTGTGAGCTGCTGGTGCTGTTATCAAGGATATTTATCCCGGCAACTTTCCCCTGCAGGACTTCTCAAGGTTGTGCCTCTTTTTCTCCATTCCCCTGTAAGTGTCCCGCACCACATTTCCCATTAATTACTAAAGTAAATCTAACAAAATGCTCTCTTTCCTGCCCTTTTTTGGTACCTTCCAGTGTTCCTTCACCTCTCTCTTTGCACTGCTTAAGTAGTGAGTGAGTTCCCACTCTCACTCTGGGGTTTGGTTTCCAAACTGTTTATTGAGTAATAAAAAGAGACAATTACAAGTCATTGCCCAGGGATAATGTGCTGATAATTTTATGACTGGACAAACGGTTGGAGCAGCCCACAAATGGTGGTGAGCAGGAAATCTGGGATCTGCTGCTGACAGAGCCACCCCCGAGGAGATGAAGCCTCACTGCTGATCAAAGCTGCTGCTGTCAGCCAGTAAAATGGCTGTGGGGAAGGGTGGTGGGATGGGCATTGTTTCCTTCGGAGGAAAAGTGGTAAAGAGCTTTTGGAAGGTGTTTGGAAGTTCATCCTGCTGGCAGTGAGGGTGAGGGACCACCAGCACTGCTCATGTTCAGGTCCACACGGCCAACAGCTGGGGCCTGGGGATTCCAGGCAAAACAAAGATTAAAGGGTGTTAATGCTTTCGAGCAAACAGGGATCATCCCAGAGATAACAAAGGGATTAAGTTTCTCCAGGCACTTGAGCACTGACCCAGCTTTGAAGCTGCTGCTGCTGCAGGGTGACCCTTGGCTTGCTCCCACCTGTAGGATGACATTCCCCATCCCTGTCACCCCAAACCGTGGGGATTTCATTATTTCTGGTTTTAAGCCTGTATCTGTAACTGGTTTAGTTCCCACCCAGTGAATTTGCCAGTTTCTCTGTGATTCTGTGGGTGCAACAGGAAATAATTTCAGATTTAAAGCACGCCCCTGACCACTGAACATGGAAAACTGCTGCCATGGAAATGCTTCCAATTGTCACCAATCCAGGGGTCAGCTGCTCACCTGTCTGAAACCATTGCAAGGTGGTCTTCCCACTTGCCTTGAATTCCTGCTTAGGAGCAGAACATCATCTCAGCACAATCTTCTCTCCACTGAAATGGAGCTCAGGGGATTGACTGGGGAGAGCCCTGGAGAGGCCTCACTCTGCCCATCTCCCACGGGAGGGATGAGCTGCACCTCTCCCAAACCCGCAGCAGATCCAGACCTCAGAGTGGGCAGGAAGCCATGGAACTGGGAGAAGCTGTTTGCAGCTGCCAGGACCTCCCATTTGTGTGGTAGTGATGCAGATAGAATCTCATAAACCGGTTTCCACCCTGCTTTACTGCAGATTTAATGATCAGAGGAAGAACTTGACTGTTTATTAAAACATTAGACAGTAAAGTTTAACAGTAGACAATAAAAGGTTTTGTTTTTCCATCCTTCTGATTGTAAAAGCAGCACCATGTTGGGCTGGAGAGGAAGCTGCTCCCAATGCCTGGATCCAGAGTGGGCTGTGATGTGACTGGGCAGGAGGAAGGAGTTGGCACTGCCCCTTCCATGCATGGTAATCCAATATCTGAGGAAGGGCAGGGCCTCTTCCCTAAGCAGGCAGTGTCCCAGGGGTGGCTGCACAGTGACAGGGGCTGGAGCAGCACAGCTGCCCCAAAGCTCTGCCATTGTCAGTCAGCAGGATTCACTCTGGATCTTCCCAGAGGTGCTGCTTCCTCCCCCCATCCCTCCCTGGCAGAGGCATCCCTGCTCAGAGACCCTGGGGGAGCCAAGTTCTCCATCTGCTGCCCAGGGATGGAGAAGGGACAGTCCCTGTCCTCTCTCCTGTCCCTGTAGCTGGGTGTGAGAACACCTTCAGGCATCCACGGGTTGTGAATTGTGGAAGTGCCTCCTTAGGGCTGGAAGGAGGGGTTTGCACTTTCTGTGGAGTTTTCTCCTGGTATCACCTTTTCAGGCTGGTTCCTCTGCTGAGCTGGCTGGCCTGGCTTCTGCTGGGGGCAGAGGAGAAAACCAGGACTTCCTAGGATTGCTCATCCTGCCTAAGGAATGCTCAGTCAGCCTCCAGAGGGCCTGACACCTCTGCACATGTTCCAGAGGGGCTCCAGATGAATTTTCTTGGGCATTGACAGGAACATCTTGCCTCAGACCCTAAAACACTCAGTGTGTCCAGCTTCCAGCTCCTTTGGCTCCCTGCAAGAGAGCCCTGCAAGCTGAGCAGCCCTGCTGAGGGCTGGTGGGATTCCTGCACCTCATGGAGTCCTTGAAGTCCTGGGCACCGTAAAGCAAGGTGCCTTCCAACTGCAAACCCCAAAACAAGGTGTTTTCCAGCTGCAAACCCCAAAACAAGGTGTTTTCCAGCTGCAAACCCCAAAACAAGGTGCCTTCCAGCTGCAGTCCCAGTGCTGGCAGAGGATCCCATCCAGGGGGAGTTTGTGGATCTCACTGGAGGGTCGGGGGTGTAGAGCAGGTGTAGGAGAAGCTTCTCCCTCCCCCTTGTGCTGTGGTGGGGTGTGAAATCCAAGCCTCCTTCCCTAGGGAGCTTTAGCCACCACACCAGACCCCAAGGCAAGGCAGGACTTTGGGTCTTTTCTGGGCTTGGAGGGGAAAGAGGAATGGGAAACAGCTGAGAGCACATCAAGGTGAGAAGGAGAGCTTATATATTGCTCATGGTCCTGGCATGAACCAGGATTTGTAGAAGCTCAGAACACTTTGGGCACTTAACTCTTCTCTGAGCCCTCCAAAAAGTCTTTCCAAGTTGCCAGGAGTGAAGGTGAAGCTGTGAACCAAGAGCCTTCTCCAGTGGAGTCTGAGAAACAAAGACCCCTTTGCACAGGAGGCAGGAATTACAGGTAAAGCCCTCCAGGGATGTGTGGCACGGCTTTTTCTGCCTTGTGCACAAAAAATGCGGGAAGGGCAGCATGCAGGAAAGTAAAATTTGTCATGCCATAGCACTGCTCAGGACAGGGCCAGCAAAAGGTGACTGCAAAGAAGCTTTGCAGCATAACGAGATGATGTAGAACCATGGAATATCCTGAGCTGGAAGGGACCCACAGGGATCATCGAGTCCAACTGATTGTTGGCAACTGCACATGGAGAAAACCAACAGGAGCTGCACCTGTGTGGTCCAAAGGAGCTGTCAGCCCTCTGGGAGGAGACTGGAGAGGCACCTCAGGACCCTCCTGAGGATGCCAGCAGGAATATCCACAGAGGCAAGGGCAGCATGAGAAGTTACAGGGGGGAAATGGAGCAGCAAGCAGAGCCTGTCACCATCCCCTGGATCCATCCTGGAGCGCCCCTGGGTGCTGCGAGCAGTCCTGGGGATTCCTTATCAAGGCTGACCTAGAACAGAGGCTAGACAGAGTTAAAGAACAAAGTAGGGATTTATTAGGAGGCCTAAATGGATCCACTTTGAGTACTGCAAGAGCCCAGCCAGGGCTGCACCCAAGATGAACCAAAATAGTCCCAAAATGCATGGCTGGTCATGGGGTCTCTCACATTTATAAGTTCTGCTCCATTTGCAGACTGGAGTTAATTGTCCAATTACAGCTTTAGCCCATAAGTCCCATCCTGCTTGTTTTTCTCTCTTCAGTCCAAGTCGTGCATGCTCTTGGGCCAGGAATTTGGGTGGTTGTCCTTGGTTCCAAGCTAGGAAAGGAAGTGTTTTGTCTACCCCCTCTGTGCAGAGAGCTCACCATCCTCTAATATGAAGCCCAGACCCACACACTGAAGCAGCACAGAACGTGAAAAATATAAAAGCTGAAAGCTGAGGCATCCCTGGTGTCCCTGTCTCAGGCACCAGGAAAGGTGTGAGAGGAAAGCACAGCTACCTGTGGTAGCAGCAGGACCTCAGGGGAGAGGAGACCCTGATCTGAGAGACTGAAGGAGTAAAACATAGGAAGAAAGTGGCTTGGAGGAGGCAGACATGGAGCTGGGTGGGTCCCTGCTAGGGCCAGGGCTGATGCTGGATAGAGACCCCAAATTTGGCTCCCACATTTGGCACTTTGGACCTGTGGCAACACCCAAAATGTAGAGCAATGAGGGGACATCAGGACACTCCTGATCAGAGGCACTGTAGGACAGCAAGCCCCACGCTGCTCCCTGTCCTTGTCCTGGCCATTCCCAGCCAGCCCCTCCTGCTTGGGGGCAGCAGGAATGTGCCACTGGACATCACGCTGTCACCTGGGCTGCACCAGAGCACAAACTTCAGCCCTAGGAGGTTTAAATGGACTCAGCCTCCTTCCTCAGCCCTGGAAAATCTTCGGGATTAAATTCTGACCCCAGTGAAAACAGCTGAGCATTTTCTGGTTGAGTCCAGCGGGCTGGAATTTAATTCCCAGGTTTAAAGCCTCTTTAAAATCAGCTGTGATATATAACCAGTCTTCTCAGCCTCTAAATACCTCAACAAGATTGGCAGCGCTCCAGCAGGGCCATGGGCAGGATTACCTGCAAATCCATAGGTCAGGAGAGAAACTGGGGAGCCAGAGCAGAGCCACAGAGCTGGAATTGCCTCTGCTTGTGGCTGTGGCGTGCAGGAATAGCTGGGAAGCAGGTGAAATCCTTGTCTTTTGAACCCCAGAATTGCTGTTGTGATATTCCTGTTTGTGCTCACCCTTTTGGAGGATGTTTTGCGCGTATATTTATGTACATACACACACACCTCCCCGTGGGTACACACGCCACAGTGCATCTCCCCAGCCTGCAACCTTCCATAAACGGCAAAAAACCACCAGAAAAAGATGAAAATTAAGTCACTTATCATCGCTAAATCATCAGAAGCTAATATTAGAGCTGCTGGATGATTTTCCCCCTGAACGATCCCCACTCCACGATCCTAATGCGATGATTCTTTCTGTAGCTCTTTACATTGTATTATTTATAAGAAACAATGTTCAGCCCTCCCCTGACAGCATTTGCAGGGCTGCGGAAAGCAGTGCGGCAGAAAGGTGGGAGAACAATTTTGGTGATGTTTCCATAGCTACCTAGCTGCTAAATGTGGTTTATTCCATTTTAAAGTCACCCAACACACACACACGGAGGCACGCACACAGCCCTCCCCTCGCACACGCAGGCACTGGGAATGCAGCCTCTAATCCCTGCTCTGCCTATTCCAGCCTAATCTGCCTAGGATTTGTATATTTAAAGGGCTGTTTGCTGCCCAAATAAATGGCTGGATCCAGCAGGAGGATAAACATATTGTTTCTCTCTCGCTCTCCTCTCCGACGTGTGTGTTCCAGTCGCTCGCTGTAATATTATTACGGATATTTTCCCCCAGCCGTGGTGCGCCAGGGAAGTCGGAGGTAGGAGGGTGTCCTCTCGTGGTCTGTGCCATCTCTGCAGCCTCAGAGCTGGGGAAAAAAAAATTAAAGAAAGGGGAAAGGAGTGCCTTGGAAACGGGTGGGCATTTTAGGGGAAAACCTCCTTGGCCGGAGTTTGTGTTCAAGAACGTCTCGGCTCCTCCCTGATGCCGTGAGAGAAATCCGCCCCGGGCTTGCTGTGCGCATCCCTGAGGGAGCAGCCGGGGGCCACTGACCACTCTCAGTTTTCCAAGCCCATCCCTGGAAAAAGGAGGAAAATGAGATATGGGAAGGGGAGGGCTGGTCCAGTTTTCCCGAGCAGAGGAAGCCTGCAGGGAGCCGTGTCCCAGCCCTGCCACCACAGGAGACCTGGATCTTGGGATCTGCTCCCTCTGGAGAGGCTCATCCTGCTGCCTCCGTGGGGCTGAGCCCTCTCCCACCCACCCACACAGCGTTTTCCAGTCCCTTCCAGGTCTGGCATTCCCAGTGCTGCCCTGGTATCCCCTGGGGCTCTGCAAAATGAGTCAGGGAAAGCTGGGAGCAGGACAAAGAGATAGATGCAGGCAGGGACAACAGGCAGAGAGTCCGTCAGAAAATAGGAGAAGACGTGCCCAGCAGGAATTCCTGACTCAAGGTTTATCTGAATGCAAATTAGATGTAAATGAGGGGAATGTTCTTTACTGGAGAGGGGGTCAGCACTGGGAGAGGTTGCCCAGAGAAGCTGTGGCTGCCCCATCCCTGGAATTGTCCAAGGCCGGCTTGGAGAAACCACGAGGAAGGTAACCCTGCCCATGGCAGGGAGTGGAACTGGATGAGCTTTAAGATCCCTTCCAGCCCAAACAATTTAAGGATTCTGTGAATAGAAATGAGGAGGACAAATAACATCCAAATATCTGAGGAGAGCAGCCTGCTGTCCATCCATCCTGCCTGTGATCCCAGCCCCTGCTCCCACCCGTGCTGTGTCACACCAGGACTCCTGCAAATCCCCTGTGACACTGCCACACTGGTGGTTTTTGTCCACAGCACACACTGGGGGGGGAGCAGCCACAGTTTTTCCTGGGAATGGCACAGGATTCATCCCTCTGCTGCATCCTGAGGACCCCCGCCAGCCCCTCCCAGGGAAGTTCTGCTGTAAATCTGTCCCAGAGAAAAATCTCTCCTGAAGTGGAGGATTTTTATCACATTTTTTTTTCTTCTTCTGCGTGGCAGAAAAAGGGGAGTGAAAAGCGCTGCTGAAATCGTGTTTTATTTGTGTTTGTCACCAGGTACAAAGCAAATAAATCATCATTGGAAAGCAAAGGCACCTCTGACCATCCCTCACCTGCTCCTGTGTCCTTTTGTTTTGCAGGTTCCCTCTGCTCCACGAAGTTGCCTGGGGCCTGCCAGGGTTCCAGGCATAGATCCATCCCTCTGGAGTGCCCCAGCTGAGCAGGAGGAGTGCTGGGGAGGCAGCAGATTCCTTTGGGATCGCTGGGATTTGGCTCAGCCCCGCGTGGCTGTGCCAGCCCAGCTGCAGAGAGGCTGCATCTGCAGGGATCTCACATCTGGGATAACCTGGCTCAGGAATCAGGCAGGTTTAATTGTCCTGGCTCTATTCCTTCCCAGGCACAGCCCTGACTCTTCCTGGCTTTGTGGGGAAGATGCTCCCACCTTTCTTTGGGAGCCCTTTCCATGGAGCCCAGCACAGATCCAGCCCATTTTGCCATGGATCCCCTTTTCTTCCCAAGCTTGCTCCAGCTGTGAGCAGCTGCAGTGCTGGCTCTCACCCCTCCAGCTGCCCTCCCCAAAGTCACATCCCCTCACAGATCCCATTTCCCACCTGATTGCCACATTTATCACACCTTTTCCTGCCAGAACCACAGGGGCTGGGCCAGGCTGGGAGTTGGACAGGTCCCATCCCTGAAATCCTCTGTGCCCTCCTGGGTACCATCAAAAGGACTGGGATTTGTGCCCCTGTGCCCTGCTCAGGTGAGAGCCCAGCTGCAGAGCTGCCCCAGCCCTGGGGCCCAGCACAGGAAGGAGCTGGAGCTGCTGGAGAGAGTCCAGAGGAGGCACCAGGGTGAGCAGAGGGATGGAGCAGCTCTGCTGGGAGGGAAGGCTGGCACTGCTGGGATTGTTCACCTGGAGAAGCTTTGGGGTGATCTAATAATGGCCTCCCACTCCTTGAAAGTTCTGACAAGAAAGATGGAGAGAAAATATTTCCAAAGATCTGGAGTGCCAGGATAAGGGGAAATGGCTTCCCATGGACAGAGAGTAGGTTTAGGTGGGATATTGGGAAGAAACTCCTGGCTATGAAAGAGGTGAGGCCCTGGCACAGAGGAGCTGTGGCTGCCCCATCCCTGGAAGTGTCCAAGGGCAGGTTGGATGGGGCTTGGAGCAGCCTGGGATAGTGGAAGGTGTCCCTGTCCACACCAGGGGGTGGAATGGGATGAGTTTCAAGGTCCCTCCCAACCCAAACCATTCCATGATCCTCTGGAAATTAATTGAACTCTTGCCAAGGAAAGCTTCAGCAGCCCCTGACTGGGTTATTTTCCTGAACAAGGTGAGATCCAGCAGTGGGCCAAGAGATGCCATTACTGACACCCAGTTTGTGACCAAGGGATGGACACACTCGCTGGGGACTTGCCTTGGAATTCCAGGACATTTCTCTTGATTGCTTTCTGTCAGGCCAGGAGGGGCTGGCAATCAGTGGATTCCCTGTGGCCACAGAGCTCTCCTGGGCCATCATTATGGGTGATTATCAGCAATCACCATGTCACTGTTCCCAAGACAGGCTTTGCTGGCTCTGTATTCCTCTCCAGCCCCCAACGAGCAGGTGCTGGAGGCCAAGGGGTTTTTGTGGCTCTGTACTGACAGGGAATATCTGAAGTCTCCAATATCAGCCAGGAAATGCACTGCAGGCCCCTCTCTAGCCAAAAACAGCAGCACAGAAACATTTCCTGCTGCCTTTCCTGCCTCTGCCAGCACTGGTACCAGGCAGGAGACTTGTGGGACCTGGCAGAACCCTGCTTTGGCTTTCCTGGGGTGGGAAAGGGACAGGTCTCCATCCCTGTGCCCTGGGAAATGTGAAAAGCTGTGCCTCCATCCAGCAAAGTCACAGCTGCCTGAAACATTCCTCCAGCCCTGCTCTCTGGATTAAGGAAGATTTTTTTTTTTTTTTTTTTAATCAGTTCAATGTTTTACAGCTCAAATTCAAATAAGAGCTTAAGAGCTTAAACAATGAAACATAAGGATGTGCTGGCAGGGCTGGGCTGTCTCCTCTCCTGTTTGCAGCTCTGCTTGGCATCAGCCTGGGCAGAAAAACACCTGCATCTGGCTACCACACACTGAGCAGCCTTTCCAGGCATTCCACTGCCTTGTGGAAGGGGGAACAAGAGGGAAGAGCTTCAGGAAAGCTGGTGAGGGACTTCTTACAAGGGCCTGGACACGGGGGAACGTCTTTGCACTGCCAGAGGGGAGGGTTAGGTGGGATATTGGGAATAAATCCTCCCTGTAAGGGTGGTGAGGCCCTGGCACAGGGTGCCCAGAGCAGCTGTGGCTGCCCCTGGATCCCTGGAAGTTCCAAGGCCAGGTTGGACAGGACTTGGAGCAACCTGGGCTAGTAGAAGGTGTCCCTGCCCGTGGCAGGGGTGGAACTGGATGAGCTTTAAGGTCCCTTGCAATTTAGGACATTCTGTGATGATCCTGTGATTCCAGTGGGGTTGTGCAATCCTAAATCCATCAGTCCAATCTGTCCAGCAGCCCTTTCCACGCCTTCTCCCTCTGCCCTGCTGCCATCTGTGTCTTTGTTGGAGTCACCAAGGTTTCATTTTGGGAAGTTGCTCTTGCAGGGCACGTTCAGAGCTGGGGGGACAATGGACAGGGTGAAGTGCATGAGGAGCCACCCAGGCACTGCCATCCCCAGCCTGGTTCCAGCTGGATGGACCTGCCTGAAAGTAACTGCAGGCTTGTCCAGGAGGGTTTTGTTGCTATTCAGTGCTGCTGATCAGGGCTGTCTGCTCTTTCACTTGGATGCTCCTGAATCCCAATGAATCCTTGCCATTCATCACCTCTGCCTTGATCCCTCTTAAGTTGATGTCCTCCACCCTTGACCACCTCTCCCTCTCCCTCTCCCTCTCCCTCTCCCTCTCCCTCTCCCTCTCCCTCTCCCTCTCCCTCTCCCTCTCCCTCTCCCTCTCCCTCTCCCTCTCCCTCTCCCTCATGCTCAGTTCCTGTCACAGAGCAAGAGCTTCCCCTCCTTCCACTCCTCAGAGTTACTGTGGGAAGCATCAGGTGTGCAAGAATCCAAAGGAAGGCCAAGGGACAGCTCAGGAGTCAGGAAAGGGGCTTTTCCTGCCCCCCACAACCTATGGAAACACTACTGTCCCCTTAACATCTTGTCAGGGCAGAGAACTGACCATGTCTGCACTCTGGATGGAAATACAAGCAGAAGAAAGGATGCTGCTCCACTGGAAGGAGGGAGACTCCTTCCAGGCTCCCGGAGCAGATCCCCAGCTGGTGTAAATAAAGAAGCACCAGACTGGTTTACACAAGCTGCAGCTGCTGAGAAATGCTTTTTCCAAACCTTTTTCCTGATGGGATTGGTTTTCTTTTCCAATCTTCCTCCAGCTCTGAATGCCATCACTAAAATGCACATGTCCTGCCCCACCTTGTGCCTTGCAGCCCATCTGGGGAGCAGCAGGACAATCAGGAGGAGGACAATCAGACCTGGAGTCCATTCAGAGCCAGAAACACCACGCTGCCCTTCCCAGGGATACAGCTGTTCTCCTTCCAGCACCCCCAGTCCCCTCACCAGGCACACCTCAAAGGCTGGTGGATGTGCCAGATGGAGCTGGAAGGAGCCCATCATCCCAAGGGCTGGCTCTGCAGCTGCTCCTCTGCTGTCCCCACCGGTGCCTTCAGTGTGACAGTGACATGGGGACAGGGCACAGAGCTGGGCTGGAGGCAGCACCCCAAAACTCTCTCTTAGGTGAGCTGGCGTTTAAAGCTCCCTCAAAGTCAGCCATCTGTGCTGTTTTCTCTGGGAGTGATAAACACTTAAGGGTCACCTGCTTTCTTTAATCTCCTCTGGCTCGTATTCATCTGAGCTGCACATCATATTAATTATGTTCCTTTTATTCCTGCCCATGCCAGCACAGAGGGATCATTACTGCTGCTGCTTCCTCTTTTTATTGTCTGGATGCTTGCAGTCACGAGCTCTGGAATCCTGGACCACGAGAGGACACTTTGCTGATCACCTTCCTTCATTAAGAAAACTTAATTTTAGTGCTGATGGGAAATTGGATTAAAGAAAATAAACCACCCAAAAACAGCCATAAGGTTTCTTGTTGGATTAAATATTAAAATTAATAATCCAGTGCTCCATTCAGCTCTGTATTTATGTTAATATTTAATTCAATAACAGCCCGTGGTTTAGAACATTTTCCCATTTGTTTAAAGCACCAGATGAAATTGCAATTTCTGCCTAAATTGGAGCAATATGGAGCTAACTGGGTTATGCTAATGAGGAGGAATGGCAGCTCCCAAAATCCTTTACCTGGTGCTGGGGGGGTTCAGCAGGGGGAAGGGGGGTGGATGGAGAGGCAGCAGGGAATGCAAATCCTGCTGGCTGCAGGGGAGCCTGGCAGCAGGAAAAGAGGCTGCAGGGCCAGGGTGCAGATCCCAGAGACTGGGAAGGCTCCATGTGCAGGAATCACTCAGGTTCCAAGCGGGTGCTGCCCCTGTTGTGGTACCTCTGCAGCATCAGGGAGCTTGAGGATGTTTGCCCCTGGAAAAAGCACTGGGAAGGGCAGTGAAGATCCAGATGCTGGGCTGGGGGGTGTTCTGGATGGCAGGGACACATCTGGAGGCCTTGCAGGTGGATCTCAGCTCCTCACAGAGCAGAGGTCTGTTGTTTTCTCTCTTGTTTTTTCCCACAAACGCTGATAGCAAAAACATTGCCACCCAAAGTCTGGGACTGGAATGTGATCCAGGATGAGGTGATGGTCAGAAATGGGTTTAGGTTGCACCAGGGTGGATATTGGAAAATTTCTTCAGTGAAAAGGTTGCCCAGAGTGATGACACCCTCCCTGGAGGGATTTAAAAGCTGCGTGGATGTGGCATTTGGGCACACGGGTCAGTGGTGGGGAACAGCTGGACTCGATGGTCTGAGAGGGCTTTTTGATCCTAAATCATTGCATGATTCTGTGAGGATGTGGGGTCTGGTGTGAGGCTGCACCTAGGCTGAGTTTTCCACTGATGGCCTTGAGATAATATGGAACACCAAGCAGGATGCACCAAAGAACAGACTTTCCTTTTTTTCCAGGGCTTTTCTCCTGGCTGGAGCAGAGCTCAGCTGCTGGAGAAGTCCTGGGGCTCAACCTCAGCATCCCATAAGGAGAACTGAGCCCAGGGGAAGATACATCACTCAGGAGATTGAACAATTCCATGCAGAAAAGAATCTGGGAAGGACTTTAAAAGCCCTGCTCTGTTGCTATCCTTTTCCAAGGGATGGGAAATGGACATTTCCCAAGGGTGGGCAGAGCCCCTCCCCAGGCTGGTGCTGGGGTTTCACCCACTGGGAGATGTTTGATATGGCAAAAGTTATTTTCTTCCCCAGGAGGGCTCTAATCTTGAAAAACAGAATAATTATGGAGTGACATGGAGGAAGAATGTGGAACATGGAGCAATGATCAGTAAAACTTAAAAGCTTTGGAGGTGGAGTTCCCAGTGAGTTTCCTGAAGTTTAGATGCATACCTAAACTTCCTTGAACCTTTTGGGGCCTAATTAAATTCGAGGGGACTTATAAAATAAACATGCATGGAAGACAAAACTTTTTTGCTATGAAAAAAAACTGCTTAATAAAACAGATTATGTGCAAAATAGAAATCTGGGCCTTGTGAAGGAAGAGTAAAATGACACTAATGAGCAGAGTCTGAGTGTTAATGAATGGGATTAGCATTCCATTACCTGCAACTCTTATAAATAGACTCACCAATTTCAGGTTCCCTGTTCTTCAAAGAACCTGATATGATTTCTGGGGGTGTTTTCATGTAGTTAATTCTATTTTCTATAAGGAGAAACTGAGGCAGAATCCAATCACTTGAACCAATCCATGGTCACTTTTGGAATTCTATAAATATTGATGTCCAGAAATAAACACAGATTTTTTTGCCTTGGACATCTCAGTGTGTGAGTGTTGTTCATTTCGTGTCATATTGTGACATTCTGGGAATGTTGTCATCCATGATGGAGAAGGATCCCAGTTAGAGCTGGCTAGGACTGGGAAGGATGGGCTGGTTTGATGGGAGCATCAGGAGATAAGTGTGCATGGATGGCTTTGTCACCTCCAGGGGCTGGAGAAGGCGATCACTGGCCTTCATTTCAGCTCTACAGAGACTGATTTGGGGGAGAAAGGTGGAAAAGAGGCCAAACCTGCTGTGGGAGGGCTCTGCTGGTTCACCCAGGATCTCTCCTTCCTTCTTTGTTATTTGCAGCCAAACTGCTGTGCAGTGATGGACACGCTCAATGACACCCTGGAGAAGGAAGCTGGGATGAAGCACTCTTCATGACTGGAAGGATGTCAAGAAGGAAGAACTGATGTGTTCAAGCATATGGGCTGGGATTCCTCTCACCTCACCAATCACAGCGAAACGAGGTGCGTGCTCAGGTTTTAGCTCTCTCTCTGCTCCATGCAGGTTCCTTCCAGAAGGCCATTTTTCCCATCCCAAAGGGTGGATAGGATCAGGAGTCCTTGAGAGATTTTGCCATCCTGGTGACAATAGAAAAAGCACAGGCAACTTTGATACTAAATACCTGACTTTTACTTGGAGCTGTTAACAGAAACAAGCCCTCTTCCCGCCTGGAAAAAGCACAAATAACTGTAATTTCCCCAAATTTCTGACAGTGAGCCTTCATTTTTTTCAACAGCCCTGGCTGGCAGGAAGATCTGCTGCTCTGGGAGGAGACGGGTGGTGCTTGTAAAGTGGAGTGAGGAAACAGCAGGGCACTGCTGCTCTCTGCCTGACAGCAGGATTGCATCTTGATGGCCCTGCTTGGCTCCGGGGGCAAGGTCCAGACCTCTGGAATTGCTCCGTCCTGCATTGCAGAGCAGGCTGAGGAAGGAGCTTTCCTTACATTTTCCATGGAACAGCTTCAGTCTTATCAACAACCACAGGGATTTTGTCTGCTACGCCCTCAAATAATGTAGGCAAACAGATTCAGGAGCCATGGATGGGTGTGCTGAAAACACGGAGGGCAGATTCTCCTGGAACAGAATACAGGGAAATCTTTCCCTGTCCATCTGCCTGATCCATGACAGCACAACTACCTGTCCTATTTTTTCCTTCTTTTTATTCAGAGGAGAGTGCAAACGTGTTGTACATCAGCTCTTGAGGCCCCTGGATTATCAGCAGCTTGCAGAGCCTGGAGCTGGGCTGGATGTGGGAGCAGCCACAGTTTTGGGCTGGCCCCAGGCTCTGCTCCCACCACACTGGGATGAAAGCAGCCCTTACTGGGAGCTGCCATTTCTCCAGGTTGGGGATCTCAGCAAGTGCTTGCAGAGGCTCTCAGCTGGCTGTCTTGCTATTTCCCCCTTCTATTTGGGGACAGATGAGCAGGGAAAAGGCACAGATTACAATATTTTGTCATCTTTTACTGCTGGAAGAGAACTTTGTTTGAGCAGCAGTGCCTCTGCAGGCTCCTGGCAGGTTGTCCATGGACCATGGTCCGTGATGGTGGTCCTGGGGACTGGGAGGGCTCTGATTCTGCAGGGGAGGGAAAGCTCATCCTCCCCTTGCTTCTAAACATGGATCTGTAAAGTCTCCTCGGTAAAGGAATGAGGGATCCCTTGGTAGGACAAGGGGGAGTGGCTTTAAGCTGAAAAAGGGCAGGATTAGGTGAGATGGTGGGAAAGAATAATTCCCTGTGAGGATGGGCAGGCCCTTGCACAGGGTGCCCAGAGAAGCTGTGGCTGCCTCTGGATCCCTGGAAGTGCCCAAAGATAGATTGGACAGGGCTTGGAGCAACCTGGGCTAGTGGAAGGTGTCCCTGCCCACGGCAGGGGGTGGGCCTGGGTGGTCTTTAAGGTCCATCCAACCCAAACCATTCCATGATTTTATGATTCTAATCCAAGCCCTCATCCTGCTCCCAGGCATTGCCCTCAGGAGACCCTGCTGAGCTCAGGTCCCTCTAGGGAGATGCAGGTCAGGAATTTGGGGCTCAGTAGCTCTGCCAGCTCACCTTGTCTCATTTGTAAATGTGTTTGAATTCAGACTGCCAAGCTGCCAGTCAGATCTGTCACCTTTGGACACCTCCTTTTGTGCCAGCAGGGAGAGGCTGCCATCCTTGGGTGAGTACCAGCCTGGGCAACTCTGCTGGCACAGCATGGGGACCTGATCCATATCCTAAATCCTAAAAACCTCCACAGAGGCTCCAACCCCCCTTTTGACGCCACTGCCCAACCCCACCCGGATTTCACTGCCTGTTCAGCCCTTGCACAGGGCTTTTTTTTTTTTTTTTTTTTTTTTTTTCCACCCTAGGGGTTTAAGCAGCACAGCAAGTCCAGTAATGAACTGTTACTCTGGAAAATAAGACTTTCATTAGGTTAGGATTCTGCCGGGGTGTCTGCGTTCCTCGATAATGAACCGTGATATTGTGCAAAGGCCTGGCTGCAGCAGAGCTGAGCTTATCTCCTGCCATCATTTACCCACTTATCACCAGCACAGGGGGACTGGGACCAGGGCTCCTTCTCCCTGAGAAGTTTTCTTGGGGTCAAACAGTGGTTTTAAGTGTTGAGCCCAGCCCTGCCTTCCTGTTGCTGATGGCCTACAAACAGATGCTGATGTTTTCTCTGTTTTTTTTAGGTGTTCATTATTCATCACTCACAGGTCCTGCAACTGCAGTGCGTGTCTCCTCTGGTGTGAAAACATTAATAACTGCTTTGGCTAAGCACACAGAGATCATTTATTTCACAAATGCACAGAAAATTCTGCCCAGCTGGGATTAAAGCTCAGCCTTCCTTTGTAGGCGAGGCTTTCAGGGCATGTTTTACCGGGAGGAAGGATTGGTTTTCCATGGATCTGCCCTCTCCCAAGCTCACTGCTCACCCCCCAGCCACAGCCTGAGCCACCGGTGGCTGGTGGAGAGAAACAACCATCAAAACTGAGCCCGAGCAAGGCACAAACACAAGGATATGGATTTATTGCTACCCTGTCTGAGGGTCTGGAGCAGCATTCTGATATTTTTCTGGATGTCCCCTTTGCTGTGGTGTAAGGCTGGAGCAGGATCTGTGCCCTGAGCCCCCTGGCTCTGCTCTCCATCCTTGCCGCAGCCCCTGGCTGCTCCTGGCACCGCTCACCTCCACCAAGGACAAGGAGCAGTAAATCCCAGCAGCCTCTTAAAAAACATTTTAATTAAAAAAACGACATAACAGGAGCTTTAAAGGACATGAAAGACAACAGCTGTGGAGCTGCTCCCTGCTCCCCCTCCCCTGCTCCCCCTCCTCTCTGCAGTGCTTTTCAGAGTGATTTTCATGTAAAGCTTCTTGGGTTTCCTGGTTGCTGGCCTCCATCTGTGGTTTTGAGCACAGGCCAGCCAGCAGGGAGGGCACAGGCAGCCCCTGGGCTGGCAGAGCTGGGCACACGAGGGGACAGCTGCCTCACCCAGCCCAGAGCAGGCTGGAGCTGCAAAGCCACACTGAGGTGGGGACTGGGAGCTTCAGGGAGGATCTAAAGCTCCACTGCAGTCAGACCTGGATTAGCTTGGGGCTCCAGCCCAGCCCAGAGCAAGACCAGAGCTGGTGGAGGAGATTGTCCTGGGGTCCAGCTGGAGATGTGGCACATGGCCTGCAGCACAGGGGTGTCCTTTGGAGATGGCCAGCCGTCATCAGAACTGAGCCCAAAATGGTCCCAGCTCGGCTGGTCCACCCAACCTGGGGCCAGCTGCTGGTATATCTGAGCCTGGATTTGCTGCTGGCTGGACGAGAGTCCCACCTGGCAGTGCTGGCACAACACAGAGGCTGCCTGGATGTGCTGCCTTGGCACAGGAACGCCCTGGCACAGCGGCCACCATGGCTGCCCCATCTAGGCCTCAGCTGAGGCCTGAAATCTGCTACAGTGACTTTTTACCCTGTTTAGATGGGATATTGGGAAGGAATTGCTCCCTGAGAGGGTGGTGAGAAGCTGTGGCTGCCCCTGGATCCCTGGAAGTGTCCAAGACCAGGCTGGACAAGGCTTGGAGCAACCTGGGCTAGTGGAAGGTGTCCTCATGGCAGGGGGTGGGACTGGATGGGCTTTAAGGTCCCATCCAACCAAAACCATTCCATGATTTTACTTAAAATCTATTTCCAGTCACCAACACTGAGAGTTTTAATCCAGAGTTGGGGATCTCCAGCTACCTCCTCTTCCCAGGGGATCAACACATCTGGAAGATGCCCCCAGGACCACAGAGCTAAGCTGGACCAGCCATTCCAGAGCAGTTTGCCAACTCTGTAGCTAACACTAATACATGATTTAGGTAAAACACAATGAGACATTAGCAATTAAAAGGAATGCTTGTATTTTTTTAGGAAATCTGATGAGAAGGAAGAGCCCCTACTCCATTTTGAGAGAAAAGATTTTGCCACGTCTTTCTCTGATGTATTCACCCCCTCCCACCCATCATGTCCGACATCTCAGGCCTAAAATCATCAATCAAACCAACAGAGTGAAGGCAGGAGCAGGGCCAAAGTCATCCCACTGGGATTCTCCACGCTTTGCATTTTGCAAATGTAAAGCCCTCGCCGGTTCAGGGCTTCCAATTAGAGCTGGGCAAATGAAAACCTTCTCAGCTCACTGCCCAATCCTCCACCAGAAATTCAAATGAGGAATGGTTTGGATCAGTGCAAAGTACAGACCCTTTCATTTTTTTTTTCCTCCTCCCAAAATATACCCTTCTCCTTCCCACCCTGATTAATTTTAGATCCCATGAAATGTTTTATTCAATTGCAGAATGAAATGTCATTTCAGAACATTAGCTGGAATAATATTCCTTTTTAAAAAGTGCCAGAGCAAAGAAGTTCAACTTTTAAGACCTTTCTTTTCCTTTCTGCATGGGTGTAGGAACAGATTTGTTTTCTGATGACAAAAATACGAGATTTTTGAAGTTTTTCGTGAGCACCCAGTGGGATTTTAAGCCCCTGGAGAAGGGATATGACCAAACCCCACTGGGACTGATTTTGCTGGAAGCACAGGTTGGCCAAAATCATCTTCATTCCCAAGAGCTCTCTCCTACTTTCTCTGACTCTGCTGGCTGCTCTTTAATCAACCATTTAAAACCCAGCTCCGAGACTTCCTATCAATTTCCAAATCTCTCAGACTTTGTGAAAAAAAATCAAATAGCTCAGGAAAATGAGCACAGGGGAGGCCACTGGCTGGAATGAGCCTGACTGGAGGGGTGGGATGGGTTGCTCCTGGCATGGGGGGAAGACAGAGTTTTGGGGAATGGGCAATAAATTGATTTTCATTTGTTCTGGGGCCACGCTGCTGTTTCTAGTACGGATCCGATGAGCATTGCAGGCGGATCTGGAGGCAGGGTTCTGAGGGGATTAGAAAAGATTTATTTTCCTTTTTTCTGGAGTGAGATGAAAGAGGGGAGAGGGAGGGAAAAGCAAGCAAGGAGTGCTACGGAAACGAACTCATTATTTTTTATCTTTTCCAATGACCTTGTTTATTTTAGTCCTGCTTGAAAGCAGCTTCTTTCCTTGAGAAAATTTGGAGATATCTGGAGACTGGGGCTAGTGAAAAAAGGAAAAAAGGGAAAAGGGAGCTGGGTGAACTGAAGAAATATGGAAAATTAACAAGTAAATGTAAACTGAGCTGGAGAAATACCCATGTGGGCTTGGTATTGTGATGAAATTCCATGTCTAAGGGAAATGTTCCCCCTATCCAACCTGCCCTCAGACACTTCCAGGGATCCAGGGGCAGCCACAGCTTTTCAGGGCAACCCATGCCAGGGCCTCCTCACCCTCACAGGGAAGGATTTCTTCCATATATTTAACATAAATTTTCCCTGTTTCTATTTGAACTCATTGCTTCTTGTCCTATCCCTACAGATCCTGATAAAGAGTCTCTCTGTCCTCCATGTCGCCAGATCAGGTCCTGCAAGGTGCTGGGAGGTCTCCACTCCTCCAGACTGGCCAGAGGCATCATCACTGTGACTCCCCTGGTCCTTGCAGTGCCCTGTGCATCTCCTGAAGGAATTCCCTCAGACCCATTGCAAGAGGGATTTCATTTGGTTTTCCCCTCTTTCTTTCAGTGGGCTTTGATTTTGGCTGGGAAGCTCACAGATACGCACAAATTCCTCCTCAGCCTCCTGGATACTGGACATTCCAATTCCTCTCTGCCACTGGACATTCCCATTGCTCAGGGTTTGAAATGCAGCACCCCATTCATTTAACTCTGCTGGGTTGTTTTGGGTTTTTGGTTTGGTTTTTTTTTTTGCTTAAGCACCCTGTTCTCCCATTATCCTCTGCACTGGGATCATCCCCTGTAAGGAGATGGCTGCACCACAGAGGGAGCACCAAGAGAACTTGTGAGGTTCCAAGCCCAAGGATCAGCTCTGCCCCAGCTGATGCTGCCTTTGAGGGGTGAACAAAGCTCCCCAAATGCTCAGGAGATGCCCCCTAATATCCCCTCATGGTCCCCAGAGCCTCCAAATCAGCAATGTGCCCATGTCCAGCTGATCCTGGAGCTTCACCCACAGCCTCTTCCTCTGCATTAAACCAGGGCCATTCAGCCTCCAGCTCCTGGTGCTGAAAAAATCCATCCTGAAAAACTCTCAAAGTGCAGGATCAGCTTGGCAAAAAGCCCCTGGACCAATTTTAGATAAAACCAATCTCTGCTTTAAACCCTCGGCTCGGGTTGGGCTCCACTGGTTGCTCAGAAATACTCCTGAAAATTCTCCAAATGCTCAATTTGCATAGCTGTAAAGGATCATAAATAATTCGAGGTGCTGGGATTTAATTAGTTGGCCTATACCAGGGAGGGATTTCGGCCTCATTTATGGAAATCAGAGTCCTTCTGGAGGGAGCCCAGGGCGTGAAGTGGCTGTGGAGTTGCTGTGGGAGCAGCCAAGGTGCAGCAAGGGATGGGCCCAGCCCAAACCCTTACCTGCAGCCCCTCATCAATCCGAGCACTAATCAAGGATAATTGAACTTAAACACAGCCATTGGGAGCTGCCTTTTCTCCATGAGAAGTCCCAGAGGAGCCCACTGAGCAGCAGGGTGATGCTGCCCAGGAAAGCTGTGGCCCTTGGGATGTGCTGAAGGCTCTGCTCTGCAAGTTGCAGGACCCTGTTACCTCCAAATACTGGGCTTGCAAAGAGGATCCTGGCTCTTTATCCAGTGCAAAAGCCAGCCAGGCGTGCCTGGGAAGCTCCAGCTAAACTCCAGAGGCTTTAGGATGGCTTTGATAAGTGTTGTGTTCAGTGGGAAGGCTCCTTCTCTAGATTTAACCCTCAGACTTCAAAAGCAATAAGAAAAAAAATCCCATTTTTTTGTATTTTAACCCACTGCTCTGAGCTTCATCTGAAGCTGACTGAAGAGAAAAGGAGTGAGAAAAGGTTGGACTGTGGGGAGCAAAGGCAGGCAAGAGAAAAATGAGATGAAAAGGTCTTTGTAGTAACTGTGCTTCCACTGGAGACTTCCCAGCTGCCAGCCGGGGTCTTGTGTGATCCCACAGATCCTCCCGAGCTGCCTCTGCTGATGGGGGCGTGTGGATAATCCCAACCCCTGCCCCAAACCACGGCAGCACAGAGAGGTTTTTAAACAAATTTAGCCCTCACACAGGAGAAAACACCTTTTTATTTCTAAGGGGAAACAGTGCTAAAGGGCTCCGGGTGGATCCAACCGTCACTCCGGGTATTTTACCCTTGCTGAGGCAGGCAGGGCTGTGCCCAGGGCAGTGCCTGGCACTCCAGTGGGATCCCAGCACAGTATCCCACATTCCAAGCCGTGTCTGAGGCAGCAGGGCTATTATAAATAATTTATTCTCTGGGCAGAGAAGGGAGGAAGAGAGAGCGAGCTTTTAATTAAAATGATATCTTACAGAT
The DNA here is from genome assembly GCF_036417665.1 of Passer domesticus. Classification (NCBI taxonomy): domain Eukaryota; kingdom Metazoa; phylum Chordata; class Aves; order Passeriformes; family Passeridae; genus Passer; species Passer domesticus. Next base: position 19,959,728 of record NC_087484.1, read on the forward strand.
CAAATAAATATGAATAAGATGCCAAAAACAACTGTATAAATCCCAAACATTCTCCTGTGTTTTAATTATTTGTGTTGATAAAACAAGAGCGGAGGCATTTGGCTCTGCTCGGAGGCTGCGGAGGCGAAAGGTTACACTGGCATTTTTTATGTTCTGTGCAAGGAACAAATGTTTCCTAAGCCCAGATCTGACAAACTATAATTCATATCAGGAATTAAATTGGAATTTAGAGAACAATTGTTAATATTTCAAAGTAATTGTTTAAGAAATTATCATTTTGGTATCTGCCGCAAAAATAATTACCCACCACTAATTTTTCTTTTTCAAAGGCTGCTATTTGCTGGGATAATGTTGGAAAGATGAGGAGTTTGTGCTGGGAGCTATTTATGTAGTTCAAATGAGAAGATAAATAGGAAGGGACTTTCATGTTCCCAGGCAAATGAGTCTGACTAATGTACAGCTTCGAGCTCAAAAGTGGGCCTTGGATTTATCTGGAAATTGGGGGGAATTTTCTGTGGATGGGACGTGCAAGAAACAGCAGGTGAGAAAATAATCAGAAGCTGTGCATATTAATTAGGAAATGGTCCTCAAATAAACCCTGGGGGCATGGAGAGGTTGGTGAGAGGTACCAGCATCTTACCTCCCACCTTGGCATGGTTTTGGGGTGGAAAAGGAGCTGCATTCATCCTTCTGCCCTTCACAGGGCATCAGAAAATTGGAAAGGGTATGAGAACTTGAATATTTAGAGGATCACAGGGAAAAAAGTGGGGTAGAAGGGATCTTAAACAGCTGCATCCCACAGCTTGAGGATGGGGTTATCCAGATCCTGTCACATCCTGCACCTTCCCAATGTTGTGCTGGTGGAAAATGCATCCTCTTTCCTTTAAACAGGGCTTTCCTCAAGGGATGGAGAGAAAGGAGCAGTGGCTGCACCAGGAAAGGTCCAGCAGTTCCAAGGAGTTGCTGTGGAATTCTCTGTTCAGACAGCAGCTGGCAAAGGGAAACGATTTCTGTGAAAACAGTTTCAAGTGCAAAAGGAGAAATTATATTTTCTGGGGTTTGTTACATTTTTTTTTTGCAAAATTATTGCTCCATCTTTGGTGGGAATAATTCCCAGCTGCATTTTGAAATATCTCCCTTCCTGCCACACTCTTTTTTAATGGGTGACTTTTTCTGCAAGAGATGCTGATGTCGATGGTGACTTTTAAAGTGCACAGGGAGAAGCTGCATTTTTTTCCAAGTCTTCTGGGAAAGGCTTTTTGTCACCTCAACACCCATTTTTTCCTCTAATTTGTCACCTCTGAACCCTTCTGTTTCCCCAGCCACCCTCTGGGCCCCCAGTAAACCTGCCCACTTTGTTGTTGGCCACTGGGATGCTTTGGCTGAGCCAAAGGTTGATCCCTCCACCCTGAAGGACCCAATAAACCTGTCCAGCCACCTCCTGGGTGGAGGGGATCCTTGTGGATGTGTCTTCCAGCCCCTCCAAGCTACACCTCCCCTTCCCTTTGATCTCCACACTCCCATGAAGACATTGGTCCCTAATGAAGGACACACTTGATGTGGTGCTTAGAGATTCCTGGAGAATGTGGGGGAAGCAAATAATCCCCCTTGGATCCATCCTCCCAGATTATTGTGAGCATCCCAATTCCAAAGCAGATCACAGAGAAGTGTTGGTTTTCAGCAATTAGCAGTGGGAGCAGTAATTAAGGCAGTTTGTGGTTGCCCTGGATGGGGCTGTCACTCTCCGGGAGCTTTCAGATCCAGGGTCCCCTTGCACATCCAGAGTTTGGGATCCTGCTGTGCCTAGTTCTGGATTGCCCTGTCTGTGCCATGGACTTTAAATCATTGCTGTGCTTTAAGAATGATTGGTGGTGGTTCCAGCCACAGGACAAAACACAGGCAAAACAATCCTGGTTTGTGCCATCTTGCTGCTGCTGTATCCCACAGAGGGACCTGTGAATCCTAGCTGAGGATGGGTGGGACAAATCAGAGAGGGAAATGTTCTCTCTCTCCCAGAAAGGGAGGATGAAAGATTTACACCCTGCCAGGCCTTCTGCCCTTGCAAGGCAGTGGGTAAGTCCATGGGAGCCCTGCTGGAGCAGAGAGGTTGTGGCAGCTGCTCCTGGATCCCTGGAAGTGCTCCAGACCAGCTTGGACAGGGCTGGGAGCAGCCTGGGATAGTGGAAGGTGTCCCCTGCCCATGGTGGGGGTAGGGCTGGATGAGATTTAAGGTTCCTTCCAACCCAAACCACTCCATGGGAGTTTGAAAAATATGGGTAATGAACGGGCCCTTTTCTGTCCTGACCCTCTCTTGTGGGATGCTTTTAGTGGGTGAGGGAACAGGGCTTGGAGCCCTTCCTTTGGGAAGCTCATTGATCTGTTCATGCTGGAATAACAGACGTCTCTGCCAGGAAATATCCTTATTATTAAGCCAAATTTTTTCTATTCTTTTTTTCATAGAATGGGTTGGGTTGGGTGGGACCTTAAAGCCCCATCCCCTGCCAGGGGCAGGGACACCTTCCACTACCCCAGGGTGCTCCAATTCCCCATCCAACCTGGCCTTGGACACTTCCAGGCATGGGGCAGCCACAGCTGCTCTGGGTGACCTGTGCCAGGCCTAACAATCCTTTGAGTACAGATTTTCTTCCTAATATCCCACATAACTCAGGACCATGCTCCTTCTTCTGCATCCGTGGAGAGACATTAAAAAAAAATCTCCCTTTCCTGCTGTTTATCATCCCTAAATATCAGAACTAACAACCCAGGCTTCCTTTGCTCTTTCCAACCTGCCTCATAAATCATCCCATGACTACTGGGAGCATTTCAGAACTCTTCCCTGCCTTCCCTGGCCATGGGAATGGGCTGCAAATTTCCATGTGGATCAGATCTGAATTAGTTGCCTTAACCCAGAGGCTAAAGAAGGAGTGATTCCTCTCTCTTGCAATGCATTGATTTCACAAAAGCTAAATGCTGTTGGTTTGGGTTTTTTCCTCTGACACAACACAATAAATTGTATTTAGTGTTTTCCCTCCCATGAGGTTTGTTTAGGGAAGAGCAAGGGATGGAAGTGGAGAGGGAGAATCCAATCCCTTCCCAGATAAAGCTTGCCCCATCACATATTGGGGTACAGGGAATGGGGTGATTTCCTCTCAGAGCCATCTGCCCATCCCACAGATGTTCCCAGCAGGGTTCTGAGGCAGGATTTGGCTTGTCCGAGGTGCCACATTCCCAGTCTGTTTCCCCCAGGAGTACAGCCTGTGGTGGGAGTCCTCTTCAGCATTTGAAGCACTCCTGCTCTCTATGGACACTCACAAGGATGCCAGGACACATGGCAGATGCCCAAGGAACTTTTCCCACCAGTTTTCCAGCATGAAACATGCCCAGCTCCACCTGAGAGCGCTCCTTGGCATAACCACCCAAAGCTCTCATCTTCTTGGTGTCTTTTTTCTCTTTATGGGCTTTATAATTATGATAGCAACTATATATAATAGCTAAGTTAATGCTAATAATGAACTGATTTGATTGGTGTCATGTTAGACACAGAAAATGCCCCCAGGGAACAGGGGCAGGACAAGATGAAATGACCTCAAGTTGTGCCAGGGTAGGTTCAGGTGGGATATTGGGGAAATTGCTGCACTGAAAGGGTTGTCCAGTCCTGGCACAGCTGCCCAGGGCAGTGATGGCATTGCCACTCTCCTGGAAGTGTTTAAAAGCCATGTGGATGTGGGGGACATTCATCAGTGGTGGCCTTGGCTGTGCTGGAGTGATGGCTGCCCTTGAAGGTTTTCCAACCTCAATTCTTCCATGATTCTAAAACCAGGTGGAAAGTGAGGGATTGTGGTGTGAGGAAGGGAGGAATAGACACAGGGACCAAGCTTTCCCTGCTGGAAAAGCTCTGCGTTTACTCTGAGGATACCCCAAAGGAGAGCTGGGTGTTTGTCTGTGCTGCAGAAGGTCCCAGGAGGATCTCTGGGCAGCCAGGGGGTGTGGAGATATTTTTGTATCCAGGGGAGCTGCTCTGAGGAAGGAGCTCTAATTAGAGGAAAATATTTGATCTCCGTAGGCCTTTGGTGAAATATCTCAGAAAGGCAGCAGATGTTCCTGAAATTATTTTGTTCAACTGTTTTCCCCCTTTTTCTCCTTCTTTCTTTTTTTTTTCTGAGGCACATTGAATTAAAATTCAGTAAACAGATCACGGCACTTTATTGAGGGGTGCCAAAAACTTGCTCAAAATCAAAGCTGATGCTTCATGTAAAGAAAAGCACATCCCTTTGCCTCCCCTTTGGAGGTCAGAAGTTATCCTGGGAGCTGCCAAAGACTCCCCAAAGCACGTGGTGGCACAGCAAGGACAGGCTCCTGTTGCTGGTGTCACCCTGGCTGGCACAGCACCCTGGTGACCTCCACACTGCATGGTCCTGCCTGGAACCACTCCTTTCCCAGGAATTCCCCTTCTTTGATGTGACAGAAGGGTCAAATCTGGCTCCTTAGCCCTAAAAGGAGCTGTGCAGAAATATAGGGCTGCCTAAAGATCCCCCAAAAGGTCTCGTGGGGACTTCTCCAGGGTGGGTTCAAGAGAGCAACTTTTAGAAGATGTCATCAAACCAGGTTTGATCTTCATTTTAAGGAGGTTTGGGACACCAAAAGCCCCATTTTAGAATATTTTGCAGTCCCCACACTGGCAGCATTAAACCAGTTCTGAAGTGGTGTCCAGAGCACTAGACACCAGCTCCACTGGACAGGTGGAAAAGTGAGAAAAATTATTCTCCTGGTGAAGGGGAGGAAATGCAGTGGGTGTAGAGTCATAAAATCCCAGAATTTCCTGAGCTGGAAGAGATCCATTAGGATTGAATCCAACTCCTGGCCCTTCATCCCAACAATCCCACACCCTAAATACCATCCTATAAGCACAGGCAGGTCCATTGAAATCGGGACTAATCCCCTTGAATTGTCATTGTCCAAGGATCCGCAGGGAACCAGCTACACAGAAAACATCAGCCAGAAACCTTGTTTGGATTAGACAGTCAAAACAAGGGTTTTGATGGGTTTGCTTGTCTGGTGTCACCCCAAAAGCACCTGCAGCACACCCCACTGAGCCCCACAGGACAGGTGGCACTGAGGGAGCCAGTGCATCGATCCGTTTAGCAAATGATAAGCAGGGTTTTGCTTTCATCAGGGCGGTGAATATTAATTGATTTGACAGGCTGCAGCTTGGCAGAACAGGAGCAGGGGCATCGGGGCATTGCTGTATTAATTAGCAATGGTGGAGCCGCTTTTAGCTGCTTCCGAAGTTTAATCAATATGCTCCATTGGAGTCCCCAAAGGCTTATGGAAACAGCCTTTGAAATCCTTTAAATTGTTGCCTCTGTGAGGTTTCAGGCTCTTGGTGTGTTCTCGTTCTGCAGTTTTTCCTCCCTCCTGGAACCCGTGGTGACCCGCAAGGACTGGTGTGGGCGGGGCTTCTGGTTTGGATCTCCCATTTGCATCCGCCAGGAATAGAAACAAATGAAAGAGATGTTCTGTTTTAGTCCAATAATAATAATAATAATGGCAGACACTAATGAGCTGCCCTCTGCTCCCAGTTCCTATCTGCAGTAAATTACCTCCACGGGCTTCGTCTGATGTGAATGGGCACGGCACCATTGAAATCGGGCTTGGCTGAGCCCTCGCACACTGCTCAGGCTTTGATTGAACACAAAGCCACGCTTGAGCTTGTTAAGACATTCTACTGAGAGGGAGGGAGGAGAAGGCAGAGCTCCAAATAAAGCTGGGAGTGAAATTGTGGAGAGAAGGGGATGGAGGAAACGTAATATCAGAATGGGGAGGGGAGGTAGGGGAGGCAGGGATGCTGCTGTGCTCTGAGTACTGGTGTCTTCCAGGAGGTGAGAGGAAAGCCAACTGCAGAGGACAACTGGAGCTTGGGGAGCAAGGCAGGAAAGGGCTGGACTGGGAGAGAGCAGGAAGGCTGGCCCACCACTGATGGGGACACGAGAAAGGAAAGGCATCCAGGGAAGGGGATGAGGGCTCATCCTGTAGGGTTTGGGAAATTTCTCTGACCTTCAGGATCTGAGACAGCCTGGGGAGGACATGGTGTCACTGTCACCAGTGGCTTTACAGGGAGGTTGCACAAGGTGTGAGGAAGGGAGGGCTGTGCACCCCTTGCAGAAATGTCCTGGTTCTGCCTTCCTGAAGCTTTTGCCATGGGTTGTGATGAGCTCAGTGCTCATCCCAGAGCCCAGCTGAAGCTGGGACAATGCCTCTCCCAGGGGACACCTGAGGCCTGAAATCTTTATGTCACAGAACTATAGAATCACAGAATTGTAGAATTACAGACTGGTTTGGGCTGGAAGAGATCTTAAAGCTCATCTCATTCCACCCCCTGCCATGGGCAGGGACCCCTTCTACTATCCCAGTTTGCTCCAAGCCCTGTCCAACCTGCCCTTGGACACTTCCAAGATGAAGAGTCCAAAACCTCTCTGGGCAATGACATCTCTGTTCTTGGCCACCTCTCCAGCTGACCCCGGTGCCTGCTGAGACCTGAAAAGCATTTTCCTTGAGTTTCTGACTTTATAATTTGTTGCAGTTTTGGCTTCTCATCCCTTTTCCAGACAAAACCTGCCCAGCTGTGCCCACAGCAGCTTCCCCAGCATGCTTCCCCCGTTCCTTCAGCAATTCCAGCTGTGTGACATCCCGAGGTCACTGCTACAGACGTCACCCTAGCAAGGGGACACGGGGAGACCAAACACTGCTCTCAGGGCCCCAGCATAATTATTCCAATTCCAGAGCCAGCCCTGAGCTGTGCCTGCTGCTGCTGCCACGCAGATTCCTGGCATGGGCACATCCTGCTGTTAATAAAGGAAGATCCCCAATCTCTCTGTGGGCAACGCTCCTTGCTACGGGCAAGGTACTAAATCACAGCTGAAGTTTCTAGGCCAGATTATTTTCACTTTTTTTTTTTTTCTTTTTCTTTTTTTTTTTTTTTTTGAGGAATGAGCTTCCTAAAAAGTGTGAGGTGAATTTCCAGGCCTGCCTGCCTTGGCTCAGGGGGTCATGGGTAGAGAAGGAGCCAGCAGGAGAAGGCTTAGACCATCCTAAAGTGATGCTGCACAGGTGTGCAGATGAATTAGGCAAAAATAGGGCTGAAAGGGACCCTGGACTTGTGTGTCCCAGCCCTCCCCAAGGCAGAGTTAACCCTTTCCTTATCACTGCCAGTGCAGTGCCCCAGGAATGGGAAAACTTCCTGCAGCAACATCTGAGGCACCAGGCACTTCCCAGTTCTTTCATCGAAATCCAGGCTGGTTTGGGCTGGGAGAGACTTTAAAACCCATCCAGTCCCACCCCCTGTCACAGGAAGGGACACCTTCCACTGTCCCAGGTTGCTCCAAGCCCTGTCCAACCTGGCCTTGGACATTTCCAGGGATGTGACCAACACTGATCTATGACAAACCTGTTCCAGTGCTTGACAACCATTTAAATGAAGAAATTTTCTGTAATTTCCAATCTAAACCTCTTGAGGCCATTTCCTCTTACCCTCTTTCCTCTGTTCCCTGGGAGCAGAGCTCAGTCCATGCTGGCTGTCCTTTCCCATCAGGGAGTTGTGCAGAAGGTCCCCCCTGAGCCTCCTTTTCTCCAGGCTGAGCCCCTTTTCCAGCTCCCTCAGCTGCTCCTGGGGCTCCAGCTCTATTCCCAGCTCTGTTGAAGCTGACATCCAGGCCAGTGAGCCTCTTCCATTCAGATCCCTTGTTCATCCCTTCTCTCTATGCCTTTAGCCAGAAAATCAAGGATCTTGGGCACATCTCAGACTCCTCCTCAACCCTCCCAGCCTTGGCCACCATCCAGCTCTGCCGGTGATGGGTGGCAGTGTGCCACCAGGTGCCCCTTTCCTGTCGCATGGGTGTGCTGGCTTCAGACACCCTCAGGCTCAGCCCCATGGCCAAACTGCCCTTTTCCCTGTGGGATGGTGGTTTGGGATTCAGTTGTGCCTCCTGGCTGGGGCCATGGACATCTCTGTGGGTGCTGCCCAAGGCCAGAACTCCCCCTGGGGCACAGACAGTGCAGGAGCCAAGGTTAATAACTTCTGCTGAGGGGGAGGGAGCGTGTGATCTCTGCACACTCAGAGATCAATTGGTCTGGGACTCCTCCACAGACCCCCCGGAGAGGACAATGCAAGGACAGAGGTGTCAGAGTGGAGAAGGACAGAGGAGGAGAGAGGGGTAGAAATGCAGGTCCTGCAGCCAAGAGAGCTCACTGGGATTTCCCTGGAGGACTGTTGAAGGGTTGGATGGTTCCCTGGCTCCCAGCCCCCAAAGCAAGGGGTGGGATGAGTGGGACAGGGGATGCAGAGCCCAAGGCTGTGTGCAGAACATGAAGAGCTGGCTTGGAAATGAGCCCTGTGCAAGCACATTTCTGTCTCCATCACTCCTCCCTCTTACAGGAGACCTGGGAGCATGAATCCGATCAATACTTGGGATTTGTCCAGAAAAAAGAGCAACAAAATGCAGGTCCCTTGCCAGAGGAGCTGGGGTTTATCCCAGAAAAGCCACGAGTGGTGCCAGAGAGAAGCCTGGGAATATCTATGGATATTTATGAACACTCACCTGCCTCTGCGCTGCTGCCCTGGGGGCTGCCCACCCCACAGCCTGCTCTTCCCAGCATCCAGTGATGCTCTTCCCATGGGATTGGTGCACACAGAGACCCACCTTGACTATGGAATGAGTGATTCCCCTGTGGGAGACAGCATTTCTGAAGAGGAATCACCCACACCTTGTGTCATCGTTGATCTGAAAACTCCAAAGGAAAGGCTCCATCAAGCACTGCCACAATCACCTCCCCATCTCCCTGCTCCACTTCATTACAAGAAAAATGTGCTAATTAAGGCACGGGCGGGAGGAGGAGATGAAGTGCATTGATGAATTGGCACTTAGACAGGGGGTCAGAAATAATAAACTCTTCTCAAGAGCCACCCTGCAAGGGAGGGTTTCTTCTCTGGGGGTTTTCTCAGAGGGAATAAGTGGTTTTTCTTCCCTGGTGCTGAGGGTCCCTCACACAGCAGTGTTTGCCATAGGAACAGAGTTAGCTTGGTGGTGACACTTCCAGGATGAGGCTTTCTCTGTGGGGAAACTTTTTCTTTCACATAGAAGGAGGAGTTTTTACAGTGCACGGGGTTTTTAAATGAAATTGCACATCGCCCACTTTTAATCTTGTTTTTCAGTCCCATTTCTTTCATTGTCAGAGTCGTGGCTTTGTTCTGACCATTGCAAAAGCCCTTCAGGTTCTGATCTCATTTTTCAGGTCAGGTCCCACAGTGTGAAGGGAGCAGTGACCAGTGAGGGGCAGGAGAAGGCATTCCCTGATCCCAAATCCCTTTTCCTTTGGGATGTCCTAGTGCCCTGGGCCACCCCAGGAGCTACCCTGGGCAGCAGGCGCAGCTTCAGTGAACTCTCTCTAAGCCAAATCTCCTTCAAAAACAGCAGAACAATGCCTATAACCCTCACATCCCCATTTAAAATGTATTTCTATCCCATTTCCAAGCATTTTTTTGCTTCCTGCATGGCCTTGAGCCAAGACTCAGGGCCTGCCATGCCCACAATTGCTACAGTCAGTAAATCCCAGCCCTCCTGTAATGAAAACGTCACTAATGATAAATATTTAAAGGGATGTGATGCTTATTTTTATATTTACTACCCTGACCTTTATGTATTCGGATTTTATTTTATGTTTTATGGGGATTCCCTGGGCCTTTTCCCAGCCACACACACAAAAACCCCACAAGGGCTCCTGGAGTGTTGTTGCATTATAAACACACACGGTCCCTACAATTACTGAACTTTAATGCCTGCTGTAATTACTGCCTGCACTTTGCATTAATGGCTGATGGAGTGAAGAAGTGTTCAGACACCAAGAGATCCACATCCTGAGGGAATTTCCAGGGGGAATCATTGCCTCCCATGCTGTGATTAATTGTTGTGCCTCGTGTGGGGAGGCTGAGACTTCCCCGAGCTCTTGGCACCCAGGGTTGATGGAAAAGCCACCATGGGAACACTCAGCTGTGCACAGCCTGCTGTGTCAGCAGGGAAGAGCCTTCAGTTTGATTCTTGCAATTCCACAAGGGAAAAATCAAGGAGAACAGCAGGCACAATGAGGAAAATGTCAGCGTTTACCCACAGGTCTCTTCCTCCATCTGCCTCTCCCAGGAGAGTCCTGGGGAGTACTGGGAGCTCATCCCACTGCAGAGGGACCTGTCCTGGGCTTCTCCTCCTCCTCCTCACCCCAGGAGCAGGGACAGGAGTGAGGGATGTTCAAATATCCATGTGGACACGGCTGCCAAGGAACTGGGCATCTCCTGCAGCGGCAAATTTGGCAGGCCTTTGCATCTGGCAGCCTTGGCTGAGCCCCACACTTCCCATTTTCTCTTCAAGGAGTGGGGAAAAAATGAAAGAAGGAGTTAATTGGCCTGATTGGACTTTGCTGAAAAAGTTTCAAAGGAGAGGAATAGAAAGTGCTGAGGCAGCTCCTTTCTGCGTCTTTGAACTTCAGGCTTTGAAAAGAGATGGGGAAAATCTTAAGGAATTAACGAGGACTACAGGGAAATTATTGAGGAGGAACTTTCAGTGCTCACAGCTTGGAAAGAAATAAAAAAAAAAACCCTTTATATAGAAATATATATACAGATATAGAGATATTTGCATGCATGTGGATATGAGAGTGTGACCCCTTCACCCAGTTGTTCATCTTCATCTCTCTGATTTGATTTTAATGATTTTTATGAATTATTTGATTTGCTTCCACGGTGCCTGGGAAGGGAGAGAGAGCTTCCTTTCTCCCACATCAGGAGCTGTGGAAAGGCAGAGGCAGCTCAGCAAAGGGCCTGGGTTTGCCACCACTCTGGCAATGTTTGTGGAATCTCGGCCTGGACCGGAATTCTCCTCTTTCCAGGAAATATAAACTTCTTTTTTTTACTTTTTTTTTTTTTTTTTTGGTCAAAAAAAGCCTCAAGATAAATATTCTTGGATGAAAACCTATAAAAAGCTCAGACTGACAAACTATTTTTTTAGGCACTTCTTTTTCTCCCAACAAGAATATATCTGTCAAGAGAAACAGATGTTCTCAATGAAAAACCCTCTTTAATTACAACTCTGTCAAAAAACCTGCAGACAGATTTCTCTTTTTCCCCCTCAAGCCCATTAAAATGTGTGCAAATGGCCAAGGTTTGAAAGCCACGGCTCCTCTTGTAATATAATATTTAAATAAAACATTTCCCCATTAAGTTAAGAACCAGCAAAGCCACAAAGCAAAATTCACAGACAAATCCAAGCTTAAGGTTTGCTTTTACAAAATGAGGTGTTGAGCTTAAACCTGAGCTTTGCACGGCTGCCTGAAGTGCTGGGGTGGTTTGGGGGCCCTGAACAACCTGGGTTTCTTGTGTGATCAGGTGAGCTGAATCCCCCTCTCCAGAGTTTAGCACTTCTGCCAATCAGGCCAAATATTTGCATTAAAAACTCAGAGTTGAAGGTCTGGCCATTAGCCAGGAGTTTCTTCAAACCTCTCGTTATTTCGTCACTAAATCTCACTGTGTGCCCAGTAAATATTTTCTTTAGTAAATACATGAAAGCCTGGCTGGAAGCTTTCCCTCTCCCCCGCCTTGCAGAGGATGGCAATGTGACATAAATGTTAAAAGAGGTTTCTCCAGCACAGCATTCCCCGAGGCTGACACGCCACGACTTATCCAGGGGAATAAAGTTCTGCTGGAGAGACTGGCAGGAATGCAAGGTTGATATTTCTTTATTTATTGGTTACAGTAATTGGCTAGAACATGGCTGAGTAGTTGGAGAAAAATAATCAATAGTTCTTGTCCGCTAATGAATGATTTTTCAGCAGTCGCTGGTGTAAATAGGTTTCATTAAAACAGCAAATCCTCCCAAACAAGAAAATTAACGAGGGCTTATGAAACCTATGAAATTGCACAGGTCTGAATGGCTGACAGCCATGACAAATATCTGCTATTGTTGGGGTTGGGAAGCAGCTTTTCGCTTCAATTTTCACTCTTGTCGCTTAAATAATATCAATAATTAGCAAATCCATTATGCCTTTCCCAGAAATCTTCCCGAGCGAAACGTGTTGGCCCCAACTCAAGACAATGTCCTGTTCCTGAGCAACCTCCACGTGCCTGGGCTCAGCTCCTGCCAAATCCATGCCCTGTAACTGCACCAATAAACTGCAAATTTTAGGGGTTGAGCCCTCAGACTCACCCATTTAAAAAGGAGGGGATTGGGCACTATACTTTTCTTGACTTCTGGGAATAAAGGCAGGCAAAACCAATCTTCCACTGAGGGGTTCCAGCCCAGCAAACTGGTGTAGGGCAGAGGGAAAAACCTGGACATCTGCACCAGTGCTGCTGGGGGATCCTGGGGTCAAAAGAGGGTGGGATATAAGAGCTTGGACTGGGGGGTACTGCTAATTTTGGTGTTTGTCTGAAACAGCTAACTCTTTCTTCCACCCAAAGAGAAAAGCTCCAAAAAGTGATTTGTTTTGGCCAGCCTGGAGCAGGACACCCTATGCCCCAGAGGAAAGGGAAACTGCAGCTCCAAAGACCAAAACCCCAAAGCCACTTTCTGGAAAGTTTCCCAGCACCTTTCCTCAACTTCCCAATTACTATTGGAAAAGTCAGGGGCTCTCAGGGGCACAAGGGAGATTTTTGCATGTGGCAAGGTATCCCTCCTTCTCCTTCTCCTTCTCCTTCTCCTTCTCCTTCTCCTTCTCCTTCTCCTTCTCCTTCTCCTTCTCCTTCTCCTTCTCCTTCTCCTTCTCCTTCTCCTTCTCCTTCTCCTTCTCCTTCTCCTTCTCCTTCTCCTTCTCCTTCTCCTTCTCCTTCTCCTTCTCCTTCTCCTTCTCCTTCTCCTTCTCCTTCTCCTTCTCCTTCTTTCTCCTTCTCCTTCCCCTTCCCCTTCCCCTTCTCCTTCTCTCCCACCCCATTACTTCCCCTTTCCCCTTTCCCCTTTCCCCTTTCCCCTTTCCCCTTTCCCCTTTCCCCTTTCCCCTTTCCCCTTTCCCCTTTCCCCTTTCCCCTTTCCCCTTTCCCCTTTCCCCTTTCCCCTTCTCCTTCTCTCCCACCCCATTACTTCCCCTTTCCCCTTTCCTTCTCCTTTCCCCTTTCCTTCTCCTTTACCCTTTCTCCTTTTCCCCCTTCTCCTTCTTTTCTGCTTCCCTGCATCCCCCTGGATCTGTTCTTCCCCTTGCCCTTCCCTCCCTCTCCCTTCCCACCCCACCCTGATGGAGAAGGCTCTCGGAGGCAGGAGCAGCTTTGAGCACCATGCCTATGCCAGCAGCACTGACCAGAATCCGTGATTTGATGGCAAATTGTGCTGGTAATCTCCCTCCGAGGGAGTTCCTCCCATTTTTCATGGTGGTGAGTCCTTTAGGGATGTGGATGAAAAGAGAAAGTGTTTCATTTGCTCTTTGGGAGCTGGAGCTATAGATCAAGGCCCAGCTCATTCCCCAAAGAGCAGAAATGGGTTTTTTTCAGGCAAGAATTGAGGCTCTCCCCAGTGAAAACTAAAACAGTTATCTGCACTTTCATCCACAGGTCAGCAGCAGAGATTTTTCTCCCAAAGCTGGATAAATCCAGGCTGTTAGTGCCTTTCCTTCCCTCTCTCCTCAGTTATTGCATTTTGTTTCATGAAGGGTAAGGACCAAGCAAACAGTTCATGACTTTGTCCGTGTCTGCTTGTAGGCACTGCCCAAATTTGTGGCTGATGCTCTGTACTTGAGCAGCTTTGGTGCCTGGGGTGTTCCTCTGTGTGCCATGACCTGGATGCAACTGCCCAGGCAGCTGGCACGGGTGTTGTAGCGACCTGGTTCCAAGGAAAACGCAGCACGACGGCCCAATGCTTTTGGCCGCTCGGGCTAAGGACATGCAGACATCAATGTGATAGACGGTCCAAAGGCCCTTTATTGGTTTTCTCCTCGGTATATATACCCTTGGTCCTTCCCCTACCTTCGGGGTCTGACTTTTACCTTATATGGTTAGTAAGGGGACTGGAGGCCGTGTTAGTTACAACATTCTTGGGGGGATTACAACATTCTTGGCCTCTTGTCCTGCGGCTATCCTTATCTCTAGGAGTCAGGGGAGAGAGGCCCTATCAGGTTTCCGTGACAGCCCGAAATCTTCCGACCGCCTGTCCCTATTCTCTCTGCCACACACGGGAAAGGCTGAATAATCTCTGGGAATTCAGGGCACACAGCCTGGGTGGAGATGGAGACCCTCCTCTCTCATGAAGGCGGTGTTGGCCCCCAACCCATGAGATCTTTTAGGAGTGTCTTCCCCTTCAGTTTCGTTCTACATTCATCTTCTGCTTCTCTTGGGCTGGTTTTGGGAGATATTGACCTCTCCATCTTCATTTTATTCTGGAATGCAAATGGAATTTTAGATGTGCTGCTTAGGTACATGGTCTAGTGGTGGACCTGGCAGTGCTGGGTTAGTGCTGGGTTGGACTCAATGATCCCAAAGGACTTTTCCAGCCCCATTATTCCAGGAGAGCTCCCCAGTGCCCACCCAAACGGCCACAGATCCAGCCAGCAGAGTTCTTGGGCTGTGTTGGGGTACCAAGGAGATTTGGGGGAACCTTGGTGGTTCAGGCTCAGCTCTGCGAGGAGATTGCTTTGCCATGAGCCACCCCAGATCTGGCACTACCCAGCGTTGCACAGGAAGTTTAATTCCAGGTCTGGGGAGTTGGGAAGATGCAAGACAAAGCTGGACAAGTGTCCCAGCCTGTGCTCACCACACCAACACCAGCACCTGGCAACCCAGCCAAAGATGCCAGCTGGAATTGAGGCATGGCTGGAGGACCAGGAATGTGCTTGCTCTTGGCTCTGCTGCAGGAAGCCACTTCCCCGCTACTTCCCAGCCCCTTCCCCTCCACCTCTCCAGGGCACCATGAAACATATAAGACCAAAAAACACCATTTAAGTGACCTCAGCCAGAGCCCCATAGACTTCACTCTTAACTTGACCTTGACTTGGTTTCACCATCATGGACAGTCTTGGCCTCCAACCCTGTCCCTGTCCCCACTCCAGTCACCTGGCACAGGTGCCATGGGACTGAGCTGTTGGTGTGGTCTGAGCCCAGTATCTCCAGAGAGAAGAGGTTTCCAAAGTCATGCTGCCCTTCCTTGTCCGTGATCCTCATGGACATAAATCCCATGTCTCTGTCCCCAAGACTGATTGGGTTTGTCTGGCTCAATCTGGAATAATTTATTCCTTCAGAGCCCAGGAATTCCTGGCAGAGATGATCATCTGCTCAGGAGCCGTGCTCAGGATGAAATCCTTCCCTCTTGGAAACACTCAGCAGTGTCCATAAGCATTGACTTATACCGGCATTCCCATGTTCCTCCTTCCCTGTGATGCCCCGATTTCGATCCTAACCATTTATCCTGACACCACATCTGTTTGCTCTGCTGCAGCTGAAGAAATGCAGGGCTGGATTGATTTTTGGAGGCTCAGCAGCTCCGCTCACACCGATGGCCTTACCCTTCCCATCCCATCAGGGAAAGCCCCCAAATTCCCGTGGCCCTGCAGGGCTTTCCCTGCTGGCACCTGGGGAGGTGCTCAGCCCAGACTGGGAGATGAATGAGCTTTTCCTGGGAGAAACCCCCTCTGCAATGTTCCCTGCTCCCCCAGCCCCTTGGAGCCGAGCGTGAAGTGTGTTTTATTGTTTGTCACCCAAAGCACTTGAAAAAATTACACAAATCCATCAAAGTAATGAATCTTCTCAGCAGAGGCAAGCAGACAGAGACAGGCAGGCGCTGAGCTGAGCCCAGGCAGCTTTCAAAATTAATACCAGAGAAATGGTGCCCTTTTGCTATCCTTTCGGGGGTGGCTGCCTGGTCTGGGTGAGGGGACCTGCAGGTGACAGCTTTCCACAGGGGACATGTCCTCCTCCAAGTCCTGTCACCCTCCTGGTGTCCCATGACAGCAGCATCTGGCAGCTCTGGGAATGATGGAGCGACACCACGGGTGATGCTGCCTTACACTGATGAGTGCAGACAGGGCACTTAGGGAACAGCTGGAATTTTGGGAGTGCCAAAGCCTCATCTCCTTCCTCCAGCCAGCCTTAAGTGGCTCCCTGCAGCCCTCTGGGCTCTCCCTCCAGTTTGTCTGTGCCTGAGCAAGCTCCTGAAGTCCTGACGGGAGAGGCTGCTGCTGCTGCCAGGCCTGTGCATGGCTTGTCACATCCTGGGCTCCATAAATAATAAATTGTGGTGTTCCTGGCTCCTCCAAGCTTTCATTTTGTTTCCAGGGGCAATATATCTACCTGTCTGTCTAGTTCTATATGTACGTTTTGTGTGTGTGTATAAAGACAGACATATATATACATACACACAGATTTGAAGGTTGGGCTTGATGATCTTGGAGGCCTTTTCCAACCTTAGTTATTTTATTCTGTTTCATTTATCATGTCTCATTGGTTATATGATATTTCAGGCATATATTACCACTATATGGGCTCAGAGGGGACAGGTCTGGGACCATTGTGCAGGATGGTTTTGCACCAAGTGCATTCCCTGCTCCTCTGCACCTGTTCCATCCCTACATCCATGCTCACATCCCAATTAAATCCCACCACCCTGCATTTGCTCTCTCCTCTGAAGCCCCAGCCCTTCAGTATAGCTGTTACAATAAGATATAAAAACTGTTTTGTTCTATTTGTGTTTGTTTTTTTTTTTCCAAAAAAAGCCTGCCACAGGGGAAAAAAATTAGGAACGTGGCATTTCACCAAGGATCAGAATCCTGCTCCTTCCACCAAGAACAAGGAAGGAAAGCAGCAGAAAGCAAATTGCTCTGGAGCACCAGAATCCCTCTGTTGTTCCAAACTCTCCAATCCTGAGGGGTTTTTAATATTTATTAATCCACAAAGCAGCGGCTGCAGCAGTGCCTGCAGGGCCTGGCCTTGCCCTGAGGAGAGGAGTGGGGATGGAGAGTGGGAAGGAAGATGGATGGATCCGGAATTGTCTCCAATTTATGGGGTTCCGTGGTTCCTGCCGCTGTACGTCTCCCAGAAATGACACCACTACTTCAGGAGCAGAGATTAATCTGAGCAGGCAGGAGAAGGACAAAACAAATCATCCACTGCAGGAATGTCATTCAGGGCCTGCTGGGAAGAGCCCTGGCTTTTGTGAAGACCACACCAGCACACGGATTTTCTCCCTTGTCTCTGTTTTCCTGCAGGTTGAGGTCTGTAAGGTGTGGGGTGGGGGCAATCCTGGCGTGCTTTTGGCTGTGCAGGAGTTGTTGCTCCACACAAAACAACTGAG
Source organism: Passer domesticus (assembly GCF_036417665.1). NCBI lineage: Eukaryota > Metazoa > Chordata > Aves > Passeriformes > Passeridae > Passer > Passer domesticus. The sequence continues at coordinate 19,977,034 of NC_087484.1, forward strand.
AGCTGCAGGGGTGGGAAGGGTTCGGGCTGGATGAAACTTAGAGCTGGGTAGGAGAGCATGGAAGCCATGGAAAATCCATGGTGATCTCTGCACTGGGAGAGGTGGGACCACCCTAGGGGCATCAAAGCCCTCCTTATTAACCATGAGTTAGGAACAGGTTGGGAAGAAGGGGTTGGCATCCTCTGGAATTACAAAAAACTCTGGAGGAGGTGGGTGCACATCCTGTACCACCATGGCTGGGGGAGCAGGGGGTCACAGACGGGCATCCAGACTTTGGAATTAGGAATTCTAGGAGCAGCTGCTACCCCTTCATCACCACAGTGCTACCTGAGACAGCTCCCACCCGCTCAGATTTGGGTGCTGAGACTCTCCTGAAAGGGCCCAGCTGGGCATCATCCCCATCGAACCACAGAAAAGCCCATCCTTTAGGGAAAAAACCCACAAATCCTGGAACTGAGAAAAGTGAGCAGAGTGATGGCAGCCTGCAAACCCAGCTGGGGTCCTGCAGCAAGCCCTGCAGCCTTTCTCCATCAAATCCAACCCAGTGCCACTGCAAACAGGTCAGGGAGCAATGCCAGCACAATTCCAGCTGTATCTCAGATTGATACAGAATCGATTGGATTGATTTTTTTTTCTTTTAAGGTGCAGCCTCGGAATAGCTGAGACTGGAAGGTGCAGCTCAGCTTGTACGTCCCCAAAACAATTTGTCAGGCCCCACTGTAGGAGCCTAATGACGGCTGTAATTTATGGCTGACACACCATATTTATCACCTCAGCATCCTCTCCTCTTCCTTCTCTCCCTCTGCCTCGTTAGGGATGGCATCAATAATGTTTATTGTAGCTTTTAATTTTTTATCATTGCTATTCTTACCTGTGCTGCTGGAGATGAAGAAAAGCATCAGAGCAGGCAGAGCCTTGGAGGTGTGTTCCAGGGCAAATGATGGATTTAGGATTTGGGAAATCCTCATGGAATTTCACATGTGATGAGTGGGGGAAAAATCAGGTGTTCTTCCCAAAAACTCACCGTCCCATTCCCACTGACTCTGTGGAAGCTCAGACCTCAGCTCTCTCACATTGAGGAATTTCTTCCCAAATCACCCAAGATTTTGCTTCTGGCCCTACCCTCGTGCCAGGCAGCTCCCGTGGTTTCCACCAGGCTGATTTTGCTGCTCAGTTTGCACAGACAGGGCCTTGCCATGGAGACACCTCGGGGTCAGTGGGATTTCCTTGCTTTTCCTGCCGTGTTTCCCTCTGCCCCTCACCAGCAGAGCTCTCATTCCTCAGGAGATGTCTGCATTCCACAGCCCCTTCTCACACCTGGTAAGTGATGCCCTGGTGGATCCGTGTGTGTCCCGCAGTTCCTTCTCTGCAGGGAATTTCTGGCTGCCTCCACTTGAATATTCCGGTGTTTGGAGTGGCTGACACATTCCTGGTGAGGGATGAAGGATTTATCCCAGGTACTTCAGCCACAACCAATGCCAAGCAGCCCCTGGGTGCCCCAGCTCTGCCCCCACCCTACTTACAGAGTACAAGGCACCAAGCTGTGTCCCTAAAAATACTTGAAATCCATCCCAACTTGAAATTCTCTCTCTCCCCCTCCACATTTTCTTCCTGTTTACCCTAAGAAAAGAGATTGTAATGGGTTTTGAAGCCCCTTAAACTGCCAGAACCAGCTTGGATGGGCTTGGAACAACCTGGCAGAGTAGAAGGTGTCCCTGCCATGGCAGGAGGTGGAACAAGACAATATTTAAGGTCTCTTCTAACCCAGATCATTCTGGGATTTTACGATCAACAGTTCCCAAAGGGGAATTTCCCCCCCCCCCACCTCCTTCCAGACATGAATAATTCCCAAGCCAATGGTTGTTTTAGCATCATTACAGGAGCCTCTCAGACGAGTTGGTCGTTTACAGATTAGACAGACATTGCTTACATTGTTCATAACCGATTATGGAATTGACAGTTTGGCTTCCACCCAAAATCCAGAGTCCCAGTTTAGCCTAATTGGAACAGAACAGAAGAGCAGGCTGGGGGAGGGGAGAGCGGCTGCTGACAATTTAGTTAACGTTGATTTTATTGATCCCTGAAAAGCCTCTGATGTTGCAGGTTCCTCTTTATAGGGCAATAAAGTTTATAGCTGGGATTGTCCCAGGGGAATAACAGCTCCATGTCTCCAGCTGCTCTCAGGTGATCACTGCCAGCTCCAGCCCTGATCTGCTGAGGAATAATCAGAATCCAAGCAAAAAAAAACCCCAAAATTCTGTTCAGGTCTTGGAATCAAAATGCCAGAAACACAACAATGACCAAATTAAAAGACAATCCCTCCCAAATGTAGGATTATTGTGTTGAAAAAGCCTTTTAATTATCCTTATTCTACTTTAATTCTATTTTTCTATACTATTCTTTTTCTATTCTATTCTATTCTATTCTATTCTATTCTATTCTATTCTATTCTATTCTATTCTTCTTTTTTTCTTCCATTCTGTTCTATTTAATTCCCATTCTTCTGTTTGCTTCTTCTATTTCTTCCTTATTATTTTGTCCCACAAAATGTTGCAATTGCTGCAATTGCTGCTGTCCACCTTTAATATATCCCCAGCCTTTCCTATATTTATCCTCATGAGACTTCTCTGATGTAGCCGGGGATAAAAGCACCAAAAAAACCAAGAAATTTTTCCAGAGCGATAACATAAAAACATGGAAGGTGCAAGATAGATTCTGGATCCAGCAATAGTGGTGGAGCACTGCAATTTGGGTCAGATCTGTGGGCTCTGGCTGCTAAAATTCCAATTAATGGCACCTCCTATGGCACGGGAGGGGTGGCTGGAGCAGAGGTAGCCCTCAGACATGCAGCAAAGGCACCAGCACAGCGAATATTTGAGCAAGTCCCAAGCAGGCAGAGTGGATCTGAGTGGTTTTCCCCTCCCAACCCTTTGCTCCAAGGCTCTGACCGCTGGATTCTCCCTGATGTGCTGGCAGAGCTCTGGTTCCAGGCTGTGGCTTTGAGCTCATTTGTCAAAGGCAGGGATCTCTATGAAAGGCTGTTAGCAGAGCATTTACTTCCCATTCCTCATCCTCTGCTGTCATCACCTCCCAAGATTAATTAAGGAAAAAAGAAAAGACATCTTGTCTCTCCTTTGTTTCCCCATTCCTTGCATTTTTTAACAGCCCCTTTCTCTCCATTCATGTCCTGGATACTGCTGGGGAGCAAACCAAGCAAAACCCAATCCTTCCCTCTTCCTTCTTGTGGTTAACATATCAATTTCTTCTGCCTCTCTGTAGGTGGAAGTGATTGGTTGAGCTTTGTCCAGGACATCAATTCCTTTCCTCAGCTGCTAAAGCTAAGCCAGGAAAGATCCCAAATCCATTGATTTAAGATTGCTTGAAGTTCTTGTTGCAGACTTTCAGCCCCAGTGCTGGGGTTGGTGTCCTGTCCCTGAGTCCCTTTGAGGGTGACACGATGCCACCAGTCCTGCTCCCCATGGGATAACTGAGTGCTTTTGCTCATGTGTGTGCTCCTTGCCCCACTTCCCTCTGCTAGGAAACATGACCTGTGTTTATCCTGGTGCCATGGGCTTTTCCACAGCCATTCCCAATGGTCCTATCTGTGCTTATCCTGGTGCCATGGGCTTTTCCACGGCCATTCCCAATGGTCCTGTCTGTGTTTATCCTGGTGCTATGGACTTTTCCATGGCCATTCCCAATGGTCCTATTTGGTCTGCTCCTGAGCCCATCCTGGTCCCAGCTGTGTGAGTGAATTAGGGATAAAACCAGAGTCACCCTGGCCCTGCCACCTTCCCAGCCCTGCTCCCTCCTTCCCTGCTTGATCCCCGTGCTCCCTTTATCCCAGCCCCAGTAACTTCCATCCTTCCCTCCCCTTTATTCAGAGGTTTAGTGTGAGGTTTCGCTCTCCCGGTCTGACCAGTTTCCCCAGTGCTGGCTGTTCCCAAGCTATGGGTACCAGGATGCTCCCATGGGATGGTGTCACCAGTCCCTGCTGGTGGCAGGTGGTGGAGGAGCAGGCTCCTCACCGTGTGTCATTGCTGATCCATAAAACCTGAATGGAAACCTGCGGGAAGGAGGGGGAGCCGCTGGGCAGCCGGTGCTCCCTCCCTCAGGGACTCAGGGATTTGCCATCTGCTCTCCTGTGCATTCCCAAAGCTCAGCCCTGATGCGAGGCAGCCCAGGAGGAGGAGGAGGAGGAGGAAAACCCAGCCAGCTCTGGCTCTGTCCTTGTCACGGTGGCTCCCAAATGCCACCCTTGCTGATGTGTGTGACAGTGGGAGACGGGCCCGCCCTGTGTCACCGAACCCATGTCACAGGAGCTGCCACTGCTGTCACAGGGGTGGCTCTGGCTCCTTGCCAGAGGAGAGGATGAAAACCCTATTTTTCCTTTCTCTTTGCTCTCCCAGCAATCCATCCTGAACTCACCCATCCCAACTAAAGTCTGTCCCTGTTTTTCCTGGGTTTCCCTGCTGTGCACGAGCACAGCCTCGGTGGTTTTTGGAGCCATCCATCACCGCCATCTCCACAACCCCGAGCCACACGCGGAATGAAGACGCGGAGCAGCGCCTCCTCAGCTGGTGTAAATCAACACGGATCTCCCCCCATCGGCAGAGCCAAACTTCCACCCAAAATGCTGCTCATCGGAGCAAAAGAAATTTCGGCAGTAATTAGATCTGGAGCATGATTACCCAAAGGGAAACGCAAAACAAATGTGGGTGACAGATATTTCCAGGATAACTGGAGTTATTAATGCTTTTCTCCAGCAGTGACAGGCACAGGGGATTAGTAGTGCCTGAAAAAGTCTGGTTTAGTGTGGGAAAAACTGAGGGCTGGAAATGAAGCAAGGAGGAGGCCATCTGCTGCTCGGTGAGCTCGCGGGGCCCTGCGAGGAAAGCTGCAGCCAAAACAACAAAAGGCAATGAAAGGAGGCATATGTGAGGAGAAACACCGACCTGTTGCTCCTAAGTTTCCAGTTAAAAAGGAAAAAAAAAGAAGGAATCTGCTATTTGTTGCACGAGCTCCCCCGGAATTAGTGACCGTGGCACTGCTGAGCACAGCAGAGCTGGGGATGTTTCCAGCTAAAGCTGTTCCTTCCTGCTGGCTTGGCTTGGGTTATTTGGGTGGGAGTGGGAAGGACCAGCCCTCCCTCTGTCACCAATGAGGGATTTAGGGCTGCTCAAAGAATCACCATCATTAGCAAAAATACTTTTGAGATGGATTTATAAAAATACAACAAAATGCAACAACAAAGTTGCTCCGTTACATGGATACAAGGGAAAATTGATGTAGAAATGATGTACACAGAGTATGAAAATGCAAAAGGGTAAAGAGACCCTCCCACTGAGCCATGGGATTCAGAGTACAACCTCTCACTTTTTAAACTCCTGATGGAGCTAAAACATGGCTAAGCCCAGCCTTATTTCCAGACTTGGACAACAGTTTAGGTCTACAGGAATTAACTATGTGTATTTCTGTGGTGTTGAGTCACCTGCTACGAGCAGCTTACCATGGATCTGGGAGTACAGAATCTCTTTGGGTAAGGAAGGATTTCTCAGTCCAGGCAGGGAATGTCAAACCTTGAGAGGTATCCCAGCTCCAGGGGAGAGTCAGTGGTGTGCAGTCAGCTGCAAAGTGGAGAGAACTGGAATTAGACTCATCCCAAGATCTGTCATTAACAGAGAGGTCTCAGCCTCAAGGAACAACCAGGAATGTCCATCCCAAGGGGAGATCCTGGCCACACTGCCCAGCAGAGCCCATGAGGGCTCACCTAGATGGCCAAAACTGTGGGACAAAGTGGTTGGCTGGTAGCCAGACTGGACACAGTGGAAGGGTGTGCATGAGGCTCCTTGAACCCACAGGGTTCTTTGCTCCATGAGAAAGGAATCTTGGAAAAGGCACCGCTATTCCTGTGTTAATCACACGACTGGGGATCCAAGCCCTAAAGCACCAATATTCTCCGGGTCTTTCTCCCACTTTGAGAGCTTCCTAAAGGAGTTCTTGGCCCCCTTTGGAGCCTGTACCAAGGTTCTGCTGGTTGGGTTGAGGCCTTTGAGTGCATCTCACACCCTGCACACTCCAGAGGTGCCCATCCCCTCTTCCAGACCTTCCTCTCCACTGGAGATCTGCTCCTTCCAGCAAGGCAAGGGGAGGAAAAGACATGAGCTGGCCCTGTGTCCTCCTCCATGGCTTGGGCAGGCAGCCATGAGCTGTGTGGGCTGGGAATGGCTTGGGAATGCCATGGACTAACCCACCCTAAGGTTTGGTTTTGGGTGTGTGCATTTACAAACGGTTTCAAGAGCATCCCTCAGAAGTCTGGATACCCCAAACCAGATGTGCTCCCTCAAACCCATCCAACCCTTCCTTAAATAAAAATTTGCAAGTAAATGGGGCTAAAACAATGTTCAAATGAGAGAAAGGATGTATTTTTTCTTTTGAATATAAGGAATGCTGACCCCTAGGGAGTACCAAGATGAATTTCTAAGAGGGTTGTTTGTCAATATGCATAAAATATTTTGTTTTCTGCTCTGTGGTCCCCATGGATCTTGGAAAGATCCTGGAAAACTCTACCCAGTTCCAGCCAGATGCTTCAGGGAAAGCTCAAAGACCTTTACAGCAGGGTGATAACCTCACTATAATTAAAGCAGAAATTTTAGCTAAAATTCAGGTATTTAATAGACAATCCAAACTACACAGCACCATCAGGGCTGCTGACCACAACCTGCTGCAAAGCCACTGATAATTTCATTTTCCTATGGATCTGAAACACTGGGAAGCTCCCCAGATGGGGTACAGACCTCTGGCTCAGCTGAGACCAGTCTGAATCAGATATAAAGCTGAATGAAAGTCCATCTGCACAGCCCCAGCCTTCCTGAGGGAAGTGGGAATCCATCCCCCAGCCTGAGGGAGGGGAGGACACCCGTGGCTTGGCTGATGAGAGCATGAGAAGGTGCGAGGAGCTCCTGTGGAGGTGGGAATTGTCATGGCTCCAGGCAGCACCAGCACTTCCCATGTGGCCCAAGGCAGGGAATGCATAAATGAGAGGGAGGGAACATCCCACTGGGCTTTGCAGGTGCCACCTGGAGCTGGATGTCCTTTGAGCCCTGTAATTTAGGGTATTCCTAAATTCCTCCTTGGACTTTGCCCTGTAGCAGTAGCCACTGTCACTGTTGATGCTCTGGTTCTCTGCAGGATACCTGGCCTGGAAATATGGGAAGGGAAGAAAGCACCAGCGGGTTTCCACCTGGCAGCTGGGTTGGCTTTCACAGGACATCCTGGATGAAACAATGAGTGACACTTTTCTGCTCTCTGTACTTTAAATGGGCCTTGGAAATCCCTCCAGGGATCCAGGAGATGCCAAAGCCTGGGCTGAAGGAAAAGCAGAGCCCTCTCCTGCTCAGTAGAAGCCAAACACCTCATGAGCAATATCCAAGAATTCCCAAACTCCAAAACCACAGTGCTGAGAAGGACAGCCAGAAAAACTCCCTTTCCCTAAGTCTGGGAACTGCTTTTGTTCACGGCTGGAAAAATCCTCTTGTTGTTGCTTCCTTGCAGAGTATTCCATCAAACCCAGGAATTCCACCCTGTCCCCACTTTGGAAAATTGTGCTGCTCCTTTTTTGACCTGGTCACTGAAAGTCTTTGGCTAGATGATAACCAAACACAGAGGATGGGGAGTGCAAACCCCTAGAATGCTGCCCTGGTGTGGCTCTGCCTAAACCCCAAAACCATCCCCCCAAACCTCTCCCTGTTTCCTCAATATCCCATCAGAAACAACTCAGCTGGAAAGATGCATCCCGGTAGGAGCTCCTGGAATTCTTCCCATGAGAAAGGCAGATATTTATTTAAAGATGGGACTGAATCAAAACAGACATTGGGAAATGTCAAAATATTCCATAAGTAGGAAGAGAAAGGAATACAGTTGTCTCTCTACCCTGTGAATGAATAACTTCCATCATGGGAGAAGCCAGAGTGGGAATGGAGCGAGTGGAATCGGTTCTGCTCTGTCAGTGTTGACAGAAGGGAATAGCTCCTCCTGCCTGGGCCAGAAAGGATTCAGGCAGAGTAAACTGAGAACTGCAGGGGCAGGGAGCAAAGGAAAACAGAGGAGATTGCTTGGAAAACATGAGGAGGGAGAATGACTGCTGAGGGGATGCGTGCCCCTAAACGTGGTCATGAGGAAATGGAGCACCCTGACCGAAGTGAGAGCAGAAACCAGTGCTGCTGGTGCCACTCTCCCTCTGGAATACAAGGGAGCCACTGAGTTTAGTGAATTTAGTCCTAAAGCCTCAATTTTGAATGGCTGAAATTAGAGGAATGGCTGTGGAACAAGGCTGGAAAAAGATAATCTTTTAAGGTCCCTTCCAACCCAAACCTTTCAATGGTTCTATGCTGTGGGAACAACTCATGGCAGACCAGGGGGATATGAGGAATTAAAGTCTTTTAATTCCTGCTTGACACCATCCAAGAACTGCTTGCCAACAGAGGGTGCATTCTGGGGAGGATGGCAGCATTTAGGATTTGTTTGCAAATCACAGCTGAAATCTAGGACTGAATTTTGCTGCATAAAGATTTGGATAGTCCTGCCAATTCCCATGATAATGCCTTGATTTATTAGCTCTTTCCTAAAGACAAATGTGAGATAACTTCAATAGGCAAAGTTGGCCTCGACTGCCACTTTTAAAAATACTTGAAAAGAGACTTAAATTAGGGGGAGAAAATGCAGAAAGTTCTTTAAAAAGGGATGGAATAAATTTAGAAATCAGCTTCAGAACTGGCTGGATTCTGCAAATGTCTAAAACTAAAAATAGAGGGGAACAGATGACTTTTTTTTTTTTTTGTTCTCCTTGATTAATTTCTTTTTTTCTCTCCTCACATTGGGGTCCCCTCTAAGTTTACACCGAGCCCACGAGCCTCTGCCTGGTAAACATTTTTTGTGTTATTTTTGACTAAGTGACAGCCCTGGGTGGCATCCAAGCACAACCACAACAAACTCAAGTAAGCCAGAGCAGCGTGAGCATGAGCACCAAAAAACCTCGGAGCAGACGGGGAGCGATGTCACTGCAATTCCACCCTGTGGGACTGCCACCTGCACGAGGTCCCTGAACCACAAAGCCTCTGGAGGTTTCTTGGCTGGATCTGGCAGGAGTAAAGCTCTAGCACAGGTGTCTGTTCCTGCTGGAAGTAGGGATTGGAAAGTGGGAAATGGGCTGCTCACTTCCCACATTTCTGTTTGCACCTTTTGGGTCGCAGACAAGGGAATGTCGCTGCAGCACCACAGCCCAAACCACAGCCCCTGGAAGATGGGGGTGGAAATTTTGTGACCCTTTGACTTCAGTGATGAGGATGACAATGGCAAGAGCAGCAGGATCTTGGCACTGGCTGGCTGCTTCCCGGCGCCTCAGCAGCTGGAAAGGTTTCTGCTGTAGACTCACCAGATGCTCGGCATTTGGGAATAATTGAGCGTCGATCAAAGCAGGATGGATAAAAAAATAGGAAGGAAGGAGAACCCATGATGAATTCATCCTTCACTGTGGCATTAGCACAGCCCAGCCTTGTCCCCCTCCTCCATGTCAGTGGTGAAAAATGCCTTCTGTTCTCCAGCAATTACCTGGTTGGGCTCACCCTTGGAATGCCGATCCTTCGGGAAGCGGCAGTGGCCGCCCCGCTCCGTCATGCTGGTGATGGATGAGCCCCGGCTCAGCCCTGCTGCCATCTGCCACCAGGGTCCCCTCCCCGGCCCCCAACAAGTGACATCCTCGTTCCTTCGCACGGATCAGGGGCCAGCGGGAAAAGTGGCAGTGATGAAAGGTTCCTGCAAAAGCGCGAATTCGCTGCGGAACGCGGGAGATGAGTGAAGAGGCGTGAGGTGGGAGGAAAGGAGAAGACGGAAAGATGGAAAAAGGGGAGGAAGGGAGGGATCACCTGACTCATGCCCAGATCCCTGAGGTGTAAGCCCACTGTTCATGAGGCTCCTGATGTTTTGGTTACTTGCTTATGGTGAGCTCTTTTTGCCAGGACGAGCCCTTTCCTGGGATGTTCCTTGGAAATAGAATGTGTCCCAGCTGACACACCACTCACTCACATCCCACCATGATCCTCAAGGCATGGCAGAGCAGGGAGCTGGATTAGATCAGAGAAGTGGCAGTTGTCAAAACCAAAACTAAACTGGATGGGCAGTTAAAGAAAACTCCTATGGGGCCAGGGCAACCAAAGGTAAAGTTGACTTGGAAGCCAAACAACCTCTAGATGTCACAGGATGCAACAGGATGTCTGAAGATGGGAAGCTTCACCTGGAGAAGTCTGGGAAGACTTTGGAAACCTTCCTCCTTCCTTAAGGGAGATGCCAAGCTCAAGGAAAGTCCTGCTTTGCTGATGGCATTTTCCAGGCTCGGTGGATCTGTTCCAACTCTGGAACAAGCTGAGAGGGACCTAGTGGTCAAACCCTGCTGTATTTCTCAGGTTTATCCTCAAAACCTTCAGCTGGGGCCACTGCTATCAAGCACAATCACTTTGCAGAGTGCTTGGTTATTGTCACCAAAATCTCTCAACCAATTCAATTTATTTAGGTAATAAACCCATTTCACTTCCCAGGTTTGATCCAGGTTTGCCCCAAGCTGCTCAGGTCAAAGGAAGCTGAAAGTTGGAGCTGAAATCCATCTTCAGACAGGATTTACAAGGGGAAAACAAGAGGCAAAAGAGGCTGGCACTTCTAGAGATACTCTGAAAATGCTCGCCAAGCAGAAGTGGTCCCACAAGAATTATTCCCCCCACTCCAGCTATCCCAAACTCCAGGACATTGTCCTTGTCCATCTGTCAGCTCAGCTCCAATACAGAACAAATCTCATTAACAGGAACTAGAGATTTAGGGAAGGGCTGGAATATGGCAAAGCTCTTTAAAACAGGAGATAAACCATCCTCTGCTCCGAGGAACAGAGGTGGTAGGAAGATATAAACACCAACAAGCCTCCTGGGAATGCTGGAGAAAGGCCAGGACAGCAGCACGTCAGCACAGCTTTGTTGGGATGACCCCACAGCAATGAAAATAATTTACTAGGACTGGTAGGGGAAATGAAAGAAAAAGCTTTTCCCAACCTAAGGGTACCACCAGCATCAGTGCAATAATAATAAATAACAGTCAATCAATCAATCATTGTCATCATCAGGACCCTAGATAGGAGAGTTTATCCTTTTTGGGAGTGGGAATAGCTGGGTTTACTCTGCATCCCATCAATTTCCAAGTAGATTTGGTAATAAAGCTGAAGGTGAGGTTTCCAAACCTGTAAATTCAGGAGAGATAGTGGCTTAATGTTTTTTGAGGAAAAAATATCAGTGGAAAAAAAATCATCACAATCACAATGTATTTCTTTCTTTTTAAGTATTAATTTGGAATAATACATCAGGATTTTTCTCATTCCAAAGCTACATATTGGAGGAAAAAAAAGCCAAAAAATTCTTGCTAATGTTTTACATATTTCAAGAATTTTGTCTACAAAGTGTGTTCTCCAGTGGGCAAAAGTTGGGAGACAGAGAGAAAATGGTGCCAACAAGGAGAAAGTGACATTTCCGTGTTACTCTGGTTTTTACACTTCTGAATTTTTGCAGCCACCTCAACACTTGTAAGCTGAAATAATAATTTTAAAATAGAGCAAACATTCTCCCCCTCCTTCCTCCTTTTCCGCCAGTGCTTTTCTCACACATTTTTCTCCAATGGAAGGAGACAGATAATCTAATTTGACGTTTTGGGATAAATTCCCTGCAGGAAGTGTGGAAATGCCACCTGCTACCTGCGTGTTAGATTTGATCATAAATCACCAGCACCCAGCATTAGACAGGATCTCCTGATATTTTAATGGCCACGAAAGGTCTGGCCACTGCTGGAATTAAAGCCTAAATCGCAGGTTTATGTTTTTCTGGAAATGCCAAATGCTGCCTTGCTTCTTGTATCACTCTTAATTGCCCTTCCTTAATTACAAGGAGTGAAATCATTAATTATATTTAGTGGAAAGGGACACAAACCCTTCTGCTTCAGGCTTGGCCCTCTTGAATTCTTCAGTTCAGAATGAGCCCTGGGAGGATGTTGGGCACTGGAACAGGAATAATTGGGCAATGCTGTCAGCCACAGGGTGGGATGTCTGTGCAGGGTCAGGAGTTGGATTTGATGATCCTTGCGAGTCTGGCTTGGGATATTCTGTAATTCTACAGTGCTTAAAACACCAGGTCAAAGTCCACACCTTGGGAAGCTCCTCTGGTTTCTTGAAATCCAAGGTCAAAGAGTTGGAAATCTCAGGTTATGGATCTGGCTGCAATATCTCCAACAGAGACCTCCCCTAACCATGGGCTACAGCCCCTATGCTTCCAGGGGGTTCTAAAACACCTGACATTGCAAGGATGTCAGAGATGTGCTGTTTTGCTGGTGAAGCCAAGTGACCAAAATGTCTCCGCTCAAGCCTGCATGTCTGGGAGAACATCAGGTTCAGGTTCCAGAGTTCAAACTGGGAAGGAAAAAAGAAAAAAAAAAAAAGAAAGAATGGGTTAGGTAGTGTTGGTTTAATCTCAAACTTGAAGACCACAAACACACCCAAGCAGCCCTGTTTGACAGCAGAGATGGTGGAAATATGTCCAAGAGGGACAAAACTTCCTGGGGCTGCAGGAAGATCCCAGACAGGAGATCCACTACAGCACCTGGGGTTTCAATTACTTTTCTGTCAGCCCAATTCTCTGAGGACCAGGCTGGGATGGGAAGTCCTGAGTACAGCTCTCAGTGCCCAGCACTGACATTGGAAGAGGAGCATCCTGACTGTGTTTGGGCCAAAGCAGGATCAGGAACAGCGCCGGAATCCTCCGCAAGACTTCAAAGTTTCCGCATGATTATGCGAGCAAATATTTGGGCTGGAAGTGCTGTTAGTCATTATTTGCAGTTCATTTTCTCTTATTTGTTCTCTGTCTTTTAAATAATAAAAGACAGAAAGCCAAGATGACAGCTCACAGCATTCCCATCCGGGAGCAGAAACAACAGCTGGGTTTTTCTGCTAAACACCTTTGGTTGTGCACAGCTTCCCGGGAAATGCTGTGCCAGGGAGGAATTTGGAACTACAACTGCTGTGGCACTGATGGGTCCTGGTCATTCACCGGGAAAATCCCCACTCCTGGCCTGTGCTGTTGTGCAGTTTTTCTGGTTTTACACCCTGGGGCAGCACAACAGGAACCGTTCCCTCTTTCCAGGGCTCCCTGGATCTGGGGGCTTCCCTGCTTCGTTGCTCTTTGGCACCTCATTTGGAGGCCTGATCATGGCAACAGCTGTTCCTCAAATTCAGGGCTTAGCACCATTAATCACATCAGTAGGCAGCAGGGTTTCCTCTAGCAAGAAATCCAGGAACAGCTCCAGACAAGTTCCCAGTCAGGGAAGGGTTTACACTCATCTATGGAAGTGCCAGGCCCCCTGGTCAGAGAGGAACAAGAGGAGAGGGGTTATTCCACATCAGAATGATATAACTGGCATCAAAAATTACTTGAGATGCAAAAACACATCTCCAGAACTCCCACAAATTTCATTCTAGCCTCAGGTGTCTCCATGCCTCCAACCCACTGTGCCTCTGCCATGTATGGAGTGGGGTGGGAAGGTCTGGGCAGCAGCACTTCCATATGAACAACCTGGAATGGAAAAGAGTAGGATTGCCCCCTTTGGCAAAGTTATGGCTCAGGGAATGGAGGGATCCAGGACCCAGAGCCTGGATCTGGCACCATCAGGGTCATTCCTGCCCATCCACCGGGGGCAGTTTTGGGTGGCACAATGTGAGAAGGACCTAAAGCCATTGGAGAGTGTCAAAGGAGGAACACGAAGATGGGGGAGGGTATGGAAGGGCCAGACAAGGAGAGGCTGCAGGCACTTGGTCTGTTTAGTTTGGAGAAGGGGGGACTGAGGGCAGAGCTCATCCCAATCCAGTTTCCTCCCACGTGGCAGATCTGATCTCTGCACTCTGTCACCAGGGACAGGAGGACCCCAGAGAACAGATGGAGCTGTGTCAGGGGGTTTAGGTTGGAGATCAGGGAATAGTTTTTCCCCCAGAGGGTGCTGGGCACTGCCCAGGCTCCCCAGGGAATGGGCACAGCCCCAAGGCTGCCAGAGCTCCAGGAGCTTTTGGACAAGGCTCTCAGGAATAAGGTGGGATTGTTGGGGTGTCTGTGAAGGGCCAGGGGTTGGACTGGATGATCCCTGTGGGTCCCTTCCAACAGATTCCATTGTTCTTTCTCCTAGGACATGAATGGGCAAGACCTGGCTCCTTCCGGAAAACATCTTTTTTATCCCAAGAAAATCTAAATGCAAAGTGTTAGTTCAATTTAAAATTGAAATGCCTCCAGAAATCTCAACAAAACCCCCAATTCAGAACATCTGCCCAAAAGGCAGAAGCACCTCAGGGTGGATGTGGCACCTGCCTCCTTGGGTTTGAGCCCACAGGGGAGATCAGCAACCCGTGGATCTACAGCAAACCCCTCCCAAATCACATGAAACCTGTCTCCAGTGAGATATTTTTTGCTTTAAATTTGATATTGGGAAGAAATTTTTCCCTGTCAGTATGCTGAGGCCCTGGCACAGCAAATGCCCAGGGAAGCTGTGGCTGCTCCCACCCCTGGAAGTGTCCAAGGCCAAGCTGGACAGGGCTTGGATCAACCTTGGATAGTGGGAGGTGTCCCTGCCCATGGCAGGGGGTGGCACTGGATGGTTTTAAGGTCCCTTCTGACCCAAACCATTTCATGATTCTACAGCCAGTTGAAGAGAAGGAAAAAGGACTTTGTTTCCATGGACAAGGCTCTTACTGCAATGTTTGTGCTGAGCCCCAATAGGCCTGGCTGTGAAACCATTTCCAACACCCTTCTTGAGAAGGAAAAGGGGAAAAATCCCAAACTGATCTGAAATCAATTGATCTAAAATCAAAAGCTTGGCCCCCCAGAAACCAACGTGACCCAGCAGCATCCCAAGCATCCCTCTGCTCAGCAGAGCCTCCTCAGAGTCATCCCTTGAAGAGACTGTTAATAATACCCTGGAATCAAATCCATCCTTGGAGGAGGAAGGAAGGCTGCTGTCAGGACTTGAGAAATTCCTTGTTTTCCCTGAAATCCAGGTAATATTTGTGTTGCATTTTCAACTCCTCTTTTCAGGTTATTTTCCATTTTCACTGCAATAATAATCCTCGTGCCTAAAAATAACACAATTGGAGTGACCTTTCCATTCCATGCAGATTAGCACAGGAAGAGCAACTTGGTAAGGTTAGAGCTGCCAAAAAAGTACCATGGCTGCCACCTCTGAGGCTTCCATCTGGTTAAAATGGGATCAGTGCCTTGGAGTTTGCTCGTGGGGAAACTGAGGCAGAAGTAAGGAAAACTTGGCATTGCCAGCAGGACAGGGCTGGGAGCAGCACTGGGGGTGAAGGGCTGGTGAAGGGCTGAGATCTGGGACAGGAGGAAATGTCCTCAAGTCATGCCAGGGCAGTTTTAGATTAGGTATTGGGGGAAATTCCTTCCTGGAAAGGGTGGGCAGGCACCAGCGTGGGGTTGGAGTCCCCACCCCTTGGGGGATTTAACAGCCCTGTGGATGTGGCACTTGGGGACAAGGTTCAGTGCAGTTGGACTTGATGGTCTCAGAGGGCTTTTCCAAGGTGGTTGGTTCTGTGATTCCTTGGGAACAAAGCTGAGAGTCGTGAGAAGTGCCATTCTATCATTTTTTTGAGATTTTCTCTGCTGAGATTTTGAGATTTTCTCTTACCCAAAAAGAGTGAAATTGTCTCTCTGAACAGAGAGGCTTCTCTTTCATAGAGAATGATTCCACTGCTACCAAAATGCCTTTGGTATCTTTGTTTTTTCCAAAGCCACAGTTTGTGATTAATGGGCTTTGGGACAGCACCACCAGGACATTTTCCCTCCAGTTTCATCCCTGCTCCAGCTGGGCCATTCCCTGTTTCAGCTGCCATAAGTATCTGTCTTAATTTTCTGCTTTCCAAGAGCATTAGAATTCAGTGGGGACCACAGCATCAGGTGACACTTGCCTTTAATATTAATGGCTCCTTTTAATTCTGGAGTTCTGTGCCTTGGTTGAGAGCAGAGATTCTCCATGGCAGAGGCCTCGTGCCTTGTTTGACAATGGGCTCCTCTTCCAGGGACCCGTGGTAAAATTTCCTAAAATACCAGAGGAGCTACCCTGCTAGCAGTAATTTTGGATAGGATGAGCCAAATCTCATGAGTGTCCCAATTCCTTCCCCACTATGATTTCAAGGTGGTGCCACATGAAATGCCTGAATCTTTTAAGGGATAATATTCCACTGACCCAGCACATCTATCAGGGTGGAGGCGGTGGGGAGAAGAGCAAGCTTGGCATTACAGCTGCAATTTTACTCAGGCCATCATTTTGGAGCTCAGATTTTCTCATTCTGGGGTTCAGGGCTATCCTTGAAATAAATTATCCCTGCAAAGAGCTCCTACATCTTCCACGCTGCATCCAAAGGGTGGAGAGCAATCCATTAACATCACTGGGCAAAGAGACAAGCAGCGCCTCAGGGGAAAAAAGAGGAGAAAAAAAATCACAGTGCTGCTCCCAAGATATCTCCAGTCAAATCAGAAAATCAAGGAGAGAAGCTGGGGAAAAAAGATAAAGGAACAAAGAAATAAAGGTAATTATTGAGTGCTGCAACTTCTTTCCTTTGGGATTTTTTGGTGCCACTTTGGTCATGCTTTCTAAGTCCACACACTAAATTAAAAATAGCTGAAAGGGGCTCAGTTTAGATGTGTTATTGGGAAGAAATTCCTCCCTGGAAGGGGGGGGAGGCCTTGGAGCAGGCTGCCCAGAGAAGTGGTGGCTGCCCCATCCCTGGAGGTCCCAGTGCCCCCATCCTGCAGTCCTGGGAACCTTCTCCCTGCTGGAGCAAACATTCCTTTATTAACGTGCTCCACATTCTCTCAGCAAAGTCTCTTTTGCCCCAAAAGTGCTTTAATATCAAACAAAACACATGCTCTGAGTTTGCAGCCTGCTCTGTTACCATCCTTGATGAAAGGAACACTTTTTCTTCCACCTTTTGAAATGGTTTTCCATCCCTTCGGCAACACCTTGGGCTAGAGATAGACTGAAAAAAGAACAGCTGCTTTTTTTCTTTTTCTTTTTCTTTTTTTTTTGCTTTTTTGGGCTGGTTTTTCTTTTTTAGCAAAAAGAATTTTCCCCCACCTGTAGATTTCCTTCCCTGCTTCTGCATTTCAAGTTCTGCAGCTCGCTCTGATACTGATCAGTGCCAAGCAGGGGCTGCCTGAGCTGGTTTTTAAGGATAACTGGGTGATCTCAGCCCCTGTTTTACTGCCAAGCTCCCAGTCCAGCCTGGGATCAAGACTGCAGCTGGAATTGTACATTTCTCACGTGTCCTCCAAACACTGATTGAACTATTTTGCTTTTAAAGCATCCCCTCCTCTGTTTGTACAAAAGTGAGTGGATGAGAGGGAGGGAGAATGCTCCCAGCAGGATGGACCAACCCCCATCCCATATCCAGCCTTGCTGGGCACCACATGACAGCCTGGAGCCAATCCTTCAATCACAACCTCCTGGAAACCCAGAGCCACCAGCAGCCCAGGAAAAACCATCCTGGTTCCAGCCGGGGAGATGCAACCCCAGACATTCCCACCTTGCTGCTTTACACCTTGTCTCTGGTGTGCTTTAACACGTGTAGATCATCCTTTCGTTATTTCAAAAATTATCAGCAGTGGCTGAGTATGGAAGGACATCAGGGAAAAGAAGGACTTGGACCTGCTCAGACAAGTCACAAGGATGCTCTGAGGGCTGGATCTCCTCTGCTCTGGAGCCAGGCTGGGAGAGCTGGGGGTGCTCAGCCTGGGGAAGAGAAGGCTCCAGGGAGAGCTCAGAGCCCCTTGCAGTGCCTAAAGGGACTCCAGGAGAGCTGGAGAGGGACTGGGGACAAGGGACAGAGGGACAGGACACAGGAGAATGACTGCACACTGATAGAGGGCAGCATTAGATGGGATTTTGGGAATCCCTCCCTGTGAGGATGCTGAGGCCCTGGCACAGGGTGCCCAGAGAAGCTGTGGCTGCCCCTGGATCCCTGCAAGTGTCCAAGGACAGACTGGATGGGGCTTGGAGAAATCTGGGACAGTGGAAGGTGTCCCTGCCCATGGAAAGATGATCTTTAAGGTCCCTTCCAACCCAGAGCAGTCTGTGATTTCATGGTTCCCAATCTCCTAGCAGCAGGACCATGGTGGTGCCAGCAGCACTAAAGCAGCAGCAGCAGCTTCTGGTGGGCACAGGGGATGTTAAGGACACCCAGGAGGCAGGGCCAGGGCACGAACAGCTCCAGCCAGGCCAGGGAGCAGCAGGAGGATCCAGGATCACCTGAGTGCACCCCCAGCTCTCCTCACTGCAGGCAGGATGTGCAGATCAGCACTAGAGCAGCTCTGTGCTGCTTTATCTGCTGTCCCTGTCCCTGCCAGAGCTGCCTGGGGGCACAGCTCAGAGCTGCAGCTTTGAAGGGCTGCCAGGAAACCCTGGGGCTCTCCTGCTCCACTGCTCCAGCAGCCCTGGTGACACCAGGGGAGGGAAGTCACCTCTAATGACCACATGGCAGACAGCTTCATAGAGCACTGCTGTGATCCCTCCTCTGCTCAGCCCAATTTCCACACAGTGGGAACTCGTTCCTCACCTGCCTTTTTCCCTTGCAAACAGACCTGTTTCCCTTATGGGATGGAGCAAGAGCTGGCAAAAATCCATTTTTTCCCCCCCGTGAGCAACGGGATTGCTCCAAGCTTATGTCTTTATCTCTCTCATCACGAGCTAACATCAGTGTCTCTGATTTCTGCTCTCTCCATCTCTCTTCCCCAGCTTCATCCAAGTATTGGGATTCCCTGCCAGCCTTGGAAGAAACATCCCATATCCCCTACATCTCCTTTGGGAATGTGTCTGGAGAGCCAGGATGAAGAGGAGGTGGGGGAAGTGGTTCTTCAGCATCTTGGGGACTGCCTGGCTGCTCCTCACCCCACCCTGCACCTGGAACAGTGCTGGAAGTGCCCAGGAGCTGAATTCCTGTCCTGATGGAAGCTCAAGCTCACCCTGCACCAATCCATGGCTATGTGACATTCCAGCTGCACCCCTCAAAAAAATGAGCCTTTATTTCCCATCAAACATTCAAGGCACCTCCAAAGTGTTTTCCCATTGAAAACCCCAGCACTTTCCATTCCTAAAATTTCTCCATTTTAAATTTTTTTTTCCAGTAAAGCTCATTTTGGAAGGACAGTTGGGAAAAGACAGGACCTTAAACCAGTCCACCACTGATGGCAAACACTTTTGTTACCTGAAAGTAAGCTTTTCAATAATAAAGGAAATTTTCTGCTTCTCTGCTTAAGTCCTGGCAGCTCCACTCATGCTTTCTATGGAAAGCCAGAATTGGGTGGGTTGATCCCTTAAAACATTGTTTGTTAAACTTAACAAACATCTACTTTCCTCCTAAAATAACATCTGCAGCAAAAGGACCCTTCTGGGAGGCACAGAAACAGCAGCACCAAATAATTAACTGGGATAGGGAAGGGATAGTAGGGAACTTTTGTGATGATGCTGCAGAAGTGTTCTCCTACAGAAGAGGGGATCACTACATTTCAACAGGGAAGTCAAACAATTCCTGTTGTTGTGCCCCAGCAAGGCCCAGCAGCAAACAGAGACCCACAAATGGAAGAAAAATCCCCTATTTTTTGTCCTCACTGTTAAAATTACAGATACAGGAGTGATCCTGGGTGTTCAAAAGCCAAGGAAAATAGTGTGAGAGATAAAAATAATGTATGTGGCTGGAATCCAGGGTACCTGAGGCAATCCTTGTGGGATGGAGCAGTTTATCCTGACAGAGAGGGGGAGGCTGCATGAGGCAGCCACAGCAGAAGAGGGTGAATGGTTTTATGGGCTTTGATACTTAATGGTCCAACTGGAAATGACATGAAAGTCCCTGATTTTCAAGGTGACTGATTTGAGCTGTCTCAGACCCTCTGCTATCACCAGCCACTCCTGAAATCCTCCCAGTCTGTCCCTGGAGGCCTCCTGAGCCAGGAGGCAGCAGGACTCCAGGGCTGGCCCCCGTCCAAACTCTGCAGGCGAAGGCTGATCTTGGCAAAGTTTCTGCTCTGCAGTTTCAAATCCAAGAGCTCCTTCATGCCTCCTGACCTAGGATCCGAAGCACTCTCATTCAAGAGCTTCTTTTGCTGCTTAGTCCCAGCTTTTGGGAATCTGAGGGATTTTTTCCCCCCTAAGAAGTGTCTTCTTTCTCTTTTACTGGAAGAAAGTTTACTTATTCCATGTCATGAAACACAGGGCATGAGCAAAACCTGTTCTTCCCTGGGAGGACAAAGTAGATTCCCTCTTTGCTTTGTTTTAACGTGGCAGACAGACTCCAGGGATAAGAGGGAGTCAGCCCTGGCTCACCCTTTCTGCAGGATCATTCTCCCTCAGGAGGGTACCCCGAGCCTTCTCTGCACCTGGGGCCCTTCAGACCTCAAATCCCTGGGCTCTCCAGGGAATCCTGGGCTCAGCTCAGCCCAAAGACCAAAACACCCCCAAAGCAGTGGGATGGAAATCACTGGAAAGGCCCTCTGGCTCCTCCTGTGCTAATTGCCAGCAGTCCAATTGATGGACTTAATTGCTGAGCTGCTGACGAGACAAGTGACCTATTATGGATCATTGTTTACAGCAAATTAGTTCAGAAGTTCCCATCATTCTGCCTGTCATGCTCAGGGGCAAACTCCTTCTGCTCTGCTGCTGAGCCAAGGGCTTCCCTGGCACTGGAACCTCAGACATGAGGAAAAGCTGAGCAAAGGCACAGCCAGGGCACAGCACAAGCCTGGCTGGGCAGCAGGAGAAAGCTCCGAGGTGAGAGGGGTCAGAGAGAGAGAAACCAACAGCTCAGAGGGGAAAAAATGCCCAAGGAAAAGAAGAGCAGATGGGAGAGGAGGACTCGAAGTCCTCGAGCACAGCTCAGACATGGCTAAATGGAGCTGCTGGGGCAGTGGGTGGAGGATGGATGGGTGTGGGGGGGTCCCAGGTGAGGGCAACTCATCCCTGGAACCTTTGGAGAGGGGAACTTTGCTTCCTGAGGGGTGTCCAGAGCAGTGTCAGTGAGGAAAGGTAAAGGATCTGTAAGAGCTGTGGCATCTGGGAGTAAATAAAAGGAATGGGGAGGGAACATTAGCAAGACGCAAATGGGGCTGGGCTGAGAAATGCTCAGTGAATTTTGCATTTTTCTTGGGAAACAGGGTTCTCCCCACCCTGGGGACAGCAGGGTTGGATATGGACGTGGTTCCATTGTGGATGGGTAACATGGAACACCGGGACAGCATTATCCGGACTGTTACCTGGAGATAAAGGGAATTAAAGCAGGGGAGCACAAGAAGATTAAAACCAGGCCTGCCCTTGACTTACACAATATATTTCAACAGCCCCATAAAAAGATCAGGGAATTCAGTCAAGCATGAATAGTTACAAGCATAAAAGAATGGTGGTATTATATTTATTATTAAAGCCCTTTGAAAGCCCCCTTATTGCAGATGGATTCGGAGCCTCTGGGGAAAGTCAGGGACAGGATATTTAGCAAAAATGTTATTAAAAATAGAGATTGTTTCCTATGACTTAACCTTACTGCCTAGGGGGAAATCACTTAGGTGGTGTTAGAGGAGAGCACACAGTTATGAGGCCAGGGCTGTTAGGGAAAACTGTGCACAAGGTTTCTGGAAGAGCAGCCATGGTCCTGCTTCCAGGGAAGCAGATTTACCTGTGCCCTCCACCCACTGCCTGCATCCTCAGCAGGGGGAGGAAGGCTTTCCCTTGGACCAGCCTGTGCTCCCTGCTGCAGCTCTGAGCTCCAGAAGGTGCTCCCAAGGATCCACACTCTGTGGTGAATGAGCAGAGGGAATGTGGAAGGGTGGGAGGGTTCCAGGCCAGGCTGGAGGGGGCTTGGAGCAACCTGGCCTAGTGGAAGGTGTCCCTGCCAACGGCAGGGAGTGGATTGAAGTGATGTTAAAGTCCCCTCCCACCCCAAACCATTCAGGGATTCTCTGATATCATTCTGTGAATGGAATTCATGCCATCAACACCCAGCAATGTATCAATTTCTCAGTTTATCACCATTCTGTGTCAATTCATCAACATCCTGCAGCTCCCAGATGCCCCTGGTTCCCCTTCCTGGGTCTGGAGGGGGATTTGGGACTGGTGGCCAAAGGGCAGCACGTGGGATGACACCATGGTTTGCTGGAGCTTTAGTTCCAGCCTGGACAACAGAGAGCTGTGGATGCCATGGGACAGAGAGAGAGAAACAGCAAGCATTTCTCACAGCGGCTTGCGAGAATTTTTAAGGAGTGTAAGGATGTGATAATTTGTTGAGTATAAACAATCTGCAGACAGTGTTCTTCTACTTCATCTTTCTGTTCTTCTCAAGGATGGTGTATGAGGAAGGTGTTTTTGTTAATTAGCCAATCAAATAGAATGTATTGTATCACTATAAAACCGCGCGGTTCTCTTGAATAAAACCTCCTTTTGCTCTTTCTACAATACCACCTCCCGCCTTCCTGTGTCATTCTCTGGGCAAGAGTGACAGAGAGGCTTTTTCCCAACTGAGGCTGTTCAGCACCTGCAAAAAGGCTCAGTGATGACAAATTGGTGTTTTCTCTCAGGAAAGCTCCTGGTCCCACAGCCAAAGGCTGCTTATCAAAGCAGCATCAGGTGTGATCCCCCCCTGCAGAGATGGCCGGGAGCTCTTTGAGAAATGCAGCTCCAGAGGCCGTGGAAATGCCAGGGGAACGCTGAGCTGATCTGACTGTGTCCTGCCATCCTCCTGGGATCCATCTCCGGGAAGATGGGCAGGTATCAAACATTCATCACAGGCACTTGTCCCTTTAACAGCTGACACTGGTGCAGCAAAACAGTTTTTGATCACTTGAGCGTAATGTCACTGCAATCATTGCTTGGAATGTAATTTTCCCTTTAAAAAAAAACAGGGAAGGAGGATGAAAAATGTGACTCAAAGGTCTCCATGCTTCTGAAAAGCTGGCTCTGAAGCTGTAAGCATCAGAACGCAGCAAATTCTGTAAACTTCCTCCCTTCCCCCCCCATCCCCGCCTGTATTTGGACATTTTCCTCTTTCTTAATGATATTCCATCAATTACATAACTCCACGGATCCCTGGGATCAGGATTAGGGAGTTCAGCTTCATTATCAGTGCAGTTATTGTCCTTTGGAGACGGAGCTAATGGCCATTTGTCTTCTTCAATTCAATTAACAGCAACCCTCTCTGGACACCACGGCAGTGTCACTCGGTGACACTCTGGGACATCCCCTCCTCCACCAGGACCTGACCCCCATCTCCTCAGACGAGCTCTGGCTCCCCTCTTGCCAGCTCCCTGCTGCACATTTTAGCAGCACGTCAGGAAATGGCACAGTAAATTACCCAAGAATTAAACCGGGCAGGGTGAGAGCCAAGAAAAATCCATTTATCGATGGCCATTCCCACTCTGAAGTGCTTGAGGAGGTTGACAAGGCAGGAACATATCTTCCCTGACCAGCCAAGAAGACTCTTCCCAAGAAGGACAAGGTCACATCTTCCTGCAAAAGATGAAGGTGGGGACAGACTGAGAGAAGAGTTTCAACATTTTCAAAGAGAACAGAGCAGTTCCAGAACATCAGCTGTGACTTTTTGGCACAATTTTGGATCATGGAGCCTGTATTTCCCCTTATGCTTGGCCTCTGCTCTAGGTATGCTCCTGTCACTAAGTTCAAGGACCCCCAACACATCCCTCTGTGACATTCCAGCACAGAAATAATCCCCTCACATCTACAGAGATGTGATGCTTGGGGGATGTGGGTTAGTGGAGGACTTGGGTTAATGCCTATGGACTCCATGACCTTGGAGGGCTTTTCCAACCCTAATGATTCCATGTAGCTCTGCAGCAGTGCTCCATGCAGAGCAGAGGGTGGAGGGCAGCCCACTGCCATAAATGAGTCCCTCTCTGCTCCTGGCACGTGGCGATTTTAATGGAAAGCATTAATTGCTGACAAATCTCTCTGGTAGCAATAGGACCTGACAAATGCCTTTTTAGAACAACCCTTACACTGAGGGGAGATTGTCTGCTAGTTCATGGATGCAAGGAGCACCTGGATCACTGGGAGTGGGCAAGAAATTGGGGGAGTCTCCTGACCAGCCAGAGCCTGCAGACTTTCCAGGAGAAGAGCTACCAGTGCAGGCAGAAAAGGTGGTTGTGAGCTGAGAAACTGTGTCCTTGTGGGAATGAGTCTTTCCTTGGAAGGCTGTCCATGCCCCCAGTAGGTGACCCACTGATGACACCAGCACCCCATGGTCACCCTCACTATGGTTTGTTCCTGAAAGGATCCAGTGAAACCCAGAGTTTGGTTTGCCAATGTATCCTTCTGCTTTAACGACAGCAAAATCCATCCTGGTGCCCCTGGAGCAGCCCAGCCTGCTCCTGCTGTGAGGAGCAGTGATGGGATCGCTGGGATGTAACAAGATTGATCACCTGCTCCTGGAGAGTGATTGCCTGCTCCGTGTCCTCAGTAAATAATGTTCTGCTGGTGTCACCTGGGACAGCATTAACCCAGGACACACCATTCAACCTCCCGTGGGCTCGCGCGGCTCCCCCGGCTGCCCGATGTGTCTGGGAACCCAGCCAGTCCTCCCAGGGACCACGTGAGGCTGGGATGCCAAAATCCACACCGGGGAAGGAGGAACACGGTTTGGTACCATGCAGAAGGTGATGCCATGCTGAGGAGAGCCCCTGAGCAGCTCCACCTGAGCAGCCTTTGGAGGGAACCCATTGTATTTGCAGGGTGCCAGGATGAAGGGAGGAATGATGAATCTGACTCCATGTTCTCAGAAAGCTAATTTATTATTTATGATACTATATTATATTAAAGAATACTAAACTAAACTGTACTAAAGCATACAGAAAGGATACTTACAGAAGGCTAAAAAGATAATAATAAAACTTGTGATTCTCTCTCCAGAGTCTCGACACAGTTTGACACTGATTGGCCAATAAATCAAAACAATTCACAGCAGAAACCAATGAAACAATCACCTGTTGATAAACAATCTCCAACCACATTCCAAAGCAGCAAAACACAGGAGAAGCAATGAGATAATTATTGTTTTCCTTTTCTCTGAGGCTTCTCAGCTTCCCAGGAGAAAAATCCTGGGTGAAGGGATTTTTCAGAAAATATGAATGTGACAGGAACCCACAGATATTTGGGGCTGGTTGGTCATTCTGGCACCAGCAAGGGTGACAGGTCACATGTTCCAGCTGTTCCAGGGTCACATCAGGCCATTTCCCAGCTCTCATCCATAGCCATGGCTGCTCACAGGGCTAGAGACAAGCAGAGCTCTTTCCATGTGTGATCTCCTTCCCAATCCACCAGCACAATCCACCTCAGTGACTTCCTTCACAGAGGGCTTGTGCCAAGGGCTCAGGACTTGGACTCCTCTGGTCCTCCTCATTCTGCTTAATAACTCCTGACTGCTCCTTCACTGCATCTCCGCTTGAAAAGTTGGATTTATTAATGCATTTTTAATTAGCAAACTCATTCTCCAGGGGAAGGTGTCTTGCATCTTAATGACCTTTGCCTTGAACTTTTGCCAGAGAGAGTTTTATACCACAAACCTCAAGCTGCAACCAAGTTTCCTGACCCTCAGCTCACATGCTGAGCAGCCAGGGGAGGAATTTGCCCCGTGGATGCAGTCCCAAGTTAGTCCCAGCTGGTGGGAAGTTCCAATACTCAAGGCCCAGGAAACCCACGAAGCCCATGCACAGTTGAAGTGCTGCAGAAAAGGCTTGTTGGAGCTCAGCAGTGGGGTTTGGGTGGTCCCAGGAGATGGGGGCAGGTCTGAGCACGTGTCCTAAGTGTGTGGGGACAGCCAGGAGCCAGCCTGACTGCCTCCCCCAGCCCTCTGCTTCTCAGGGACACAGTTACTGCTCCTTGGAGCCTTGTTCCAGCCGGTTCATGACCCAGTTACTCACCCAGTTTCTCCAGGAGGTGCCTCTCTGCAAGCCCCACCTTCCCAAAGCAGTTCCTACCATTAGGGGCCAGCAGAAAGGCCTGGTTTTTCCTAGGAGTTTGTGACATTTTAATCAACTCCTCCGGATAGAGTTACACACTTAAATGCTGTGCTGTTCCCTCCAGATCTCCTCAGGCATTTCATGGTTCCAGCATGGTCTCGGTGTTCTCTGTGCTCCTGCAGTCCCAGATTTCCTTTCAAACCATCCACTGCAATTGAGATGTTTCAAGTGATCAGTGCTGCAGGAGCCCACCGGCCCCAGCCCGGTTCAGAATCCGTTTCCCACCTCTGGGAGGAGCAGGAGCTGAACCCATTTCCTCCTCTCCCGTGCTTTGGGAAGGGTGGGAGAGCTGCTGACAGCTTGGTAGTTTATTTCCACACAGCTCCATAGACCCAGACCTTCCAAAGGCGTTTCACAGCGCCAGCTGTTCCTGGGTTTTCTGGCTGCTCTGTCACACAAGCTGTTAGTGATGCCATTTGTCTCCAGCCTCCTCTGAAAGCGCATCCCAGTGGCACACGAGTCCCTACAGCAGCCCTTTCCCTGCCCTCTCCCACACTGGAAGGGAATGACACAGTCTCCAGAGGATCAGGACCTGGCATGAAATCCCTTCCTGGCAGAGAGTGGCAGATGCTGAGCATTCCTGCAGCTCCTGCCTGTGCAGGAGGCATTTAAGCTCCACTGAGTCTCCTGATGAACATCCCATCCTCAGCTCCTCTGGATCACCGTGTGGAAGGAGCAATGTGTGTGGCTCATTCTCACAGCAGGACAAGCATTAATCCTTTCTGACTTCCCCACCCACCCACATCCCCATCCCGCCTTTCCAGGCAGCAGGAAATTGAGCTCACCTGGCTGCAGGTGCTCCCCTTGCCATTCCCCCAGCTCCTGGATCCCCTGCCAGCCTGTTTGTCAGTGATTCCTCCTCGTGCTGCTGGCATCGCTTCACTGCCTTGAGCTGTGCTTTAAGGCCTCGGGAAGCAGCTTAGGCACTGTTGCATGACTCGATGCTTCCCCTCTGCTCTCTCCTCTCAGAGGAGAAGCCTGAGCCTGGCCCTGACCTCCAGCAAGGTCCCTCACTGGGTCCTGCAGCGCTGCAGGTCCTCTGAGGCAAAGGGCACAGAGTTAGGACCAGGGATCAGCTGGAGCTGTGTCAGGGGGGTTTAGGTTGGAGATCAGGGGAAGGTTTTTCCCCCAGAGGGTGCTGGGCACTGCCCAGGCTCCCCAGGAAACGGGCACAGCCCCAAGGCTGCCAGAGCTCCAGGAGAGTTTGGACAAGGCTCTCAGGGATGTACAGGGTGGGATTGTTGGGGTGTCCTGGGCAGGGCCAAGAGCTGGACTTGATGATCCTCTGGGCCCCTTCCAGCACAACCTATTCTATGATTCTGTGGAAGAAAGCATTTTCAGAAGCCTTTTCCCTCCCCACTTCCTCCAGGCAAGGGAGAGCAATCATTTGGCAGCTCAGTTTCCCAGGATTTCCCAATCCCTTATCAGTCATGCCACTCTCCACCTTGTCCCAGCCCCACTGACCAGCAGCATCCCTGGAAATGGCACCAGGGGAAGGCGTCCTGCAGAGCTCAGACAGAAGCCACAGCCCAAACCTCAGGCCAGAGCCCAGAGACACTTCCCATCTCCCTGTCCAACCTGGACAGCACGTAGTGCAGAGGCAGCATTCCCAGGCCTCTGAGAAGGAGCCATTTATTATGCCCCTTCTCCCTTAGCACAGTCCCTGCTCTCCTGCATCCCCAAGTGCCAATATCCCGTGGTTTTTCTGATCCAATTTATCACCGGGCTGTTTCCCCCAGTCAGCAGCTGCCCTGTGCTCAGGTTCCTGACGGATCGATTGATGCTGAGGCCTCTGAGGTGCCACTTGCCAGGTCCCTGAGTTCCAATTCCTCTCCTGCCTCAGAAAGATGTGGGAAGGGGAGGGCAAAGCCAGAGGGACAGTGAGGAACAGGGACAGCTGAGCCCTGCAAGGGCTGCTGGGCTGAGAGAAGGGCTGGAAGGGCTGTCAGGACAGAATTCCTGAGCTCTGCATTCCTTAGGAGTTTGGCATCACAGCAGCTGAGCAGCTGCCCTCTGGCTCTACCCGCCTGTTGGGATTGAGTGGATCCCCATTTTGAGCTGGGGCAGGAGCTCTGCCCCTGCACCCCACAGCTTCCCCAGCAAGTCCCACTCCAGCCCTGCAGTGATCCCCCCCTCAGCCTTGTGTCCCCACGCCACATGCAATGGGAAATGCATGCAGGAAATGCAGGAAGTGGAGTTAAGATCTTCTTACTTCTCTGTGCCAAGAGATGCCTCTTTGCTGCGTGCTCACTCCACTCTGGAAGGGGAAAGGTGCCCAGGGGAGCCAGAGAGTTCCCACCAGAGAATTCCCCACCAGCAACTGCCTGGAGAACCTGATGGGGGTTAGTGGCATCTGAATAAACAGCAAGCACAATTAGTTCTTTTCTCTGGAGAGGACACAGCACTGTGGTAGGAATTCCTGAGGAGGAAAACACCTGGGGTCACAACCCAGCAGTTTTCTCACTCGGGTCCTCAATGGATTTCTTCCCACCCCAGTCACCCCCTGCACATGCAGTCGGTCCAAGCTGTTTTCTCAGCCTGCAAGAGCCTCACTGAGTCCTCAATTAGGCACAAAACCTCTTAAGGAGTGAGACGAAGCTCCCAGAAGTGGTTTTATGGCTTCCAAGACACAAAGCTCTCCTCCTCCAAAGCACTCTCCTAATAAACACTCCTTCCCCAGCTTTCCAAGTTCTTTTTCAAATCAAAGCTGCAGTTGTGAAAGATGACCTGGATCTAAGACTGGCCTCCTACCCCACTCTCCTGCTGTGCTTGGAGAAGACCTTCAAGGGAAGAAAAAGGAAGTTTCTATTTGTGATCCCTCTCCCATAATGAAAATCTCATAACTTTTGGGGAGGTAGATGTGTGGAGGGACAGGATATTCAGGGGTGGGAGAGATTTCCTAGTCCTTGTGAAGGAGGAGGAAAGAACCAGTATTAGCAAGGTCTCACAGCTTAGTCTCTTGTTGAAGGACAAAACACTCACCTCCAAATGGAAGCAGCAACGAGGAAGAGTCAGGAAGGAGACAAAAGTTAAGCATTGTCATCGGGAAGATTGGGACAGACTTCATCAGCCCCACGCTGGAACTGCCACCTCTCAGCAAAATGCGGGGAGATAAAGAGCGTTAGTTATGCACTGTCATGGTGCATTAAATAAAGGTGGCTGCCCTCGAGCCCTCCTTCCTCGAGCCCTTCACCCTGCTCCCCTTGGGAGCATCATTAGAATGGCACAGCAGCCTCAGCCCCCCAGGGTCACGGAACCCAGAGTTGTGAGCTCAGCAGAGTCTGGGCGGCTCTGCGGAGACGCGGCAGAGTGACAGGTGAGGTCCCTGCCCTTTGCATTAGCTGGGTTTTAATTTGGAGCTGTGCTGTTCATTACTTCTATCACATCCAGGCTCCTCTGGCTGGCTCGGAGCTCTGGAGTGCTGCTGACCCTGGTGCTCCATCCCTGGGCTCCCAGCTCCGGGAGTGTCACAGCACTGACACCCAGGCACTGCCTTTGGCCTGTGCAGATCCCAGGGATGAGCTGGGACACGGATCCTCCACCAAAGCTGACCACACTTGTGCTGCTGGGGCTGGGCACACTTGGGGATGTTCCACCCATTCCCATTCCCTGGCATGGAACTGGTTAAATTCACTGAGATACAGAGCCAGTGGGATGTGCACAGTGAGTTTGGCACCAGACAAGTTTCCATGACTCAGTTCAGCTTCAGGAAGTTTACAGAAACATGACAGCAGAACCTTATAGAACCTATAATAGTGCAACGGCAGAGGTTTCATATTCTGGAAAGCAGCTTCTGGCTACAGGAATGAGCTGGAGAAGCTGGAGTATCCCTGGTTGGCCTGGAGTCCCTGGCTCAGAGCTATTCCAGTGGCTTGTCTGCCCAGCTTGCCAAAGTGACTGGGAAACTTCAGAGGAGCTACTTGGATTGGGAGCAATGTCTTCTGTTCCACCCACAGAAGCTGTGGCTGCTGCCTCCCTGGAAGTGGCCAAGGCCAGGGTGGACAAGGCTTGGAACAAGCTGGAAGGTGTCACTGCCTGGGGCAGGTGGGTAGAACAAGGCTGTCCCTTCCAACCCAAACCATCTGGTGATTTTAAAGTTGGGGCTTTCTTCCCAACACTCCCTGTCAAAGGGATTCTGGGGGAGGGCTGGAAGTGGAGGTATTTTTCAGCAGTTTCTCCCCATGTATTTAAGCACCCGCTCCCATCTTTCCCTAGCCCTTTTCCTGGGAATAAAGCTTGGGCAGGCAGTCCCTGGTCTGCTCAGCACCACAAAGTGATCACTGCAGTGGGACAAACCAAACCAGGAGCCTCCCCTGGGAGGTGCAGCATGGTCTGGGCTCTGCTTATCCAAGGGGTCATTTTCCAGTGGGTTAGTACTGGAACTGGAAACTCCTTTCCAAAAGGGAATTAAGAAGCCCTGCTTCCAGCTGGGAAGCTGCTGGAGAGAGCAAACACACAGCACTGCACAAATCAGGAGGAAACTGGTAACAGAGTTGGACCTGACTTCCAGACAGGTTGATGTAAGAAAGATTTTCTGCTCTCCTTCAATACAAAAGAGGAAGTTTTGAAATCTAATCTTTTCTTAGGAGAAAAAAAACCCTGGTAGTCTGCAGCTCCTGCCAGTTCTAGTCCATATATTTACAAGGATCCTTGAGCAGAGACAGAGCAATTTGCTGGGATGAACATTCACAGAACTGAAGGAGCAGGCGCATTATCATGCCCTCCACATCAGCCAAAGGCCACTGCCTTGGATTCCCACTCCTGTGGGGAGCCAGAGGAGACTCAGGAAGGCACAAGGATTGTGTCTGTGGAGTCAGGGCAAAGCAGCAGCCAGGAAAGAGCCAAGCATGGAGCAAGGAGAGCTTGGACAAGGATCTTTGACTGCTGTAAATATGACACAGGCATTGAAGTATCCACACAAACCCTACAGGGAAAGCTTATCCCAGGAAAACACTGCACTTCCTGCAGCAGTGCTGGGAGAGCTGAGCTGCCCATCACACTCAACATTTCCCTTTCATGGGAATGGGATGTGGGATGGTTGCACTGGACACCTGGCTGAGTCACCTAAAAGGGTGTGGAACAGTCGTGCAGCCCCTGGTGCAGAATTTTCCCCCAACACTGAGAAGAGACCAGAGTCAAAGCCCTAAACCCACCAGAGGAGATAAGAAAGGCTCCTCGTTGTAGATGGGTCTCTGCTCTGGATCAGCTCTGGAGAAATCTGGCGTTTCATCAGGACAGGAACTGAGAAGACCCTTTGAGGAGCCCTACCTATACCTCTAGGCCAGCCTGGAGTCCTGCCAAACAGGGAAGACCACAAAGTGATTAAAATGTAACATTAGAGCCCAAATGAAGCCCCAGAAGCTCAGCCCAGGCTCCCGCCTTGTGCCAGTGCAGCCACAGGGATGCCGAGACTCAGGCGGTGCCTTGGGGGTCAATGCTGCAGCCTCACCCATGGTGCTGGGCACCAAGAGCACTGGTGCCACTGGGGACCCCCCTGCTGCCATGTGCAGAGGTCCCAGGCAGGCCTGGAACGCCTGGTGCTGCAGGGGATGGGCAGGGAGGACAGTCCTTGAAGCTCCTTGGAGAGGAGGCTCAGGGAGCTGCTCCGAGCAGAGGCAAACGGGGAATTTGGAGATCAATGATTCTGTCTGCCGAGAGCAGGCGTGAAAAACAGCCTGCTTTAGTAAAACTTGCAGGAACTTTTGGGGCGAAATCAGTTATACTGGAGCAGTTGACAATTAAAGAGCATTCTCCAGCAACTATTTTTCACCCAAATTACTTTTCAGACCCTCCACTCAGGCACAAAAGATGTATGTTCATCAATAAAGTAAACGCACAGATTCCTTCCCTGTCCCACCAACACTGTGGTTTCTGGACAGACCCCCAACCAGGGGACTGGGAAGCACTACAGAAGCTCCTGAAATCCCCCAGATAACAAGGAAAATCCTCACAGCTGGTGTTAACAGGATTGCAGTTGTTTGGTTTAATATGAATGTATTTATGTATTGTTAGTGCAATTTGGCGAAGCTGTTTCCTTGCTTGCAAAAGTCTGGATTTAGCAAATATTGGCTGGTTAACTATGTTGTTTCTTAGCAACCCTAATTGGATTTCAAATGGGAGATTTTGTTTTGGAAATATTACCTGTATCACTTAGCACTGTGAAATAAGTTCCTGCTTTCCTCGTGCAGATAAACCCAATCAGCACTCCCCAATCCACTGGGGTTCCAGCTTGTTTACCCTCTCCTATGGCAGGAGCTGACAGATTCCCTCCTCCCCCAGCCAGGACCTGCAATTTTTTACCAGCACTTGGAATTCTAAGACCAGCACGAGCTGCTGCTGCAGCCTCCAACTTGACTGGCAGCCCCATGGTGACACTGTCCCCAGGCACAGTGGCAGCCACAGAATCACAGAGTCCTTTAGGTTGGAAAAGCCCTTTAAGGCTTAGTCAAATTTATGTCCCAGCACTGCCAAGGCCACCATTAACCCATGTCCCCAAATGCCACATGCACACAGCTTTTAAAGCCCTCTGGGGATGGGGACTTCACCACTCCTTGGGCAGCTGTGCCAGGGCTTAACATCAGTGAACAAATTTCTCAACATCCAGCCTAAATCTCTCCTTTAGACCCAACTTGAGGCTTTTTCCTCTTGTCCTTTGGCTTTTCCCAGCTCAGCTGCTGGGCACAAATGTGGGAAGATATCCCAGCTGAGCATGAAGGTGCCAAGCTGCCTTCCATCACCCCAGTGCTTCTGCTGGTGAAGCACCAACACATCCCAAGGACCTTTCCGGGATGTGGAAAGTGAGGTGGAGTTTCTTTTCTCCAGCCTTCCCCTTTTCACCATGTCCCACTGGACTCAGAATAGACAATGGGATGCCCAAAGGAGCAGCTCCAAGCCTCTGTGCAGACGGGGAATGGCCTCTTGAGCAATGCATGGCGACAACTCCAGCAGAGTTTTCCGTGTGTGTGCGGTGTTTTTTCTGGAAAGCAGCTGCTGTTGTGCCATTTAGTGATAGTGAAGGGGTAAGCCAAGCATTCAGCCAATTACAGCCTCCAAATCATTGCACAGCCATGGGCCAGTGACTGCGGGGAGAGCTGGGAATGAGCATTGATCGGAGCCCGGGGCCGTGCTGGCCCCGCCGCTGCCGCTCCACAGTGTGGAGCACTGCTGGTCCTCCCACAGCCCTGAGAGCCACAGAACTCCAAAAGGTCAGCAAAGAACACAGAAGGGAGCTGAGTCTGCCAGGATCAGGGATTTGGGGCTGTGCTGCACCAGGCTTCCTGTGCAGGAAGGGTTATTTGGGGTGGACAGCTCCTTCTAAAGCCCTTCATCTCCGCAGAGATGTGGTGGCACGGGAGCTGAACAATTAAAGAGCTGCTGATGTCCTTGTGCAGCACGGAGGGAGGAGAGGCAATTCCAGGGAAGTGGCAGCCTGCAAAGCAGGCTCTTTATGCTCTGAAGATGGTAATCTGCATTTTCAGGAGGAATGAAGCAGCGTTTTCCCTGAGGGCTTCAGGGTATGGAAGTATGGGAAGAAGTGTGGTCCTGAGCAACTCACAAAGGGACAAGGCCAGGACCCCATAGCAGAGCACTGACACAGCTGGAACACACAGACACAGCCTGCTCAGGGACAGGCACCTCCTTCCTTTCTTCCTTCCTCCAAACCTTTAAAGAGATGCTGGACCCAGAGGCAAACTTCCCAACATGGCCAGACTCAGTTGTAAGCAGACGGGTTTGGCACTAACCCCAACCAGATTTTCCCAACAGGGAAAACTTCTGGGAGTTTCTGGGAGCAAGCTCTTCACCAGCTAAACAAAAGCCACCTGAGCCAGGCTGGAGCCAGACAATCATTAAGCTTGGAAAAAACCTCCACAACCATGAAGTCCAGCCATTCCCCCAGCACTGCCAAGGCCACCACTAACTCACCTCCCCAAGTGCCACATCCACAGGGATTTTAAATGCCTCCCTCCAGGGACAGGGACTGCACCACTGCCCTGGGCCTTCCCAACTCCTAACCACCCTTTCCATGAAGGAATTTTTCCTAATATCCAATCCAGTTTATTTCTACAATGGTGGCATTAGAGGTTTCCTGTCTGATGCTAGCCCTAGTTTATGTTGGCAGATCAAGCCTGGGAAATGAGATACAGATTTTCTGGACTCTGTCCCAGAAGAGTTTTCATTTCACCTCAAGGTAACTCTACACACCCTTGAGATGAATCCAAGAGATGACAGCACCTTCCCGGTTTTCTTTGGGGTACTCCTCCACAACAAAAAGAGTCTCAACAGGAGTTTGGGTGAGAAACCCAAAAGGAGGAGAAGATAAATGAAAGGAGAAAGAAAATAATCTCCACCGAGTCCTCTCATTATGAGCCAGGCCAGGAAAATGGCAAGGATACTTTCCTGGTGTTGGAAAAGCCAATCTGGTAGTGACTGTGCTGTCCTGAGGGGTGGTTTCCTTCAGGTGGAACCAGCCCATGTGTTCAGAAGGGAAACAGGCAGGGAAAGGCAGTGTTACCCTGATGAAAATTTAAATGAAACTAGATTTATTTTGTCTTCGCTCCAGATCTCAGGGGACGGTGTTGACTTACATGTTGGAAAAGCAATCCCTGCAAACAGCAGCTCGGAATTGTTGTATTAAACCTGCCACCTCCCGCCAAAACCCTCGAGCAAACAAAAACCTGGTGGAAGCTGCTGATTTCTTCTTGACTCAACCCCCAGCCTGTTTGTCAGATTCCAGATGCATTTTACAGCGGTTGAGAGGTTTGGCTTTTTTTTTTTATTGTTGTTATTGTTGCTGGCTGATTTTAGCAAGCCAAATGTTGAAGAAGAGCAGCTCAGCAAGTGAAAACATTTCTCCGATAAAACTGGAGGTTGAAATGAAAATTGTCATTTCAAGCAGGATTAAGCTACAATTATCCGGCATCTCTTTTAACTGAGAATTAAAGAGTGCTGAATAGGAATGTTGTTGTGTTCTGTTTGAACACCCACAGCCCGGAGAACATCCTTTATCTTGAGACTCAGTAGTTTTCCCTTTTATTATTACCTGCAAACCTCTGCTTGGTTACAGCGGAGGCTTTGCATGGGGTGATATCTGCCAGTCGATCTTCCTCTGCAAAGCTCAGCCTACCTAGACAGGGACTATTTTAAGCTCTTCAAGTGATATGAAAAATCAAATGTGAAGAGAAAAAGCGAGGCTGTGTGCTGCCTTTACAGACCCTGAAATCAGCATTCAGCTCGGCTCCTGAATGACCCTGATCGGCAACAACTCCGCATATTCCCACAATTAAACAACGTTTGAACTTGTGTTAATGGCAACAGAACAATTATCTGAACAGCCATCCACGGGCTAAGCAGGCTGCATCAGCAAGAGTCAAGCCTGGTGCAAATAAAGGCTCAGCCTTGCAGAGGAAACCCAGGAAAACCTTCAACGAGAGGAATAAAGAGTCTTTATTTTACTCCATAAAATCGGCTTGTGAACAATATATTGAATGTCAGAGCAAATGTCTGCTACAATTTGGTTGCTTAATTGTAAACCTTGCTAACTATTTCCATTTAAAAATCAAATCTTTAGTGTTCTGAAACTGCAGAGAGGCATTTGCCTGGTCCTGGTGTCAGAAATATTCTTATAATGCTGGAGCTTTGTGTGGGAAATGCAGAAGCAGCACAACAGAGTTTAACAATTGGTGGGGGGAGTAAGAGGAGGCTTTAAGAGCTTGAGTTTATTCTTAGTGAAAGAGATTTCATTATATTTCTGGAAAATTTAGGAATAAAGGAGAAGGGGGCTCATTTAACAGAAAATTCCATAGAATCATAACATTATGGAATGATCTAGGTTGAAATGGAACTTAAAGCTCATCTCATTCCACTCCCTCCCCTGCCATGGGCAGGAACACCTTCCACTACCCCAGGCTGCTCCAAGCCCTGTCCAGCCTGGCCTTGGACACCTTCCCTTTCCAATTTCTTCTGTTTCTCATGAACATGTATATTTCATCTGAATGGGAGGGGCCAAAGAAGCACTTTTGATCAGATCTGATGCATTAGGAAGTCACCCAGAGAAACTGTGGCTGCCCCTGGTTCCCTGGAAGTGCCCAAGGCCAGGCTGGATGGGGCTTGGAGCAACCTGGGACAGTGGCAGGTGTCCCTGCCCATGGCAAGGGCTGGAAAGGGATGATCTTTAAGGTCCTTTTCAACCCAGTTCTATGATTCTATAAAAGTTGTGCTGGTGGAGAGGCCCTGCAGCTCCTTTCAGATGGGAGAGCACCAGCAGATCCCAGGTTTGTGTTCACACAGCATCCGTACCTGGCCGGGCTCTGCCTCTGGCCTCATCCGGAGGGGCTTTCCCTCCTGTATTTCTCCCCTTTTCTCCTAATAAAGCTGCTTGTTCATTCCCAGCTGAAAGAAGACATAATAAAAATGATGGCAGGAAATTGCAGGCGAGCTGGGGTTAAGAGAGACAATAACAAAACTGCTTTTGCAGGGTAATCTCTGAGCCTTTGGTAGCTCATGCTAAAGCGGGCTTTGAAATCAGCAAGAGAATTAAAAATATTGAGATCAGCTAAAACACTCCTATTCTTTGCACATCAAAGAGGATACCCACAGGGACCGATTTGCTGCCATGGAATAATTTCCACCACTTTTTACAAGAAAAATGAGAGCATTTGGTGCTTCTCCCCCCTTCCTTTAGTGTGAACCCACTGTAC
The DNA here is from genome assembly GCF_036417665.1 of Passer domesticus. Lineage (NCBI taxonomy): Eukaryota > Metazoa > Chordata > Aves > Passeriformes > Passeridae > Passer > Passer domesticus. Next base: position 20,013,875 of record NC_087484.1, read on the forward strand.
AGGGGGAAATTACCTTTCTGTTCTCCCTAAAAAATCTCCTTCTGATACAAAGAGCAGCATGGGAAGAACAGGTCTGCAACCCATTATCCATGTCAGGGAGCTGGGGGAAAGGGAGAAGGAGGAATCTGCCTCCCAAATCTGCTGACAATGCTTAAAGCCCAGTTTAGCCCAGAGGCAGCCCAGGGTCCTCCAGCTGGGTCCAAACCACCCAGTTGCCCACTGATGGGTTTGCAGTCTGTGCTGGTGTCACATAGCTGGGCACACGGGGTGAGATTCCTCCCAGAAAGCTCATTCCCAAAGAAAAACAAGGATGAATCCAAGGAAAACCTGCCCCGAGTGCTGCTGTGGGGATTTAGGTGTGATGGAGCATGAAAAGCATCACAAACCTCAGCAGCAGGTCCAGCTGGGAGCCTGGTTACACTCACTTGAGCTTGGAAGAAAGGTTTTTGGGGCTTCTCCGGAACTCCCTGAAAGCCAGGATGGAAAATTTGCACATGCAGGATTGGAGCAGGTCTGTGTGCATGGTCCTGGGCCTGTCCATATGCCTGGAATAGCAGCTGTAGTAATAAACTGGAAAAAGTTAAATGTAACTCTGTCATCAATCAAAGCATTCCCTCTCTTGCTCCTGACCTGCTGGAATATCTTCTGCTTTTCCTTGTTGAAAACCTGTTTTTACAGTAAAGTCTGGGTGAAAATCAAGCTTTGTTGCAGGGAAAGGTGATTTGCCAGGCCCACCCCTGGGACAACTGGAAGATTTGGGGTGCAGGGCACCATTAAACTCCAGAATTCCTCCAAATCTTGTGACGGGAAGCTGTCTGGAAGCACTTGGCTGCTCTCCACCAGCCCTTCCCTCACACATGACTTCACCCTTGTGTTTTCTTCTCTTCTTTCCTGTCCTGCTTCTCATCTCCTGCCTTCTGGGGCTGTGGCACAGCTCTGGCTCGGCATGGGGGGCACTGAGCCCCCGAATTCGGCACAGCCTGCAGGGCAGCACGCCAGCCAGATGTGGCTGCTGGGACACAGGAGCTCTGGGGGCCCTGCAGGGATCATCCAGCACGTGCTTTTTCCATGTAAAAGAGCAAGGGAAGGCCAGGGCTGTGCTCTGATGGAAACCAGACAGCCCTCGGGTATCCACTGGAGTCCAGGCTCAGGAACACGTTGCTTCTGCCTGCTGTGGCTATCCCAACTCCCAGGGAATCCCTGCTCCTGTGAATAACTCCAACTGATTAAAAAAATGGGCTGTGAGGGCCAAGGCAGCACGTTCCTGCCTCCCTGGCCCCCCCAGGCCAGGCCGTGCTGTGCGGGTGGGACAGAAGTGGGGCCATGTGTGGGCTGAGAGGGGCTGGGCTCTGAAGGTGGGGTCCACAGTGCAGAACCCAGAGTCCTGCAGGATGGAGAACACCTCCAGGATCATCAATCCAACCACTCCCCAGCACTGCCAAGGTCACCACTGACCGGTGTCTCCAAAAGCCACATCCACATGGCTTTAAATCCCTCCAGGAATGGGGCCTCCCCTACTGCCCCAGGCAGCATGTTCCAATGCTTGGCAATCCTTTTCAAGGAGGAATTTTCCCTGATAACCAACCTAAATCTCCTCTGGCACAATCTGGGGCCATTTCCTCTCATCCTGCCCCTGTTCCCTGGGAGCAGAGCCTGACCCCCACCTGGCTGCTCCCTCCTGTCAGGAGCTGTGCAGAGCCAGAAGGTTCCCCCTGAGCCTCCTTTTCTCCAGGCTGAGCCCCTTCCCAGCTCCCTCAGCCTCTCCTGGTGCCCCAGCCCCTTCCCCAGCTCTGTTCCCTTCCCTGGACACACTCCAGCCCCTCAATGTCCTTCTTGTTGTGAGGGGCCCAGAGCTGCCCCCAGGGCTGGAGCTGCCTCAGCAGTGCCACCACAGAGGGACAATCTGTTGGGTCCTGCTGGTCCCACTGTGGCTGGTACAAGGCAGGATGCCCTTGGAGGTGCCCTTGGCCATGTGGGCACACTCTGGCTCAAACTTGTCCCCAGAGCACTCAGACAGGGCTTGGGAAGCTGGAGCTGTGCCCCTCACATGTGGAGGGGGAGGTGGGGTGGGTCCTGCTCAATGCCTCTGTGAACCAGCTTCATTCCCATCAAAGTCTGGCCCAAAGCGGTTCAAGGGCACTTTGCCAAGGCAAGGGGTGAGGAGGGAACAAAGCTGGACTTGTGGTGGACTCGGTGCTTTGGACATGCCCCTGCTGCCCCCAAGGCCAAGCATCTCTGACAGGGAATGTCCTGGTTTGCTCCAAAGTCCCCACTTGGAACCAGGAGTGAGCCCAAGCAGGATTGGAGCTTTCAGGGCTGTGCCCACCCTGCCAAGCCCTTTAAGGAAGCAGGAGGGAGTCAGGTGCACACATGGACACACCTGACTTCTTCCCAGCTCTCAGAAGAGGTATTGCCAAGCCCTGTTTCTCCCCCAGCCCTTCTGCTCTCTCTTTTTACCTGTCCTCCCCCTCCACCCCGTGCACAGAGCACTGCTGCCACTTCTGTTTTACTTCCCCAGAGACACCAATTCTGCAGCCATCACGGCCAGAGACGCTAATTAAATTGTTCGAAAATCCAATAAAAATGCTTTATGAGAGTGTCTGTCATTGGCAAAGGTTTAGGGAAGAAAATTAGGCTCTTCCCAAAGCAATACAAAAAAAAGTCCATCCTCCCTCATTAAACCCTCAATGTATTTCACTGTAAATTGTTGCTGGGTGCAACAAATTGCAACTGGTCCAGTGGGGGCAGTTTCCTCCTGCAGAGCTGGTGGGGAGGGCTGGGGATGTTTTTTGGTGAGGGTTGGAGGTGTTTTCTTCTGTCCCTGCTCTGAATGACAACTCAGGCTCAGGCATAGGCTGGGCTGGACAACCCAGACCCATTTATAGATTTTCTCATTCCCCAGCCAGTGCCAGAGAGGATCAGTAATGCAACCAATTAAGAGGATTAAAAGCCATATTTTTTATTTATTTTTTGATGACAGAAGCACTGCCAGGTCCTGTGGCTGTGATGAAGGTCCCCACGCTGTCCTTGTCCCAGACAGCTCAGGGATTGATTCATACAGGGGATTATTGTCCTGCACATTCCCTCAGCTCTCAGTGATGCACAGCAAGAGGCCAAGGTCTCCTGTAGGTCTTCCCAGCCCCAGGAATGCCATGTTCCACCTCATTTTCTACCCTTTGTGCACCAGAGGATTCACATTTATCCTCACAGAGGGCAAGAGTGTCTGTGCTCACTCTCTGGACCTAGGCATTTACTGGAAATGCTGGCAAATGGAATTGGCTGGCTTGGGAGGGGCATGGCTGGGCCACTCTGGGAAGACTTAAAAAACCCAAATACCACAAGGCTTATGATGTAAACACTCCAAGAAGGCGAAATACTCTGTAATTTCTCTTAATTATGCAAATAGCAGAGAGAAGAAGCTGTCAGGAGCACATTTCCCACCCAGAGCAGGGAGCACTGTGAGCATGGGACACGTTGGCAGCACGGGGGCTAGAGCAGCAAGCCAGGCCCCTGAGGTGGAGGTTTCTGCTCCTGTTTTGCTGCTTGTGCTGATGGAATGACATCTCCTGAGGGGAAATGTTCCAGAAAAAGCCAGGGCTTCCCATGGCTGCTGTCAATTCAACAGATGAAAGCCAAAAAGAAGGGGGTCCAGCCCTAGGGCTCTCCGGTCACCTCATCCCAGCAGAAGGTGGGATTCTGAATGCAGGGAGAGACAGACACTCCATGGATCCTCACTTCATCTCACGGGGGTTTCAGCTCGCTTCCTGTAGGAATTTGGATGCAGGGTCACCCCTCTGAAGCCCCTGGGAATAGCTGCTGAAATCAAGCTGCCTGCTGAAGCCCTTTTGTTCAGCGAGGCTCCTGCTAGGAGAGGCTCTGCTTTTATTTCAAAGACTCAGCAATTTGGATCGGTTTAACCTTTTCAGGGTTTCCTGAGCACAATAGCACAGATGAGCTTTAAAGCCTCTTCAAGAGCACAGGTTGAAGCTGGAGACTTGGGGGGAGGGAGAAGAAGCCACATCAAACCAAGGAGCCGATACTGTCACTGCCAGACGTGATTTGCCTGCCAACCCCCCCGAGAGCCTCTGCTGAGGCACAGAGAGATGGGTTTGCTGTGAGAATCAGGGCGCTGCTGCTGCTGTGTGTCCTTGTCCTGAGCACAGGCTGCTCCAGCGGGCCCCAGGGACCACGGAATTCCACCCAAAGCCATGTCACGTGAGAGCCAGGAGACGGAAGAACAGTCCACAGGACATCGATGAACCAACAGAAACATCCAGCTGGGTGTGAGGAGGGCAACAACACAACCCCAGCCCCATCAGTCCTTCCACTGCCGTGTCCCACTACTCCCATGGCATCTCTGTTGCCACATTCTCTTCACAAAGAAAAGCAAGGCACAATTCTTCCCAAGAATATTTCTGAGATTCACATTCTCTGAACATCAGAGAAAGGGAGAACACAATTCTTATCACTTGCTGTGCCTGTGTTGTGCCAAAGCAGAATGCAATATGGAGATTGTTTACCCAAAGTGAAGATGTTTTGTTTCCTTGGCCTATCAGGGCCAAAGTGTGTGTGTGTGTGTCAGGACTGTCTGCTGACAGTCACAAGGAAGTCAGGAGTGAGTGTAGTACTGTGCAGTTGTGTGCAGAGTGAGTACATGGCAGATTCAGTTTAGATGCAATGTATATAGTATAGTATAATAAAATAGTATACTATACTATATACAGGATATATTATACTATACTATATACAGGATTATATTATACTATATATAGTATAATATAATAAAGTAATTCATTAGCCCTCTGATAACTTGGAGTCAGATGCATCATTCTCTCTCCCTTCGTTGGAGTTGCCCTTCCTTCGATACATCTCCGTGTCCCCTCTTCCAGACCCAACTCCCAGCTGCACCCCAAGGCTTTTCCAAGGAGCAGAAGTGCATCCCGGCCCCCCTGGGTGGAGAGAGGGGCTGGAAATACCCCGGAGAGCAGGGGCTGTGCGGAGCAGGGCAGCGTTCCTTTGATGTTGGAACAACAAAGGCGGGTGCGGGAGGGAAAGGTAATCGGGATGCTGGGAACAGCGGGACGCATTTCAAACGGAGCAGCGAGAGCTTTGAAGATCAATTCCTCCCGAGGAAACAAACTGCTCTTCCCGGGCTCCTCCAAAGCCCCCGTCCTGCTCTCCCTCTGCCGAAGTTTCTGGAGCTGGCCTCTGTTCCAGGCGATCTTTGGGAAGCTGTTTGTCCCCGGCTGGATGCGGCTCCCTGGGGAGCCAGGTGGAGGCTGGGGCTGCTCCTGCTGCCCGCTGAGCAAAGGCAGGGAGGGAGGGCAGGAATTATTCCCGGGTCACATCCCCCTCCTGGCCCCAAGGTGAAGGGGAAAGCCGCTCAGAGCAATTATTTACAGAGCAGTTGATGAATGTGCTCCCAAGGTGGATGCAATCAGGATGCCTTGCAGAGGGAGGGAAGGGGGCTGGAGCTGGGGAGGGAGAAAGGAGGAGACCCCCAGCACCCCAAGGACAGCAGCCACTGCCGGGGTGAGAGCTCAGCTCGAGGCAGGATTATTCCAATTCCTGGATTTCCATCATCAGGAAAACCACAGCTTTTGTGTTTGTGTGTGTTTTTAAGCAAAGATCCAATTCTGCATTCTCAGGACTCCTGCAGCCAGGGCTTAGGAGCAAGCAGGGAATGCTCTCATTAGCTAAACCTTTGTTAACGCTCACTCATATCACCTCGTTTAGATTCACATCAACGGAATTGGCTTTTTTGGAACAGCTCCTTGAAAAGGGGGGAAAAAAAGCCAAACAACCTGTTTTGTGTCAATGTATTCTAAGCAAAATATTTTGAGCTTTCTGCTTTGGTTTATTTACTTTGTGTGAGCTTTTAAATCAGACACAATTAACACAAAAAACAGCGAGATCTTGTAGCTGTCAGGAAACACTTCAGTTTTCCCTTTTCATCTGCTGAACATTGATACATGAAAACAATCTGCCCCTCCCTCCACTGTTTTGTTTTTTTTTCCTTTTAAAAATCATCAGCAAGGTTCAAATGGGCCCTGGGATCTGCCCAGGGAGCTCCCCTTGCCCAGATGCCCCCATCCTGCACCCACACCTTGCTGGGGACATGGCCAGGTTTACATTCCCCCAATTGCATTATGTTTGAGCGGTTTATGATTTGGATTTTCATGCAGAGCAGCCTGTTCCAGCTCCTCATAACAAAGACAATTATGCTAAGTTTATTGGATTTGCATTCAGGGCTGATTTGTCAGAATTGTATATTGGTTCTGGGAGATGGAAGGGGAGGAAGAGAGGGGGCATTTGCTTTTCATGAGGACAGGAAAAAAAAAGCCCAGTATAAAATTAATTTCTCTGTTTCACAGCGCCTTCTTGATGCACAGATTCCTTCCTTCCTTCCTTCCTTCCTTCCTTCCTTCCTTCCTTCCTTCCTTCCTTCCTTCCTTCCTTCCTTCCTTCCTTCCTTCCTTCCTTCCTTCCTCCCTTCCTCCCTTCCTCCCTTCCTCCCTTCCTCCCTTCCTCCCTTCCTCCCTTCCTCCCTTCCTCCCTTCCTCCCTTCCTCCCTTCCTCCCTTCCTCCCTTCCTCCCTTCCTCCCTTCCTCCCTTCCTCCCTTCCTCCCTTCCTCCCTTCCTTCCTTCCTTCCTTCCTTCCTTCCTTCCTTCCTTCCTTCCTTCCTTCCTTCCTTCCTTCCTTCCTTCCTTCCTTCCTTCCTTCCCTCTGTGCCCACCCCCTGGTGAAGGGCAAATGTGACCAAGGCCAGGCCACCTCTGAGTGCACACTTACAAAGAAATCCTCTGGATGCAGTGAGCTGGCTGCTCCAGGATTTTGTACCCCACTGCTGCACTGGAATTCCCACTGCCAGAGCTTCCAACCCTGTTCCAGGCACTGCCAAGCCATGGTCTCCCTTCCTCCTGGAGCAGACAGCCCATGATCCTGGAGAACATGCCAGGTTGGCTCCTGTCCTCTTGGAAAGGGCTTGAGGGTGTCTTTGTGTCACCTGCCAGAAGAGCTCCTCCTTAGAGCAGTGCTGAAGCCAGGCAAAATGTCACCTGGCAGGAGATCATGGAATCCTGGAATGGTTTGTGTTGGAAGGGGCTTTGAGGCCCATCCAGTCCCACCCCCTGCCATGGGCAGGGACACCTCCCACTACCCCTGGTTGCTCCAAGGCCCATCCAGCCTGGCCTTGGGCACCTCTCACAATATCCCATCTGCATCTCCCATGGAAAACCGCAGTGCTCTGACAAATGCAGGTACCTCCTAACTGGTTTCCTGAGTTTCCCACAAATCCCATTTTGCTTTACTTTAGTTTTTCCCATTCCCAAGGCCCCATCCTCTGTTTGCACATACCCTTGCTGTGCATTTATTGGTGCCATCCCAGCAGTCTCCATGGCAACCTGGCCCCTCACAAGGCACGACACTCCTGAGGTCCTGGCAGTGAAGTGGGAATGGTCACCCATGGAAGAGAGACAGAGCTGGACCCATTCCCTTTATCAGAGATACAAATGGCCACATTTTTATGGCCATGTGTCTCCTCTGGCTCTGAAGGTGGGGTCCACAGCGCAGAATCCAGAGGCTTTTAGGATGGAGAACACCTCCAGGATCATCAATCCAACCATTCCTCATCACTGCCAAGGCCACCACTGACCTGTGTCCCCAAGAGCCACATCCACATGGATTTAAATCCCTCCACGGATGGGGCCTCCCCTCCTGCCCCAGGCAGCCTGTTCCAATGCTTGGCAATCCTTTTCACAGAGGAATTTTCCCTGATAACCAACCAAAATCTCCTCTGGCATAACTGGGGGCCTGTCCCTGTTCCTTGGCAGAAGAGCCTGACCACACCGAGCTGTCCCCTCCTGTCAGAGAGTTGTGCAGAGCCAGAAGGTTCCCTCTGAGCCTCCTTTCCTCCATGAAACCTTGAGTTTCATGGGTGTGCAGTGATCACACTTAGAGCACCCAGCTTGGGAGGCACCAAACAGGGCCAGAGAAAGAAGAGGAGCTGGACAGATAATGATACTGATATCCTTTGCCAGGGCAACACAGGAATTTTGGGAGATGAAAGCATATATTTATTGCCGTTCCACAGCTAAAATGCTCAGTGGAGTGCACAACCCTCCCTACAGAGTTCATGGAATCACAGAAACATAGGATAATATTCTGAGTTGGAAGGGACACTCCAGGGCCAACTGCAGCTCCTGGCCTGGCATGGACAACCCTAAGAATCCCACCATGGGCCCTAGTTCCTGCTCCTGAAGCATTTCTCTTCCCAGCCAGAACACTAATGAAAGGAGGCCTTGAAAATGTGGTTAAACAGCAGCCTGGGCAAGCTTTAGGCACAGGCTGTAGGAAGGGTTAAGTGATCCGAGTGAGTGATGTGAATCATTAACGGCAGTGGGTGGATCCTATAGCGGGAATAAGAGCCGAGGCTGTGCAGCCCACGGCTGTGGGGGCTGAATGCCGTGGATCTGCCCTCTTTTCCCAGGGGATCATCCCCGGGGTGAGCCCACACCACCTCCCCCTGCTGCAAACCCCGGGCTGAGCGCAGGGAGAGCTTCCTGTGCTGCCACAGCTTGGTCAGCTTTGGTTCTACCAACTACCAACACCTGAAGATGCTTCCCAGCAGGCCTGAGTGGAGCACTCTGATTTTTGGGAGAGGACAAAGTGATCTGGTTGCTCCAAGAGGCACAGGAAAGCTTCAGTGGTAAAAAGCATATTTTTTCTCTTTCAGCAAATATTCCTGTGGACATGTGTGGAGTGGGGATTTGGATGTTCTGGCCCATCCCTCCATCCCCTGGTGAAAGCCAAGAGGCTGCCTCACACAATCCCTGCTCCAATCCCTGCTCCCACAGCTGCTGCTTGAAGCAGGTGGCACAAGCCCTGAGATGCCACCCAAAGAAAGGATCTGAGGGAAGAAGTCTGGTTAAAGAAGACCAGCAGGGATGCAGAAAACTTCTGGGTACTCCAGAGACACTTGGGCTCATCTTTAGGAGCTCTGCAGGTGCAGGAGGTGTGAGCAAGGGGAGTGAAAATGTTTTCTAGCCATCTGTAAGATTGTACAGGCACTTTTATCCCTTCTGCCCAGGGGCACTGCTCCTCTGCTCTGGCTCAGAGCAGCCGCTGTTCTCAGAAGCCAGTGTTGGAGCAGCTGAGCAAAACAGCTGCTGGAGAAGTTCTGGGTGCTCTGCCTCTGGCATCCTGCTGAGAATTCCTTCTGTGGAGCTCTTTCCAGCTGCTCACCTGCATTAATGCAGGGATCCAACAGTTTGGCTCCATGGTTTATTAAACTTCCCCTCTTCGTGACAAGGTGTGAACCTGTGCTCTACAATAATTTTCCAAAGCTTTTACATGCCAGGGAAATTACCAGCCATGGAGCCCTGAACAGCGGGGGAAAGAGCAGGCTTCCCATTAGGGATGAGCAGATGGAGGAGGCAGCAGTGTGTGAGGAGCTGGGCATTACAGAGCCTGAGGAAGCCTGGGCCAGGGAGCTGTCCCCTGGACCACTGTGGGATTGTATCTCAGCACCTGCTCACGTGCTGCCCAGGCCAGGTGTGCCTCCAGAGGCTTTTCCCAGTGAAGATGTGGCCAAGGCATTGCTCCAACAGCACTTGGTGGTTCATTTATTCATCCCCACCTTCCACTCTCCTCCTCCTTCCCGAGTCACGCTGCCCTGGTGCTGGCAGGACACTGATCTGCAGGCTTGGCTCGCTCCTCACAGCTTCCAGGTGGGTGTTGGTGCTGTGGGACTGATCTGCGAGTGGCCACCAGCCAGATCAGTGACTGTGCTGTGTCACACCTGCGTGTAGGGTCTGTGGGTGGTGCAGCCACCACTCTGAGCCAAAGAGCCCCTTTGTCACGTCCTGGGAATCGCAGCCAGCCCAGGACCCAGCCCCTCCACCCCCTGCCAGCACCTCCAAAGGGTGTCTGTGCCAGAGCCATACCCCAGATGATGGATGAGAAGGGAACAGAGGCAGGAGCAGCAGGAGAAAAGGAGAATTTCAGAGCAAGCAGGGAGGCACACAGTGAATAAAAGCTGTGTTGGAGGTGGAAAATGACTGATTCAGGGCTGGTAATGGCATAGAAACACCTGCAACCTTCTCCTCCTCCTCCTCTAGAGCCCAGGAGCTGGCACTGCTCAGGGAGAGGGCTCTGTGTTGGATGCAGCTGGCATAGGTGGGTGGAAAACATGCTCCCTCCATAGGTGTTCACAAGGAGGGGTGGCAGGGCTGGCTGAAGCTGTCCCATGTCACCTCTGGGCTGTGGGGAGCACATAGGGCCAGGAGGGTCACTGGGAGTGGCTGAGCATGGATGCTCAGCTGTTTGTTTCCAAGCTGTGCTACATGGAATGATGCTGCTGACTTCCCAGCACTCAGAGCTGAGCAGTCTCTTGGGAATCCAAGCCTCAAGATCAATCCATCACTTGCCCAACTTGTTGCTCTCCTCATTTCTCTGGTCCAGGCCAAGCAGCAGCAGGGAAATGTCAGAGTTTTATCAGCAAAACCCAGAACAGAGAGAGCAACATGTCCTTTGGTGGAGCAGGAACTCAGCTGTGGGGAGGAAAACAAGGAGAAGGAGCTCCTTGGGCTCTGAAACATGAAGGTGTGAAAGCCAGGCACCATATAAACATCACAGTTTGTTGTGTGCTTCCAAATCCACAGTAAGACCTACTCAGGTCGGCTCAGGACAATCCAAGGAATACACCAGCCATGGACTCAAGGTCCTTCCACTCAGGAAGCAGAGACCTCTCCAGCTTCATCTTGCTGCTGGCTCAGCCAAAACAGCCTGCAAGATCTCTGCTGTGTCATGGGGACTTTCTTCCTGGCTTTCCCCACGCTGGATTAGTTTAATTCCATTTTGGCAGTAGCAATGATAGAGCACAAGCTCTATCCTCACGTGTTCCACATGGAGCTGGGAGGGTGTGGGTTATCATCCTCACCACAGGCCTAACTCCCTGCTCAGCCACTAGGAGGTATTTAAGTCAGATAATGGATCCTGGTGACCAAGAAGGGACAAGGAAGGGGGAGTGGGAAGCAGTCCGTGCTGTACAGTCCTTGTGGCCACAGTCCTTAAAGAGAGAGCAGTCACCTCGCGAGAGAGACTGGCTCAGGATTCCTCTGTGGAAGAAGGACCACCATCTGGAGCTGTCTATCTCCAAATACAGGAGCCCAGAAACCTGGTTTGCCTGGGAGTCTAACTTTAGGGGAAAAGGTAGGTGAGCTGGATCCGACTTCATCAAATCCCAGACTGGTTTGGGTTGAAAGGGGCTTACAGACCATCTCAGTCCATGGGCAGGGACACCTTCCAGCATCCCAGATTGCTCCAAGTGCCTGGAACAGTTCTGTAAAGGTCAGGCAGCTCCTGCAGTGATTTCCTCAGGGACGTGGCACAGGCTGTGTTTTGTGCTGACACTCCCTGAGTAGCATTTGCCGTGTGAGTCAGGGGATATTTAAACTGCTCATTTACACAGTGATCTCTAAGAATAACCCTTCCCAACAAAATGCCAGCAGGGAGAAAGGCCAGGAGGAGACAGGTGGTTCCCTGCATCCATCCTGTTGTGCTACTCTTTGTTTGCCCAGTGTTTCATCTGCTGTCCTGGGCCTGAATTAACGCCTGAGACCACAGCCCCTGCTCATGTTCCACTTCTGTAGAGAAGTGTCTACAGCTGAGGGCAGAAATGAAAGATTCTTTTCTGGATGAAATCCTGGCAAGACATCCTTGAGACCCCACAAAGCTGCTATGTGCCTAACAAGTGACAGTCCTCTGCTCTGGGCCACCACAGCCCATGAGTGCCATTAAATATCTGCAGCTCATATGGCACCACACCCACTCTGTGATTTGTGCAGGGATCACTGCAAGGACAGGAGGACTTGGATCAGCTTGGCTATACAACCATATCCATTTGGTCACAATGCTCAGGACAATTCCTTGTGACACAAAGACTTTTGAACATCCACTCCCCAGTGGACCACACACTTTTCCTTGAGCCTTTGACCTCCTAGAGCTCATTTGGTCTGGTCTCCAGGAAATTACTTGGATTGGAATAGTTTTACTGCTGTTCAGGAATTAAAATGAATGAAGTGTCAGCAGGTAACTGCTGGGACTGCTGCCTGTTTTTCCACAACTTCTGTTAATCAGGTTATTTTGGAAACCTCTGCAAAGAAACACTGTTCACTCCACCCTCTTCTGCCTCATTTTGCCCAGTTTCGGCTCGTAGCAAGTACTTTGGCAGCTCCATTTCCTTGGCAGCCTAATCAGATCCACTGGGAATTACAGAGGAGGATTCAAGTGAGGTGAAGGGCTGGGAGTTCAGCTTCCCAAGTGGCTCCTCTCACAGGACATGTGGAGGAATCTTCTACAGCCTGATCTTCTAGACCTGGGATGGGTATAAATCCCAGGAGCTGCTGACCTTCCAGTGTAACCTCTGAAATGTCCTTTCTCCACAGAGCAAGCTCGGGGCAGTGGGGAGTGGAGGCTGTGCAGGAAGAAGCCAATATGTATGTGAAAGGGTTGGCTGTGCACATGGAGCATGTGATGGATTCAGGAATATCGCAGAAGAAGGAGAAAAGGGTTGAAAGAGTCATTCTGGCTGTAATGAGAACCAACCTGCTCGCTGTGTCTGCTGCAGCAGAAGGTGACTCTGAGGAGCCTCACGGGCCAGTCCCTGACATCACAAAATTCTTGGAATCATTTGGGTTGGAAGGAACCTTAAAAATCACCCAGTTCCAACCCGCTGCCATGAGCAGGGACACCTTCCACTAGACCAGAAAGTTCAATGGAACGAGCTCTGCTGTTTGGGATGAGATTTATGAGGGGGGCCCTGCTGTTCCTGTGGTTCACAGCAAGGATGGCTCTGGAGCAGCAAGCTCTTGTTTGTGGACAGCTCCAGATGGTTCCTTCCAGCAGACACCTCTTGGGACACAGCAGGAAGATGTGAGTGTGTGAAGGATGGCAAAGTTTCAGAGAGGGCCCACTTCCCCCAGCACCAAAGGCTCAGCCATAAGCCTGGAACAATTATTCTGCAAAGCCAGCCTCTCCCAGGCCTCATGCTGGAATCAGCAGAGATGTCCTCCTCCATCTCTGACCACCTGCTCCTGGCTGATGGTGGCCAGCCCACAGAGGAGCAGATGGGAGAGAAGGAGGCAGAGCCTAAAAATAAAGCTCATGGGAGCAGGATGCAGCATGCGTGCTGCTGCTGAACGGCTGCGCTGTCCTGCAGGGTGGCACGGATCCAGAGGCTCTGCGGGAGGCTCGGAGCCCTCCTGGTGGGATACACCCAAACCACAGCAGAACCCACACTTCCCACACGCCATTCCACAGAGAATGGCTTTCTCCATCACCAGCACAGCTCCAAGGCAAACTGGGCAGAGAAGCCAGATCCAAGTGCCAGCTGTCTCCAAGAGCTTCCTGCCTCCCCGCACGGCTGCTGTCAACACGGGCCAGGCTTGGCCAAGAGCAGCATCTGCACGAGGGCGGGCCGAGCCAGGCTTTGATGGAAGAGGGAAAGGCTGGGAAGAGCTACAGACACTTTGGAGCCGCTCAGGCACAATCCCTGGGGAACATGAGTAGCCATGACCAGCCTCTTTAGATCAGCTTGCAGAATCATGGATCACAGAATGGTTAAGGGACCACAGTGGGTCACCCTGCTCCAGCAGCATCATCCCAGAGCACATGGATTGCATACAGATGGTTCTGGAATATCCCCAGAGAGGAGACTCCACACCCTCTCTGGGATCTGTTCAGTGCTTAGTCACTGCAGAGGAAAAAAGCTCTTCTCACGTTCAGGTGGAACTTCCTGAGCATCAGTTCCTGCCTCTTTCTCTTGTGCTATTGCTGAGCACCACCAAGAAGAGCTTGGATCCAACCTCTGGACACCTTTCCTTCTGAAACTTACCCCCTACAACAAATTAGGACAAGACCTTGCCCATCTTGCCCCACAGTGAGGGCAGCGTGGGCAGCCCTGTTCTGTGGCACCGTGGTGGATTCTGCAGGTGGATGAAAGCCTGTCTGTGCCACAAAATAAAATCCAGGGACGGAGCCCCTCCAGGAAGGCCAGTTCAAAATGCAAGGAATGTTTCCTCGGTGTGAGTTTTGTAACATGAAATCTGTGTAGATACTGTGAATAAATAAATGGAAAACAAACCTACAATCTTCTCCCACTTCAGCTCTTCTGCCTTCCCTTCTCCTGGGGAATGGGTTGGCAAAACAGACCACACAAAGCAGACACCAGTTGGATTGCTCAAGGCACTACCAGGAGGTGCTCAGATAGAAAGGCATTGGGAACACCTGGAGCCAATTGGATAATGAAATGTAGCAAAAGCGTGCCTTCTGCCAGCACTCAAAATCCATGGGGTAAATCTCTGCCTGGAAACAGCCTGGCTTGCCCAAAGCTCTGGAGGGCATGAACCAGCTCACAGCTGGTTGTCCTGTGCCCAGCTCCAGGTAGAAGGTCAACATCCAGCTGGATGGTCTGTGTTTCCCTCAGTCCCTGAGGAAGTTTTGAGCAGGAGTAAAAGGTCAGGGGGTGAGAGAGGAGAACAACAAAGGACAGAAAGGACAGTGTGACACACACCAGCTCTTCCTTGCTCTTCCTTCCTTTCCATACAAATCATCATCCTTCCACAGTTCCATCCACAAAGGTGGGAATGATCTAAGAAGCACTGATAAGAAGGGACTTTTCACAGGGGCCTGGAGTGACAGGGCAAGGGGAATGTCCTTAAGCTGAAGGAGGGAGGCTTCAATGGTCTATTGGGAAGGAGTTCTTCCCTGTGAGGGAAGTGAAGCTGCCCAGAAAAGCTGTGGCTGCCCCTGGATCCCTGGAAGTGTCCAAGGCCAGGTTGGGCAGGGCTTGGAGCAATCTGGGCTGGTGGAAGGTGTCCCTGCCCGTGGCAGGGGGTGACTGGGTGGGCTTTAGGGTTCCTTTCATGCCCAAACATCCTGGGATTCCACAAAGCGCATTTTGCCAGCATATATCCAGACAAATATCTTGGAGAACCAGCTCATTGAATGTGCTTTGGGGCTGCCCAGAGAAATGATCCCTGTGCCACTTCAGCCCCTTCCTGTGCTCCTGCTCTGACTCTACCCAACAGCACGTGGAGCTGCCATTGGTTCCAGGAGGCTCCCACTGTTCTGGGCATGGAACATCCCTCCACTTGTCCACAGCCTGCCAGGCTGGGATGAGTCCTGAAAAAACTGTCCATTCCTGCTGCCTGCTTTGGGCTCAGCTTGTTGCTGATCACATTAACAAAAGCAGTGACACAGCATTTCCAATGGATGTCAGGAAAACATTCCCTGTGTTGGAAGAACATGAGGCTTTTTGTGCCCTGTACTTGAAAATCAACTGAAATTTAGTTCACCATGATGAAATTTGCTGTTCTCACAAAATCCAATTCAGATTGGATTAAAAGACGTGTATTTTTTTATTACTGCTTCCATGCAGTGGTGTTTGTGAAGGTGCCTGCATTTTTGGTTTTTTCCATAAGTGATGGGAGTTTCCATGAACTGTGGCAGATCTCTACAGCTAGGAAACCAGCAGGAGCCAAGCAGCAGGTCCTGGGCTGAGCTCCCACTGAGCACCTCCTCTAGAACAGCTCCAATCCTTGTCATGGGACCACAGGAATTGCCAACCCCAAAATGTAAAATGAATTTGTGAAACCCACTGCACTGGCAGGGACTATTCCACCGTATCCACCTTGGTCCTTTGGAACTTCAAACTGCTGCTGTGGAGGTACCAGGCTTTCCACATTGGAGTTGGTTTCAGCAGGAAAGTTCTGCTGTTGCTGCACCTTCAGCTACAAGTTCAAAATTCCTGGAATGGAAGTGGAGGAATAGAAGGGAATGTCGGATGGGGCTTGGAACAACCTGGTCTAGTGGAAGGTGTCCCTCACAGGGGGTTTAGAAATAATTGATGTTGAATTTCTCTTCCAACCCAAACAGCCAGGATGGTACAGCCACCATCCTAAGCAGGCAGGGAGCAGGGAAAGTCATGGGAACTGACAACTTGAGGTCTCCTCAATCCAGGAAATACACTCAGGAAAAAAAGCAAAATTCCCAAAGTGATGATGGGCAAGAAAACCTCCCATCCTTGGAAGTGTCCAAAGCCAGGCTGGATGGGGCTTGGAGCAACCTGGGATACTGAAAAGTGTCTCTGCCCATGGCAGGGGGTGGAACTGAGTGATTTCTTCTAATCCAAAGCATTCCATGAATATATGATTTTGTGATCTCTCCTACAAGCAAAGATAGACTAAATGACCACGCTGCTTCTTCCAGCCTGATTTTCCTAGTGAAAAAAAAAAAAATCCCAGTGTCAAAGACCGTGATAAAAGGATCAAACCCTCCCTTATCAAGCCCCTGAGCAGCCACCCTCGATCAGCAGAAGGGAAGGTGTTGATTCCCAGGCAGAGCCAACCTGTGGATCCCTTCCAGCTGCTCAATATTCCAAAGCCCCAGGTGCCTCCCCATGCCCAGAACTCGTGTTCATGCCTCGCTGCCCCAGATCAGCGAGCGAGAGCCTCTCCTGCAGCAGCTGCACGGGGTTTGCCGGAGCAGCTTTGGCAGAAGCTCCTTCCCTGTGCCTGCTAACAACACATCCCCCCTGGAGCGGGCAGCACGCTCCATTTCAGCCCTTCTCCAGCCCCGTCGCTAACGAAGCCCATCCAAAGCAAGGAGTAATTGTGTTTGCAGGTGACAGGGCTGGAAGTGCAGTGCTGGGAAACACATTCTTGGCAAGGAGTGCCGGTTCGGAGGTGAGGGAGGGCAGCCAATTGTGAAATCCCTGGCAAAAGGGTTTGTGTCAGAGCAGTGCTGCTCTGCTCGGCCCAGCTGCTGCGGAAAATGCCGGAGGAGTGTGCCTGTGGGAATGCAGCAGAGCTGGGAAGGGCTGCACCGGGATGGAGAACCAGCATCCAGGGCATGGCAAAGCCTCCTGTGACAGCTCTGCTTCCAGCACATCCCCAGGTGTGCTCGTGGATGCTGGAGCCATTGCTCTGCTGGAAAAATGGGGCTGAGCAGAGTCTGCCGGGAGATTTGGGGATTTAGGAAGCCTGGCTGGAAGGTGGATGGAGGGTGGTGCCCAAGAAGGGCTGCTGTTGGGAGAAACACCTGGATTCAGGCTCTGGGTTCCAACCCTGAGGTGTGTGCTGGTGATAATCTGGTGCAATGATGAATAAAAGCTCCCAAATTGTGCTCTGGGATACTGCAGTACTGGGAATGCACCACCTTTATCAGGTGGTCAAGCCAGGAATTTGGTGTCTGTTTCTTACCTCAGGAATATGCTCTTTTCAAAGGAATACATTGCTGGAAGGACAGGAATACATTGCTGGAAGGACATGAACACATTCCATGGGAGAGGCACAGACAGACCTCAGAGAAGGAGATGAATGGGGAGCAGAGGTAGAAGGTACTCACATTTCTATGAAAAAAAAAAAAAAAAAACCCTCTGGATGAAATTCCTCCAGGGCCCAGACCACAACAGAGAGGATGCTGCAGACGCTCCAGGCTGGGCTGCACTTCTGTCTTGGATTTACCAATTTTTAACAGCACACGGTGGTGCTGGCATTGCCTGGCACCAGTGGGGCACCTGGGGCAAAGATTCCACATGTGAAATACACAGATGAGCCCCTTGGAGTGCAGTGTTGAGCACCATGGCTGGAGGAGAGAGGGACACGTACCATCCCTTCCTTCTGTGTCTTCTAGCCTGGTCTTGGAGATAATTGTGGGCGTGGATTCCCCAGGTTTATTCTCTTAGTTGCATCTCCCTGGTTTTTCCCAGTTTGCATTTGAGTTAATGCATTTGGTGTTTCACCCCACTGGGGACTGAGGCTGGTCCTTCTTCCTTCCCCACATTCCAGTTATTCATCTGCAGCAGGCCACAAGTTTGGCTGGAGTGAGGGCAGGGGTGTTGTCACCTCATCAAGGCAGAGATGTTGTCCTGTGCCCTTTCCAGAGTGCCCAGCACATTTATGGTGCCAGAGAAGTAATAAATAACCACAGTGAGTCATCCAGAAGTGCCCCTCGGTGAGGACTCAGATCCCACTGGGAGGAGAAGCTTTCCCTTGGGGCATAACTCTTACACACGAGCTCGTTATTGCAGAACAATTCCCTTCAAGGCTCCATAGCCTGAACTCCATTAAAATGGATGTTCTGGCAGTGACTGATGAATTTAGAAAGCAGGAGCTGCACTCTGCTTCCAGCTAAACACGATGGAAATCCAGGGTCACTCCCTGGCCTCATTCACACGGGGCCAGAGCGATTCCAACTGCAGAGCTGTGAAAATCCACACTGCCACAAGCACAGACTCCTCATCCACTTGCCAGACACCGTTTTTGCCCTGAATTCCACCTAAACCAGCAGACATTTGCAAAGATCTGAAGGCTGGGTTGGCACTGGGTGAAAGAAGGGATGTGATTAGAGGGGCAGAGAGGGTAAAACACAGCGGTGTGAGGTCCTCCTGCCTCCTGCCAGGTCCATGGGGGAGGAGAAGGGAAACAGCCACTTTCTGTCCCATTTAGTTGCTACTAAACGTTGCACAAGTGAGCATTAATGAGATTCCAGTGAGCAGACATCCCGAGGAAAAGGCTCTCATTTGATCATGGGGGCCGGCTGCTGAAGACGACCTCAGAAAAATGAGAAATATTTTATTAATTGAGGTCTTGCACATTTGAAAAAAGCCTGACTTTCTGGCAAAGGAGACCTTGGAGGCTCTCATCTGCTTTAGTGAGCCTGCTGGGTGAGGGGCAGCAATTAAAAGCACTTTGAGGAGAGGAACAGCACTTTAAAGAGCTGTGGGGCTCTTGGGAGGGTGGCATGGGAGGAAATGGGGGAAGAAAGGGAGTGGCTGTGTCCATCAGCACCGGCTGCTTCCCATCAGGAGGTGTGCCACACCTCAGGATAGCAGTGCTGAGCAGGGATGCTCCTTGCTGGAGAAGGCAGGATCCCCTCTGGAGCACCGGGAGCCTCCGGAGGCAGCTGGATTTAGCAGCACTGAAAATGAGGTGTCGCAGGTAATGAGCCAGCAAGACACTGGTGTAGGACAAGGGAAGGCCAGCACAGGGTGTCCAGAGGCGTTTAAGTGCTAATTGTATTGCTGGTGATTAACTACTTCCACAGACAAACCTCTGCTGTTAACACAGCCCTCCCTCTCCTGGAACCTTGTTCCCGCCTGCTTAGCAGGGCTGGCTCTTCCAAAGGGGTTTGGCCCCCACAGCCCCTGGTTTCAGAGGAATTTTGGGCAGATCCCAGAGCTGGCTGCCCAAAGCTTGCTGGAAATCCAAGTCAGAGAGGCCAGCAGTGTGAAACCCTTCTTTACAAATCCCCTGTGGGAGACCAGAGCAGGGCCCCATGAATGCAGCTCTGTCCTCTTTTGTCTGTCCATTCCCAGATCCACATCAAAGAAGATATAAGCAGGGAATTTCTACAGTAAGTTGGTGAGGCCCTGGCACAGGGTGCCCAGAGAAGCTGTGGCTGCCCCTGGATCCCTGGAAGTGTCCAAGGACAGGTTGGACAGGGCTTGGAGCAACCTGGAACAATGGAAGGTGTCCCTGCCCATGGAAGGAACTGGATGAGCTTTAAGGTCTCTTCCAACATGAATGCAAATAACCAGTTTTTAACTAAAGAGAGGTGCTAGTGGGGTCTACACAACCTTCAGAACCTCCCCTTGAGCTTTTCCTGGCAGCTCTGGGGAGGAAGGCAAGGTAGAACCCTCGCTAGAAAAGCAAGCACAGGAGTGGGGCAGTGGGAACACTGGGCATGTTCCTAGGAAGAGGCTGGTACAGAGAGGAAATGAGGCAGGAGGGAGAAGTCAGCTTCCAGTAAAGGCAAATTCACAAAGAGGCTTTTCAGGACCAATAATCAATTGTGAGGGGACAACAAATCAACAAAGGGCTGCTCTGGAGGCCAAGGAAGGGAGGGCAGGACCGCCCAGTGCCTGCAGCAGGTGCTCAGAAACTGCACCTGGAGACTCCAGCATTCCCTGCCAATCTGTGGTGAGAAAACAGGCATGTCACAGCCATGGTTAGTGGCCCAGATAATCCATATCCCTTTCCAAAGGAAGAAAATCCTAATCCTCTCTCCTCCTTTCCCTATTAGCTGTGTGCAGGGTTTATAACCCCTGAGCTCTGATGGTGCTGGAGGACCCCACAAGTGGCACTGCCAGGGATAAGGGATTCCTCCTCACCCTTTATCAGAGGCCTTAAAACAAGGGGAAAAGGGTGGGGGATGAGAGGAGGTGAAATGAAATGAAAACCACAGCAAAACCACCCCGTTTCAGTGTTCCCAGCAGCTGGAAGCCAGGCAGAGAAGTGAGTGCTGGCTCTGCTCCAGTGTCACATTCTCCCGGAGCAGGAGCGGGTGGGACTGGCAGCAGTTTTCCAGCCTAACCTTCTGCCACAGCAAACACCGAGAGCTGGAACAGTCCCTTCTGAAGGTGATTAATGGCAGGGAGCTCCCGGGGGGAACTCAGCTGTGGCACGGGCTGTCAGGGGCAATGGAGGGAGCGGTATTTAACTTCCAACGCATCGCAGATGATTTCCCTCTTTTCTCCGGGCTCTTGTTCCTAAATGGGTGTCTGGGAGTGACAGGAATCCTGGCCAAATGCATGGGAGAAAGGTGTTTCTGCCACTCAGAGGCTGGGCTTTGCTTAAAAGCAGCTGGAAGGATCAGGAGGGGATTCCTGCCTCCCAAAAGTTCTGATTTGCATCAAGACAATGCTGAATATGGGACTCTCTGGAGCTCAACATTGGGAGGACCAACAGAGGATTCCTGCCCCTCAAAAAGTTAATATTTGGATGGAGAGAAGAGACCAGTGAACAGTGTGTGACTTTTGGAGTGTTTGACTTTTGGAGGTACTGGTCTCACTGGGGCTGGCTGGGAGGGAAGTTGGGTTTTGGAAATGGAGCCAAGTCTGTCTCCCATCACACCCTGAGAAGTCCAAAATAGCTCAAGTTCTCTCTCAGGGCTGTCTCAGCCCTGCCCTGCTGAGGAGACAATAAATAAAAAAAAAAATTCTGATTTTCGACTGAGCCATATGGTGTCCAAATCTGCATTTCCCTTTTCTCTTTCCAGCAACTCCCCTGCTTTCTGTCCTCTCTAAAGACTCTTTGTAGAACCCTTCCAAAGCATTGCTGTCATGGGAGTCACACCCAGTTGCTAAGCCCCTGAGGGTCAGAATGACCCCCACATTGCCCCTGGCACCTCTCTGACATGGGCACCTGCCTTTCCTGCCCAAGCCCAAGGGCAGGCTCTTCTTCCCCAGAAAAGGCCCTTTCATCCCTAAACTCACCTTGCCTTGCAGTCCAAGCGGCCTGAAAAGGTGATGACATTGGGTGCAGTCCAGCAGAAACATGGATGGAGGTCCAAAGAGCATCAAACCTCGTGGCAAAATAACCTATTACACTCCAGCCAAGAGAAAGTGCACAAAAATAACCTTGGAGTACCCTGATGAAGACTCTGAGGTGAAGGGTTGGCTTTGTTTTGCTCTTGGGGCAGAGAGCAAGTCCTGGAGCTGAGTGCAGGGGAGGGAAATGCCATGGAAGGAGGGAGGCCTTGAAAAATCAAGGAATCATTATCCACAAAGCTTCAAAAGCCCAGCTAATGCCTTGGTTCCTCCTCCACCCCATGCCCTGTTTTTCCACAGGTTCCCCTCCACCCAGCACAACCTTGCTGTGCACTGTGATTATTTCTGGCCCTTTCCCAGTGGTTTGTGGCATTATTTCCATATCACTTTGTTGGGATTGCAATTAGAGCCCATCCAGCCCTGTAATGGCCATGATCATCCCTGGGGGAGGGGGAGGTGCAAACAGCTTTTCCAGCTCCATGTTTCTGCAGTTCCAGCTCCTCTGGCTGACCCTGGAGGTACAGGCACTTTCCACTTGCTAATCCTGCTGAAGGTCAGGCAAGAGATGGAATAGCCCAGAGGCTGGAGGGAAAATCATAGGAGAGTGACTGCAGCTCCTGGGAAAGGTGAAAGGCAGGGCTGTTGTGCCAATATATGTGGGAAGGGCAGGGGATTAATTTAAACAGGGGAAAAGATGGGGAGAGAAAAGAAGAGCTTTTTATTCTTTTCATTGAGCTGTTAGACCAAGCAAGCTCCAGAAATTCTGAGGATATCAACCCCCAGCAGTTGGTTTTCCCTCCCAGAGCTCCTTTACCATCTGTTACACACTGCCCAACCAAGCAGGAAAACTTTGGACCTTCCCCTTTGCTTCCTGCTCTGTCTGGGCAGAGCAAAGAGAGGAGCAGTGCTGGTGGTGCCAGCCTTTAAAGCCTTTGGATGGAGGGCATGGAGGGCACGGAGCAGACGCAGCCATGCCCTGCCCACCCCTGCAGCCTGGGTGCTCTGCCATGAGCCAGGGGAGGGGCTGATTCCTGCTGGGATGGTGTTTAAGGAAGAGAAATGCTGGTGATGGAGGAAGAGCGATGATCTGTGAGGCTCAAGGGCCACACAACACCCAGGGGGAAAGATGGGATAAGTGGGAACAACACTGTGGGGATTCAGTGTTGAATCCAGAAAGGGGCCTCTGGAGAGGAGTGGGTTACAAGGAATTGTAGTGATGGGAAAAGGGGGAAAGGCTCCAAGGGGGAGCTGAAAGATAGTACATTTAAATGGATATTGGGAAGAAATCCTTCCCTGGGAGGGTGGGGAGGCCCTAGCACAGAGAAGTTGTGGCTACCCCTGGATGCCTGGGAGTGTCCAAGGCCAGGCTGGATGGGGCTTGGAGCAGCCTGGGATAGTGGAAGGTGTCCCTGCCCATGGCAGAGGTGGGACAAGGTGATTTTTAAGGTCCCTTCCACCTCATTCCATGATTCTGTGATAACTCTGGGAGAACATTTGCTACAAGGAAAACAGTTGGGTTCATCTGCACTGGGGTATCCCTGTAATTATCTACACAAGTAAATATTCTTGGCAAACATGAGGACATCCAAGAGCAGGGACATTCCTGGGTCTGCAGCCTCGTAAAGTCCCAGTTCACTTCCAGGACGTGGAGCTCACTTCCAGCACGTGGAGCTCACTTCCAGCACAAGCCCTGGTATGGGCACAGCACAGGCTTTGAATTAACCACGTGGCTGAGCACCAAGCTGGAGGAAAATCCATCCCATTCCCCAGTGTGGGGAATAAGAGCCATAAGGTCCACCTGAGACCTTTCCCTTGGCCCTGGAGTCCCTGGATACAGCAGGAGGCTTTGTGCTGGTGTGCAGGAGGACTGTGGAAACCATCATGGAGACCCTTCCTGGAGAAGTGAGAGGTTTCCTGGGGCTGCTCAGGGGGATGGAGGGGACTGTGGTTACCTCAGGGTCCAAAGAGAGGGAATTTTTAAACTTTGGGCTGAAAATATAGATTTGCTACAGAAACTCCTCATTTCAATATGCAGATTTCCCAAAGCCCATGTGACAAAGATGAGGGAGAGGCAGACTGGGGAAGGCTAGAGGGATAATGGGGAAGTCAGACTCCAGCCCCTGCTGGATCCCAGCCTGAGGCATGGGAAGATGCAGTCACTTCTCTCAGCTCATCTGCCTTCTCCACACAGCTAAACGTGGGGGGACAGGGGGAGAGGAAGAGGAAAGCTCCTGACCCACGGGATGGAAGGCACAGCACTGAAGTTGGATCCTTCACACTCGAGCCTGGTTCCAAGTTAAATAATCAGCTGGAGCCTCCGCACGGCTCCTCCAGGCAGGGCCTTTCCCTGAGGTGCTTTTCCACCTCCTGTTTTATGTGAAAGCTCTTGCAAGCCCTGCTAATCCAACACAGGGGAAATGCCAAAACTGTGAGGTGTTTTGCAACCCCCAAATCCTGTTCCTCACCCGATCCAACCTCCAAGACAGCCCAGACTGATCCCCAGGATCCCCTGAGCTGTGCCATGGGCTGCCTTCATCCATGGACTGCAGCTCCCAGCACCTCTGTGCCCCAGAGCATCCACACCAGCCTAAATTAGTCCAAGATTAATTCAGCAGCACACAGGAGGAAGGAAAGCCCTCAGTCCAGTCTGGGCCCTGAGCACAGCCCAGTTTTCCATCACCTCCCCATCTCCAAGTCACACATTTCCCCCTCCAAACCAAAGGCAGAGGTGGAGCTCGGGAGGGAAAGGCACTCCCAGGGGATGGAGGGGTGTCATTTCTAATTCCAGGAGAGGTGACTTTTGGGAGAGAGGAGGAAGTGCAGAGGAGAATGATGGCAGCAGCTCCATCCCTCTGCTCGTTGCCGTGGAAACAGTGCGGGTACCAGCCCAGGGGTGCACACACCTTTCCAGGCCGCCTTCCAAACCTGGGAGCAGGGGTTGGAAATGGAGCTTCTGCATTCCCTGAGCTCTTTAATATTCCCCTGGAGCAGGTCATTGTCTCTCATGTCAGGTAGGAGCCTTTCCTCCCCCTCCTGTTCCATCGGTGGAGCACAATCTGGAGATAAAGTTCCTCCGAGGGAGCCGCGGGGAAGGAGCCTGTCCTGAGCCATTCCCACTGACTTTGCCAAGGTGATCATGTCCTTCCGCATCCAGAGGATTAGGAGCAGGATGGAGCACTGGGAGTTGTGGATTAATGCCTTCTCTTTCCAAGGTCAAACATGGAGATTTGGGGCTGAGATTTGATTTGGTGCCTTCTGCGGGTGCAAAAGCTGGAGCTCCCACTCCAGGGGATGATGGTATTTCCACAGATCTTTGATCCATGCAAGTCACTAAATCCCTGTGCTCCCCCTCCTGCAGCTCCTCCCAGCTCTGGCAGCAGCACTGGGTGCTGCAATGGGACCAACTCAAGGGGCTGGAAAAGGGAAAGGAATTTTCCTGGAAGAGCAAAGAGAGGGAAGGAAAATCTACAGATAAATTCTCCCTCTTCTGGTTTCAGTTAACTCACTGCGAGTGAGCAGCACACTTTAGGGGTTATTTGTGGTTATATTTTCCAGTTTGTCTAAATAAATAGCTTGGTTTTCAAAACACAAACATGTGAAGTGGCAGGAAGTTTTGGCTTTCTCCGTGTTTGTTTAGTAGCACAGCTCCTGCTGCCACGAAAACAAACTCCAGCTACTTCTGTTTGCTGGGAAAAGACAAAGTGCTTTCAACAGGGATAAGGAGAGGCAGCCTTTTACCCCAGGAAAGGTAAATGAAGGCATGGAAGGGAGTAAATTAAGATTTTCTGTTGATCATAGAATCATGGAATGGTTAAGGTTGGAAAAAACCTCCAGGATCTTCGAGTTCAACTTGTGACCAATGCACAGCTTGTCACCCAGACACATCCAGGCATTCCTTGGACATCTGCAGTGATGGGTACTCCAAACCTCCCTGGGCAGCCCTTGCCAAGGCCTGACCACCCTTTCCATGGAGAAATTCCTCCTGGTGTCCAAGCAGAACCTCCTGAAGCATCCCGAGGCCGTTTCCCCTTTTCCTGTCCCTGTTCCCTGGGAGCACAGCCTGACCACCCCCAGCTGTCCCCTCCTGTCAGGAGTTGTGCAGAGCCAGAATGTTCCCCCTGAGCCTCCTGGTGCTACAACCTATCTCTGGAAGCTTCCCATTGCTCACAGCCACCTCTCCTAATCCGAACCCACCTGTGTTCATACCCAGAGACACACAGGGATCCATCGGAGCAGGGACGGATCTGGAGGGCACTGGCATCCAGCAGAAAAGGCTGAGTGAGTGATTTAAAATTGTTTTGTGATGTTTATGGAGCTAAGGGGGGGTTTGATGACTGTCCATAGCCCATTCCCACAGGGATTGTCACACCAGGTGGATTTAGGGAATGGTTCTTCATAGGGAAAAATTGAACCGGGTCTATTAACCAGGGGTTCTATCCCACCATCACTGCACTGAAGGGTGAAAAGAGCCTTGCTCCTGTTCCTGGAGGATGGGATTTAGACACAAACAAACCCTCTCTTCCTTTCCCCCCACAGTGTCATTATGGGATAGAAGGGAAGACGAGGTACAACACAACACTTAAGAATGGAATTGTCAGCACTGTCATGTCTCCCACCTGCTGCCATCTCCTAGAAGATTCCCCAGAACCAGGTCTCAGAGCTGGGAGGACACTAAACTTCCAATCTCATTACAGCTGGAAACTCTGGCCTGTTAAAAGTCAGCTAAAGGGATTTTTTCAGAATTTAAAGCTGCATTTTTTTTCCCAAATCTGCCCTAAATTTCACCCTAAACCTTTTCTATCTTCTTTTCCCGTACTATAAAGACTCTTGTATTTTGTTAGACCAGTTTCAGCACTTTTTTCCTGACTGAGAGGGGAAGGAAAGAACATAATCTGGATTTATTGGCTGTCGGGTGGGATTTATATTCAAATTGCTCTTTCTCTCTGTGGTGCCCCCACAATTCCCATTGCAGGCAAGCTGAGATCCTGTGTTTTTCTGCTACCACCCCTGTGTATGATGGGGGAGCACCACAAACCCTCTCTCTGTGACCTTAGACCTGAATCACAGCGTGGGGTTTTCCTTCCAATGATCCCATCAGCCTCTGGAGCTTTGGGAAGGGCCATTCCCACCTGCAGCTCTGGGTCTCACATTCCAATAAAGCTGACCTGGACTCACTGGGGACTCTTCCTTCAAACACCCTCAGAGGAATTCGAGTGGAGTTTAGGGACCAGGAGCATCCCAGGAATGTCCAAAAGGATTTTGGGGCTGGCCAGCTCCATGGCCACTTCCTACCTGTATCCCTCCATTTCCCTCAGAGGAATGTTCTATCCAAACTGAGTGAAGAGGAAGAGCACCCACAGCTCCTGTCTGTCTTTGCTGGGGATGGGGAATGCAGGTTTAGTGCTTCCCTCAGACTGAGCTGTGTCTTCTGCTTCCTTGAGAATGCCCAAACACAGATGAATTTTGGAGGAAGCTTCTGGGAAAGAGAGGGATCATGGCTCAGTCTCCAGGCTCAAGGCAGGTGACTGGGGAGTGACAAAGTCACCATAATTAGAGGAGGGAGAAGGAAAAGTTTCCCCATTGTGACTCCATGGCTTAGGAGTGCTCAGAAGAAAAAAATCTGTTTCTAAACTGCATAACAAGCATTTCACAAAATCCATGGAATAAAACAGAGCAAATGTGCGTGGATGGGAGTGAGAGCCCTGGATCTCTCCTCTCCCAGCAGATCCCTCAGTCCCTCCAGGCTGTAAAGCACAGAGGGTTCCCCAGGCTGGGTCTGTGCACCGCCCAGACTCTCAATCCTCAAAGAACAAAAGTTCCTCTCTGTTCCTTTGTGCAAATAATAAATATTTGCACAGACACGCTCGGAATGAGTCCTGCATGGAAAGAGCAGCCGGTTGTGGCTCCTCTATTGCCACAGCTCAGCTGGGTGGAACTGGGGCTCACCGAGCACTGACACAACTCAGCAGCTCCTGAAAACACTGGGAATTTACACCTGGGGATCCTCACTCACTCCTGGAGAAGGGGTTATTTTTACAGAATGATGGAGCTACCAGCAGCAGGAATTGCAGTGATGATGATGATGATGATGATGATGATGATGATGATGATAGTGGTGGTGATGTCTCCATTCTGTATAATTCCATCCATCCAAACATTCCCAGGCACTGAACACATCTTAATCTGCACAGGGATCACTCCCACCACTACAGGTAACTATCAGAGATCTGACGGGTCCAGATAAAAGAAAGGTAGGATTTTTAAGCAGAAACACAGTATTTTTCAGTAATGACCCCATTTTTTTCTGTACTGGGAGGAAAAACAGCTGGAACAGCTTTTTGTGGCTCTCTACTTTCCCTCTGCTTGTGGGTTCCAGCCCATTTACTCTGGGTTTTACACACAGGGAAATGATACCTCCTGTTCTTTTCTGACATCCATCAGAGCTCTCCTGAACAGAATTTGGAATATCACATTGCGTGGGGAGCACTGCCTTTTTAATCTCCAGTGTCTGGGAGAGCATCTGACATTCCAGGGACATACTAGACCTGTGTAGAAAGAGGTGATCCCTCCTCAGCTCTGCTTTTTGGGAAGCTTTCGAAGAAAAAATCAAAACTGTGGCCCTTCATAAATCCAGATTTCTCTAAATGCTGCCTGCTCTAACAGCCCTTGGAAGGCAGGGAATCACAGAATCAGGGAATCATTGAAGTTGGGAAAGATCTCCAAGATCATCAAACCCAACCTGCAACTGAATATGCCCATGCCCACAAGACCATATCAGCAAGTGCAACCTTATCTCATTTTTGAGCACTTCAGAAGATCTGAGGATGTGAAGCTCAGGGATGCAGGAGATCCCAACTCTCCAGCGTCCACCTCCCCACATCCTGGCTCCAGGAATCACCTGCTGGAACAACACTGGATTTTGAGGTGTTGTGCAGTGTTTGGTCTCAAAGCTGGGGTAGGAGAGAAACCCACCAGGTTTCTTTTCAGGGAGAGAAACCAGCTCCACACCGAGACAGGACAATGTGAGAAAGGCTGTGGGAATCTGCTTCCCATTTTCTGCACTGCCATTCCTGGAAGGCTCAAGACTCCAAAAGATGCTCCTCACCTTAGGATGACCTGTGCCTCACAACTGATGAAAGCTGGCCAGGAGTCTCCCATTCTTTGCTGCTGAGTCCCTGAGCACCTCTGCAGGATTTCCAGTGGCCACATCCAGGAGACAGACCAGCTCCCAGGAGGAAGAAATCCCAGGAGTAACAGAAGCCCAGCAACGTCTCCATTTAACACCTTTGGACCACTGTGCCAGATGAAAGATGGGGGATCCACACATGAGTGATGGAGATGCATTTGGGTTTGGAGAAGGAGAGATCTGCCATCCATCTGCTGGAGGACATCTGTCCACCCCTCGGTGGAAGCTGTGGCAGGATATCTGGTTCCAGCCAGCCAGTCCTGCCAGTTCCTGACATCTGCTCCCACCTACCTGCCGTTCCCAGAGCATTGGGAAGAGCTGCTCCTCTTCCCAGCCAGGGAAAAGAGCAGCAGCAGGACTGTGAGAGAGCAGCAGAAGCCTCAGAGCAATAATGGCCCCATTCCTCTAGGTGGAATTTGCAGGGTGACTAAGAGTGATAGCAGCTATCAGCTGCTAAGTGTGAGCAGCTGGACTAATGACTTGTCCTAGCGAAATTCCAACTTTTTTTATTCATGGACCAATGCAAATGGCAAATGTAGCCCTGGCATTTGCTCTAACTGCAGGGTCAGAGCTGCTCTCTTGTGTCCAGCATCCCAACCACTGGCATGAGCTCCAGGGAAGCTGAGAAGTTCCCCAGTCCTTGCTGGGGGCAGGAGTGGATCTGTGGCTGCTGCAGCTGCCTGGGCTGGGTTCCTGCCCAGAACATTGATTAGAGATTAAATGCTGATTATCACAGTGCTTGGGACCTGCCTGGTGACAGCAGGAGGAAGGCACCAAGAGCCCATGGGGGGTTTGTCCCCAGAATATAGGACAGTTCTGGGAAGGCAAAGTGACTCAGATTCCTGCTGCTTCCTCCTCTGTAAGGGAACAACCTGTTAGTGCTTCCTGCCAGGAGCAGTGCTGGAAACACAGGGAGAACCCTTGCACAGTGTGTATTTTCCATGGATGCATGCTCCCTTGCTCAGTCTTTTCCAAGCTGTCTCAAAGGGAGAAGGGATAAGGCTTGTTCTCTGAGTGGCTGCCAGCTTCCAGTCCCTCTGGCAGAGTGGGAAGCAGAGCTCCAGCCCCTCAGCACCTCCTGAAAATTCTGCTCCATCAGGCCATGAGCAAATATCCCCACCCAGAATGCAAACCTTGAGATACCCAACTGCTGTGGCCAAATTCCAGCAGGTCATTTGGGAATGATGCTCACCAAATCCTGGTGATGCTGCCTGTGCCTGCCTCCTCTTTTCCCACATTTTGGACAGAGTTTCTTAAAACATGCATTATACAGCAGGTGTAACACATAAGGAGACACTGGAGCATGAGGCAAAGAACAGTTCCTGTATTGATTTGAATTCTCCCAGCCACATAGCTGTTGCCATAAATTCCTGTGACCGAGGGAATCTGTATTTCAAAACACACATTAGAAAAAATATAATTGAAATGGAGAGACCAAGATAAATTTGTGTTATCAGGTGCAGTTACCAAGGCAGTAAATCATTGTCACAGCATAAGCTCTTATCCATATTTCCATATTAACACCAAACTTGGACTCGGGGCTAGCGCTGCTGCACAGAAAAGGGATCAGCACATCCTGATGCTGTCTGGAGCTGGTGGCTGTCACCAGGGACTGAGTGGAGCCAGCGCTGTGTCCTCTTCCCACCGGGATTTGTCCCCACACTGGAGCTGCTCTGCAGTGCTGGGGGAGTGAACACTCCGAGCTATTCCCAAGCTGCACCCTCGCAGCTCATCCATGGAAAAACTCTGCACCCAAGGGGGACTGACACATGGTGGTGACCCAGGGTGAGCTGATGACCTTGATGGCAGCCTCAGCCTGCTCAGGGGACAGACAAAGATCGGCTAAGCTCAAATCTCCAAGCAATCCCAAAGGTTTGGCACAAAACTGAAACCTAAGGATCTGTGCTGGCTGCACTCCCAGGAGAAAAGGCAAATCCCTAACCCTGTGTGCCCTGAAATCATGTTCCTGGTGCCTCTGAGCCCTCCAAACCTCCCTCCTCACAAATCCTGTCCCCCCTGTAATCCCTGTCAGAGATTGTCCCTGGTACCTTCTTCCAGAGGGTCCCAGCCATCAGCAAACCCTCTGCCACTCCCCAGGCCCATCCTGAAAGATTCTGCATTGCTCAGGGAGGCTGGAGGGACCAGCCAGGCATTCCATGACTGCCCTCCTTGCATCCCCAGCCCAAAAAAAAGACCAAATTAAAGTCTCTGCCTATGTGGGAATCAATTATAAATACCAATAAATGGAGCCAACATTTGGTTCCACTTGAGATAATGTTTTGGCCACAGCTGTGCCTCTTTACAGTCAAGACATAAAACCCTGGTGAAGGCTCCCTAATAAACACCCTCATCTTTAAAGGACTTAAAGCTTCACAAAAAAAAGCTGTGTTAGTTACCAACCTGATTGATACTCATTAAAGTAAAGCTGAGATAATTCTTCTTTAAAATGAGTTGCCACTAGGAATACACGGATGGAGCTTGGGCAGTGTCATCATTTTTCCTTTCATTCCCTTGCTTTTTCTGGAAGAGGAGAACACACACATTTCAACAGAGAGAATGCTGTAAAATGAAGAAATATTTTTTGGGCAAACTGTCAAGGCTTCACTCCGAACCCTAAATCTTCTTGTTGAAATCCAATGGTTTTCCGGTAAAACCTGTTGGCTCCTGACAGGGAATTTTTTTTTGTGCTACTGGGTCAGCACTTTCCTTGCATAATGTCCAAGCAAATGACTGTTCTCTGCCCACATTGTGATGCCTTTGGAGGAAGGGGATGCAGTCACAGAGTCCCTGCTTCCCATGCAGGCCCTGTGCCTGCTGAATAGAGGACAGGAATAGTGAAGGCACCAGCATAAAAATCACCATAAAAAAATGACAAGGGCTGCTCCTGCCCCTGTGTGCTGAAAATTCCACTACCTAGCCATTATTCCATTGTATCCTGGTAAATTTGAAGTGCCAATCTATTCCTAGAGCAGCCTTGGCGTGAGCTGAGACAACCCCTATGATTAGTTTTATTCTGCCTAAACCCAGAAGAAATTGCAGGGGGCGATCCCGCTGGATGAGCTCTTTCCATTACCTTCAGTCATCTCCATAAAATACATGAGGAGACTGCAGGAAGAGCTTTTTCTTGTCTGCAGCTTCCTCCTGAGGGATAGTGGAGGGGCAACTCCCATCTCTGCTCTCCGGGACCATGGACAGGACCCCAGGGAATGGCTGAAGCTGTGCCAAGGGAATTTAGGTCAGATATCATGGAAAGGTTCTTCCCCCAGAGGGTGCTGGCACTGCCCAGGCTCCCCAGGGAATGGGCACAGCCCCAGGCTGCCAGAGCTCCAGGAGCCTTTGGACAATGCTCTCAGGGATGCACAGGGTGGGATTGCTGGGGTGTCTGTGCAGGGCCAGGAGCTGGATTGATGATCCCTGTGGGTCCCTTCCAGCTCAGGAGATTCCACGATTCTGTGACTCCATGATTTGAGCTTGAACCTGGCATAATTTGAACATGACTTTTAGTACTGAAAGTGGAATATCCATCCAGGATGGAGGTAGAAGACCTCTGGAAAAACCACAAGTCCCTTCCAAGCCAAACCCAGGTAGGGGATGGGATACACTTGGAATGTCTCTTTCATTTTCCAGTGGACAGTGGAAAACCCTCAGGACCTGCTGGAACTTCTCACAGCAGAACAAACACATGAAATGGGGGTTATTTATTTTTGATGGGCTGGATGAGGTCCAGAAGTTCCATCTGTCCTCTTACACCTCCCCACACTGGAGCCAACCCAGCCAATGCCCTCTTCCCTTCTCTTGGACACTTGGAAAATTTATTCCCCTATTTCCTGCCTGAGTAGAAAAAGCAAAAGAGAAACTTGCTGATTGATTTGAGTCTCGGAAAGTCCCTGTCATCTTGTTTGATGACTTCATTGCAGAAATGAAATAGGCAAGGGAAAAGCAATGTTTTCAAAACAATTTGGAGCAAGAAGAGGAAGGTAGTAGGAGGGGAGCCACGGGAAGTTGATGGCCTTTATTCCTCAATTCCCATGTTGTGCCTGGCTTGCTGCAGGCTACAGAGAGAAAGCAAAATTGTTATGATTCTTATTAGCTTTTATTTTATAAAGCCTGGCCCACGCTCTGTAGGGGTTTCCAGCTGGAGCTGCAAATCAGAGGCATGGCTGGCGCCTGCCTGGCCACCTCATTGTCCCATTAATGTCCCACCTGTGTGCAGGGAAGGGGACTGGTGTCGTGCTGCCAGCCAGGAGCGAGGTGGCTGCTTGGGGGATGGTGTAGGAGCGACGGGGGATCGGGATGGACGGAGATGAGAGATCTCTGAAGGCAGGTCTTGGAACTCGCGGTTTATTGCAAAGGGCCTGGGTGCAGGAGCCCTGCTGGGAGCTGCAGCCACAACTCAGAGCAGGCCCC
Source organism: Passer domesticus (assembly GCF_036417665.1). Classification (NCBI taxonomy): domain Eukaryota; kingdom Metazoa; phylum Chordata; class Aves; order Passeriformes; family Passeridae; genus Passer; species Passer domesticus. Next base: position 20,046,800 of record NC_087484.1, read on the forward strand.
AAAGAGAGACAGAGACAGGTAAAGAGAGTGGTAAAGAGAAAAAAGGCAAGAGCGTGGTAAAGAGGATGAGGGAGAGCACAACAGAGTGAAAGAGAGAAGGAGCGCGAGGCTCCCTTTACAATACCATAAATCTTCCTCTGTGTTGAATATTCTAATTCTCACTAACCAATCTAATACAAGATACAAATCCTACAGCATTTACATACAGCCTATAAGAATCCTTACAATACCATACTGTGTTACATTTTAAACCCCAAAAATGACTCTTTGGATCCCTTCTGCCAAGCCAGTAGGGTCTGCTCTGACCCCTGGACCTGTCTGCAAGCAGAGGGGATTGTTTCATCAAAAGGGTCACACCATGAGGCAGCAAATAGCACAAAGCACCGTGGTGGAAGAGGCTGTGTCCTCCTAGGAGGAACACCGGCTCCAATGAATTTGCAGCCTAAATGGATGAGACAGATGTAGGGTGGGAGAGGGAGCAACAGCCAAAAAAGAGCTGGTTTTGTTCAGCCCCAATCTCCAGGCAGGCAGTGATGGCTTTCTCAAGGAATACAGGTGGGATTTGCACCAAAAGGAGATTCCTGGCTGTGGGATGGGAAGTAGCTCTTCTCCAAGGAGCTGTTCCCAGGAGTGAGACTTTAGTGATGCTGCAGGCACAGCTCACAGTGAAAGAAACAGCCTTGGGAGCACTGGGAGTGGGGCTTTACCTCTGCCTTTGGCAGGATCCTGCATAAACCAGTGATTGCTGTTCCTGAAAATCTGCTCTTCCTCCCCTCCAGGTCATTCCAGAGAGCTGGCACACAGCCCAGATTCCTGCACGGGACTTGCACACAGCACTCCAAGAGGGAAATAGTCCTTATCCCAACCTAAACAGTCAGGAACTCAGCGGGAGCCATAAATATGCCAGTGCTCCACTTGCTTTTTTAGGATTAAAAAAAATCTTGAGAAGACACATTTCTTAGTAATCATTCCTGTGCAGGAGATAGGAGGCAGATTATGCTAATTGCCAGCAGAAGCGTAATGCTCAGCAAATCCCATCAAATTCCAATATGCTCCCAGACACATTCCATTTGCTCACGTGTTTATTTGGGGAGGATGCTGACAAAGGAGAGATATTTTTTTTTTAGAGCAGAATTCTTGGATTTTGACTGTAAATGTGGCAGGAAGCAAACACACAACCTGCATGGATTTCCTCCTAGTGAAGGAAATGCAGTGAGATTACTCAAAACAATTCCAATCTGAGAGCTCAGGGGAATGGCTCGAGGGCAGCCCGAGGAGAAGGAGATGTTTGGGTGTTGTAAGAGAAAGCCAAGCCCAGAGGATCAATAGCAGCACCTTTTTAAGCAATGGCACCATGAGAGGCATTGATGCCCACAGCAAACACAGGGCTGGAACACGGGAATGTGTGCTGTGCCTCCGGGAAAACTGCACCTCCCACTGCAAAGGGGTCACACAGCCCGAGGGGGCTTGGTTCCAGCACTTCCCCTGTGATTGCAAGGCTGTCCCGAGGGACCAGCTGGGAATCACCACAGCTGACATGCCCTTCTCCCAAGGAAGGAAAGACTCCTTGCTGTGTCCATGCCAAGGCGCAGAGCTGCTGGTTCGGGTGGGAGAGAGTGTTCAGGCAGTTTTACAGAAATGTTGAGAAAGACCTCCAAGGTCTGTGAGCCCAGCACTTCTCTGTCCACCACTGAGCCACGCCTCAAGTGCCACATCCACCAGTCTGCTGAACACGTCACAGAATCCACAGCCACAGATTTCACAGAATATTCTGAGTGGGAAGGGACCCACCAGGATGACCGAGTCCAGCCCTTCAGGGAATGGCCTGTTCTGGGATCAAACCCTTGGTGTTGTTAGCTCCATGCTTGCCTCCACTGCTGCCCTGGGCAGAATATCTGACCACTCTTTTAGGGAAGAAATTTTCCCTGATATTCAGCCTGACCCTCCCCTGGCACAGCCTGAGGCCGTTCCCTCTTCTCCTGTCCCTGTTCCCTGGGAGCAGAGCCCAACACCCCTGGCTGTCCCCTCCTGTCAGGGAGTTGTGAGATAAGAAGGTCCCCCCTGAGCCTCCTTTTCCTTGGAGTTCCAGTGCTGAGCATCCCAGCTGTCAGCCCTAAATCCAAGCACAGGATTTCCTGCAGCAGCACTGAGACCCACTCCCAGCAGTGACCCGGGGTGCTGTGACACACACGAGGCCTTTCTCCAGCCTGGCTGTGACACCAGAGCTGTGCAGCCTGATCAAGCAGCTGTAGGAGAGGGGAGATCTGGTTAGTGTGCTGGTGTCTGAGGCCCAGATGCAGGGAAATGCATCGTTAACCAAGGATGAAATGCCACCATCACACTCTGCTCCTTCCCACTGTTATCTGCTGCAGTCACACTGGGGCTGCTGCTCCCATCTCTCAGTGGAACTTGTCTGCCTGATTGCTGATTTACCTCTCAAGCATCACTAAACCAATGACAGTCACCACACTGCAACCCTCAAGGCCAGTTTTACTCACCATACAGGAGCACAAACTCAGATTTCAGTAGATTTGTGATGGTTCAGTTCCAACAGATCAGGGAGGTGTGATGCTGCTTCATATTTAGAGTCATGGAATCCCAAAATACTCTGGGTTGGAAAAGAGCTTAAAGGCAATCCAGTGCCATCCCTGCTATGGGCAGGGACACCTTCCACTAGCCCAGGTTGCTCCAAGCCCTGTCCAACCTGACTTTGGACACTTCCAGGGATCCAGGGGCAGCCACAGCTTCTCTGGGCAACCTCTGCCAGGGCCTCACCTCCCTCACAGGGAAGGATTTTTTAGCTCAGACAATTTATCTTTCTGCTCAGGATTTCCAGCTCAGAGCCTGAGCTGCCAGTATTGAGTCTCCTCTTCTTTATTAAATAATTACTGAACCTTCAGACTCCCTGAACAAATCTCCCCTGTGCCCCGTGTGATCAGCTGGAGGCTGCTGTGTTGGCTCCACCATGAATAGGAACTCTGGAAATAATGCACACCAACACCTCGTGAAGGCAGCTGCAGAGAGGATTTTCAAGGCATTTCTTTCCAGAGGGAGAGATCCATTTCCTTTCTCATTACCTGGCTCTGTGGAGAGACATTGGGCTCTGCATCCGCAAGCAGACCCCCACTCCTGCCTCCAGCATGCCCAAGCTGCTTTTTGGAAAGGCCACAGGTGGGTGTTTACAAGCACAATACCACACACTCCTAACAGGACAAGATTGGGAGTCCTTGGAGGATTGCACGGGATAAAAACTTACAGGGTAAAAACTGATCCAGAAAATGGAGAGATAAAAAGGATGGGTGACCTCCTGATGCCATTGCTACCACCAGGAACAGGTGGTGAGGGCCTGGGAAGATGCCTTCACTCTGCTTTTACCTCCAGGACATTGTTTAAGGTGCTCTGGGCCTTATCAGGGAGGCTCTAGGATGGTGCTGGATTTTTTTTAACCCATGGAATTGGGTTCAAGGCAGGTCTTTACTGTGAGGATGTTGAGGTCCTGGCACAGGGTGCCCAGAGAAGGTGTGGCTGCCCCATCCTTGGCAGTGTCCAAGGCCAGGCTGGACAGGACTTGGAGCAACCTGGCATAGTAGAAGGTGTCCCTGCCATGGCAGGGGTGGCACTGGATGAATTTTAAGGTCCCTTCCAACCCAAACCATCCCAGGATTTCATGACATGCACTAAGGTAAAAATCAAATCAAGCAAATCACTTTCTTTGCGTGAAATAAATAGAAATCCCCAGGGAAAGGCAGATTTACTTTTATTCCAAAAAGCTTAAGGCTAATAGTAGAGGTCAGATGAGCAGTTCCTTTCCTGGACAGTACTTCTGTCCAGTGCACTGGAACAGGGGACACTGACACTTGTCTTGAAGTGACAGATTTATTTGCCATAATTATGGTCAGCTCCAAAGAGATCGGATTTTTCCTGGCACTTTGCATTCTGGCAGGAGAGTGGGACTGATGAGCTCTGATGCAGAGGCAATGAAAAATGTGAGGGATCACCATAAAGAGAAGCAGTCAGCTTTAAGGTTCAGCTGGATGAACTGCTCCAAGGATTTATGGTGTAGAAGGCAGAGCTACAGCAGCTTCTGAAATCATTGCTGCAGTGCCACAGACAAGGGAAAGGGACCCCAGCCTGGGTGAGGGCAGGCAACGTCCAAACCAGGCCCATCTCTCATGGCTCACTCTGGACATGCTTGTGTGTAAAAGTGACTTAGGAGAGTGAGTGCCATCACCTTGAAATCTCATTAATTACAGACTTGGAATGACAGAATGGTTTGAGTTGGAAGAGACCTTAAAGTCCATCCCATTCCACCCCCTGCAATGGGCAGATACCTTCCAGTATCTCAGGATGCTCCAAGCCCCATCCAGCCTGGCCTTGGACACTTCCAGGGATCCAGGGACAGCCGCAGCTTCTCTGGGCACCCTGTGCCAGGGTCTCACAACCCTCCCAGGGAAGGAAATCTTCCCAATATCCCATCTAACCCTGCCCTCTGCCAGTGAGAAGCCATTCCCCCTTGTCCTGGCACTACAAGTCTTGGTAAAAAGTCTCTTCATCTTTCTTGAAAGACCCCTTTATATATTGGAAGTCCTCTATAAGATCTCCCTGGAGCCTTCTCCTCTCCAGGTGAACAATGCCAGCTGTGCCAGCCTTCCCTCCCAGCAGAGCTGCTCCATCCCTCTGCTCACCCTGGTGCCTCCTCTGGACTCTCTCCAGCAGCTCCAGCTCCTTCCTGTGCTGGGCCCCAGGGCTGGGGCAGCTCTGCAGCTGGGCTCTCACCTGAGCAGGGCACAGGGGCACATCCCAATCCCATCCCTGCTGCCCACGCTGGGGATCAGCCCAGGACAGGGCTGGGATCAGTACAGAAATCCCTCTCCTGGCCTCCAGACCCCAAAACTCCATAATACAAGATAGGGAAAAAATGCTCTTTCCCTGAATCACAGGTGAGATCCTGTCCTCCCAAAACCTCCACAGACCTTGCAGACATCAAAAAGCAAAGGCAACTGTCCCCAGGAACTTTATGGGGGAACCCTGTCACCCTTCCTGCCACCCACCCCTGTGGGGCTCCTGGAACACTCAACCCTGCTCACTTTGGTGAGGACACATCTCAGGACCAGCTTCTCCTTTGACATTTCATCATGTTCCAACCAGCAATGTGAGAGAAAATGAAGAAAATCCCCTATTTTTAGCAGATAAAATGCAAATTTAAAGCATTACCTAATCCAGAGCATTTGTGAGACTGCATTTCATTGGCTGGCTGCAAAACCCTGATGTGGGAAGTAAGATAAAGCCAGTGAGCTCGCCCTTCCCAATTCCAGCCACACAGGTTTATCCATGCATTGGAATGAGGTAGTGAACTGGGCAAACCCAGGTGGGAGTAAATAAAGGTGTTGCCAGAATAACAGGTTTTGTTGATCTGCAGATGTGTAACTAATGATGAGAAGTTATCCTGGAAGTCATCCTGGAACTTTTCCTCAAAGTATCCTGAAAGCCTTTCTTACGTAGCCACCAATTTATATGAATGTCCTGGAATGGTTAGGTTTGGCAATCAAAAATGGAAACATGTCCTTACTCAGGAATTTGGTAATTACCCATGGAATAAAATAATTTAGAAAGACCTCCAAGGTCATCAAATCCAATTTTTGCTTGTTCCCCACCTCATCACCAGCCCAGAGCTCTTGAGTGCCATGTCCATGACTTCCTTGGACACCTCCAGGGATGGGGACTCCACCACCTCCCTGGGTAGTCCCTTCCAATGGAATACATCCCAAATACATCCCTAGTCCCTGGGGAAAAGGACAAATCCCTGCCAAAGAGGGAAAAAACTCTGGGCAACTGGTCCAGCAGAAAGTGTCCCTGTCTTCAGCAGGGGGTTGGAATGAGATGAGCTTTATGGTCCTTCCAACCCCAATGCTGTGATTCTCCTCCCTCCTCCTGCTTTGGGGGCATGGAAAGCTGTCCCTGTGGTGTGCTGGGTTTAGGATCCCAAGCAGGGAGCTTCTCCCCGTCCCTGGGAAGTGGCACAGGGGGTTTTGCCACTGGCTGCAGCAGATCTAAGCAGGGCAGGGAGGGGCTCTGGGGCCTGAGCACCCCCAGCCCCACAGGGAAGGTGTTTTGCACCTGGCAGCCCAAAATCGCTTCCAGTCAAATCCAAAACCCTATTCAGCAGCACCTGCCAGTTCCCCAAAATGTAAATTTTCCAGGCAGACGATATTGATATGCACTGACACTCCACAGGGGACTGGGGGAGTTGGGAATTTGCCAGAAATAGGCAGCTCTTACTTCTGCTTAAAACTCACTTTTCATCTCACATTCAATTATCAAGCACAGAATGTATTTTTAGCAGCTGGCATTAGGAGAACGCTGTCACTTTTGTTCCAGCCTGACTTGAAAGTTGCATTTATGGGAAGACTTGGAAGAGTTTGTGCCTGTTCCACTCCCAAAACTGGGAAACAGGAGTAAGGAGAGGCTTGGCAGTTGTCTCTAGACCCCCCCCAAAATAAAAGAAATCCATGCTGAGGGTGGTTCAGGGAATTGGGGTCTGATGCAGAGCTGGCAGGGATGACAGAGAGGCAGAAAATGAGGCAGCAGAGGAAGCTGATGTTGACAGTGACATTTTTAACAGGATATCAGTGCTCAGGATTCAGGAGCCTTCCTGCCCCTGTTGCAGCAGCAGGAAGATGAAGCAGTTTGGGAGAAATCTGTCAGAAAGACAGGGCTGTAATCCCTCTCTTGGTGCTCCCCATCCTCCTGACACCCAGTGCCACCACCCCTCAGCCCTCCCCTCAGCACGCGGGTCTCACCTGGGGCTTTGCCTTGCAGGAGATGGATGCCACAAGGCTGTTGGGGGAGGCAAAGGAAGTTGTTAAAGCCTCTTGTTTCCCTTTCCCTTTCACAATGCACCTTTTATTCCACTGGAAATATGAACCAGCCCGGTAAATGCTCAGGATTAGATTGGAAAGAAAGAAAACAAAAGGCAGCAGTTGCCTGGGTTGGGAGCGTTTGGAGCTGCCGTTGTAGCGAGTCCCTGCTTCTTGCCAGGTGTTTTGTTGAGTTCAAGTAAAACATCAAAGTCCATTATCTTCCCTGCCTTGCCCTCAGCTCCTCGAGCCAGAGCACAGCACAAAATTAATTTGGTTTATTCCAGCACACGCAATAGCCGCCTATCTTCCCGACTCCCTGGCTGGAAGGAAACAAATTTCCTCCTTAAGCACTTTCCACTTGACCTGCTCTTTTCTCCACGGAGAAAATTGAGGTCAGGGAGCTGCTGTTGTGCAGTGGCTGCCGTTCTCCTGATGCTCCGTGGCCAACAGGGTCCCTGCCCTGCTGTTGGTGGTGGCTCCAGATCTCCCAGCTGGGGCTCCTGCCTGCTCCCTGCTCCCACGAGACCCTGGCAGATTTAGGAAGGCAAGGGCTTCATTTCCCACTTGGTCCAATTATTTTTTAAGCTTCTCCTGTGCTGCTGGAGAGGTTATATCTGGTGAGGCCTGGAAATAAAAACAGAGCTGTGGTGGGGGCAGAGCTGCCAGGAGGTGTCAGAGCAGCCAGTGACTCCAGCCATCCCATTAACAGGCAGAGGTTTGTGGGCTGCACTGAGCTAGAAATGCAACAGGAGAGGGATTTGTCTCCACTTTTCTTTCCTCCCTTTTTATGTGTGCTTAGAAAAGTGAGCACAGACCCCTGAGTCTCCGCACACCCTCCTTGCCTGGGGGTAAGCGTGCTTGGAGCCATGAGGAGGGGATGGGTGGCCACTTCCAGCCTGTGGGACAGATCCTCACCTTTCCTACCCGCTGGATTAACACTGCCAGGGATCTGGTACTGACTCCCACCCCAGAGCTGCTCTCCAGCTGTTTGCTACGAGAAGCAGAGCAGAACCTCAGAGCCCATCCCCAGTGTCACCACACGGGCCCTGACACGGGATATGGCCATGCCAGCTCCGGATGCCTGCATTCCCCTGGCGCTGCCACAGGGATTCCCAGCACCACTGTCACCACCCTCACCTGCAGCCCAGTGCTGCCCAGTGGGGCGAGGGAGGCAGGGAAAGGAGGTCAGAGCTGTCTCTCAGGCACAGCTCTGACAGGCAGCTCGTCTCACACTGACTGACAGCAGCTCCCGCAGCTCCAGGCCCAGGCTGCTCCGTCAGGGAGCACCACGTCCCCTCAAGCTCCTGCACTCCTCTCTGAGGACTGGTTTTGGAGGATGGGGCTGGGATTTCTCCCTGCCTCCTTTTCTTACAGCTTCCAGCTCAGGGTGATGGTGAGAGGGAAGTGGAGGTCCAGCTCCAAGGGCTGAGGGTGCAGAGGCTGGAGCTCTGAACCATGAGAAGGAAGCACATGGGAGGGACCCACACTGTGTGTGACACCTGCCCTGCTTGCAGTTATTCCATTCCTGGGACCTGAAGGGATGAAGAGAAATCCACAGATGTGGATGGAGGCACTCTTTGGGTCTTCAGTCTCAAGGGGAAGAGTTTGGCCTTGGCAAGGAAAGGGTCCCAGTCCTGCATTTCCTTCACCCACCTCCGATGGATTCATGGGGTGATGAACCATCAGTGTGCCCCGGGCTCTGTGGAGGGGCAGCAGGGCCACTGTGGGAGCCCACAGCGCACCAGGATGGCTCTGACAGGCAGAGCCAGGAGTTTCTCCGGTAACTGTTGCTTCAGGAGCCTGTTAATGTGGATATGCAAATTCCCGGAGCTCGGCAGTGCTGATGCAGCGGTGCCAGCTGTGCGCCTCTAATGACTGCGGAGCTGCCGGCTCAGCACTCCTGTTACTCCTTGATTTCCATTTATTTACTTCAGGGAGGCGCCTGGAGAATCAAAACAAGGCCAAAGTCCTGGGCAAAATCCCCACAGGGTAGATCCATCCCAAGAGAGCTCCCAAGAGCTTGTATGGGATTAGTGGGGTGTCCTGGCAAAGAGTTGGACTCTGTGATCCTCCATGATCTTCATGGATCCTTCCAGCCCTTGGTATTCTATAATTCCATTATTCCCTTTGGAAACGGGCAAGATCCACCCCTTCCCAGCTGACACACAGAGAGGGGGAAACTGGAATATCATGATTTCAGTGAAAGAGAAAAATATGGGTAAGCAAGGATTCATCAAGCTGAAGGCAGCAGACTTCCTGCCCACTCCGTGGGTGATACTGCTGCGTTTCACCTGTTCTCAAAGCAACTGTTGTATTCCTGAGGTATCAGGTAAACACAGTTTTCCCTAATTCCCACATTTGATTATTGATTTCCAGGGAAAACTTTCTGCCTTGCCAGTACCCGGAGTAAGAGACAGTGAATAATTCCCAAGAAATTATTTTCATGACAAATAGAGCCTTTTCTCTCTGCTCCTGGAGCACACACGAACTAATTGCGGTTTCTTTGTGCTGGAAATGATTCCACACCTCGGCCGGTGATTTTGAGCGTTTGCTTTTCGCAGTGTGAGCTGATTTTGAGAAGGCATCTCCCGTCAGCGCTGGATATTTGCATCCAGATGATTGTGGGTTGTTCTCCTTGCCTTCCTTTCTCTCCTTTCACGGCGAAACAAACCCACCTAGAAGCGACAGCCAGGGAAGCAGCTGCCAAATAGTTCCTGTCTGAACTCTAAAGGATTTGCTGAGGCCACCGCGCTCAAAGCCTCCCCAGTCACACGAAGGCCGTGCTGCCAAAGGCTAATAAAGATGCCTAAGTGGTGAGTGTATTATAATTACCTATCAGCTCGTTTGCAAAAGCACCAGCAGTTAAAAGGCAGCAAATGAAACGATGCCGGCCTTCCTCAGCTTCCCACATAATGAACAAACACATTGCCCATGGCAAGCTCACAGGAACAGATCTTTCATTACGATAAAAGAGTCTTAACCTTGACCAGCCGCTCCGCTCTGCCTTCATGGCAGTTGTTCCACAACTCAAATAGTTTGTTTTCCAGCCCTTTGATTCCCACAAAATGCTACAAAATCAAGCATTTCTTATTCAATAGATGCACATGAGGTTTTTTTTTTTTTTCATATTTCTTCAGATCTTCCTTGCGCAGTTTAGAGCAGAAAGTGTCTGGCATAAATTCCTGATTGCATTATTAATGTGGAAAAGGGAACATCTGAAGTTAATCTATTCCACTAATGGGTGCTATATAATACATTAAGTCAGGTTAAGCATGTGATATAATAAAGATCTGCCGGGTGAGATATTCTGAGATTACTGATTTAAGCATAATGGTTATTTTGGTCAATGGTTATAGATTTTTAATAGAACTCCCACCTCAGTGCTGGCTGAAAGGGGAAGAAATCTTGTTCTGGGCCACAATGAAACAACCCCTTGTGACAGTCCTGGAGCAGTCTGGGGGGCACTACAATATGGAAAGGAGCTAAAGCATCCAAAGGAGGGACACAAGGATGGGGAAGGGTCTGGAGGGGACACAACAAGGAGCAGCTGAGGGCACTTGGTCTGTTCGGCTGGAGAACAGGAGACTGAGGGCAGAGCTCATCCCAACCCACAACTTCCTCCCAAAGGGTTGCTCCAATCTCTGCTCTCTGGGACCAGGGACAGGAGGACCCCAGGGAACAGCTGGAGCTGTGTCAGGGGGTTTAGGTTGGAGATCAGGGGAAGGTTCTTCCCCCAGAGGGTGCAGAGCAGTGCCCAGGCTCCCCAGGGAATGGGGGATGGGGCCCCAAGGATGCCAGAGCTCCAGGAGCCTTTGGACAATGCTCTCAGGGATGCAAAGTGTGGGATTGTTGGGGTGTCTGTGCAGGGCCAGGCTGGACTGGATGATCCCTGTGGGTCTCTTCCAGCTCAGGAGATTCTATGAATATTAACACTTCTGTATTCCCCGGAACAAGTTCCCTGGCTATTTCTAAAATCTTTGTATTAAAAGAATCAAAATGAGAATTCAAGCATCTGATCAAAGTGATAAGAATTTCTTGGTGCTCATATCACTCAATTCAAATGTCAGCTTAGAAGGTGAGTAAGTCTACAGGCTGGTCTTTAATTCACAATGAAAAGGAATTTACAAGGAAAAGGAGTATACAAAGAAATGTATCAGCTGTGCTTTAAGACATTTTTTTTCCTTTTTCTGTCTAGGTCAACAAAACTGAATATATTTCACCCTGGAGAATGAGCCTCCTCCTGGATTCCACAGGGATGAATAAGGAGATCCATTTCAAGGACTCCACAGGCAGCAGGATTGCCCTGAACACTGCTGCAGCTCCCATTTTTCCTGCCACAAAAGCACAAGGTATCAGCTCACTTCAAACCAAAGGGAAAAAATTTAATGGGATGCTTGGAGAAAACTTTTCTCCAATGCTATATTCCTTGGGGATTTCCTAGGGGAAAAAAAAAAATCAAACCCTTTTTAAGGCAGGGTGAAACCCCCTTGGGCTTCCTGAACAATGCAGGGAATGTTGGCTTTATTCTGTGCTGAATTTCCCTGTGTGGATCCTGATCCTTCCCTCTGCCCTCAGCAGAGCTGCAGAGCAGAGAGGGATGGATGTGCACAAAACCAGGGATCCTCGGGCTCACCTTTCAGCCATTCCTGCCAAATGCAGGGCTCCCATCCTCTCCCAGGCAGGAATATTGATAGGGATGAGCTGGGAGAAGCTGAGATTCCAGCGCTGCCCTCTGCCCCCTTCATTGGCAGAATGGCTCCATGAGGGGACCAGAGGGACACAGCCACCATGGGGAAAGGCCCCAGAGCCTTGGGCTGGCTGTAGGAGGGAGGGAATCATGTCTGGGATTGCCCCACAGCCCCAGGATTGCCACACACCTCCACCAGCCCAGGCTGCTCCAAGCCCTGTCCACCCTGGCCTTGGACACTCCCAGGGATCCAGGGGCAGCCACAGCTTCTCTGGGCACCCTGTGCCAGGGCCTCACCTCCCTCACAGGGAAGAATTCCATCCCAATATCCCATCTAGCCCTTCCCTCTGGCAGTGGGAAGCCATTCCCCCTTGGCTGGCACGCCAGGCCTTTGCCCAAAGCGTCTCTTTCTCCATCTGCCTGCTGACCCTTTCAGGCCATGTCTGCTGACTCTTTCAGGCCCTGCAAGGCCACACTGAGGTCACCCCAAATCCTCTCTCCTCCAGGTGAGCAATCCCAGCAGTGCCAGCCTTCCCTCCCAGCAGAGCTGCTCCATCCCTCTGCTCACCCTGGTGCCTCCTCTGGACTCTCTCCAGCAGCTCCAGCTCCTTCCTGTGCTGGGCCCCAGGGCTGGGGCAGCTCTGCAGCTGGGCTCTCACCTGAGCAGGGCACAGGGGCACAATCCCAATCCCTTTCCTGCTGCCCACGCTGTGGGGATCAGCCCAGGGCACATTTCCTTGTTTAAGGATAATATACTCAGAAATAATATAAAGAAGTGATTTGTATACCAATTACCAATTTTTACTAGGCTGCCCATAAAGCCTATGAAAGAAGTCATAAAATGTATCCAAATCAGGAGGAATTTGTTAACACACTGAGGGCAGAACTCTGAATTTAAACACCTCCCTGGAATCAGGCATCCGTAATAATCAGTGACAGGAAACCTGCACTTCCAGATGCATGCAGTCCCTTCCCAGGCTAGGTGAGATAGACCCAGCCTTGCAGCCAAATCCATGATTTAGGAGCTGTGAAAGGGCACCTCAGATGTATTTTTATTCAAAGATCCTTAACCACCCAGGGCAGCTCTAGCTCTGTTCCTGCCACTGAGTGGGATCTCCAAAATCAGTTGTTTGGCTTCATGTGCTGTGTTGCCCCTGTCAGTGCCTAAAAGGGATTCAGGAGAGCTGGAGAGGGACTTGTGACAAGGACATGGAGTGACAGGATGAGGGGCAATGGCTTTAGACTGCGAGGGGATGTCAGGATTAGAGATTAGGAACAAATCCTTCTTGTGAGGGTGGGGATGCCCTGTCACAGGTTGTCCAGAGAAGCTGTGGCTGCCCCTGGATCCTGCCAGTGTCCAAGACTGGGGTGGACACTGGGGCTTGGAGCAGCCTGGGACAGTGGAAGTGCCCCTGCCTATGGCAGAGGTGGGATGAGATGGGCTTTAAGGTCCCTTCCAACCCAAACCTTTCTGGGAATTTCTGATTTGGTCTCACTGCTGATCTACCAACCTCCCTGCCCTGTGTGGGGCTGTCATGACAGAGAGCCACTGCTCCAAAAACTCCTGCAGGCCCACATTAGGAGACTCTCACCTCTTTTAGAAGAAAGAGGAAAGGGGAAAGATCCATCTTGGCAGACACCCACAGTCCTGAGACAACTCCAGTGCTACCAGCCGGTGTTTTCAGCTGGTGACAAGTCTCAGTACTGTCTGCTCAGCCATGAGTAGCTCCAACCAAAATCTTGGCAGACCTCCCAGAGGTGTCTGCAGAAGATCATGGCAGTCCCTGTTCAGAGCTGCTGTCCTTGCCCCACCTGATGTCCCTCCCAGGAGATGGTGGAGCATGGATTCGGGAGCCTGGATAATCACTGGCACAATGTGAGAGCAGGGAGGAGAGCACTTTCCATGGGAGGATCATGAGGGATAGTATCTGCTCCAGTGATATCACTTACTGGAGAGGGCTTGAGCTGGATCAGCAGCAGTTTTCATTTTGGATTTGCAACCTGTAAAGTAAACTGGACCTGGTTTGTGTTGGATTTAGAGCCGATGGAGAAAATCTCCCCCAGGCACTCAAAAACAGAAAGAGCAAAAGGAAAAGAACTCCGGATCAAAAGGATGAAAGGAAATCAGCAATCCACATCCATCTCCTTGGCCTGGGAGGTGATCCCGGGGATTGGTGGCTCTCTGCTCGGTGCCCTCTGAAGGATGCGCTGTCCCGGAGCCAGTGCTGACATTCCAGGGCTGCAGAGCTCTCCTGCCCAGCCCAGCTCATCTGTCACCCGGGACGTGTTTACGAGGCGCTGACAGCCCGCTCTGGGAGGTGATTGATACTGATTGGAATTGTTATGCAAATACACTTTGCTACTCTCTTGCCTATGGATTCTCTCCCGGTTGTGAAAGTGGTCCTTTTCTCCAGGGATTTTTCCTCCTTTGTTTTTTTTTTTTTTTAAAGTCCAGGTGAGCTGGACTCTGTGGCCTCAAACATCCTCAAATAGAGCAAATAATGTGACAAACCCTGAGGATGAATCTTTATCAGTTCCAGGCAACAGAAATGTCTCTTTTACTTTCTGTGTTCTCACCTCACATATTCCTTTGCAAGGATCTGTCACCCTCTGTTGACAGAGACAATTTTCAAAGGTATCAGAGCAACTTAAAGGCTTCGAGTGCCACCTTTAAAGTCGAATCTGGGTTTACCACAAACACGGGTTTGTTACAAAGTGCAACACCACCAACAAAGCATTGATTGAAGTCCAAATGAATCCCTAAGGATGCATCCTTAGGCTGAGCTGGGAGAAAGGCACTGTAAAAAAAAACTGGGAACATCTCATGCCAAGAGATTAGGGGTCTGGACTGCCCTTGTAACTCATGAAAAACACCTGAATAACACCAAAATGTTGTGTTCTGGTGTCCTCAACAGCCACCTGACTGCACAATGACATTAAAATAGTTTTTTATATTTGGGAGATATTCCTGCACTACTTTACCACTTCTACTTACCCACAGCTGCTTTGGAGCCAAGAGAAGACCTTTGGTCTGGAATGAAGAGCTTTGCTCATATTCAGGAGGAACCTTTCAATTTAAGCCCAACTTTTGAGTTGGATGGAAACCCAAACATTACAGATTAGGTTTAATAGATTGGCACTGAGACCAAATCAGAGAATCCCAGAATGGTTTGGGTTGGAAGAGACCTCAAAGCCCATCCAGTTCCACCCCCTGCCATGAGCAGGGACACCTTGCACTATCCCAGGCTACTCCAAGCCCTGTCCAGCCTGGTCTTGGACACTTCCAGGGATTCAGGGGCATCCACAGCTTCTCTGGACACCCTGTGCCAGGGCCTCAGCACCCTCACAGGGATGGATTCCATTTAGCTACAGCCAAGGAGAAACTGAAGCAAGCACTGGAGCAGTTGGACTACAAGGGGCATCTCCAGCTGGTGACACCCAAACATGTTGGTCCCTGGAAGGCCCCACAGCAACTTCTGGCAACTCTGGAAGGCACTGCTTGGAAGATGATTGTTCTTAAACATCCTTAACCTCTGGTGACACCACTGGAAGCAGGTGGGCTTTGGCTTGAAGGTGTATGGAAGCCACTGGTGTATGGAGAGTGAGAAGCATCTCACTCTCCATAACTCTCCTCACCCAGTCTGAAAACCCAGAGTGCCAATTCCCTGTCACAACTCCAGGCTTCAGGCAGGGTGGCTGGAAATCTGGGAAAGTCCCTGCATGTGCTGGTTCACTGGAACGTGCTGTGCAGGGAGGTGGTGGAGTTCCCATCCCTGGAGATGTCCAAGCAACACATGGACATGGCACTCAGAGCTCTGGGTGATCTGACATAAGCTGGACTCAGTGATCTTGGAGGGCTTTTCCAACCTCAATGATCCCAGGATTCTGTGATGTCTCCTACTTTCCCTGCTGTCTCAAGTGCTCTCTTCAGCCCCCAGTGACCTTCACTGAGCTGCACAAACACAGCCATGCCTTGAGCTGTCTGCAAACTCAACAGCAAAAAATATTTGGGGTGCCTGAGAAGGGCATCCACAACATCTACCAGGATCAGTCCTGTGCCTACAATTCCCATTGATCCACTCCTGCCTCTCCTCTTTAATCAGGCACCTTGTAAGGGTGGGAAGGGACATTTACTGCCACACTCCTTCTCCTCCCAAACAATCAATGGTTATTAAGTGCATCTTTGGGCTGGGGAGGTGAGGAGAGAGACAGCAAGAATTCACATTGCTCATCAACCCGGAGAGACTTCATTTTCTATTAGGGCTGATAAACAAGCTGGGAAAATAAATCAGTTACCTGCTGCTACCTGACAGGCATCACCAAGGAGCTCCTCGGAATGTGACACAGTGGGGCTGGGTTCCCAGTTCTGCTGGGTGAGGCAGCAGCACTGACAGCTTCCCAAAGGGCTTTTTGTCTTCCTTTTTGTGGAATGAAACACTGGGAGGCTGGTCTGCTATGGAAGCATCCAGAAAAGGCATCCCAAGGCTGAGAGGAGAATAACAAAAAAGAAGGGAGGGGAGGGGAGGGGAAGGGAGGAATCAGGAAACATCTGGGACTACAAAGGCCCATGGAGTGATTGAAGCCAGTCAAGGAAGACAGCACAGGCAGATCCTCCCTCACCTTGGAATGGGTGGGAAGAGATTTAAATGTGGGCATTGTGTCCTGATCCTACAGTGAGTCCAATCAGGAGACAATAACAAGCTCCAGGACTTTCAGGCTGTCACAAGATGGATCGAGGTGCCAGGTTCCTGGGAACACATTTCTCCTGTTTCCCTATCTGAGCTCCAACAGAAAAAGTGCTGTAAGACAACCTGGCTTCAGCTCCATGCCACCCATCTGTGGGAGCATGGAACAAATAGGAGCCTCTTCTTAATGGGAAATTGCAAATGCTCCATTACCCACCCCGTTATTCACATATTTCTCCTGCCTTTTGACTCCAGGCAAGCCCGCAGCTCCGAAAGGAAATTTTCAGAAATATCAACAATGTCCCTTAATCACTGCAATAATAAATCATCCCTTGTAAAAGGGGAACTTCAGTCTGACCAAAAAATGGGGTTTAGGAAAACTACTGAATCATTCATGCCTTCTGTGCCAGTGAAAGAGAGCAGAGCTACATTAGGATAATGAAAATTCCAAAGAATTTGCAGGATTTGGTGGAATAAGGAGATGCTACAAATCAGTGTTGGCAAAACATGCAGGAATAACCAGGCCTTGGCCAGCACATGGAGTGAATGCATGGTAGGAAACACCTCTGCATCTCCAAACTTTGCCATAACAAGGCAGGAGAAATGGAAAACTGACTCTGGGAATGCTGAGCGAGGCAAAATAAAGGAATCAGCAGCAAGGAGAGCTCCAAAATCCAGTTCCTGGCCTGTCCTCAGACATGGAGCAGCCTGTGACCAGAAAATTCCAGAATCCTAGAATGCTTTGGGTGGGGAAAAGCTCATCCAGTTCAACCCTCTTCCATTTGCAGGGACACCTTCCACTAGGCCAAGTCATTCCAAGCCCCATCCAACCCAGCCTTGGACACTTCCAGGGATCCAGGGGCAGCCACAGCTTCTCTGGGCACCCTGTGCCAGGGCATCCTCACCCTCACAGCCAAGAATCTCTTCCCAGTATCCAATCTAAACCTGTTCTTTGCCAGTGTGAAGTCACTGCCCCTTGTCCTATCCAAATCCCATTTTTTCCCCTCCCAACACTGTACACATGGGTTAATTCCCAAGTGCTGGGTTTGCAATCCAGATATCAGTGGAGTGAAAAAAAGACACTAAATATGGTTAGAAAATTCCTCATCTGTCCTGGTTTCGGGTGCTGTAATGAAGATGCAGGACCTTTCAGCTCAATTCAATCAGCCCCATTCACCAGGCACCTTATGATCCATTAGTTCAGTCCCTCCAAATTTGATTGCAGCGTGTTTTGATTCCAATCAATTGTTTTCAGCTCTTCTCCATTGATTTCCATGGACTCACATTATTCTGCTGAGACTTCAGTTAAACTTGGGGGTTTGGACCACAACAGGAGCACCTCATGGCAGGTGGCTGGGCTGGGCCAGCTCTGCCCAGAACAGGGCCAGCACCACCCTGCTCCCAGCAGACCAAGGCAAGGTGACAATTCCAGCTCCGAGATTTTTCCAAACCATGTTCCCTGTCCCATGGCTTCAGGGGGAGCTCAGAGATGCAGCAGGATCAGAGGAAACCTCATCCATAAAACGTTGGGGAACAAGAGGAAATTTTTACAATGAGAACAGTCAGCCATTGGAATAATCTCCCCAGAGAAGTGGTGGAGTCCCTAACTTTGGACACTTTTAAGATTTAGCTGGATGAAACGCTGGGTCATCTTGTCTAGACCGTGCTTTTGCTAAGAGAGGTTGGACCAGATGATGTTAGAGGGCCCTTCCAACACATTATTCCATGATTCCATCAACTGTGACCTAACCAGGTGTGACAGAAGGAAGAGACGCACACAGAGGGGTCTTCAGGTTCTTTTTGAGAGTCACAAACTGTGGGATGAAGGACCAGAACTAAACCAGAACTTTACTCAATCCCAAGCTACTGGTCTAAAAGCTCTAAGGAAAAAAAAGCTCTGAATTGGGGACAGCTATTGGAGAAAGCTCTACAAAAGAGGGAATTTGTCTCCTGGAATGCTGGTCTGTGCCTCCAGCTTGTGAGAACTCCTGGCTGGACAAGTGGCTGATGGAATCCAGACAGGAAAGGACCTGCTGTCCCCAGGGAGAGTTCTCAGAGGAAGCCACTTCACTCCTCTCCTGCTGACACTTTCTCCAGTTTAATTGACAGGGAATATTTCCTTGTGCACCCTCCCGAGCTGGCCCAGCTCATGCAGAACTGACACCCATCCAAGCAGGACGAGGCAGGAGACTCTCCCTGAGCTTTGTCACAAAATCAGGGCAGTGAAACAAACCCACAGAGGATCTTTCCAACTCGGTGGAAAGGTTGCTGTCAAAACCCCAGCACTGTGTTTTCCCAGGAAGCAAGTCTGAAATGCAGGCAGTGGCCTGGAGAGATTTTGATGGAAATCCCAGGTGGAAGCAACAGAAAAATCAGCTGCCACTTTCCTCTGGAATGACAAAAAGTTGACAACGGCGACATTTGAAACTCTGGTGACTTTTCTGAAGCTCAAGAAGAGCAGAGCAGAGGAAAATCCCTGAGCAATGGTACAGAGGCCGTGGGATGTCACTGTGCACTGCCCTGCAGGGAAAAGGATGTCCAGTTTACAGCCCAGTCACTACACTGGGCCATCCCCAGTCCCACCAAAATGCCTCAGGTTTCACAGCCACCTTGGGAAGCAGGCACTGCAGGACATGATGTGTTCTCCTCATGGCCACCTGAGCTCCTGAGAGATGATTCCCTGTGTGTGACTGGGGGGGAAGGAAGTCTGAGAGAGGAGGAAAACCTTCCCGGCAGTGCTGCTGCTTAATGGAGTGCGAATGAATTGGACAGCACTCCTGCTAATGTGTCAGGATTATGCTTAGCAGTGGGAATGACCTTGTTGAAGCTAAAAAATGAACACATTCACAGCTCCACGAGCAGGAGCTGCTGGGTGCTCCATGCAAATCCTCAGCGCTGCTGTTCTGATGCTGATTCCGGAGGGGTGGGTGGAATTCTCCTCTGCTCCTGTCCCAAAGCTGTGGAAGAATGGAGCCTTTTGTGGAGGGATTGAGGGCATTTAGGGAACTGCTTTTCCTTTTGCATGCTGTGCTCTAAGGTAGAAAGTCTGAGAAGGCCTGGAAAAGAGAGGGGGGTGACCTTAGACCCCCTTCCAGTGCCCTAAAGTGCTCCAAGAGAGCTGGAGAGAGACTTTGGAGAAGGGATGGAGGGACAGGACAAGGGGGAATGGCTTCCCACTGCCAGAGGGAAGGGTTAGGTGAGAGACTGGAAAGAGATTCCTCCTTGTGAGGGAGGTGAGGCCCTGGCACAGGGTGGCCAGAGAAGCTGTGTCTGTCCCTGGAAGTGTCCAAGGCCAGGTTGGACAAGGGCTTGGAGCAATCTGGGCTAGTGGAAGGCCCATGGAAGTGGATGAGTTTCAAGGTCCCTTCTAGCCCAAACCATTCTGGGATCCTCTGGCTTTGTAAGAAAGCATCAAGCATAACAATATGGAGTTCCAGGGTTGCATGTGCACTAAATTAAGCCTAGGAACTAATGGGAATGGGCCTGACTCCTAAACAGCTCACTGGCTTCATCTCCAGGTGTGCTCATCAATCTCCAATGTGCTGAACAAAAACTGCAGTGAAGCAGCTACGAACGGAGTTAACTGAAAAATAAAATAAATCCATGTGGTTCCTGGGAATCCTCCACGTACAGGAGGTCATGGCCTGTGCAGTCCCCTGACAGCACAGACACAGCTCAAATTAGACATTTATTTAGTGTGCATTTACAACATGTGATTAACCTCATGTATTTAGATTTTTTCATGTTGGCTTTTGAAAAGAGTCCCTTAGGAAGAAGAAAAGCAAAAGGGATAAAACTGCTGAAATTCATGTTTTACTCTTAGTTTTTGAGCAAAACCTTTCACTCAACTCTGCCCGTTTTTAAATTCTTTCAAGCAAAGGGTTTATTTCAAGACACTGTTCTGAATGGTCTGTGTACTGGCTTTGGGAAGCATAAGCATGGAAGAAAGCTTGGAAAAGGTGGGAAAAGGAGAGGATCAGCCTATAAACCATTATTGTGGGAGAGGGTAAAAAGGAAGGTGAATCCCAAAGCTGAGCCAGGACAAGTTGTCTTGCTCAAACTCTATGTGTGTCCAACTATTCTACCAGCTGTTAAAAACCTTCCCTTGTCCATGCTGAAAATCCCAGAGTCCCAGAATCACTGAGGTTGGAAAAGATGTCCAAGATGATGAAGTCCAACCTGTGACTGATCCTGACCTTGTCACCAGCCCAGAGCACTGAGTGCCATGTCCAGCTTTCCTTGAACTTCTCCAGAGAAGGGTGACTTCACCACCTCCCAGTGCCTGACCACCCTTTCCATGAACAAATTCCTCCTGATGTCCAACCTCACCCTCCCCTTGAAGCTGTTCCCTCCTGTCCTATGCAGGTGGAAGAAGGTGCCCCTGGCACCACTTTTGCTGCCTTGATGCAAGAGGCAAGACAAGCCCCCAGATTACCACTCCCAGCAGGAATTGCCATTCCCAGCAGGTGTTCCTGCAAGGCCCGTGTCCTGCAGGAAGCAAGCAGCTTTCTGTCTAAATCAGGAACTTGGTTTAAGGCACAGGAGGGCACTAAAATTAGGAAGGGTGAGAGAATTGAGGTTTTTTTCTCCTTCTCTTTTCCTCCCTGATCTCAGGAAGAAATTATTTAAAAATTGGTATTATTTATTATTATAAATTATTGATAGAAATTTATCAGGAGGAAGGGCAGCTGGTGCTGGCTGGAATAAAATCCTCTCACCAGGAACAGGAGGCTGCTGCCTCTGTGCCCCATACCCAGCGGAGCTCCCGCTTCCTCTGCTGCCGTGCATCCAAATGCCCAGACTTTCCAGGGAACGGCGCAGCTTAAGCAGGATTGATTTATGCCCCCTCCACAGTGTTCTCTGGATGCTCAGAATGCATTTGTATCCCTGGCCCCTAACAAGTGCTGCTCGGAGCTGTGTTATTTCAGAAGGACTTCCCAATGCCCTGGCACATTCTCGCTTTTGTGCGGCGCGTGGCCGATAACGGATTTGTCAGCGGAATTGCCTCGCTATCAAAACAATAAAATCCAGCTGGCAAGGTGACATTTTGGGGGAATTCAGTTCCCTCTTTGTGGGTTCCTCTCACTTTGTTTTACCTGTGATATCTTCTCCTCTCTGCCTCTCATTGGAAGGGAAGTGCAGTGGGGAAGGAAGTTGGTGTTAAAAGGAAAAACTCGATTTGGAGCAGACTTGGAGTTGCTCAGGAAGATTCCTGACAAGGGGACAGAGGATGAGTCATTTCTGAAGGTGTAGTGCAAACATGAATCCCTTAAACAACATGTTGGGCTCCTGCTCTTCCTCTTGCTCAGGAAGCACTTGGATTGTGGATATATTCTCTGAATTTCCAGAGACTTTTCGTTGAGACTCTCCACTCCTTTGCTCACAACAACATAACACAACACTTGCAATTAATTATGGATGCACCCGAGTCCAGACATGAGCTCATGCTGTTGGCTTGGCAAAGCAACTTAATTAATAAATAACGATGATGATGATGAATAAAGATGGGAATAAACAAAGAGGGCTCTATATGAGGGATGAAGCATGAAGTATTCATGCAGCAGGCTGTCAACAGACTCGTTCTGCTAAGCCTACCTCACTTGACAGCACTTCAGCACTTTCCAACCACCCCCAAGCTCCCAGTGGTTCTAGGATTATATCTGGATCCAGACAGGAATTCGTCAGCTATGACACCAGAAAAGAGTTTGACTCAGGGTCCTTGGATCAACAGTCCATAAAAACTGGGCAACTAGGCCAACTCCTGCCATGAATGGCACTGAAACAAAGACAGGAGGTGGAGTCACCAACTGCCACGTTCCCCCAGACACATTCACAGAGGCACAGAACCAGCAAGGTTGGAAAAGACCGCCAAGATCTTCCAGTCCAACCTTTAATGCAAAGTTCTATCTCTAAGGAAACTTCTTCAGAATCATTTTTGTTGGAAAAGCCCTCCAAGATTCCTGAGTCCAACTGCTCCCCAGCACTGCCAAGGCCACCGCTGACCCACGTGCCCAAATGACACATCCACATGGCTTTTAAAGCCCTGCAGGAATGGGGACCCCACCACTGCCCTGGACAGCTGTGACAGAGCTGGACAGCCCTTTTGGAGAAGAAATCTTCCCAATACCCAACCTGACCTCCCCTGGCAGAACTTGAGGCCGTTCCCTCTCATCCTGTCCCATTCCCTGGGAGCACAGCCTGACCACCCCCAGCTGCTCCCTCCTGTCAGGAGCTGTGCAGAGCCAGCAGGTTCCCCCCAAGCCTCCTTTTCTCCAGGCTGATCCCACACAGCTCCCTCAGCCTCTCCTGGTGCTCCAGCCCCTTCCCCAGCTCTGTTCCCTTCTCTGGACACACTCCAGTCCTTCCATGACTTTCTCAGAGTGAGGAGAAATGCCAGAGGGTTTTGTTTGTACCAAGCCCTGGGCCCCACATCCAGGCTGTGCCCTCCACTCTTTTGAGGGATCAACAGCCACCTGGGACAGCACATTTCCAACACTGACACATTCCAGGTTTGGAGGAAGCTGTATCTGAAAGGCTCCTGACCCACTCCAAGGATATTCCAACCACTCTCTCCTGTCAAACCATACTCACACTCCTGTTCTCTATCCCCACTGAGCTCTGCTTGGGAACAGGATGCTATTCCACCTCACCAATCCCAGGACAGATGGGAAGAGTGAGCAGGACTCACACCATGGGTGACACAGAGCAGGGAATGGCATAAGCTCTGCCAGGCTCAGGGCACTTAGGCTCTGAGTGTCCTGAAGGGATTTATTTTAGGTCACACCACATTAACCACCAGTAAAGAAGAATCAGAGGCTCCTGCTGCTCATTCCTCTCTGGCCTCCAGACTCCAGCTCCTTGTTATATTTGTCCTAACGGAAATATCGACCTGAATGGGAATGATTGATGAGGGAAAACACTGAGCTTAACTGAGCTTTTCTTCCCTTCAAAACAGGGCTTGCAGCAGGAACTCCAGTTCAGAGGTGTCTCTTAGAAGGACAGAACCTCACTGCATTTTGCCCACTCATGAAGATAATCTGAGAGGGACAAGGTGTTTCCCCTTCAAAGATGAGGCAACACTCACTGTGTCCTTCATGGAGACTTTTGGGTTTACTTCAGCTGCAAATTCAGTGTCTGGGGATGCAAGTCTCAGCTTGAAAAACCAATGGCATAAGAACAACCAGGCTAAATGCTGAAAACCACAGGAAAAACCCCACCAGGAGAGAAGCTTGCAGCTGGAAATGACTGCAGTTCCCTCCTTTTTAATGTTTTTCACCATCACCACTGTTGTCAGTCATTGTTAGGCATTAAATTGCATAAAATACAAGCCCTTGGAAACAAACATCAGTGCTTATCAGCCTATGTCAAAAGTCAATTTTTTCTTTACAGCAATTTTGCCTGGAAATTACTTCTGTGGAGCTGCTCACTGCAGCTCAGCCCTGGGCTCCAGAGGCACAGGGACAGGAGCCACCCTCTTCTCTCCTCTCCCCAGATCCTGCAGGTTGGCTTTATTATCATGGAATGGGTTGGGAGGGACCTAAAAGTTCATCCCATTCCATCCCCTGCCCCTTCCCCTGGACCAGGTTTTTCCAAGTCCCGTCCAAGCTGGTCTTCACTTAAAGAGAAAAATCTCCTGTCAGGTTTGTCTTTCACATTAAAATGCTTAGGACAGGTCATATGTGAGGTCTAAATTACTAAATTAGCACCTACAGTCACAGGCACAGAGAATTGAAAGATCTTAGGGGATTTATACTGTTAATAAACTCCTCTGAGTGTGTGCCTGACAAACAGCTTGTGAATTAACCTAATAAACAACCACTGGTCATTGATAAATTGCATCTGGGTTGAAATTGAAGGAGTGGAGATGGGTTGAGCTGCCTCCTGCCTAGGGAATTACGATGGATATTATTCTTTTATGATATCAGCATCCACTGCCTGGGACACACGAGCTGTGGGTCACTTGCAAGGTGCTGGGTTTTCACCATCTCTGTGTGGTCCAGTTTACATCAGCTCCTCACAGAGCTCAGGAGCTGCAAAATCCAGACCAAACTTTTCCTGTCAGCTTTGACAGAGATGGAGGTGAAACATTTCCAAAATGAAAGAAAAGGTGGTAATGTTGAAATATGGCATTGTTATGTGGAGCTGACTTTTAGTCAAGCTCCAGAAAATGCTGCCTTAAATGCAGTGAGGTTGGAAAGGTCCAGGTGAGCAGGTTCATGTTAATAGAACCATGGAAATGTCTGGGTGGGAAGGGACCTTAAATTCCATCCAGTTCCACCCCCTGCCATGAGCAGCAACAATTTGCACCATCCCAGGCTGCTCCATGCCCTATCCAGCCTGGCCTTGGACACTTCCAGGATGCTGAGAGCTGCATCCAGGTATTTAAAATGCTGAATGGGAGTTGAGGAGGGGAGTTCTCCACATTTGCAGCCTGCTCCAGGTGTGGCAGAGCACCTTCTTTCCCTGCCCATCCAACAGCCCCACTCTGGTAGTGGAGGGCAAAGGAAACCTTTGGATAACAATTCCAGACAGGAGGCAATGTGTGAGGACACACATTATTAGTCCCACTCCAGAAACCTGAAGTCACTTAGCCACTGTTCCAAAGCTTAACCTTGACCTTATGACCACTGGCTCCAGCTGCAAACCGTAAACGAGATATTTTGGAAGCACCCTGTAACCCTTTCTTCCTCACTGTACAGACATGGAGCACTAGACCCTTCAAAAATTAAACACTCTTGATTAATATAATAGAACATGCAGTATAAACTTGTTTTTTTGGCTACTGCTGCCTTCCCACCCTCAATGCCAAACCCCCAAATAGCCTTCTGTCCTTCCCACAGAAGGTGGAGTAATGTCCTCTACTAGCCAACAACATCCTGCAACCTCAGGGTCTCAGATTTTGGCAGAACTATAACCAAATTGTAACATTTTCAAGGTGAAAACCTCAGAGAGCAAGCAGGGTTGTTGGCCCTTTGTGGTTGTTGAATACATCCCAAAAGCCCACAACACCACCCCAAAACCCCCCTCACAGCAGAACTTTTTGGCCTAAGGATTTAGGATGATCCACAGGTGTATTTGACCTGGCCTTGGCTCCTTGATCTGACTCTCTTTCCATGTGACTCTGGGGAAACCACTTAGTGTCTGATAATTAGAGACTCTTAAACTGGTTATTAGAGATTCTTAAAGTCATAAAAGTGTTATGAGATGGCCAAGGTGGGGTGGAGGAGTCTCCAGAAGTATGTAAACCAGATTGATTTGAAAATCAATGTGATGCTTTCAAAAAATGAAATGCTTTTGATCCTCTGGCAGCCTCACCACATCTTCTGCACCCCTGTCTGTAGCAGCAGGAGCCAAGGAGTGAGCAGGAGACTTCATTCCTCTCAGAATTTTCATTAAATTAATAAAGTAGTCCCTGAACTGAAGGAGAATGGCATTGTCCCCACAGTGACCCCTCAGCAGGAGGGAAGAAGGGGTTGCACAGGTCCAAGGCACACTTGCAGAAGCACCTCTGCATCTTGCCCCCCACCATGGGGACCAGCAGAGCTCACCCCTCAGGTTGTGCCATCTGCTCTGCCAAAATCGTAACTCACTGCCAATAACCTTAATTAAAAATATTAATGCTGGAAAAGTGTGCCTGGAAAAGAAAGTCTGCAGCTCCATTCTGCTTTCCCTCCAGTTGCTGGGTAATTGCAATAATTCCTGTGTCTCGGGGAGGATCACTCCCCAGGGCCTGCCTTCCCGTGCCTCCAAGTGCAAAATGCTTTATTATTTTCCAGGCTGGCTCTGCCACCAAGGTGGTACCACTTCATTAGGAACAGGGAGAATGGATATCAGGCAGAAGCCATTGTGTGCTGGGAACAGGGCCATGCACAGGAGCTGCTGCTGAGCTGCTCATCCAGGAGCTTCCCACGTGCTGGGAGGGAAGGGAGCAGAGGATACACATCCCCCTTCCTGGCAAAGGCCTGCCCTGGCAGCAGGAGATGGAGCAGGGCATTGCCCAGCAGCAGGCTCTCCCTCCTCCTCCAGGATCAGCTGGAGCAGCAAGGAACATGCAAAGGAGCACAGGGGAGAAAATCAGACTCCCAAATGCAGATGTTGGGGGAAATGCTGAGGAAAATGCTGCTCCTGCCCTCTGGAAAAGTGGGCTGAGCTATTCCACATGGGATTAACTTCAACGGAGGAACCACCACGAGGAAGAGAGAGGAGTTGCACATGCATCAGACCTTTAACTTCCTGCTTGTGTAAGAAACAAAGTCCTCCGTGCTGCCATGTGAGGCCAGGATCTCAGCTGGGATAAACCGGGATGTCTATCCTTAATTGTCTCCAAAAGACCTCTGAAAGCAACAGCCCAAACCTACTCCTGCTTCCCAAATGCCTCTTCCCCACAAAACATAAACCCCACTGATGGGTGGGAGTTTCATATGCAGAAATAATTGAGAATTTTTAACTATGGAAACGCAAATTAATAGGATCACTTTCCTTAATGCAACTTTTGAATTCTGAGCTTGTCCTCTACCTCTGATCTATCTTTTCCCAGTGTGTCCTGCTCTCAAGACACATCAGAAAAACAGAACATGCCACTGAGTGTTTTCCCTTGGCCTTTCTACCAGGAGCCCCAGGGCAGTCAGGGACACCCAGCCCCTGCAGGGATCTCCCCATTTCACAAAACCCCAGGATGGTTTGGGTTGGAAGGGACTTTAAACACCATCTCATTCCATGGGCAGGAACACCTTCCACTATCCCAGGCTGCTCCAAGCCCCATCCAACCTGGCCTCGAACAATTCTAGGGATGAGGCAGCCACAGCTTCTCTGTTTTGGGTGTTGTCACTCCAGACAGCCCCATTCCCACCTGCACAGGAGTCATGGAAACATCCAGTCCTAAGGACAAACTGAATTTCCTTCTGCCAGCACTGTGGCACTCGCAGGAGAGCATTCCCAGCCACTACACATAAATAAATAACTGATAGCCCAAATTAATCCCCATTCTCACCCATCCTGTGCAAGCCAAGCCCCCAGTGCTCGCTGGTGGGGCGAGTTAATCACCACACTGCCAGCAGACATGCCATGAATCCTGTCAGGATGTGACAAGCCCCGGTGCCAGCGCCATCCTTCCCAGTGGAGTGATCCCACCTGGCATTGCTGTCACGTCGCTCCGTGATGAGGCTGTGATGAGCACCCCAGGAGCAGTCCTGATAAAGTTCCCCTATTCACAGGAACTTTTGTCTGCTTTATTACATTATGTATTCCTCGGAGACGGGCTGGGAAAGTAGGAATGATTAGTGCTCCATTTGCAAACACATATTGCTGAGTGCAAAGTGATTGCAGAGTATGTGCCCCTATAGCTTTAGGTAAAGCTGGGTTTAGCTCCACAAAGAAATATAGAACAGCAGTGTAAGGTGTGGAAAAAATCTCATTCTCAATCCTTCATAATGTGGTGGGGCAAGAATTGTGGTGAAATCGCTTTTTTTCCCCACTTTGTTTTTGAGTACATTTACACTCTGGAGAAATTTTTATCCCAAATGTTCTGAATTTTTCACAGCGATGTGAAAATGTTTGGGGTCAGCAATTGCTCAGCAAAGTGCTGCCTTATGGTACAAGAACCTCCCACAAAGAAGAGTCACACAGAATCCCAGAATGGGTCAGGCTGGAAGGGACCACAGTGGGTCCATGTGCTCCAGCAGGGCCATCCCAGAGCCCAGGGCACAGGCTGTGTCCAGCCAGCTCTGGGATATCCCCGGTGAGGAGACTCCACACCCTCTCTGGGATCTGTGCAGGGCTCCGTCACTGCCCAGGAAAGTTCTTCCTCGTGTCCAGGTGGAACTGCTGGGCTCAGGCCCTGCCCGTGGCTCTGGAGCCATTGCTGAGCCTGGAGCAGAGCCTGGGCCCAGCTCTGCCCCTCCTGCAGCCAGGGCCAGCCAGGGCTGAGGGTCCCTCTCACTGGGGCTCCTCTCCAGCCTGAGCAGCCCCAGCTCCCTCAGCCTTTCCTCATCAGGGAGATGCTCCAGGCCTTTCCTCCGCAGCCTCTGCAGGCCCAGCTCCAGCAGCTTCACGTCTCAACAGAAATTAATTCTTGCACATTGGCAATGCTTTCCCTCAGGAAAATTTCTTTCCTTGTGAAGATCCAATGTAGCACTGCTCTGTGACAAAAGCCACCGACTCTGCCTGATCCCGAGGCAAAACATCCAATCTGTGCCGTTTGTATTAACTCATTACATCCAACACAAATCCCCTTCTCCCCAAGTACCTTAAGGAGAAGCATTCCTGGTCTGAAGAATCAGCTTTGCAATGTATTTCCAGGAGCAATTTTCTCTACAAACTGCAGCTGGAAAATTGTGCAGTCCTCACCTCTGGAAAGCCAGGCTGGCAGTGGGTGATCCCTCAGGAGACAGGCTCACAAAGCCCTGAGAGCACAGCAGGTAAAACCTGGAATAGGAATGTGAGAGCAGCTTCTTTGGCTGTTCTCAGCTCGGCCAGCAGCTCCCAAAGCTGTCCCCACGGGCTGACTTTCTCAGCAGGAGCAGCAGAGCCATGCCACATCCACAGAGCTGTGTCTTTGATCTTCAGGATCCTATGAATACAGAGTTTGGGATTTGCATTTTTCAGGAGCAGAGGTGCAACAGCTCCAGATGCTTCTTAATGCCTTCATGTTACAGCTGTAAAAATGCAGGTGAGCTCCTTAAGTGAGCCCTAAAGAGAGGGGAAAGCGTGACACCATCTTCAGAAATCCTGTTAGCCCCAAAGGTCCAAGTCCCCAGGTCTAGGATATTCTTTTCCCATTACATTTGCTCTGTACCAGGGTTATATTTTTATTTATATTTACTGCACAAGCAAAGTTGGCTGCATATTGCTAAAACATCCCACTTTAAGGGGGCTTCAAAAAGAAAAGAGGGAGAATCCAGCTTCCCTTTGAATATTCTTCTAATGGAAGAGGAAACCATTGTGGTTTCCATTTGTTCCCCTTTAGTGCAAAGGCCTTTTCAGTCCACTCTGAGCCAGACTCTGCAGGTATTGTGGTACCCAGGTCCTTGATCCTCTTTCAGCAACTGGAATTTAATCTCTGCATTTCAAAATGCAAACCTGCTCAGTACTTCCAAACCTGCTCAGTATTCCAGAGGTGACAACAGGACCTTTGGAGCAGCAGCCCTTAGGAACAGGAAACAAGGACAACACAACAGCTCTTTTCTATGGAAGTTATTTCCAACATCCCTGCTGTGGCTTTGGGGGTTGCAACCCTTGGACCGTGGTTGGGGGACCTTGGGAGCAGCTCCCACCGATCCCCGAGGCAGCTGCCAGCATTTCGCAAGATGAATTTACAAATCATCCATCACCAGCAATCCCAGCGATTTAATTAGACCCAAATTACTTTAAGTCTTCAAAAACATCACAAATCTTGCTGGAAAAGATCCCATGCATGTGTACGGGCTTGCCAGCAAGGAATTGTTTCCTCCTGCCAAAAGTGCGGGAGCGCAGCATTCCTGGCCCCAGCGGCTGCTGGGCAAAGCCAGCGGAAGATTCCAGTGCCTGCCTGGACCGGAGCCTGCGGGAAAAGGGAGTGACAGCCTTCATCCTCCTCCAGCAGAATCCTCTGGAGCAGAATCCTCTTCCCAGCACGCTCCCCGCAGCCTTGCCGGGAGGTTTCGGCTCCTCGCCGGGAACAGGAGAGCAGCAAAGGCAGCAGAACTTACTCAGTCCCTCAGCCAGAAACACAACAAAGCACCGGAGGGCTCCTGATTTCTTCCAGAGCGGGCTCAGACCCCGTGCCAGAGAACACAAATCCATAAACCCCACATGTCAGGAGCTCCTCCTGCCTCCATCCCAGCTGGGTGGGCTCCCTGCTCCCGGTGGGCTCAGTCCGGCTGCGGGGCTGGGAACAGCAGGCTGATGAGAGACTGGGGCTGCTGGAACAATTAACAGAAACCCGAGCCCAGTGGGAACAGGGCTAACTAATGCCGGCATTATTCCCTGGCGAGTCGTGCTAGAGGCAGGCATTGATGTGAAGGCTGTGCTGGGATGGTGCAGGCAGCTCTGGTTCCCAAAGAACCACGCCAGGCACCTCCAGGGTGAGGTTTAGAGAGGGGTGTGTGCCCTGTGTGTGACACACGTGGCACTCATGGGCACAACTCTGCTCCTCCCTGCCCAGGGCAGACCTCTGTAAGTCCCAGGGCCATGAAAGCCACAATGGTTAAAAGCACCCCCAGCTTTACACTTGGGTCCCTTCAGGAAATAAAAGAATAATAAAGTGCTCCAAAGGTGGCAAGACACTCAGAAAGTTGTTCATGAGGTGAAATAGGAAGATAAGCTGGGAGGCAAACACTCCATCCTCTGCCTTTGAAGAAAATCGGAGGTGCTGCTTTATCCCAGTTTTGCCAGTTGCTGAGGCTGTGGCTGCTCACCCCTGGAAGTGTTCCAGACCAGACTGGATGGGGCTTGGAGCAGCCTGGGATAGTGGAAGGTGTCCCTGCCCATGGCAGGGGGTGGGATTGGATGAGCTTTAAGGTTCCCTGCAACCCAAATCCATCTGTGATTCCATGTAGCCCTGGATACATACAGAGAAAGCAGGAGAGGCCCTTGCGAGAAAGGGTGGATTTGAATACCTGTCACAACTCCTACTATACTATTTGGTTTGTCCAACAGGAAAAAGAAAGGCCAGGAAGACACAGGTGTGGAGACCCAAAGCTCCAGAGGACCTGGAAGTGGAGCAGATGCTGAGAGGCAGCTCATGTCCCTAACTGGATCAATCCAGGCAGAGCTGAGCCAGCCCTGCTGCAGGCACACAGCAGGAGAGGCTGCTCTGCCCAGGCTCACAGCTCTGGGATTCCTGTCCCATCATCATCCTCAAAGGCACTTCATCACCTGCAGCCCCACAGCTGGTGATATGATGATAAAGTCACTCCAGGACATCTGCCCATAGTGGAAACACAGGCATCTGGGAGAAATTCAACCAAATTCCCTGGGCACTGTATTCCAGAGCTGCCCCTTAGGAGGCAATTCTGTGAGGGACAGCTCACTGCAGCCTGTAACTACAGTGTTCAAATAGCTGAGCGCAGCCTTTTCTCCAAAATCCATAGGAAATCTAGCTTCACACACTCCTGCTTCCAGCTGTGTTTGGGAGCAGGGAAGCCTCCTGCCACCTGAGCTCTGCACCTTGGAAAGACTTTGTGTGCCTGAGTCATTCCAGCCATGGAGAAAGACCACACTGGCAGCAAAACATTTGCAGGCTGCTGCAAACCCGCTGACCTCCATAGTCCTGGGTCCTGCTGCACTCTTTCCCATTTTTCCCCTCTGCTTTTTAATCAGTGTGCCTCGTGTGATAGATCAAAGGACTTAAAGCCAAGGGAAGGCACTCCAGCCCTTGGCAGGAGCAGGGAATGATACAGCCAGTCCTGCCTATGCAGGCAGCCCAGAGGGGCTGCAGATATTCATTTAAAAATCACATTGCAAGGTTTGAACAGCACCATTTGTTTCAGCCTTTCATTCTCAGCTCTTCCATTTCCCTGTTCAATTGCAAGGAAAGAGCCCCACGGCCAAGAAGTCCCACCCGGCCCCAGATCCGCAGGCTCCGGATGCTCTCCATCCCTGGATGCCTCCTGCAGATCCCCAGTGCTCAGTGAGAGCCACCGTGCAATTAATTCTCTCGCAATAATAGGGCAGCACAAATTACCAAGCAGACTCTTGTAGCAATAAAAATATAATATACTGAGTCTGACTTGCAAAGTCCCGGCACTAAATGTCTCTCTTTTGGAGGACTTCCATCTTTATGTTCCTGCCTCTTAGCTCCTCTTCCTTTTTTCTCAGCCTAATACGAGTCTCACTTCCAGAGCATTCATCCCAGAGCTATAAATTCCTTGTGTGAGCCATGTCAGACCCAGCAGTCCCTTGGTTGGATTGGGAACATTGAGTTTCATCCATCCAGGTTCTGGCTCATGCCCAGCAGGAAGGTTTTGCTCTTCCAAGACATTAGGAGGAGAAGAAAAAGGTCCAACCAGGATGACGGGGACCCTGGATGGATTTAATAGAAAAACTACAGGAAAGACAGCTATGGAGGGGCCCAGCCTGGAAATCTCTGCCACAGCAAGGTTGGGTGGCACTTAATAGCAGTATGGGATAGGAGAGGGCAGGTCCAAGGAAAAGGGAGTGACTGTTCTAGGGGAGGGGTCAGCAGGACTTCCAGGTGAACTGGAGGGTTCCCAGCAGTAACACAGCTCTAACAGTGCCTAGAGAGGCAATTCCCTTCCACCATCCCTCTGTGAGCCTCACTGGAAAAACTACAAACTGCTGCACCCTGCCTGGGCTTAAGGGATAAGTTAGTCTGGGCTTTAAAAGCCTGTGCTTTGGTGTAAGTTTCATGCTTTGCCCAGCCAGCCTGGGCTCCCAAAATATGCCATGGTGTCATCATGGTCCCATCACCAGGCACAGGGCTCTGGGATCAGATTACAAGCCATATCCCACTTTTCTTTCCACTTTGGCACAGCCATCTCCAGAGAAGCCACCTGTGTGCTGTGTGTGTTTGCTTTTGTATCAACTTGCCATGGCATGTATAGCCATTGAGATGGCCACAACACACAGAGTGTCACCACACAATTTCAGAAAGCTTCAACCCAAACACAGTAACACCTTACCTCACCAGAAGGCTTCAGGCATCTGCCCATAGCCAGTAACATCGTGGCACTTACTTCAGAAGGCTGCAAGCATCTGCCCTTCTTGTTCTCTAGCCCAGGCTTTTATCCCCTCCTGTTGATGCACTGCACCTGTGTGCCCTCTGCTCCCTTTGGTGGTTGCTCAGTGCCCCTGGGCACTCCATGGCTCATTGCTGTCAGTGCTGCTCACAGCTGTGCCCACTGGGGATGAGGCTCAGCCCCATCCCAGTCACCACAAACTGTGTGCCTACTCCAACTCCAGAGCCTGCAGAACCCTCACCTCCAGCCTGACCCTGCTGAGCAGGTTTTGGACAAGACCCACCTTCCAGATTTAGTCTTTGTTTGCCAATTCCCCATAAACTCACATTCCTGTGGTTCAGCTTGCTGCATCCTCCCCTCTCTGCTCTGTGCGTCCCATCCCTCAGCTCTGAGATGATATTCCCCTCCCCAGTACTGCTGAATTCCTCAGAGCCCCATGGATTTGCCCATAACAGGATTTCCATGTCACATCAATGGGCACAAAGTCCTTGGAAGCTGAGCACAGATCCTCAGTGGGATTTCTCAGCCTGGGAGAGGCAAGACCTGAGACAAAAGGAAAGGATGATTCCCTGTGGCCAAGCAGGGAAGGCGGGGTGTTCCCAGGAGGGGTATTCCCAGGTGGGGTGTTCCTCCTGGCAGCACATCCATGCATGGACCATGGACCAATCTTTCTTTGGGCAAAAAAATTGGACTTTTCAAAGCTCAAATGAACACGCTCTTCAAGTAAAGTCCCTGGAAGTGAAATTCTGATGAGGCTTCAGCACCCTGGTGCCTGCAGACAGCCTCCTGCTCGATTCACTGCTCTGTCATGCTTGTTACTGGGAAATGAATTCCCTTCACACTGACATTTCATAGACTTCCTGATCCAGCACATAATGAACACCCCGCCAGCCCTGGCAGCCTCTTGCCAAACTAACTTTTATTACCTGTTTTCTCATTATTGTATTTAAATTTTCTGGTCTGTTGTCGCTGTGGCTCTTTTTATTTTATTTTTTTTCCCTTCTTGTTGAACGAGAAAGAGCAGGGTAAGATAACAAATTTCCCCAGCAGAGTCCTGCTCTGGGAAGCACAGATTCCCAGTGTCCCAGCCAGCCCTCAGGGCTGCCCAGGATGAGGCAGCAGCACTTGCAGGCAGCTGCAGAGGTTGGAACAGGGATAAATGATGCAGTGCTGAAGCACCTTGCCAAAATTAAGCACACAGCAGTGCTGGCTGTGTGATCCTACACCTTCCTGACCCGGGGCTAATCACATCTCTGCCATCAGCAGGGCACTTACACCTCATATCCCTGACATTAGGATGACTTATTCTACAGTGTTAGACTTATTTGCTTTCACTCTCCTACAGCGTGTAACATAAGAGAGTGGCAGTGCTCAGCAGTGGCTCCCGGGCATTAGAGCTGAAAGACTCCTAATGAAAACCTGGAGAAGCTGGAGAATCATCCCTGCAGCACTCCAGCTACAGGCTCGAGCACTAAGCTGGCTGCTGGCTCCTGCTGGCTTTATTTTGGGTGACATGCATCCCTGAGAATTTTTGGGTGACATGCATCCCGTCTCTTCTGGGCTGGGAATGGGCCTTGGGAGCCCAAGCAAGTGGGACCATCCCTGTGGGATTATCCCTGTGGGATCATGGCCATCCAGTGCAAGTGGTCACCTCCTCAGCTGACCTTTCCCTCTGGTCTAGAACATCAAATAAACAGAGCAGACCACTCTGAGATGCCACGGCAGGAGCCCGAGACACCTGAAATAACAGAGGGAAGTGACAAGTGCTCCCAAGAGGGGTTTTCCTTCTTTCCCTGCTCGACACTTCACTGATGCCTTTGCACCTTGTCTAATCCCCCTTAGGAAAACCAGAAGCCTCATGGAGAGGGGAACCTGCTTTCTTAAGCTTTTAAACAGCCATGAACGCAGAGATTAAAAAGCCCCAAACCCCAATAAGCAGCACAAAGTGCCGTGTGCAGTTTCTCTGTTAACAATCAGACACCACAGTAGGAAACAGAAACCTCCCAAGGTGAATAAACATCTCATTTTCCCCTCCATTTCCAGAAGAATGGCTAGAGTACATCCCATGGGAGGTCTGTCAACCTAGACACCCAGTCTGAGGAAACCCTGCAAAGAGCAGTGTGCAATTATGTGTTTAATTATGAAGTGTCATCTTCATTTGAATATTCCCTCTGCTACTGCTGTTGTTAAGCCCCTAATTCCTGTTGGATGAGGCTTGGAGCAAGCTGGTCTAGCAAGGCATCCTTGCCCACAAAAGGATGAGATTTAAGGTCTCTCCTAACCCAAACCATTCCATGTTTCCCCACATTCAAGTTCTCCCCATGTTGCTGCCCCTTGCTGCTCCTCCCCATGCCTTTCCCAGCTCCTGGAAGTCCTTTATGGGGTGGGTGTGTGGAATTGCACACTGAGCAGACAAACCACAGAGCCCTGCCTGTGGGCTCTGTTCTATTCCCTGATCCTTTTCCCTGATCCTCTTCCCTGATCCTCTTGCTTTTGGAGAGTTGCAGAGCTGCACCATGCCATTTCCATAGAATAACCTAGGATGTCCCTGGGGAGTGAGAGCCCAGCTCAGAACTCCCCATTTGCCTGTGGAGTGGCAAGTGCCTGTCCCCACACGCATCCCTGCCTTTCCCTGCATTGCATTCTCCAGTTCATTCCTGGTCACTCCATCCCACGGGGTGCTTCCCTTCCTGACCACCCTTTCTCAGCATCATCTACCTTTCCATTCCTTCTTGACTGACCTTCCAGACCCTTAATGAGCACAGGGAACAGGGAGCCAGTTGCAGGCACAGAGATCCCTGCAGGGCACCACTGCTGGCCTCCCTCCCTGGGTGAGGGGCTCTTCCTGCCTCTCCAGCACCCACCCATGGGATGACCTTTCCTCTTAGCCCAGAGGGGCTTAATATCCTTAAGCTGCTCTGCTGAGGAAAGTGATCAAAAGCCTTCCAGAAATCTAAGTGGATTTTTGTCCACTGGATTTACCTTGTCTACACTCCCTGTGATGCCTTCAAAGATTCCTGAAGGCATCTGTGGAGCCTGACACCTGCCCTTTATGAAGGACATCCTGTCCCACTTATCCAGGCACCTGCTGATCCTGTCCTTTCTTTCTCCCAGTTATCCCAGTTCAAGTTTCCAACTCTCTGGACCTCCATCAGTTGTGTCACAGGAGATTTAGATTAGATATTAGAAAAATTTTTTACATGGAAAAGCTTGTAAAGCACTGGCACAGCAGGCCAGGGCAGTGGTGGAGTCACCATCCCTGGAAATGTTAAAAAAAATGTGGAGATGTGGCACCACATGGGTTAGTGGTGAACACAGGGGTGGTGCTGGGTTGATGTTGGACTTATTGATCTCAGAGGGCTTTTCCAACCTTAGTGATTCCATGACTGTAAGAAGGAAAATGTGGGCACAGCAGGCTCAGAGCAGACATGATCAAACTGACAGATGGCAGAAATAGATGGGACATTGGGAAGGAATTCCTCCCTGTGAGGGTGCTGAGGCCCTGGCACAGGGTGCCCAGAGAAGCTGTGGCTGCCCCTGGATCCCTGGAAGTGTCCAAGGCCAGGATGGATGGGGCTTGGAGCAACCTGGGCTAGTAGAAGGTGTTCCTGCCCATGGCAGGGGTGGAACTGAATGGGCTTTAAGGTCCCTTCCAGCCCAAACCATTCTGTGACTATGTGATGCACCCTGGAAGTTACAGCACAAGAACTCTTCCAACACTTTCCCACTGAAAAGAGACGTAGATCCCAGAAGTAAACATTCTCACCCAGGCTGATTTTAGCAGCCCCATGGCACAGTTTTATCCCATCCCTGACACAGAGCACCGCTGAGGGCTGGAGGAGCCGAGCTCCAGAGGGAATGAGCACAGGAGCAGCCGGTGTTTGCTCCCAGCTCCTCCAGCCCCAGTCCCACATCCACCCCCTCCACGGGCACTGCCAAGGCACAGAACCTCCTTTGGGAATGGCTCCCACAGGACAGCACCTCAGGGACAGCATCTCCAGAGCAGCCCGGGAGCAGCTCCCCGGCTCTGCAGCAGCAGCAGCGGCAGCGGCCAGTGCTTCTGCAGGCGGGGAGCAGTTCATTATCCTCGGGGCTCAGCGGAGCACGTTCCCATGGAAACAGGGAGCCTTTTCATGTCTGTTGACAGCTTTGGAGAGTTTTTTTCTCTCAAATGCTTGGACACAGAACAGGTGTCTCCAAGCCAGGCAGTGAGCAGATAGTGCAGAGCCAGCGCAGGCCGATAATGAGACAAGTGTTTGTCTGAGATGAAACATTTTCACCCGGCGAGGGAGCTGGGCTGGAGCAGCACAATCCCTGCTGCAGGGACACAGAAACCGTGGGAAGGGGGGACAGGCTGCCCACACATCCAGCACAGCACGCTGGGAGCGGGGATGTGGCTCCTGCTGCCTTCCCTGCACCCCTCAAGCACCGTGGCAGGGCTGGGAATCAGCTTCAGCATCCCAGGAAATCGCCAGCATCCCCAGCAAATCCCCATCACCGCTGGGAGGGCTGGCAGGATGCTCCTTAACCTGGCTGAGCAGCAGGAGAGAGCTGTTTGCAAAGCAGCAAATCCCCCCTCTTGCAGGGCTGGATTGTCAGTGAGCTGGACTGAAGGGAAAGGGTGAAATAACAAATGTGCAGCAGCCACGTCTCCCCTCACTCAGGGCAGCCACGGTGGCCCAGCTGGAGCCAAACACCAAATATCCACCTCCTCTGTTTTGTTTCTCCCACAGCTCAGGTTGTTCCAGGGCCTGAGCTCAGCCAGGAGCACTGAGTCATTCTGCACAGAAAGATCCATAATTGTTAATGTGGTGTTACATCAAAAATCATGTCCAGGACATATCCATGTTTCCATGTCAGGTGCTCCGAGAGCAGCCCATGCCAGATTTAAATTGTCTGTGCAAATTGCATTGTGCTCACACATTGTGCTACAGCCTCATTACCCAATTGCCTCCTATTTTTTCCCCCTCAAACACCTGCCTTGTTTGTGGAATGGATAATTGTTCACTGCAGACTTTTATCACCCTAATTATTATTTACTATACAACATCCAAACCCTGTCTCAACAGAACTGCTCATTTCCTCTCCAATGTGGCTCAACTTTTCTGAAGAATGTAGTTGAAAATATTTCATTTCTCAGCGCATCATGTATAAATGATTTCAGATAGAAATGATTTTATATATAAATTCATTTCCCAGCAATGTCACATATAAAAATGAAAAGCTGAGGAGTCAGAGATTAAAGCTCAAGCTCCTGAATATACCAAGCAGTTTTTTGCTATTCCAGGTGTCACCAGGCTGACGAACTCCGGAGCATTTATCATCCTTCAGCCCTGCCTGCAGCGAGTCAAACCCCCTGTAAACTCCTGATGAGTTATCTGCAGCTTCCCACAGCAGCCCTGGATCTGCATTCCCAAGGTGAGGATCCTTCCCAGGTCCTTGCCCTGCATCACAGAGGATGCATGGACAGAGATTCCCATCTTCTCTTAACCCTGGGAAGCTGCTCCAGCCTGGCCCTGGCACCTCAGCTCTGTGCTCTGCACCACCCACACCCTGCTCCTGCACAGTGCAGGGATCATCCATCCCCAAATCCATCCCAAATCCATCCCAAATCCAGAGCTGCCCCGAGGATGGAGCTGCTGAAGGATGAAACAAACTCTCCATTTCATCTTTTTTATCCAAATGGAAGGAGAAAGGCGCAGAGCTGGAGTTGTTTTCTGAATGAGAGAACTGCTCGGGGTCAAGTGAAAGGTCTCATTTTTAGATCAGCCCTCTTTGTTTCAAACTCCTTAGTGCGAAATTCATTCCAATTCAAAGGAAAATCAACCCCACAGCCAGGGAACAATGAGGAATGGTCATGGTAAGAGGCCTGTGCTGCCAGGATTAAAGGTGTTTTGGACACCAATACAATTTCACATGTTAAAAAGACCCTCACTTTAATCCAAGCTTTATTTTACTACAGCAGTTGGTGCAAGGAAGGTTTCTAAGCCTCTCTCATTGCAAGCACTGGGCAAGGTGCAGAATAAATAATGTGTGGCCACATTATTGGAGGGTATGCAAGAAAACACCTGCAGAGAGCAGATAAAATAAAGATCTGTCCTGAGGTGCCTAAATCCAGGCAGGTGAGGCCACACCTTGTGTGCTGTGTCCAGTTTTGGGCATCTCATGACAAGGAGATGAGCCCTTGAGGGGCTGGAGTGGATCCAGAGATGAGAACAGAGCTGGGGAAGGGACTGGAGGGGCTGAGGGAGCTGGAAAGGGGCTCAGCCTGGAGAAAAGGAGGCTCAGGGGGAACCTTCTGGATCTGCACAGCTCCTGACAGGAGGGGACAGCTGGGGGGTCAGGTTCTGCTCCCAGGGAACAGGGACAGGATGAGAGGAAACATCCTCAAGTTGTGCCAGGGGAGGCTCAGGCTGGACATCAGGAGGAATTTCTCCATGGAAAGGGTGGGCAGGCATTGGAAGGGGCTGCCCAGGGAGGTTTGGAGTCCCCATCCCTGGAGGTGTCCAAGGAATTCCTGGATGTGGCACTCAGTGCCCTGGGCTGGTGACAAGGTGGGGATTGGTCACAGGTTGGACTCAATGATCCTGGAGGTATATTCCAACCTTAACAATCCTGTGGTTCTGTGATTTTAAGTTCCTGTCCTCAATAGGTCAAATTTACCACTTTTCATCACAGGAGTTCCTTTTTTTTTTGCATTTCACTGGAACCTTTCTGTATCCCAGCCTGAAAGTCACTGGGAAATCAGAGGCAGAGGGCACACCACAGGGATCTCCTCCATGTGGGCACCCTTGGAGCAGAGGTTGAGTGTTTCAGGTGGTGACAGGCCCCACACACCTCTCCTGGTCCCCAGAAGAAGTTGTTTCATGCCTGTTTTTCTTGCTGAGGGACATCAGGAGGATGCTGCTCTGTGTTGTTGCTGCCACGATGACAGAGAGAGAATGGAGTCAATGCATGCAAAACATTGGGAAGAGAGAGCCAAAAGTGAGAAAAACAACAAAGTCATCCCTGAAAAAACAAGACTGAAAGGAAGATGAATGGTATGAGCAGTAAGGACATGGAAGAAAAAAAGAGGGAACACCTGGAGATGGAAGATGGGAAGAGCTTCTGTAAAGAGCTTCACTCTCTTTGGGGTAACGGGGGATCTGTGCACCCTGCACTGACTGCAGAAACCATTTCCCAGCTTTCACCCAAAGTTTTTTACATCCACCTCCAGCCCTCTGGTGCTCTGGAAGCCTCTTCTCCATAGCCAGGCAAACCAGAGGCAGCCTTGTCACAGCCAAACACTCCACAGTTCCTCTTTTCCATTCGGGATCTGCTGCACCCCAGACCCTCCAGGGCTGCTCAGCCCCACCTGCCCTGCTCACGGGCACCCTCTGAGCTGCTCTGTTTGCATTCCCACCCTGCTGCACACTCTATGCTCCTCTCCTCTCCCTTTGCCATCCCCAGAGCCTCTCCCACGCTGGGTTACACCACAGCTTCCCATGATGGGTGCTGGGAGAAGGGTTGGAAGCTGCTGGGTCTTCAGCACTTCCCAAAATGTCCCTGCAGGCTGCCCATGGGAGCTGGTGCAGCTCCACACTGTGCAGCACCTGAGGAATCTGCTCTGCCTGGAGGGGGATGGATTTGGATTTCTCTCTCAGTTCCACTTGAGGATGGTGGGTCCCATCCCCGCCATTCCCAGCTCTCTGGTGACCAAAATCACACAACAAACCAAAATCCCACTCTTCTGGAATGAGAGCCAGAGCTCTGAACCCTTTCCAAAGGAGACTTACAAAATATCCGTGGCTCATGAGATGAATTCCCTTCTGCTTATTATTCAGCTCAGCTATGGTTAAACCAATTTAGGCTACACAACATAAGAGTTATTAAAAAAGATCTGTGCCTGTCAACTTTTCATTACATTACTGCTCGACATTCACCTTGTACAAAATAAAAAAAAAAAAATAAGGAGAGGAAAAGAAAAAAAAAACTGAGAAGACTTTAAAATTAAACTATGTAAGTGTAAACCAGGCACGGAAGAGGAAGAAATTAAAACACTATCACTGGAACACAGCTTGCACCTCTCCCCTCTCAAGCCCCAGCCAGCCCTCAGAGCCCAAGGGCATCCAATGCAATGCAAGGAGCCAGAGCCCTGCTGTGCTGGTGGGTTTGCCTCTCACACAGATCTCTGCTGAGCCACTCGGTGCCCTCCTGGAGGGGGTCACATCCTCAGGGAGAGGCTGCACTGGGCACAGCTGGTGCCCTCCACACCCCAGGAGGAGCTTCCCTCCTCCTGCCCTCATCCCAGGCAGCAGAGGAGCAGGGAAGCGCTGCCCCTCTGTGCCCCAAAGGGGTCGTTTTCCTTCCGAGGCGAGCAGCACAGCAGCCAAATTGCTGTTCTTTATGTCTCACCCGATGTTTATTGTCTCGCCGAGCATCGCACTAAAGCTGCCCCTCTCCTGCTGCTGGGCAGGGCTGGGTCATCCTGCTGTGCATCCCTGCTGGAATTGTCCATCCTCCTGCACGGACAGCCGTCTGCAGCTGCCTCCAGAGGGCAGCTCCAGTC
The DNA here is from genome assembly GCF_036417665.1 of Passer domesticus. NCBI lineage: Eukaryota > Metazoa > Chordata > Aves > Passeriformes > Passeridae > Passer > Passer domesticus. The sequence continues at coordinate 20,088,256 of NC_087484.1, forward strand.
TCTGCTCTCCGGGACCAGGGACAGCACCCAGGGAATGGCTGGAGAAGTTCGGGTTGGAGATCAGGGAAAGGTTCTTCCCCCGGAGGGTGCTGGGCACTGCCCAGGCTCCCCAGGGAATGAGCACAGCCCCAAGGCTGCCAGAGCTCCAGGAGAGTTTGGACAATGCTCTCAGGAATGCCCAGGGTGGGATTGTTGGGGTGTCTGTGCAGGGCCAGGGGTTGGACTGGATGATCCCTGTGGGTCTGATCCAGCTCAGGAGATTCCACGAGTGTGATCAGCCAGGCAAGGGCAGCCCAGGGCTCGGGGATGGGAGCAGGGGGAGCTCACACAGAGGTGCCTCTCCTGCACCAAAGCTTAAGAGAAGGAGGACTTGGGCTGCACGCACAGCTCTTCCCAAGCCTCAGTCTCATCCTTGCAGTCCCAGGAGCAGCAGGAGTGCCAACAATCCCATCTTCCCACTCAGGAAGCAGAAGGTGGCAAGTGGCTCTCCAGGAGAGAAGGACAAAGGCAGCCCAGCACAAACCCTGAGCACTGCCCTTCCCTTCCCCTGGCCAGAAGCCACAGGGCCCTGCAAGCAAAGCCTTGCCCTGTTCTACTCTAGGGTTATTTATCTGCATTTATGCCAGATGAAATCCAAGTTTAGCCCCTCTAAACGTCCTAGTTTGCAGGAAAAGGGACTCGGTTTGCTCTCTGTCACCTCAGAAGGCAAATGAAGGAGGCGAGAACTGCATATTTTAGTTATTGGTTGTTCCACTCGAGCGAAGCTCCACAATTGGGCGAGAGCAGGAGGCAAACACACAGCTGTGAACACACCGACAGGATAATCCCCGCGGGGAATTACAGCTTTGCAGGGCAGGGGGGAAATCCACACCTCCTGCTGATGAGAAAGGAGACAGAGCAGAGAAATAAAGACGGAGAACTCCAAGCTTTTCATCAAATCAGATCACTCAGCTGAGCAGAACAATTCCAAGCAGCCACACCAGCGAGTTCTTCACGGTGATTGTTTCACCAAAGACCGGGACCACAGCTTGCTTTAAACAACTCAAAAAGGTTTTCAGGTATTTGATAATGAAGTCACTTGCCTGGTGGATCCTTTCCCCCCTCCCCTGCCATGTTCAGCCAGCATGTTTTTGTTGGCACTGCCTCTTACAGGTGCTCACGGGTTTAAGGAGAGATAAAGCAAGAATAAAGCCTTTGTTTGCAATGAAATTGGCCATCAGAGACCTGATCCTCCAACCCCACTGCCTACAAGCAGCTTTTCCTGGCTTAGCAATTCCTGCTGGAGAAGCAGGGGCTGGGATGTGCTTTTCCCAACAAGGGATGGAGCACAGGATTCAGCCAGAGCTGTCCTGAAGGCAGCAAATACCCCAAAGGTGGTATCAGAAAAGGTACTGTGGGCTCATGTGAATCCAGGCTGCATTCCAAGCATGCATCCAGGATTTGGGATGAAGCAGCACCTTCCTGTCCCTCTGCAGGAATCTGTACCCTCATTTGCAGGACTAAAGCTCCATCAGAGCTCAGAGGACAGAAATGCTCCTGGAGGGAGGGGACAGGCAGGTGCCAGTGGGAATTATGCTAAAATGAGCTGGATTCCACAAGGATGTGAGCATTCCACAGCATCTCATGTGTGAAATATATACCAAGGGACATTCACAGGAGCTCATCCTGGGCTTGGGGGTCCTGTGGGGCCTCAGCCTCAAAGGGATGAAGGCCCAGCAGGAGTTTGAGGTGTCACAGGGCCACCATAACTTTTCTCAGGTGGGTTTTTGAGCAGCTTCCTCTGGCCATGATTTGGGTCTTTTGCCTGTCCCTGGGAGAGAGGAATCACTGTTGGTTTGTTATCAGGAAGGGTAAGAAAAGGTTTTTGTTTCTCCTCTGGAACAGGGGATGGAGGTGATCATTCCCCTCTTCACTCCCCACGAGAGGAACAGATCCCTGGAGCTGGATCTGCACCCAAGAGACGAAAATCTGGGACTGCAGCATGCCCATCCCCAACAGTCTGTCCATAATCCAGAGGGACAATTTCCGTGGAGAATTAGCCCAGTGCTGGAGCAGAAACAGCAATTCCTCAAGCAACGAAAACACCTAAAGACTTAAATGCTGCAAGCAATTGCCAGGAAGCACATTTAATTGGAATAATACTCCCACTGAGCAGATAACAGGATAAACTTCACAAAATAAGATAATGAATGAGGAAGATTTACAGCCAATATTTTGGTTGGGTGTTTTGTTGCATTTCTACACAGTCTGCGTGCTCACAAATGTTAATTTTCTCCTATTCTCTGGGCTCACAACTGTTGATTCCCTTAGGAAAGCAGATCCCAGAATCTTCTACAGCATCTGATTAGCAGAGAAGGGTCCATTAATGTCTGTGGTTCCACTGCAAACTGGAAAAAACTTGTCCCATTAAAGGAGAGCCCTCAGGGAAAGACAAAGGAAGATATTTATGGCCTGGAGAGTTCCTGCCTAAAGAACCAAACCAAAGCTACATCCCAAAGGCACAGATCCACCGGGTTTTCCTCCAAAAAGCAGAACAGGTCTTTGTGAGGATGGAACCAGCCAGAGGTAGGAACAAGTTCTCTCAAATTCATCAGATGATTTTCTTTTAAAAGTATATTGAAAATCTGTATTTTAGAGCAAACACAACATGATTTCTGGAATACTGCTGTGACCTGCAGCACTTGTCTGGGAATTGTTTCACTCACATCCACATTTGAGGGTTTTGAATTCCAAGAAACCCCAAATCCAAAGGCAAAGTCAAGAGGTTTCTTCAGCAACACAATGAGGATCCCTGTGGAAGAAAGGAGAAACTTTCCCATCTGCAACTCCTCACTCATATCCAGTTGCTCTTGTATTTTCCAGCTTTAGCTGCTTAACTTCAGCTTCCCACCTATATCATATATATTTGTTATATATCAAACGCCCCAGTATCCCTCAGGGTAGGGAATGGCTGCCATTCCCTGTTCACAGGCAGGAAAATAAAGGATAAATCCACTGCCTTGTGGAGGTTCTGGAGCTCACCATGTACAACTACTGCTTCAATCCATCACTTATCTCATCTTGCCGTGAAACTGCTGCTCTTACAGTGCCACAAAGCCACCTCAGCTGACAAAAACCCAAGCACCTGGGAAGCTCCAGCTGCCTCCTGCTCCAAGGCTGCTGTGGGAGGGATCACTTTCCAGCCCCACAAAAGGCCAAACGTTTAGTGCTGAGGCTGAAGGAGCTTTCCAAAGCTCTCCCAGCAAGAAGCATGAATTCAGTGGAGGAACTAAATTCCAGGCAAGCACATATCTATTCCTAAGGAATTGGCACTGAGCACCAAAAGCAACAGGTGTGGAAAAGGAACTGGGAAAATTGCTAGATAGGAATTGCTGGAGAGTCAACTGGGTGGGAAACATTTCCTGATCCTTTCATTCAAGGGGAACATTTGTGCACCTGAGTTCCGGCTGCTTTAATCCCTGGTTTGGTTTTCATCAGCTCTTGGACATTTTTCTGGCTTTTGCATTAATTTTTTTCTGGCATTGCCCTAAATCCTGGGAATTGTGAGGAATCTGTAAGTGCATGTACAGGAGGCACCTGGGACAGTGGAAGGTGTCCCTGCCCATGGCAGGGGGTGGAACAGAAGAGATTTAAGATCCTTTCCAACCCAAACTATTCCATGATTCTGTGATCCCAGGACCATCAGAAGAGGGATAGAAATAATCCCATTGTACCTTCCTCAGTGCAAACCACACTGAAATCTTCTCCTGTTCCCCCTTCCCTGCTCAGAATCCAGCTGGGTCCTTCTTACTCTGTGCTTTCTGCTTCCTGCAATTCAAAGCACCCAGAGAAGGCTCCAGAAGCACTCACTATATTTTATCTCCAATGACCAATAATAACCAAGGTCAAAATCAAGCAGCTGACCCAGATCCAACCTCCCTTGTATCTCCCTGCCTCATTGCCTCCCCATTTCTCTCTAATGTCAGCTGGAAATAGATCTTTTCCTGCCTTGGCCACAGCTGTTAATTTGTGTGTGTGTGTGTTGTTATTTATTATTTAGCACAGCAAAGCACCTCATGAAGCAGCTCTCATGAAAGGCACTACATAAAAGGAAGCTGCTTCTGAATATTTTAGGAACCCAACGTTCTGCTATTGATATTCTAATTCCATTTGTTTGAGAATCAAGTCAGGCCCCAACAGGTTATCCAACAAATTAATAAATGTTGCGGCTTTTGTCTTCCGGAGGGTTTGCAGCTCCTGGGATTTGCACTTTCATGTTTTTCCTCTGGTAAAGTCTGCTGCGTTTGTTTGTTCAAGAGAGGAGCCCTGATGTTCTTGTGTGATCCCCTGACTCCAACAGCTGGGGCTTGGAAAGCAAACAAACACTGCAGGATACTGAGGGAAATTGCAAAATAAGGGATTGGCCACTCTGCACCTCCCTGTGGTCAATGGGATTTCCCATCCTTATTCTGATGTTCCTGGGATTACAGAGTCATGGAATGGTTTGGGTTGGAAGGGATCCAGTCTCACCCTCTGCCATGAGCAGGGACACCTCCCACTGTCCCAGGTTGCTCCAAGCCCCATCCAACCTGGCCTTGGACACTGCCAGGGATGGGACAGCCACAGCTTCTCTGGGCACCCTGTGCCAGGGCCTCACCACCCTCACAGGGAACATTTTCTTCCCAATATCCCATCAACCCTGCCCTCTGGCAGTGGGAAGCCATTCCCTGTCCCTCCAGGCTCCCATCACTCATGTTCCAGCTTGGGGCCTTGCAGAAGTTTCACCTCCCTTGACATCTTGGGAGGAACGTTAGAGCTGGACCCACCTGCTCCAGGGGGGGGTGTGGGAGCCAGGAGATTCCTGCTAGGTAGGCAATGCCCCTGGGACAGCCCATGCCAGCTGTCCTTGGGCACAGGTTATTCCAGAGGAGGATAACCAGAATTAGGCTGTGGATTTGAACCTTGGCTGTGCTGCCTCAGCTCTCCCAGACAATCCTCCCAGGCTTTCCAAGATCCTCACTTCCTAGGCCTCCTCCTTGGTGGGAGCTAATGCCCCAAGACTTCTCCACACTGGCTGTCCCTCATTCCAGCTGCTGGGACATTCCCTGTTTCAGGAAGCAAGCTGGGAGCTGTCATCTCCATGGAAATGAGGTGCTGAAAACAAAGAGGGGCCAGTTCTGTGCCATGAGACCTTGGAAAAGCACCAGGACACACTGTTGATCTCTCCAGCACTCCTGCCTCAACCAGAGGGATTTTTCCCAACAAAGGACATGAGATACTGTTTTCAATTAACAGGAGTTCCCTGGCCTCTTTGTGACCTAAAATTTCCCCTGAACGAAAGTACAAAACCTATTTGTTTAACCTGGACATTTCAGCCTCCTCAGAAGAGAAATAAATGCTGTCTCCTCCTTAGTCTGAGTCTTATTCAGACTTTCATCTTGTGCACAAAAAAGGGGAGGGAAAGTGGGACAGATTCTTCAGGGAATTAACAAAAAACCCTCCATGGTAAGTAAAAAATCTTTGTATATCCTGAACATCAGTGTGCAGCTATGCAAAAAGCTGTGCCTTGTCTTTTCTTTTCCCTGGGAAATAGTTCATGGATACCCAATCCTCAAGTGGCCCAGCCACAGCATCCATCCTAACAGGAACGCTGAGTTGACCTGGAGAAAAGCAGGAATTAGATCCACTGGATACATTTTTTCCCAACAAAGACAAAGCCATTTCCGTGGCAAATGGGCAGAAAAGCCACAGAAGTGGTTGCAGTGCAGATCTGCCCTTCCCATGGAGAGCCCAAACAGCACCAGAGCATCGGTGGGGATGGTGTCAGCTCCGAGGATAATGCCAGGAATAATGTCCCCTCACAGGAGATAATGCCAGGAATAATGTCCCCTCAGCTGTACATAAGGAAGTTGCAGCTCCACAGAGAGACTCGGGGGCCACCAGAAAGCACAAGTGTTAAAGTGGAGCTTTCAGCTCCTCAAATTACTGCCTTAATTTATGTGCAGTAAAGTGCACCAGGCAACGTGTTCCACACTTAGATTTTAAAAGGATTTTTCCCACTTTGCCTCTTGTCCTCTCCTTTAACCTCCCAGTAAATTCCCATTGGCTGCTGCTACCATGCAAGCCTGAAATTTTAATTCCTTTCCACATCTCCACAGCCCCTTTTCTCTGTGGGTGCAGATATTGTGAAATTAGCAAGAAATGGGGAAAATCACATTGGAAAAATTTCACCTTGAGGGTTTTTATCTCCCCACCTATCACAGGAGTAATGGAGCAGACGACAGGAAGATTTTAATGCTGATTTAACATCTATCTATTTATGCTGCTGCATATATGTATTTATTTGTGTTTCTCCCTGAGCTCAATACGTCCACAGGAGCCAGGAAATGGAGCTGATTAATAGAGCTCCTTCCTCCAAATGCACAAAGTAAATTCGACCTAAATGATAATCAGTGAGTTTGATTTTATTCTTCCCTTCAGTATCAAGTGGAGGGAAGTGTTGGAGGGAGTGTTTTGGATAGAGGAATACTGATGGAGCCATCCTTCCACAGTCCATCCTTTTCCTTCACATTGCAATTCCTTTCCATCACATAAGCTGGAGGGCTGCTGGTAATGTTGGTCAGCAGGTTAAATATTTATAACCTCTATAAAAATATATGCTAATTTGAAAATAGTAAACTAAGCTCAGGACATGGCTTGGGGCAAATTTAAACAAAGCCATCAAAGCAAGAGCTGTGTTTTATACTAAAGCCGTAGGCAGAGCACAACTGGTATAACTCTGAATTTCTTTGTGTTAAGGACAAGCACTAAACTCAGGGCACTGTTTGCATACCAAGGGCTGACTGGAACAGAGAATGAATACCCCCCCTAAGCCTGTGCTGCAGCTCTTCCCTGAAATCCCAGAGTGGATTGGGATGAAACAACCTGAAACCTCCTCCAGTCCAATGCTCCCCCTGCCAGGTTTGGGGACCCCTTCCACTATCCCAGGTTGGGGATCATTTCCACTGTCCCAGGCTGCTCCAAGCCCTGTCCAGCCTGGCCTTGGACACTTCCAGGGATCCAGGGACAGCCACAGCTTCTCTGGGCACCCTGTGCCAGGACCTCACCTCCCTCCCAGGGAAGAATTCCTTCCCAAAATCTCATCTTGCCCTGCTTTCAGTCAGTTTGAAGCCATTCCCCCTTGTGCTGTCACTCCAGGACCTTGTCCATATTCTCTCTCCATCTTTGTTGGCTCTTTCAGACACTGCAAGGCCACACTGAGGTTACCTGGAGCTTCTCCTCTCCAGGTGAACAACCCCAGCAGTGCCAGCCTTCCCTCCCAGCAGAGCTGCTCCATCCCTCTGCTCACCCTGGTGCCTCCTCTGGACTCTCTCCAGCAGCTCCAGCTCCTTCCTGTGCTGGGCCCCAGGGCTGGGGCAGCTCTGCAGCTGGGCTCTCACCTGAGCAGGGCACAGGGGCACAATCCCAATCCCTTTCCTGCTGCCCACGCTGGGGATCAGCCCAGCACAGGGGTGGCCTGGGATGGGGCCAATGACACTTCAGGTAGATGAAGGAGTGAGAAAGGAAGATGTGTGTTAACTTCATCTAGAGAAGGGATCTACTGGAGATTAAAAACCCCAGGACTTTGTGCTGGAAGAACCTGCAGACCCAAAAAGCTGAGCCTTGTCCATACTCTGTGGCAGGAAAGGGGATTGAGCAGTCGAAGCAGCAGTGGAAGAAGCACCAAGGGTCAAACCCAGAGGGATTAAAACCCTCTGGATCAAACACCAAGGGATTAAACCCCTCTGGGTCAAACACAGAGGGATCAAACCCCTCTGGATCAAAACCAAAGGATTAAACACAGAGGGATTAAACACCTTCCTCAGCCAACCGCTGCAGGAAGCCCCAGCCACAAGCACATTAACTGCAAGGCCACCCCGAGATTTTTTTAGGACTTTGAGCCACTATAAAGGGATCCTTCCACAAAAGTCCAGGAACTTTTGGCCACGTGCATGGTTTGGGGCTCTGTGTGCAGTGCTGGAGAGATTTGTCCATCACTGCCCAGGAAACCCCCACCCCACAAACAGCTGGAGCTCTGGGCTCCCCTTCCTTGATATTCAAGGCTGCCTGAGGGGAGAATATCCTCATAGCACCCATGGGTGCTACTCGGGATGAGACATTCCTGGATGCCTTTCCTCTCTCTGCTCCCAGGGAAGCTGGTGGGCAGTCCCTGTGCCCTGTCACATTTCCATAACACCAATGACAATCTGAAATGTCCCTTGTACGGGCGGTGTTGTGTTTGCTTTGCTGCCTGCTGCTGTAGAGGTAACAGATGTTTTCATTGAGCTGTTCACAATAACCCCTGGGCCTTTCCCCTGAGTGGTTCCAGTTAATTTAAAATGCAGCAATGTGGATGAGGAGGTTGGATTTTGCCTTCCAATGCACATTAACTTGCATTTGTCAACATTTAATTTCATCTGCCACTGCCTTGCCTGCTCACCTGCCTGGATAGAGCCATTCCCAGCTTTTCACAGCTTGAACTACACAACTAAATAAATTTCACTAAATAACTGTGGGCAACTACTATTTATTCCATCTTTTTCTCCCCTCTAATTCTGGATTATATTTTTAAAAGCCTAGCCCAAGCTTTCAGATTCTCTCCTCTTCCACAGCCACACTGAAAATTGGTTGTTCTTTTTTTGTTTAACTCACGGCTGCTTCCTAACCTGTGCTGGTAATTCCTTTATTTAAGGCTGCCCTCTTGTTCTGCTGCCTCCTTCTCTACTGGGATCTTATCTTTAGATCCCTCTGAAGTCTCTTCCCATGGATATTCCCTGCATAGTGTTTTCAGCAAAATCTGTGAAGAGGCAATTAGCAGAAGCCTCTGCCTCCTGTCTATTCCCAGATTAAATTCTCTCACCAATTTCTACTTTCAGTCCCTTATACAATCACTTGGTAGGAGCTCTTTTTCCTCTTTATTCAGTGGGAAATAAAGGATTTAGAGTGCAAAAGCAACTCCAGACACAGCATTTCCCTTGCCCTCTCTTCTGAGGTTTCCATAAAACCCACAAAGGGAACTGCCAGTTGTGGCTGTCCAGTTCTGGCCCCTCAATTTGGGAAGGGCACTGAGGGGGTAGAGCATGTCCAGGGAAGGGAACAGAGCTGGGGAAGGGGCTGGAGCACCAGGAGAGGCTGAGGGAGCTGGGAAAGGGGCTGAGGCTGGAGAAAAGGAGGCTCAGGGGGAACCTTCTGGATCTGCACAGCTCCTGACAGGAGGGGACAGCTGGGGGTGGTCAGGCTCTGCTCCCAGGGAACAGGGACAGGAGGGGAAGGAATGGTTTCAAGCCAGGGAAGGTTCAGGTTGGACATCAGGAGGAATTTCTCCATGGAAATGGAGCTCAGACCTTAGAAGGGGCTGCCCAGGGAGGTTTGGTGTCCCCATCCCTGGAGGTGTCCAAGGAAGGCCTGGATGTGGCACTCAGTGCCCTGGGCTGGTGACAAAGTGGGGATCGAGCACAGGTTGGATTTGATCATCTTGGGCATCTTTTCCAACCTCAGTGATTCTGGGATTCTCTCATATCAGGATAATTGCTAAAAAAAGGCAGATCCATGTCTAATCCCCTGCCAGTTCCCCAGAGATCGTGTCCAGCCCTGAGGCTGCAGTGTTGAGGACAAGCAAAGCTTTGCTCTGCCCTCTCTTTGCCAGACATTTGCCAGATTTCAGCTCCAGCATTCCCACCTCTGGATAGACACGGCACTGCAGCCAGGGACACACAACTGGAAAGGTACAAGTTGCAATTTACCCCCTAAAAGGGACAGAAAGAGAGACTGGGATAAGACTTTTTAAGGAATGGGAATGGATCAGCTCGCAGGGCTGCACAGAGGGTGGGGCACAGCCAGGGCCTGGCTGAAGACAAAGAAGGAATAAGATGTTTTCCTGCTGAACTCAGCCATCCTCCTCTCCCACCAGCTCTGCCCCACGCCAGACTGCTCCGGCACAAACCTCCGAGGATTTCCAGGCACAAACCTTTGAGGATTTTCTTTTCATTTTCAATTTGCATTTCCATATTTAAATTCGAGGAGGAAGAAAAGAAATCCCAAATCCAGTGCTTCCTAGAATCCACCAGGGAAACCTGTCATAACAGCTTTGACCCCTGGGCACAACTATGAATTCTGAGCAAGCTTTTATTTCTCCTTAAAAATCAAATGCAAGCTCTGGGAGGCAAGGAGCAACAACGTTTACTGCAAACTCCACATCCTTGTCAGAAACTCTTTATAACAGACTCAGGATTTGCACTCACCCTGGCCAGAGAAAAATGCTGCTCCAACCCTGCTCCTTCCAAACCCCCAAGCACTCTGTAAAATCACTAACATGGAAATAGAGAAGAAACTCAATATTTTGGCAGTTGGAAAATGTCTTCCTCCAGCCACAGGAAGGCATTTCCCTGTTGATTCTTGTGTTGTCGTAAAAGCAGCAACACCCCTTTGACAAGTTTTGCTTTATCTCTGCAGAACCTCATGAATCTGCTTCCAAATCCTCCCTTCCAAAAGTGTGAGCACCAAGAAATTCTCTTTTGAGTCTGGATAGTCAAGGCCACTGCTATTCCTCAGCTCCATTCCCCTCCTCTTCCTCCTCCTTTCGTGAAATGGGGAGAAGAAGCAGAGCAAAAAATTGCTGTTGATTATTGCTATTATTGAGAGCATGAGGACCCTGGGGATTATGACCTACATACATTTATTACCCACATCCAAACAGCTTCCATGCTGACTGCAGCAAACTGCAGAGACCAGGAGGATCTGGAGGAGGGAAGAGGAAGGAAGCCATCATCCCCTTGCATCTCACACTCACAGACACCAAGCTGCTGGAAAAGAACCGAAGCAAAAATGCACCAAAATGTCCCATGGGGACCCTCAGCACTTTCCAATTTCCCAGGTTTTGGAGGTCTGGCAAGATCTTCAGCCAGAACTGTCCCAGAATTTTTATGAGACTTTGTCCAAGCCCCGTAAAATGATGCCAGGGGAGAGTGGTGTTTCCACAAGGAGGTTTAGCTGATCAGGGAAAGGAAGGCAAAGGAGGTGGAGTGGGATGGAATCTGTGAGGTCCTGGCTGGCTGTCTCAAGGATCACAGACTCATCCAGCTTTCCCAAAGTCCCCAAGAGTTTCTGAAATCTTCTTCATGGATTGAAGGCACGAACATGTCTGTGACCACAGAGGTGGACACAAGATTCACCTCTGGGTGCATGAAGGGAGCTTTGCACTTGTGTTGGTTCATAACTGGGAAAATACAAGTTTATCTTCTGTTCCCCCTCTCTGTTAGGATTCCAGCCCTCTCCAGGGATCAGCTGCCTTCTCAAGCACAGACACAAACTCCCAAACCCTGCTGAAGTGCCTGCAGAGCAAGCAGAGAGTGACTGCTGCCCTCATTGGGAAGGACAAAGCCTTCTCAGCAGTGGATAAAAAAAGCAGCTCATGCTGGGGTTTGCAGGGTAGGACACCGGCTCATTCCAATGCTAACCAGATTATTGAGCTTGCTAAAGGCTATCTCTGAAGGGATAGTTGGAATTAGTTGATAGTGATTTAATTTGCGTTGCAGATTGCTAATTAAGCCTGTGAAGAGGACAAAAAAAATTAATCCATTTAGTTAAGGAGATACAATGAGAGATGTGGCAGTACTGGAGTCATTTACAGCCAGGAATAAGTGGAAAGATTTGCTTGACCTCACCTTTGAGGATAGAGTGTATGTGGGCATGGAGGTCTGGCCACCCCCACCCATCCTAGTTTCCCTGGATTGCAGGATATCTTGGAATCCAGGAAATATTAAGGTTGGAAAAACCTTCAAGATCAGCCCAGCACCACCACTAGACCCAGTGACACATCCACACATTCTCCACCATTTCCAGGGATGGTGGCTCCATCACTGCTTGCTTCCAAGGCTTGATAATGCTTTCCATGAAGGAATTTTTCCTAATATCCAAACTAAACCACCCCTGACACAGCTTGAGGTTGTTTCCTCTTGTCCTGTCCCTTGTTCCCTGGGAGCAGAGCCCAACCCCACCTGCTTCCACCCTGGTGGATCCATGTGGGGCTTTGACCGCCAACTCCAGGGCTTGATCCAAGAGGAAAATCTCTCCAGGGAAGCAGAGGTAATTAAAAAGCATAAAAAGCACCCAGGGATGTCCTCTGGGAATGCTCCCAAAGACGGCACATCCTCCACATTAATCCTGTTTAATCCACCTCTCCCAGGATTCCCAGGGATTCCCAAACCACCGAAGCCCACCTTGATTTTCAAAGCCAAGTGATAGGAAGTCAGCTCACACCTCAGTGAGTTGCTCCAATGTTTAATTAACCTGTTAACCCCGAAATCACTCCAGGCACTGGAAGTCATTTTACAAAAAAATGCCCTGATATCTTCAAAGAGGAAATTTAAAAATTATTTTAGAAAGAAGAATTCCATTTACTCATTAAAAAAAAAAAAACTCCACAAAAATACTGAGTGTTTTTCAAAACTCTTTAAGAATATTTAAGAAGCGATTAAATCAGAAAGTAATCTTGATTTTTCTTATGTCTGAAATTTTCAAGGAGAATGCTCCCTTTTCTTCTTCAATATGCACCAGATTTCCAGGGAAACTGCTTCACAGCTGGCTGGATTTCTATCACAGTTTGGAGAAGCACCAGGAAAGCTGAAGTTTGCTGTCTGGCTGGCTGAAAGTTGGGAAGAGCTGTTTGAGGGTGACCCACTTGCTGCTGGCAACTCCCCTGATCTCACTCAGCCCTGTCCCATCTCCTCCTGGCCTGCCCAGATTTTGTCCTTTCATCCATTTGGGTTTGAGCTGACTGAGAGCAAATCCCAATCCAAGGAGCCCTCATCCCACAGGGATCCAGCCCCAGGGCTGAGCTGGGCCATTACACCAGAGGATCCCAGTTTCCACAGCTCACAGCAGGAGATGGAAACTGGATCTTGCTCCTTTCACTGCACCCTGGGGATGTCCATCCTCAGATAGTTATGGAATGGTTTGAGTTGGAAGGGACCTTAAAGCCCATCCAGTGCCACCCATGCCATGGGCAGGACACCTTCCACTATCCCAGGTTGCTCCAAACCCCGTGTGTCCACCTGGCCTGGAACACTTCCAGGGATCCCGGGGCAGCCACAGCTTCTCTGGGCACCCTGTGCCAGAGCCTCACAACCCTCACAGTGAAGAATTCCACAGAATCACAGAATGTTCTGTGTTGGAAGGGACCCACAAGGTCATTGAGTCCAGCTCTCAAGTGAAAGGCCCAGCCAGGGACCAAAGGCACAATGTTGGTGTTCCTGGCACCAGGCTCTGACCAAGTGAGCTGATTCTCCCCCAGATCCAACCTAAATCCACCCTCCTTCACATTAAGGCCGTTCCCCTTGTCCTGTCACTCCAGGCCCTTATGAAAAGTCTCCTGCTCTCTGATGAGCCCCCTTTAGGTACTGGAGGTTTTCCCAAAGTCTTCTCTTCTCCAGGCTGAAGGAAACCCAAGATAAAAAGGGCTGGATTGCTCCTCAATGCTCCAAGTTTCCAGGAGACCCCCTCAGCCACCAGCCCCTTCACCCACTGCAGAACCCAAAATCTCTTTCTGGAGAAGCTGCAGATTTCTGGGCAGTGAAATTCACCACCCCCAGCAACATCCCAGCTCAGGACAAAGACCACCAAGTTTATCTCCTCGTTCCCAGCATCAGGCACACAGCTGGAAGTTTCTTGGGAATGCCTGATGTCACTTGTCACACAAACCCAGCCACCCCAACAACCACTCCAAGCAGCTGCAATGCCTGTCAGGGAGGAATAATTCAATTCCATCCTGCCCTCCAAGATGGAAAATGCAGCAGAGGGTTTGGGTTTTACTGGAGCAACTGTTCCTAGGCCTCAGGCAGCATGGCTCTCTGCCTTCCTCTGGCAGGGATTTTGGGAGCACAAACACATCTGTCTCTGCAGCTGGGCCTTCCAAAACACACCATCCCCATCCCCTGGTCTCGGCTCTGCAGCTGCACGAGTTTGTGCAACCCACAAATCACCCAGGGGCACTCATATGGCACTGAAAGCACCAAAGAATCCCTTCAAAACCCAGTGAATCCCCATATTCCAAAGAATCCCTTCAAAGCCCAGTGAATCCCCATATTCCAAAGAATCCCTTCAAAGCCCAGTGAATGGCCATATTTCAAATAATCCCTTCAAAGCCCAGTGAATGCCCATATTCCAAGATCCAGGAATGCTGAAATGCTTTTCTTCCCTACCTTTTCAAGGTGATGGATCCTGCTTCTTGTATGTTGGAATACAAAATGCAAGGAACATTCAGAATTTTGGGCCTGTGAGCCAAAGCTTAGAATTAAACCCAGGATTTGATCTGAGACCTTGGAAAAGGCTTCCAACCTTAAGTGCTAGGAGCGAGAATGTGGATTTATAGTTTCAAAGAAGCTATTAAGCTTTACTTAAGCTAAGTAAAGGAAAGTTTTGAGATTTAGAGTTAAAGACATACAAAAAAATAAAAGTAGTTACAGAGGTAAACAAGGAGTTTAGAATGCAGTACTGTAGGTTTGTGTGTCATAACAGGATTGGCTACAAAAGCTTACACTATAACATGGTAAGACAAAATATTCAAAGATTGAGTAAAAAACACCAATATCCTGGTTGGCAGTGTTTTATTGGTCAATAACACCTCAAAAGGTCTTGTAACTAAGAGTTTTGTGACATGCTGTAATGATGTGAGCTGAACTCAGCCTTCTTGCCTATGCAGAAGATAAGAAAATAAACCACATCATCAAAAACAGCTCAGAAGTCCTGTCTTGAATTCCTGCCAAAATTCCCCACAAGTGGATTATCACACTTGTAGCCTTGATACCATTGTAAAGTAAACAAAATGTGGGGACTGCCAGGCACCTGAAGGTGTTTGTTTGGGGATGAGCTCCTCAGACAGAATCTTTGCCAAAGAAAACATTCCTGGCCGGGGGAGCTGCTCTGTCCTTCCCCAGGATCTGCACACAGAGAGTCCAGTGGTGGTATCCAGGTGAGCACAGACCAAAGGGAGCAAACAGCCCTGGCCACGTGTCCTACACCCCACAGATCTCATCTGGAGAGGTCATTCCTAGAGGCAACACACCAAGGAATTACTTGTGAGTCTTGCCTGGATTCTGTGCCACTTTATCCATCCCCAGCAGTTCCTACAGCTGGAGCAGCTCCGCTCATTTATTCGCCCTGGGATGGTTCAGCCCTCCAAGGGAAAAGAGCTTTTTTGTTTCCACATGTCTTTGAAAGCTTCACCAGGGAAGCTGCAGCACCTTTGAAGCTGTTCTGAGTCCAGGAAGGTGCCAGGCTGTTTCTGGGTGATAGCATGGCAGCACTGCTCCGGGAAGAGGGACAGGGAGCCTGGAAGCAGCTCCAAAGGAGTTAAAGCCCAGCACTTGCCTGTGGGAATCCTGCACCACACAAGGCCCCAGAGATACAAGGGGATTGTCTGGATAAAAGTTGATTAGTCCACATTACAGGGATTAGCATTCCCTTTGAACTTTTAACAACTTTGTTATGTCTTTTACTTGCCTTTTTATGTAAAAAAATAAATAAAAAGGTGGAGGGGTTTTTAAGCCGATTTTTTTTTTCTTTTAAAGGAAATGATTAATTCTCTCTATTACCAACAGATAAAGCCCTGGCCACACTTGAAAGGGGGAGTCAATAACATGGGGAGGTTGGAAGAACCACAAATCCTATTGGACATGCTCTGGCTGCCTTTAGATGTTCCCTTTGTAGCAGGAGCAGGCTGCATTCCCCGGCAGCTCTGCAGCACACGCCGGCATGGCACGGGAGGGGCTGCAAGGGCAGGGAGCACAGGAGGCCAGTCCTGTTTGGATGGCTCCTGGAAAGCCAAGGAAACACCAGCTGGAAGTGGAGCAAGGGAGGTCAGGGCAGAGCTGCTCCCTGGGGAGGGTCTGGCTGGGCGTCAGCAGGAAGAGGGCAGACTCAGGGAGAGGCAAACCAGGAGTGAAATTCACACTTGGAGCTGGACAGGAGCAAGGGAGAGCTGCAGGATGAAGATGGAGATAAGGGGGAGTGTGAACATTACCCTGGGCCCTCAGCAGCCAAGAGAATGATCCTTTATGCAGCTCTGGTGGGGGAGAATCCTTGTGCAGCTGTTGATATTGTCAATATTCTAGAGATATAAATATAAAGGTTTCTGATTATATGTAATGTAAGTTTGGGTAATGATATGTAATGCAAGTTTTGTTAAATATTTTAGAAGTATAAACATAAAGGTTTCCGATTATATGTAATGTAAGTTTGGTTCTCTGATCACTCTAGCCTGGGGTTTACCTCTGTCCTGTCATTGTGTCCAGGATTTGCTGCACCTGCAAATGCCTTGGGAAGGGTGATAGGAGATGAGAGTCCTGGAGGAGGGAGAGGAGGAGCAGGAGCAAACACAGAGGGATCTCCCACTGCCCCCCTCCGAGATCCATTAACAGGTTAATTAATTCCACTGGGAAATGTGTTGTTCCCCTCTCTCAGAGGCAGCTCCACTGGAATCAGGAGGATCACCTTGATCCCAGGACTGCTGTCAGGAGACTTTCCCCTGCCTAGGACTGGGTGTCCCTTTTGTCTGAACAGCTTTAACAACACACGGCTTGAATCGTGTTCCACTGGGTAGCAAATGCAGCTTTTTCCCTGCTCTGACACAGTATTCACCAGGAACTGGGCTGGAATCACAAACCCATCCCACCTGGGCCTTGAGCTCTGTGGGAACACGAGCTGACAGCCCTGAAAATCCTCATGCAGCACCACACAGCCCCAGCAGGAATTCCTGCTTGTTATCCAGGACCACGCTTGCCTCCTAACAGGATCACCAGGGCTGGGAATGACCCAGACCCGCTCACCTGTGTGCCAAAGCCCCTTCCTGCTCCTGCATTAATGATGTTTAGTGGCCAGGCTCTGACACAGCACATCTGGGGGATGTTTTAACCAGCCCAGCAAACACAGGCAGCTGCAATAATCAGCTGCTTGACAACACAGTTCAATTGACTGATGACTAACACGCTGCCATTTTAGCTCCAGATAAGCAGGAGAACCATGTTTTCCAGCTTTAAACATGCTACCAGCACAAAGAAATCCATAGAATTTCAAATGCCAAGCTCCTTTCAAACCGGCAGCCAGCATTAGTTAGAAGAAAATGGGAATATCAGGCAGAAAAAGACTCTGCTACCTTGAAATCAGGACAATTAATAATACATGCAGCAACCCCTCAAACCACCTTTTTCTCCCCTCCTACTGCAGGCAGAGAAAATGAACTGAATTGGAAATTCTGTCAGGAAAAGTACATCCTCCAAAATGGAAAGACAAAGGCACAGTGAGAAAATGAGCTGTGTCAGGCTCGCTTACAACAGCAGCAGCACAAGTGGCACAGAACTCCCTTCAGGAGGCAAAGCAACCTCAGGCTCACAGCACCTCAGCAAGGCTGAGCAGGAGCAGCCCTGAGCTCCAGAGGCAGCTCCTGAAAGAATCTGAGATTAAAAATTATAATCTTAGTGTTCAGCTCAACAAGTGAGGAAGAGTCCTGTCCCCACCCCAGCTGCAGAGCTGCCCCAGCCCTGGGGCCCAGCACAGGAAGGAGCTGGAGCTGCTGCAGAGAGTCCAGAGGAGGCACCAGGGTGAGCAGAGGGATGGAGCAGCTCTGCTGGGAGGGAAGGCTGGCACAGCTGGGATTGTTCACCTGGAGAGGAGAAAAGCTCTGGGGTGACCTCAGTGTGGCCTTGCAGTACCTGAAGGAGCCAACAGGAGACAGGGAGAGAGAATATTCCCAAGGGCCTGGAGTGACAGGATGAAGGGGAATGGCTTAAAGATGAAGAAGAGTAGATTTTAATGGGATATTGGGAGGAAATCCTTCCCTGTGAGGCTGGTGAGGCCCTGGGAGAAGCTGTGGCTGCCACATCCCTAGAAGTGTCCAAGACCAGGTTGGACAGGGCTTGGAGCAACCTGGGCTAGTGGAAGGTGTCCCTGCCTGTGTCAGAGGCGGAACTGGATGTGTTTTAAGTTCCCCCCCACCCAAACCACCCCATGATTCAGTTCTTGCCCTGCCAGAGAGCCCCTTGTCCCTGTCTCCAGGGAAGCCTGGAACACAGGATTCCCAGGATTGTGCCCAGCTTGCATGGCACCCACACCCCTCAAATCAACCAAGCAGAACCCCCTCAGCCTGTGCCTGACCCCACACCCTCCTCCTGCCTGAGGGAAAGCAGGAAAGCAGAGAAGCAGGAAAGCAGGAAAGCAGGAAAGCAGAAAAGCAGAGAAGCAGGAAAGCAGAAAAGCGGGAAAGCAGTCGCTGTACCCACTGTTGATCCAGTTGGATGTGGACTTTTCAAACAAGGCAAGTGACCCCTGTGCCCTCCCAGCCCCAGGAAGCACACAGGGGATGCAGGAGCCCTGGAGGTTCACATGTGCAGAGAAGCTTAAAATTATTAATGTGCTCCTTGCTCTGATGACTAAAGGCTCTCTGTGCTGTAACACAGGATGCAGCCACGGAGATCAAAGCCTCCTGCACACGCATAATCAGGGAGAATTGCTGCCCCGGAGCACGGAGGAGAGCGGGGATGTGACAGGAGCTGCCGAAGAACAGAGGGCTGGAGGGAGCTGTCCCAGGTCAGGCGGAGCTGTGCTGCTGCTCTGCTCTCAGCATGTGCAGCCTTTTAGGGACTGCCTTTGTTGCTGTGATGATGTGGGAATGCCACAGCTCTTTGTTCTGGATCAGCACTGGCAGTCTCAGGAGTGACAGATCATCCCTTCATGACTGCAGGAGATGCAAAACTGCTCAGGATCCTGACTTAATTAGCGCTGTGTTCTATCCCACAAAGTGAACATCAAAGGTCTGAAATGTAAGGGATGGCTGGGAAATAGCAGGAACTGCTGGAGAACAGGACTCTGCTGAGCTCTTCCATAATCCTGGCATCTACTGGAGAGCAGCAGCAGCCTCAGGCTTAGCAAGAGAAAGGTGGCTTTCAGTTCACAGCCCTGTCTGCCAGTCCTGGAGCCTCCTTTCGGTGCAGGCTCTCTGGAGGGACAAGCACAGTTCACTCTTTTAGACATTATAATAATACAGAATGTTTTGGGTTTGCAGATACGCTACAAGCCTACAGAATAATTCCCCTGATTCCTTCTAATTCTGTTTCTTTTCAGCAGCAACAGCAGTGCAGCCAGATTGCCAGGTTTTGGGATGTCAAAACTGCAGTCAGGTAAGGGGAGAAAATACCCTGCTTGTTTTCTGCCAGCTTTGTGAGCAGAAGCTGATTCAGTGGAACCTAACATTGATGAAGGGGGCTGAATCTCAGGGGAGGTTTAGGTTGGATATCAGGAAAGGTTCTTACCCCAGAGGGTGCTGGGCAGTGCCCAGGCTCCCCAGGGAATGGGCACAGCCCCGAGGCTGCCAGAGCTCCAGGAGAGTTTGGACAGTGCTCTCAGGGTGGGATTGTTGGGGTGTCTGTGCAGGGCCAGGGATCATTGATGATCCCTTCCAACTCAGGATATTCTCATATGACACTTTCCACTATCCCAGGTTCTCCAAGCCCTGTCCAGCCTGGCCTTGGACACTTCCAAGGATCCAGGGGCAGCCACAGTTTCACTGGGAACCCTGTGCCAGGGCCTCAGCACCCTCACAGGGAAGAATTCCATCCCAATATCCTGTCTAACCCTGCCCTCTGTCTGATCCAAGCCCTCTTCCTTGTCCTGGCACTCCAGCTCCTGATGAACAGTCCCTCCCTGGCTCCCTGTGGGCCCCTTCAGATGCTGCTCTGAGCCTTCCAAGCAGGGATTGGGGAGAGCAGAACAAAGCCCTGGAGGTGAATTGCAGCTTTGTAAGCTAGAAGGAGAAAGAAAAGCCTATCAAACCCAGCTTGTAAGATTAAATGAGGTAAAATATGCTGTGGGCCTTTGTTGTTTTAAAATCCCTTTCCCTCTGCTGTATTGTTTCACCTAATGAAGAAACATGATTTCATTCCAAGCAGGCTGTTACTCCCCACCACTTACCTGGGCTCCCAGGGGGCAGCCTGGATTCCAGGGACACAGGGAAATCTGTGGCCTGCGCTCTGGTCTCTAGGAAAGCTCTGGAAAGGAAAAACTCAGTCCAGAACAGGCTGTAAAGGAGTCACTGCTCTAGTCCAAGGCAACACCCAGATATTGAGACTTAAGGGACGAGCTTGGAGGGTCAGAGCTAAACAGCCTTCAGCAGGTCCCAGAGCATCCCACAGCTCCTGAGCTCTGCCCCAGGAAAAGCCTCATCCATCCTTATTTCCCCCTGGACTCCTGTGCAGTTGTTAAACCCCGCAAAAGGCAATGCAGAGCTGATCACAGTCACCATTCCTTACAATCATGGAATATCCCAGCTGGAAGGGATCCACAGGGATCATCCAGTCCTGCCCAGGACATCCCAACAATCCCACCCTGTGCCTCCATGGCAGTGTTTTCCCAATGCTGCTGGAGCTGTGGCAGTCTTGGGGCAGTGCCCATTCCCTGGGGAGCCTGGGCAGTTCCCCAGCACCCTCTGGGGGAAAAACCTTTCCCTGATATCCAACCTAAACCCCCCTGACACAGCTGCAGCCTGGGTTCTGCCATCACTGGGCATCACTGTCCCTGGTCACAGAGAGCAAAGACTGGAGCTGCTCCTCAAGAGGAAACTGCTGACCCAGTGAGGCCTCAGGGATGGGGCTTTGTGGTGTCTGTGCAGGGCCAGGAGTTGAACTTGATGATCTTTGTGGCTCCCTTCCAATTCAGGACGTTCCATGATTCTGTGATTCCACTCTTGGGA
The DNA here is from genome assembly GCF_036417665.1 of Passer domesticus. Taxonomy (NCBI): domain Eukaryota; kingdom Metazoa; phylum Chordata; class Aves; order Passeriformes; family Passeridae; genus Passer; species Passer domesticus. The sequence goes on from NC_087484.1 coordinate 20,109,011, forward strand.
TGTCGAAGTCTGATCTGCCTTCTCACCTCCCCTCCTCACCCACAGCCCAGCTGGGTAGGTGCCAAAAGCTGAGATGTGCTTCACCTTCTCCCTAAAGCAATGTCCCACAGCAAATCCAGCATTTTCAGGGAGCTGCTCCTTAGGTGCCCGGGGCTGCCACCATCCACACCCCCAGGGAAACACATGGCACATCCCCTCCGTGCCAGCCTCAGGCAAAACCACACCCAGGCAGCACCGCCTTCCCAAGCCAAGGGGCACAGCCCAGCTCCACGGAACCAGACGGGTTATTTGTGCTGCCTTGAAGAAGTCCTGGCTGCTCCAGCAGTGGCCACAGGCTCATGCATAATGCACTTCCAGCCGCTGTCGGCAATAATGGATCGCTGCCATCGGAGCCGCTGGAGCGCAGCGCGGGGCACGCGGGATCACTGATGGAATTTCTTTATTGTTCCACGCCTGCTGCTGGGCTGTGTTTCCCTCGCTCAAGGTTAAATCATTTCTGTTTGGAGCAATCACTGCGCTCTGCATTACACGCCGGCAAAATTAATGGGCCCCCCTGGGCCAGCAAACTCCACCCGCCTCTCCTGAGGATTCCCACAGTTCCTCCCTCTGTTCATCCCCCAGTTCCTCCTCTGTTCCTCCCTCAGTTCCTCCTCAGTTCCTCCTCAGTTCCTCCCTCAGTTCCTCCTCTTTTCCTCCTCTGTTGTTCCTCAGTTTCTCCTCTGTTCCTCCTCTCTTTATCCCTCAATTCCTCCTCTGTTCCTCCTTCAGTTCCTCCTCAATTCCTCCTCAGTCCATCCCTCTTTCTCCCTCTGCTCCTCCTTTGTTTATCCCTCTGTTCCTCCTCTCTTCCTCCTCAGTTCCTCCTCTCTTCATCCCTCAGTTCCTCTCTCAGTTCCCCCTCAGTCCATCCCTCTGTTTCTCCCTCTGTTCCTCCTTTCTTCCTTCTCTCTTCATCCCTTTGTTCCTCCCTCAGTTCCTCCTCAGTTCATTCCTCTGTTCCTCCTCTCTTCATCCCTTTGTTCCTCCCTCAGTTCCTCCTCTGTTCATCCCTCTGTTCCTCCCCCTGTTTCTCCTGCAGGTGATTTCTACACCCTGTGCCTCTCACTGATTTGGGAATGGCCTGGGAATCAAATCAGATGTTTGGCCCATTAACTACTGGGTAGAAAAGCCTGGTAAGAGTGGGAATTGTTCTCTCCCTCTCCCTGGAAGCAGTTCTCAGCAGAAGGAACAGGTTCCTGTCCTGGGAAGGGTGACAGGCTGTAATTTTCCTATTGCACAGAGTTCCAGCAACCCATCAGAGATGAGGGAATTGCTGTCCTTGTCAGGCTTAGCTGCTGGTGGAGGGATGGGATGTGCCCCGGTCTCAGCACCAGAGACAAATCCCAGCTTCACATTCGATGGTTGTTGGTTGTTATTTGCTTTCAGGAGCCGTGTGCCTCTCCCCGCTGCCTTTGATCTCGGAACAGGCTTTTATCTTCCCACTGAAGGCTTCAACCACTGCCTTGTCTCCCCTCAGCTTCATTTACTGCCCCCACCACTACACAACACATCAGCTGGATCTTGCTCTCCCTCAAGGCTGGGTACCAATTCCAGACATCCAGCTCCAGGTCAAAAACAAACAGGACCATGAGGGGATATGGAAGTACATCAGCTCCAGTTGAGGAGCAGCCTGGATCAGCAGACAACCAAAACTGGGTGTATATTCACCTTAAACCTGAAGCTGGGCCCAAATCCCCCTCAGCTCAGTGGCAGAATTTCCTTCTCTTCCACGTGGCTCAAGGAAAAACTGCAGATGTTTCTCTCCTCAGAGAGAAGACAAAGATCAGCATGTCAAAGCCTGGCTTAGGAGTTCCTGGACTAAGAGGGCAAGCACAGCAAGACCTTTGGCCCTGGGAGGAGGAGAGGAGGCTGCAGCAGCACCCACAGCTCGAGCAAAGTGACCCAGAGCCCGTTCCTGTTCTTCTGCATCGTTCCCACCTCATCCCCTCTGCTCCCTGCTCCGCTCCACTGGTGGCTGAAATGACGTGGGGCTCTTCAGAGGGTGAAGCTCTGCCCTTGGGTGTCCCTCCCTGCTCTAACAGAGCCCTCTCCTCCTTGAACTCTGGGGTCAGCTTTGTTATCCCGGCAGGATCAGCAGCTCCCAAAGTTCTGAACGTGCTCAGCCACTGGAGAGGGCAGGGAAGAGCTGCAGAGCCTGGCTCTGGAAGAATTCCCTCTGGATAAAGCAGAACAAGAAAGCACTCTCAGTTCTCTGGATTCCTGTTACTGGCAGGAAAGCTTGAGAACAACCAGGATGATGTTTCTTTTCATTAGTTTTAATCAAGCTGAGATTTTACTTAGAAAAATCCTTTCCAATATTAGTTTTGAAACTGATTGGAAAACATCTTCCTTTTTGCTGTGATCCTTAGCCATTTTTCCAAGGCCGCCAGAGCTCAAGGAACATTTGGACAATGCTGTCAGGCACTGGGAGATTGGTGGGGTGTTCTGTGCAGGGCCAGGAGCTGGAACTTTATGATGGGTCCCTTCCAGCTCAGCATAGTCTGTGATTCTATGATTCATAATATCAATGGGAAAAATATTATTTAGATTGATCTGAAATCATTCCATGAGCTTTTTAATGGGGACAAATAACCAAAGATGGAAACGACTCGGTAATTTGCACAACTCTTTTATGTGTGAGCAACGCCTGAAGTCTCCTGCTCCCCAGTTTGAAAAGAGCCATGAAATGGTTCTCAGCAAGGCTGCTGCATCCAGAGGATCCCAAAAAACTCTGCCCCAGCTCCCCCACCTGAGCCCACATGAAGGGACTGCAGTTTGGATCCCTGCCAGCCTTTGGGTGTCCATCAGCCCTGCAGGGTTGGGATGCTGTGAGCAGAGCACCCTCCAAATCCCAAAGGGCTGGGGGAACATGGAGATGGCCCAGGAATGTCACAGGGGGCCTGCAGGGAGCCCAGCTCAGCCCCACAGTGCTCCTGCAGCCATGGAAGGGCCTTGGGACCAAACCACCCCCACAGCCCATCCCTTGAGCTGAAGACACTGGAGAGGGGATCTCCTCCTTCTCCCTGAAACAAACCCAGTGGAGAAGATTTGGGATATACATCCCCGCGACTTTTCCCTCTAACTCACCAACCCCTCTTTCCTCTGATTCCAACCCATTTGTTCCAACTTCTGTGATGCAGGGGGTTGGAACTGGAAGATCTTTAAGGTCCCTTCTGATCCAAACCATCTATAATTCCTGGTAAATCAAGACTTTAATGGGCTCAAAAATGGCAAGGAATGGCCAGACAACATCAAGTCAGACTTGAACAGAGAACATGGATATAAACCTTGGTACTTGGGGCAAATTCCTGCAAATTTCCAAGGACTGGGATGGGAAAGGAAAGACAAACCTTGTGTGCAGTGAGGGGGAAACAGGAGAGAACTTTTCCTGGTGTCAAAGCAAGACAAAAAATAAATATGGTGTCAAAGCCTAAAAGCAGCAGCACAATAAAGCCAGCAATAACTCCTGCTCGGTGACACCAGGCAGCCAAGCTCCGCTGGGATAAATGACAGAGAACTTCCTCTGATAAACTAATAAAAGAGATTTCTAGGAGTAATCATTGATTTGACAGGAAGTCAAACAAATCTATCCATCACTGCTGACATGTGTCTACAACCTTCCAAACAAAGCGGCGTCGGGAGGGAGAGCTGGAGCCAGCTGCCCACACTGTCTCAAATGCCACGTAAAGACAGCCAGCAGCCTGGATCGAACACTCCCTGCCACTCAGCCCTGGCTCCTCTCTGATCCTTCTGGATCCACTTCTGAAGCCTCCAGACATCAGACAAAGCCTGCTTCTCCTCCCACATCCTGCCCCTGCGTGAGGCACTGTCTCCATCTCCACCAGAGATAAGGAGAACAAGGCCTGGAGTGGTTCCATCCCACGCCTCTCCTGCTCAGTGGTGGCTGGTGATCTTCTCCAGACCCTGTGCTGGGGGGTCTGTCTGGTCAGACTCTGATCTCTGAGGCTCTGTGCACTCCCAGCTCTGGCTGTGGAGCTTTGGCCATGATTTAATCCCAGCAGAACAAGCCTTGGCCACCTCCTTTGGGTCTGGGAATGGATCAGCAAACAGCAGGGAAAGCAAACCATCTCCCAGTGTATGTCCCAGATAAAGAGCCATCCAGCTGGGCTCTCTGGGAGGGGAGCAATGTGGAGCTCAGCTCATCCCTGCAGCCCCAGCAGGGTGAGACATCATCACCTTGCTCGGGCTGTGTGTCACTGCGGTGTGGCAGAAGCTCAAGGCACCCCAAAACCAGTCCCCTTCCTAGACCAGCTCTCCCAAGGCTCCACATGCACTGTCTGCAGAGGTGCTGAGCCCCTCCAGAAGGGCCTGTGTGACCAGGCACTGCACACACCCAGCCTGCCCAGCAGAGCAGGCAGATGATGGGATTTTGAGACATCCACAGGTTTTCCACTGCCCTCCTATGAGCTCTTCCCCTGCACTCTGCCCAGCAGAGCTTTAAGCAGGAGCAGCCTGACTGCTCAAGTGTGTGATGTCCCAAGCCTCCCTTGTCATTTGTCTTCTCCTGGAACATCCCAGGAGCCCTGTGAGATCACAGACTGGTTTGGAACAGGAGGCACCTCAAAGTTCATCTCATTCCACCCCAGACCAGGCTGCTCAGAGCTCCATCCAGCCTGACCTTAAGGAGCATCCCCCTGTTGTCACTGAGAGAGCCCAGTCTTGGGGAAGCCAAAGCCAGCTTTTCCCAGCAGGACCTGGAAGCTGGGGCACAGCTCCCACCTGTGACCTGGGAGCAGAGGCAGCAGGAATTTTGCAGGGACAGCACAGCCCGAGCTGATTGGAGCAGTTTGGGTCTCCCCCAGCACAAGTTAGAACGCCTTCCTGCACTGGGAACCCTAAATCCTGCCTAAAACAAAGTTCAGAGTCCTTTCCTCCTTCCACCCTGGTTTCCTGAGGTTCTTTGATGATTCCCAAACCAGCCCCTCCACGCTGCTCTCCCTGGGCTGTCCTGGGCACCTGTGCTGCCCAGGACACAGCAGCAGCAGGGCTGCAGCACTCACTTCAGCCAGCACATCAAAAATAAGGGATAAAATCCTGCTTCCAGCTCCCCCAGGCTGCCATTAGCAGACAGGCCTGGGTTGGTTTTTTAATTGTAGTTTTTACTTCTAATTTCAAAAGCAGTGTTTGATCCTGGAGTCGTCGAGGCTCAGATATTTATGACAGACTCAAACCCAACCCAGAGCACACACCTTTCTTCAAAACCACCCTGCTGGGAGACACCTCTCCTTTTAAGCACAGCAGATTTGGAACATTTATACACCATTTCTCAAGAACATGAGGTGATTTGAAGCAAAACATTAAGTGTTTGCACAAAATTTGCAAGCCACCCTCCTAAAAGAAACAAGTCAACCAAGTGAAACCCCCAAAGCAGCACAATTTTTGAGAGTGTTGCTCTGCCAAACCCCTTTTTATTTGTTTTCCTTTAAAAAACAGACAAAACAGCTCGTAATATTTCTATTTTGTTTTAATTGCTAGGAAGAAAAGGAACTGAGAGCTTTCTGGGAAGCTGTGCTGCTAAAGATAAAAGGCATTCTGAGGATTCCCACTGAGCTCTCCTGCATGCCTGACACCAGGTGCCATCTCCACGCTGGGAGCTCTCCCATCCTCAGCAAAATTCCCTTTTCCTGCTGGCAACAGGCTCAGTGTGCCCTGGGCTCTGAGAATGGGATTCATCTGGGTATGTCACACTGGATGTCCCATGCCTGAGCTGTGGGAATGGGGAATGAAATGGTGCAGCTCTGAGAGGAATAAAGGAGGGGTTTGGGACATTATAGAAGAACATCTTCCTCAGGGAATTGGAACCAGCAGAGGTTGTTCCATCCAAAGATCCACTTGTTTCTTGACTCCTCCATCACTTCTTGTCCTCATCCCACCCAAATTTAACAGCCAGAAGGAGACTTTGCTCCATGGCTCCCATCTTTATTAATCCAGCAACCTTGGGAAGCAGGGTTTGTGTCCTCCTCCATCCTTCAGCGTGGCTTCCCTGCTTCTCTGGTGTTTCCTGCTCCAGGCTGTCAGCACCCTTAGGAAAGCTGTAACACATCCACAGCTCTGTGCTGGTAGCACAAATGGTCCTGGATTCAGAAACTCCAAAATTACTGCAATCCCTGCATCCTGGACTCATCAGTTGAAAGCACTCAGGAAATCAGTGGGAAAGGACTGTTCATACTCCCTGAAAGCAGTGGGGAATGGATAAAACATTCTTGTGCCAAGAGAAATGGGGGAGCCAAAGGCTCCTGTGCTCATCACATCTACCAGACACCGAGGAAGGAACTTCCCAGGACTGCTGCAGCCCTGCCAAGGAGCGGTGATTGAAATCCCCAGCAAGCAGAGGGGTTGGAAATCCAGATGCTGCTGGAACCACAGCTGATCCCTGAACTGCAGTGAAGGTTTCCCAACACCTTCTGATGTTTTGGGATCAATCTTCTGACACAAGGGGGCTGCCAAGATGCAAAGTGCAACAGCAGCAGGTGACAGCAGGATATGGAGAAAGGAAATGCAAATATTTGGGAGAGCAGCCCAGAAGAGAGAGGAAAAGGCTGTTTGAGGCTTGGAACCTGCAGGCTGCCAGGGACAGCAGCTCATGGAAATGCACATTAACAGGGGACTTGCAGCAGCCACCTGGGAGTGGGGGTGGCAGGACCTGAGACCTTGGATAAACTCAGTTTGGATGTGGATGGGAATGTCCTGGTGCCTGGTTGGAAGGAAAAAGGAGAAGTGCACATCCATATCCCAGCCCTGCTCAGGGGAAGAGATGAGAGACAGAAGGCAATGAAGAGAGAATCTCCCAAAATTAGGTGCTAATTCCTGGAACAGGTGGTTGACACAATCCCAGGACACAGAAACCCCCCCAGGATGATTCACAGAATTCACAGAATCACTGGGTTAGAAGAGACCTTAAAAATCATTGAGTCCAACCCAGCCCCAACACCTCAACTAAACCCTGGCATCCAGTGCCACATCCAGGCTTTGTTACACACATCCAGGGATGGTGACTCCACCACCTCCCTGGGCAGCCATTCCAGAACTTTCACCCTTTCTGGAAAAAACTTTTTCTTAATATCCAACCTAAATTCCCCTTGAAATACAGGTTCTGCTCCTCAGAGCCACTGGAAGGCAGGAATTGGCTCCCAAGGGAAGGTGCTGCTGGCACGGGTGCCCAAGTGGCTGTTCCATGTGAGGGAGGGGAGCAGGCTGAGGGCCTAATTGGCACGGAGGGAAGGAGGGGGAATGCTGGAGTTCTGGGTTCCTCCTCCACTGTTCTGAAATCGGGAAATGCCAAATGCTGATATTCTCCATAAATATCTATTTAAAACCATTGCTTCCCCCAGCATTCCCACCCCCGCCCATGGATGAGCACAAATCCTGGCTCAGCACAAAACCCAGCCTAGCTCAGGAACTGACCTTCAGCTTGGCTGCTTTTATCTCCTCTGTGCTCTGGTGCTCTTCCTCCCCATGGAAGTGAGCAAGCACCCCAGAGAAATGTTCTGAGGAGCCATGTGCAGGAAAGGGCAGCCAACCTCCCACTCCCAAAATCCTGACACTCAGTGTGCATTCAGAACCAAAGAATTGGTGTTGGAAAGGTCTCTACACACACTCGCCAAACCCAGAAAATGCAGCTCCTAAATGCCAGCAATTACTATCAGTGTTCCTTTGGTTAATGTTAAAATTGGGATATTGGATGAAGGAGGGGTTTGAGCATCTTCAAGTTGAATTTACAACTCAGAGAACCACTTGTAGGATCTCTCTGCTGACTAAAATCCCTCTCCCTCCACACCTAAGGAATAAGTGCCTCCAGCCATGCCAAAAATTGGAAAAGGTTTAATGAAAACTTGGAATTTCTTTGCTAAGGAGCTACAGGAAGCCACCAGGAATGGGGGAAACTCTGGGACTCCTCTTTCCAGCTGAATGGGAAACAGAAGGAAGGTCTCCAAAAGGAGTCCATACACACAGAAGTGTGATCCCAGGAGGGAGGGGGCTGTATGCCACCAAGGGACACCAAGAAGTCTCCAGTGGGAAGAGGGATCAAAGTGGAAAACCAGCAGAGAAATGGAAATAGTCCCCTGGGAAAGCAGGAGTGAGGGAAAGGTATCAGGGTCAGAGTGTCCCAGCTGGAATCCTCACTCCATTCCTGCAGCATTCATCCTCTTCTTTAGCAGGAGGGAGATGATAATGAAACCAAGAGACTCCAAAGCTGTCTCCAAAGGCAATCTGTGCCAAGGAAAAACTGCAGGAAGCAGAGAGGGAGCGAGTGTGGCATTTCCCAGAGGAGCTCTGCAGAGAGCAGCAGCCAAGGAAAGGCTTTCTGCGCCTGGCAGGAGAGGATGAGGAGTCTGTTAGCACAATGCCTCTCAAAAGGAATTCTGGCCTCTCCCAGAAACACAGTTTGGGAGCCAAGGCTGGGTTTTGGATTTTGATTTCACTTTGGTGAGGGGTGGATCACCTCTTTAAAACCCCTGAGCTCTGAAATATTTGGATTAATGTCTCTTACAAAGGGAAACAACCAGAAATTGGCTGGGTTTTCACTCACCAATTCCCCCTCAAATCCTGGGCTTTGCAGAAGAGCTTCACCCTCCAGGGTGGCCAGTGAGCTGCCCCAGGGATCCAGTGGGAGATGTATCCCAAAGAGATGCAAAAGAGATGATTTCTCCAACTGGTCCATCTGAGCTGGCATCTGTTGTACCTGCCAGGATTTCCAGCTGGAAACATCACGCTCTCAAGGTAATTTGGGACATCTGGTTATTTGTCACCACCATCAGAGGTGTTCCCATCCTCAGAATCCTTTCCTCAAAATGTTTTTGTAAAGGCTTCATTTGCCTTGGTTCAATAAAGCCACACATTTAAGCAGAGTAATTTAGATATTGATTCTGGTAACATTTAATGGGGATAATTTTGGCAGATGGAACATTTTGGCTGGGAGGAAATGTTCCATTTACAGAACAAACTTCATGCAATCAAAAAAATATTCTCCAGAGCTGCACTGGGCTGTACCTGAATATCCCACATGAAAACACGCTCAGATCTGTGTGTGATTCTGTGATTTACAGCAACCAAACTACTCAGTTCCACCCTCTTGCCATGACAAATGGGAGCAGAACCATCTCCTGACTCAGGGAATTCCTTCACAGCCTCAGCTCATCTCTCTGTGGCTCCTCACCAGGGTGCTGTGGGATGCACGTGGCTCATCAAGATCTGCTGCTGCCCTTCTCCAGAAGTCTTTTCACTCCCTGAAACCTCACCTCCTTGGAACGCAGAGGGTCCCCCCAAAACCCTCCTGGGTTCTCCCACCTTTCTCCTGGGATTGTCTCTCCCTGAGAAGCCTTTGGGCAGGAGCATCCTTTGTGGAGCTGTGGTTGTTCCAGCAGATAGCAGAGAGAAGCTATTTTCTGATAGCAAAGATAGTTTATCTCCCTCGACAGATTTCAAGGCAGCTTTAAAACTCCCAACAAAATGCTGGATTTCCCCCATTCCAGCCCTGATGGCTGAGGAGAGATAAGAGACATCAGTGTTATTAACCTGAAAATGGGACAGAACTGGGGAGATAGAACCCAAAGCCCATTAAAATTCTCCTTGTCCCCCAGGGGTCACGAAAATGAAGTGGAACATTTTAATGATGCCGTGCTGGGAATGCAGCTCCCTCCCTCCTGACACCCTCACAGCCACACCCCACGCACACAGAGTCTTGATGAGCCCCTCCTAAGACAAACGATGCCAGACTTCCCATCCCAAGAGGATTCTTCCCTGTGCCTGACCCTGGCAGCCAGCCAGGGCTGTGGCAGGAGCTGCCCCACAAATCACACCTAAATGGCTCTTTGAACGTGCTGAAGTGAAGAACATCCTTTCTCTAAAGCACTCCTGCCTGTGCTGGAAGGGAGATAATTTTTCAGGAATCAATTCACCCTTCCTGGGAACACGGAGGCCATGTTCCAAAGTAATTCCAGATTTCCAAGGCTCTCCTTTAGCACAACAGTGCCTTGAACAAGGGAGAGCAGACAATGAACAGGAGCAATGACTCTCCCAGCCCTTTCTGCTTTCTTATGAAAATTCACCATGAAAATTCCTTGCCCTGGGGGAGGACATGCCTAAAAACCTTCTAGAAAGTGGGGATTCAGGTCTCAGCCCTCCAATATCTCAGGAATATTTAGAATTTAGTCTATCCTGCTTCTTTAGCTGTGGAAGGTGGGATGCTGGGTGGAAGACGGGCGAGGGAGGCAAACCCTAATCCCTTTCTGGCCTCGAGGAACTCACAGAGCCTGATTCCAAAAGCTGAGCATTCCCCTTCTAGCTGGAGCAGGAGCAACATCAAAGACCAGGTAAAACTTAAATACCTGCAAGGTCTGATACCACGATGAACGAGGTCCCAGCTGAGGGAGAGGCAGGAACAATAACCTGGAGACAGAGGGATCAATGCTCCAGCAGAATCCGTTGCTGCTGCCTCGATTACCATAAGTAGGACAGACAGCTCTGAAGGTTAATAATGTTTAGCTGCAAAAAAGAAGCTATGAAAGAATTGGAAATAGATTTCAGGAAGATGCAGAGGTACATGGGGTCTGCACACGTGTAAAAACTGCTGGAGGTTTATTTTAATATTACAGAGTATTAGTGGTACTCTGACATGAGCTTAAGGATGGTTCAGGTTACCCTGGATTTCTAACCTTGAGGTTAATTGACAATTGTCATTGAGAATGTCTCCACTAATTGGTAAGCTTGATTAGGCTTAAAAATGTTGGCACTCCGTCTCCATATTTGGGTAAAAAAAAAGGCTTCCCAGACTCATAACATACAATCAAATGAAGTGAAATGACCTTTCTGCACCGCTTTGATTGCTGTGCTTTATAAGCTGATTTTGACCATTTTTTTTCCTCGTCTCCTTCAATGTCTCAATGTCCTGGGTTTGGTTTTTGTCAGCCAGCCTCAATCTTTGCATTGTGCTCAGTTGATAACATGAATTAGGAAAGAGATCTCAGCTCTGTTGCCAGCTCAGATTTGTGCAGATTTCCACAGGCAAGGCTGGAAAAGAGGAGAGTGCCCTGCCCAGGGCTCTGCAGGCCAGGCCTTGGAGGATTTTTACTGTTTGTTTTCCCTTGCTCTCCTGTTTGCTTTTCCAGCAGGTATCAGATCTCCTGTTTGCATAAGTCCAGCACAAGCTGGCACTGATCTCAGCGGAAGCTTTTTGAGTCCTGGGATCATCAAAACACCAACAAATCCAGAATGTGCTGAAAATCACTCAGCTCCCTTGTTTTGCATTAAACCAGATCCAGTTAATGAAAAAACGGGAAGCAAGCACGGAGCTGGGGCTGGTTCCTCTATACATTATTCAGCCTGGCACTGCCACACTGCCTTGGCTGGGCTAAACATTTAATTACAGATTCATTTGCTTTTTGGGCTCCCTGATGACATTTAATCCTTTCAGCTGTAATAAATGACTCCGGCGCTGGGTGCTCTTTAACCAAAGCACAAGGTTTTTTTTCATAACCGCTTTTTTATTGAAACATTTGGGGCTGGCTGACTTTTTTTAATCAAAGCTCGGGGTCGGATTGCCTGGCTGGCATCAACAACCCTGCACTGACAATGGCAGAGTTATGTTCATTGAATATTCTGCCTTCATCCTGTGCCTTGGAGAAATCCAAAGAATGGCTCTGTTCTTGCCAAGCCCCTTTTTACCAGCAAAGAGAGGAGATTTTCCTCACTTCTTTTCCCCTCCAACCTTTGCCCACCAGGACTGGCTTTTATTTTCCCACGCTCTGTCATCTCCACTTGTGGAAAGCACCAAAAGTAAATATTTTACTCTCCTCCTCCTCCTTTTTTCTTTTTTTTTTTTTTTTTTTTCCTTTTTTTTTTTTTTTTTCTGGAGAACAGCTGAAATCCAGCCAGACTTGTACGATTGGATTATCCTCATCCAAGGATACAGACATTTATCATCTGCTGACTCCTAAAGTCAGGCAAGTTATGCAGAGCTCTGTGCAGAGCTGCTTGAGTCACTCAGGGGGTGAATGGGGAGTGACAAAGGCAGAGATAAATTTGGGGCCCTTTCCAGATGCTGCCTGTGAATGGACATTCCCAGCACAGTGCAGTTCCCTGGCTCTCTCCCAGCAATTCCTCCAAGGTTTGGGACACATACAAATGCACAAACCCTGTGGTGGGTTACAGTCCTGGCAAGTTTTGGGTTGGAGGGACCCTAAAGCTCATTCTATTCCAGCCCCTGCCACAGGCAGGGTCACCTTCCACTATCCCAGGTTGCTCCAAACCCTTTCCAGCCTGGCCTTGGACAGTTCCAGGGATGGGGCAGCCACAGCTTCTGCAGGCAACCTCTGCCAGGGCTTTCCTGCCCTCTACAGGGAAGGTTTTCTCCCTAATGTACAACCTAAATCTTGGGCAGGGCGTGCTCTTCCCATAGGATTCGGATGATAAACTCCTGCTCTTTTAGTTTGAAGCCATCCCCCTTGTCCCAGCACTGTCTGTGTGAAAAGTCACTCTCCCTCTTTTTTATGAACTCCCTGGAAGTGCTGAAAGGTCACAAATTGGATTTGACTTCCCCACTCCTCTTGGGTCACTGGGCAATGCAAAAGTGCTCCTGGAAAAGTGGAACATGGATGAGCTGAGAAATTGCTGTGAGGGGATGGAGATTGCAAAGGCACAGCCAGGGGAGAAAATCCCGCTCCAACCTCTGATCTCATCCCAGCAGGAACATCCAGCGGGGACAAAGGCACAAGCAGTAGGTGTCAGCTGGAACAAAGTGGTGTTTAAGGTCCCTGCCAACCCAAAGCATTCCAGGATTCCATGACTCACCCCCCTCACACAGGGCTGAGCCCTCAGTGCTGGATCTGAGTTCCTGCACAGAGTTTATCCTCTGAATCCTTTGGGAAGGGCAGGCCCTGTCCAAAGGCAAGCAGTGCCAAGGATGGGAAGCCAAGGATGGCTCCCTCAATGGCAAACACTGCTCAGAATATCCCAAACACCCTTTGTTTCCTCTCCTCCTGTCCTCCTGCCCTGCTGACACCCCCAGTTCTCTGCTGTGTTTCTGTTTATTCCCAGGCTTTTCCTCTCTATTGTATTTGTGGGGTGCCCCAATGAAGGAAGGAATGATGAATCTGACTCCATGTTCTCAGAAAGCTAATTTATTATTTTGTGATACTATATTATATTAAAGAATACTAAACTAAACTGTACTAAAGCATACAGAAAGGATACTTACAGAAGGCTAAAAAGATAATAATGAAAACCTGACACAGCTTGGCCCCAGCTGGCCATTGAGTCAAAACAACTCACAGCAGAAACCAATGAAACAATCACCTGTTGGATAAACAATCTCCAACCACATTCCAAAGGAGCAAAACACAGGAGAAGCAATGAGATAAAATTGTTTTCCTTTTTCTCTGTGGCTTCTCAGCTTCCCAGGAGAAAAATCCTGGGTGAAGGGATTTTTCAGAAAATATGAATGCCACACCTCTCCAATCCACAGCAATACCTGGCAGATGAGAGGGACACAGGACACCATCCACACTTCCCAGGAAAGGCATTTATTCTGCAGAAACTCCTTTCCTGCTGTCTGTACAACTGCTGGTCCATCTGAGCAGCAGATTCCTACCTCTAGGAACTTAAACTTCCCCCGTCTGACAGACGGCTCGGAGATAATTAAATACTGAGAAACCCTGGGAAAAAATATGGTGGGAATGGGGAAGAGACAGAGCCAAATGAGTGCCTTGGCTGTGATGTGAGCTGAGAAAACTGCTCCACGTGGCAACCTGTGAGTGCCAAGAGTGAAAGGACATGGAGGAAGGCGACGGGGACACATTGGCTCTCTGGGAAGAGATAATATTATGAGGGAGAGGCAGAGGTCAGGAAAGTGGGATACAAATCCAGGGGCTCATTAGTTCTGCTGCTTATGGAACAACTGCCTGGAATCACCTTCCTTGCTGGCTGCTGAAACAGCAAAGTTTAGCTCAAAATGTCACAAACCTCTCCGACACCCAGGAAAGCAAAACACCTTTTTAACAAGCAACAAGGCAGGGAAAGGGCCCAAAAAGCAGCAACAGTGTCCTTCACCAAGAGCAGGGAGAAGGAGCAAGGGCAGAGTGTAACCACTCGATGTTTAGGGGCTCTGCCAATTTCAGGGACATGTTGAACGCCCCGCAGCTGTGACCTGCAGACACCACCCTGCACTGCTGCGAGCTCAGAACCTCAGACAGAACCTGGCCCTGGCCCAGCTGCTGGTACAAGCCCAAAACTACCCAAATAACTCATGCTACAAACACAGAGGTGCTCATCAAGGAATATGAGCTCTGGGGGACCAAAATTAATGGATAGAACAATGAGAAGAGGCAGCTTGGTCTTTGTGAAGGAGAAGATTAGAAAGAAGCAACATTCCAGGTCCCACCATTCCATGTTCCACAAATGTTTGGCACACTCACTCCCAATATGTAATGGAATCATGGATAAGATTGAGATAGGAGGGACTTTAAAGCTCATCACATCCCACCCCCTGCCAAGGGCAGGGACAACTTCCACCTTCCCACATTGCTCCAAGTACCATCCAACCTGGCCTTGGACACTTCCAGGGATCCAGGGGCAGCCACAGTTTCTCTGGGCACCCCGTGCCAGGGCATCACCCTCCTCATAGGGAGGAATTTCTTCCAAATATCCCCTCTGTAACCCTGCCCTCTGGAAGTGGGAAGCCATTCCCCCTGGTCCTGTCCCCTTGTCCTGTCCCCCATGTCCCATTCCTTGGAAAGAGTCTCTCTCCATGTTTCTTGTTGGCTCCTTCAGGCAGTGGAAGGCCACAGTGAGACCATCCCAGAGCTTCTCTTCTCCAGGCTGATCAATCCCAGCTCTCCCAGCCTCTCCTCCCAGCAGAGCTGCTCCATCCCTCTGCTCATCCTGGTGCCTCCTCTGGACTCTCTCCAACAGTTGAGTTGTGCTTTGAGAACAGCTTTCTCCTCTGCCAATCCTCCTACTCTTTTCTGTCATTTCCCTGTTTCCCACTGTTTCCAGCCACCCATTTTGAACCTCACTGGCTTCTCCTCTCTGTCTCTCTGCAAGCTTTTGGGCAATAAATATTCCTGGCTGCTCCTTCTCCTTCCCGGTCCCCAAAACACCGAAGAGCTGCGTCTGTCAGCTGAGCAGCCTCTCCCAGCCCCCTGCCAGGCCTGCCACAGCCTGTTCCCACTGACAGGGAGCGTCTGGCAGCTCCCTGGGAGCCACCTGCCTGTGCAAACACCCCAGCAATCACAGCACTCCCTGCTCCCGGCACAGTCCAGCGTGCACTGGGGAGGGCCACCAGCTGGGATCACTGTGAGCACAGAGATGAGAATGCTGGATTCACAGATCCTGGCCTGGTCCAGGTCAGTGGGACAGCGCTGTCCTTCCCACCTTCTCCTGCAGCTCTCAGTCCTGCAGCTCAGCCAGCACCAGGATCATCCCATCCTGGCCAGGATGAAGATGCTGCTTTGGGATACATCTGGATGATGCATCTGGATGATTTCTTCCTTTCTCCATGGAGATTTCCCAGCCAACCCAAGAGACGACCTGGAAACAGCTCCTCACCTTGGCAGGGGATGAGGGACCTTTGTGTGCCAACCTGGGCTTCGTGTCCTGGCTGACAGGGAGAAAGCACCAGGGACATGAAGCTCAGCAGCTGGATAATCTTTGGAGAGGATGGCTCAGATCTGATGTGGAACAAACCCTCTGGGGAGCTCTGACAGGAGCATCCCCCTCCTTCCAGCAGTGCCCTGGGGGCCTGTGGAAAATCCCATTCTGTAGCAGCTCGGAGGCTGAATCCTGTGTGCTGCTGGTTTGGCTCCAGCGCCTGGGTGGAGCCAAATGGCAGCAGCAGGATCAACCTGTCCCTCTTCAGGGGGAAATCTAAAGGTGCAGAGGCTTCTTTCCCAAGGAACTGCACCCCAAAGACAGCCCCTCAGTTTTCCTGAGATGAGGAATGAGCCTTGTGTCAGGCTGAAGGAAATGGAGTAGCAATATCTGCTACATCACAGCGAGGCAGAGATTTTTTGTTAACTCCTGAAATGCTGTTTGGAGTCAGCCTCCCCCTGGGGTTCTCCTGCCACAACACCCACCCCAAACTGCACATGGAATTTGGCACGGGCAGGTGCTACACCAGCATCTGTACAGGTTCAGACAGAAGGACCAAATCCTGCTGTTCTCTGCTGTCATTCCTTCCAGCTCCTCAGGCACAGGCCATTTGTGTTGGGTTTTGCTAATCCTGGGCCTGGGCTTGAGCAAGGCCTAAATACAGCAGTCCCAGTCCAGCCTGTGCCTCAGAATCCACCCACCACCCCAGTGGAAAAGAGAGCAGTGAATCAACCAGCCCCCACGTGTTTGTCAGGTCTTCCCTGTCACTTCCCTCTTGA
Source organism: Passer domesticus (assembly GCF_036417665.1). Lineage (NCBI taxonomy): Eukaryota > Metazoa > Chordata > Aves > Passeriformes > Passeridae > Passer > Passer domesticus. The sequence continues at coordinate 20,125,435 of NC_087484.1, forward strand.
CATTTCCATAATCCTGCTGTGCCTGCAATTAAGAACTTCAACAAAACGCCCGCTGCTCTCCTCCTCCTCCGCAGCACAGAGCAACAAAGCTGCACAGGCACTGGCTCCTGCTGAAAGGAAACCAGCAAAATGAGCAGCCTGGGTCAGAGGCTTCTTCACAGCTGCCGAGGGATGCGAGAGATAAAAGGCCAGGGGTGTCAGAATTTCCTCCTCGGGTTGTGCAAGTGCAGCACGCAGCCCGATTACATGTTTATTTATGGGGAGCTGCTCTGATGGCATCTGCCAGAGCTCACTGCAGGGCTGGGAGCTGCTCTGGCTCAGCCCTCCTGCCTCCCAGTCGGCACCAGGAGATGCCCTCAGAGCATGGATCAGCCATTGTGGAGGAAGCCAGGGCCCAGCAGAAGCCTCAGCTGCCTGAAGGGCCCTCACACCTTGGCTCCAGGGACACAGAAGGCTCCAGGTTATTCCAGCCTGTTCTTTTCCTCTGGGGTCAAACACAGGGATGGGAGGGATGAAGAGCAATCTCCATATTTTCACCCCAAGGTAAGGTCTCCCCATGGCTTCTGCATAAAGAGATGTCCTCCAGTCCAGCATTTTCGTCATAGAAGGGGTTGTCAGGCATTGGAAGGGGCTGGTGGAGTCCCCATCCCTGGAGGTGTCCAAGGAGGTGGCACTCAGTGCTCTGGGCTGGGGACAAGGTGGGGATGGGGCACAGGTTGGACTCGGTCTTGGAAGACTTCTCCAACCTCAGCAGTCCTGGAATCCCACAGCCTGGGTCAAAGCTACTTGGCACACCTGGGGAGGGTCTCCCTTCTCCCTGGAGCAGCTGGGGAAGGGCTCATGGAGCCAGCAGGATGCCCAACATCAGTGGCACTCAAATGGTCAAACCCAGGCACACGCAAATGTCCAACAGCACTCATGGCATACCTGGTCCTGCACGTGAAGCACATCTCATTGTTCCTGTCCCCAAACCACCTCACTCGCCTTTCTAAGTGACCTAAACTCCACTCCAGGGGCTCTGACTCTTCCTCCTCACCTGGTTTCCTGTGCAATGATTATTTCTGCCTGTTTGCCATTGTTTAATTCCTCAAATCCCCCCTGGTTCTGGCTGCCCACTGTAATTGTGTCACATGCACATCTCACCAGCTTAATTCCATACTGATAAATGTCTTAACTTCAGATAATGAGTGGGGAGAGCCAGGACCAATAACTGCTCATTATTTCCCCATTATTTTTGCTTTGGTGCTATGTAAATTAGCCGAGGAGATCTGCACTCCCCTGCTTTGACAATTCAATGGCAGCAGCCATTTCAGCAGTTGCTTTAACAATCCTAATTTGCCAGGTTTATTTCCAAGAAATTCTGCCACCAGCAATTTGTCTGTTTGCTCGCACACCCTTTGGCATTCCTTGTGCAAGGCTCTGCCTGCACATCCTGCTACAGAGGCTCCGGACTTTGCAGGTTTCCATCCTGTGATCCTCATTCTGCAGAACACAAAGGAATCATGATTAAAGAAAAAATCCAAAAATTACAACTGAAAACTAAAAAGACCAAGAGAAATCTTTGAATGGGTCCTTTTTGCAGAGGATTAAAGGAGAAAAAGGAGTCCCGTGTCTCACTCAATTATTTCTTATCTGTTTTGGGGCTGTAATATGGGTTTGAATAATTTGTCAGAGTGGGATGAGCACATCCATTATTTATGTATTTATCAGTTTTGGAGAGTTACCTGGTAGCCATTCTGCTCTGTGGAGCTGCCAATCAGCTGAGCTTGACAGCAGCTAAAGCAAAGAATCATGGAATGTCCTCAGTGGAAAGGACACGCAGGGATCGTGGTGTCACTCCTGGCCCTGCACAGACACCCCAACAATCCCACCCTGTGCACCCCTGAGAGCCTTACCCAAACTCTCCTGGAGCTCTGGCAGCCTTGGGGCTGTGCCCATTCCCTGGGGAGCCTGGGCAGTGCCCAGCACCCTCTGAGAGAAAAACCTTTTCCTGTTATCCAACCTAACCCTCCCTGACACAGCTCCAGCCATTCCTGGAGTCCTGGGATCAAGCCCCTCATGCTGGGAACAGCAGCTGAGGTACAACCTCACAAAGATGAAGAATTCCAGAAATGGACCATCCTTAGGAGCTGCTGAAAGACTCACACAGCAAAAAGGTTTTGCTGGAAAAGCCTCAGGGCTGACACTCAAGGTTGAACTCAAGACTCTCCAACGCAGGAACAAAACACAAATACAAACAAAAATAATACACAGCAAAGGAGATTTCACACCTTGGGAAACCAGAGCCCTCTGGAAGTCTGTGTTTATGGCTGCCATAGGGAACTGGAGCACGTCCCCTATGGAGTCGGGCTGGGAGAGCTGGGGCTGCTCAGCCTGGGGAAGGGAAGATTGTGGGGAGACTCAGAGCCACTTCCAGTGAGTGCAGGAGCTACAGGGAAGCTGGACAGGGACTTTTCAGCAGGAACTGGAGTGCCAGGAGAAGGGGGATGAAACTGAAAGAGGGGAAATTCAGCTTAGATATTGGGAAGAAATTCCTGGCTGTGCAGGTGGTGAGGCCCTGGCACAGGGTGCCCAGAGCAGCCATGGCAACTTCTGGATCCCTGGAAGTGTCCAAGGCCAGGTTGGACAGAGCTTGGAGCACCCTGGGATAGTGGAAGGTGTCCCTGCCCATGGCTGGGGTGGAACTGGATGAGCTTTAAAGTCCCTTCCAGCCCAAACCATTCCCTGATTCTACATTTTCCATCAGGAGCATTTGGTGCTGCTGCAAAGGGCGACAGGAGCAACATCTCAGGATAACAAACAGTAATTAAGGAGTTGTGCTACTAGACTGCTCAGACACAGGCCAGCACCCCAGTGCATGCCAGACCCCTCCATCCTGGGGCTAACGGGATCAATGGCTCTGCTCCAGCAGTTCCAGCTGAGCACCAGCCCTCCCCTGCTGGAATCAGGGATGTCAGACAGCTCCCAGTGCACACACACAGCCACAGATTCCCAAACTCAGTCACAAGCAAACCAGGGACAGGTACAGGATCTTGTCATTCCCCTCAGCAGGAGGGGGGGAAAAAATATCTAAAAAAGGAGTGCTGTCACCCAGGCATTTTGAGCCAAGAGGTCACAAAGCCAATCACTCTGCCCTACCCAGGAGCTGCTGGATGAGGAGTCCAGCAGCCAAACAATACTTTTTTTTTTCCTTGATTGATTTGCACATTGTGAAAGTTGGGAGTGAGAAGAAGAGAGCAAAGGCAAAGCTATTCTGCCTTGACTACAATATCTGCTTCCACAAAATTGAAAAACTCTTTTTGGAGCACTTCTGAATGTCTCAAAAATCAAGTTAAGGAAAGGTCTGAAATGAAAAGTCAGCTCAACAGAAAGGAAGCAAAAAGAGTTTGCAGAAATGTCAGCAGAAAGTACTTGTCTTTTTCTCCCCGGGGGTTTTTGTTCTAAAACAATCTGGTCAAATCACTCCAGAGTCACGATTAGCATCAGTGTTAGCAAATCTTCATTCTGTGCAAAAACAAATCAAATGCATTAAAATGCCTGCGAGCACAGTTCTTGTGGGAAAAGGAGGGCCCAGCTCTGGACGGGGATGAAACACGTTTAGATTGAAAATTAGGAAGGAATTCTTTGCTCAGAGGGTGCTGAGTTCCTGGCACAGGGTGCCCAGAGAAGCTGTGGCTGCCCCTGGATCCCTGGAAGTGTTCAAAGCCAGGCTGGACAGGGCTTGGAGCAACCTGGGATAGTGGAGGATGTCCCTGCCCATGGCAGGGGGTGGCACTGGATGGTTTTAAGATCTCTTCCAACCCAAGCCATTTGAAGTTTCCTTCAACACCTGAAATGCAGGTGCTGTGGCTTTGCAGGGACCCCTCCCTGGGCTGGTGGAGCAGAGCATGGGGAAGGAACAGCAGGAATGAGGGGTTCACAGGATTCTCCCTGCCACTGTTCAGTGCTCCACTGACCCTGTGGCACAGCAGGAGCTGGGGGGCAGCACTGCCCTTCATTCCCAGTGGGATCCTGGAAAGGGAGCCCATGAACCCCTCATTCCTGAGCACCTGGTTTGCACATTTCACTGCTGTGTAACCCTCATGTGAGCTCCTACTCCTACTACCACTGCTGGCATCCCAACAGCCTGTGCTGAAGGGACACTTCTGTCTCCAGTGCTGCTACTTCCAGAGAATTCCTGCAGCATTTAGCTCCAACCACCTTTCCAAAATCCATCTGCACACTGGAGCTCCTCACGTGTAGTGCAGCTCTCCCAATAATCATGGAACGGCCTGGGTTGGAGGGGACCTTAAAGATCATCCAATTCCAGCCCCTGCCATGGGCAGACACCTTCCACTGTCCCAGGTTGCTCCAAGCTCAGTCCAATGTGGCCTGGAACACTTCCAGGAGGCAGCCACAGCTTCTCTGAGCACCCTGTGCCAGGAACTCAGCACCCTCACAGGGAACAATTCCTTCCCAATATCCCCAAGGCCACAATTTGGTCACCTCAGAGCTTTTCTCCTCCAGGTGAACAATGCCAGCTGTGCCAGCCTTCCCTCCCAGCAGAGCTGCTCCATCCCTCTGCTCACCCTGGTGCCTCCTCTGGACTCTCTCCAGCAGCTCCAGCTCCTTCCTGTGCTGGGCCCCAGGGCTGGGGCAGCTCTGCAGCTGGGCTCTCACCTGAGCAGGGCACAGGGGCACAATCCCAATCCCTTTCCTGCTGCCCACACTGGGGATCAGCCCAGGGCAGGGCTGGACTGGAGGTGGCCCTGGGAGTGACAGCACTGAGCAGCTCCAGGGCTGCAGAGAGCAGCACACGAGGAGTGCAAGAAATTATCAAAGTGACACTTGCAGGTAAATACTGGGGTCATCCCACCCAGGACATGGACAGGACGAGCAGCCAGAGCCAGGAGATGTGGGAAGAGATGCCTCTCTCAGCCACAAAGTTCATGGACTGAGCACTCAAACCCCTGCTGCTCCCAGGGCTGTATCTCTGCCTGGAATAATAATAACGCCCAGGAGCGACTGCTGCCTTTGGCTCCCGCTATCGTGGAAGAACAGCTCCTGCTATCACAGCAAAGCACAGAGGGAACAGGAGCAGGAGAGAAAAAAACTACAGCTCCAAAAGCACAAAAAGCCAGAATCTGCTCAATTCAGGGCTCGGAGAACCCAACCCAACCAATCACTGCACACAAATGTGATTACCGGGGTCTGTCTGGCACTGCAGAAAGGCTTTTCTTCCCCTCCCCTCTCTCCAAGGATCCGGATTCCATTTAAGGAGGAGGGGGGCAGAGAGGGGGAAGTGTGGCTGCGAGGCGGCGATCGGCACTCGCCGCTTCCAGCTGTGTGTTTTAGCAGCGAGCCGGCTGTGCCGGGAGCCGCGCTGGGCAGGGAGTGCCGCAGCCTCCGTCCATCCGTCCATCCATCCATCCATCCATCCATCCATCCATCCATCCATCCATCCATCCCTCCATCCTACCATCCATCCATCAATCCCTCCATCCATCCATCCATCCATCCATCCATCCATCCATCCATCCATCCATCCATCCATCCATCCATCCATCCATCCATCCATCCCTCCATCCGTCCATCCATCCCTCTCTCCATCCCGGCTGCCGCGGGCATAGGAAGGCTGCTGCTGCCACCTGCAGCCCGCAGCTCCGGACACGGCTCCGTGCCCAAATCCGGCTCACACGCTGGGACAGTCCAAAAAGGTGCCAGCCCTGCCAAGGAGGCGCCTGTCCAGCTTTCCAGGGAGGCAGGATCCTGCTGCTCCCACTGGATGTGCCCTCTTCGGGTGCAGAACGTTTCCCTGCCCTGCATGACTCCAGGCTGACGGGAAGCCCAGCAAAGATCTGGGTTAGAAAGAGGTGAGAAAAATCTTTGAGGAGAGCAGTGGAGGTAGAGATCGTGTGTCTGGATATTGGCTTTATTCTGATGCCACCCAAAAATACCCCCCAAAGAGCTTTCCCAGAGCAGCTGTGGCTGCCCCTGGATCCCTGGAAGTGTCCAAGGTCAGGCTGGACAGGGCTTGGAGCCACCCGGGAAGGTGTCCCTTCCATGGAATGAGATGAGCTTTAAGGTCTCTTCCAACCCAAACCATTCCATGTTTCTGTGATCCAATGAAAGCCCCCACATGCAAATGCAGCAGCTCCAGCAGCAGTGTGCAAGGGGTTTTTTGTTTGTGGTTTTTTTTGGTTTTTTTTTTTTGGTGTTTTTTTTTTTTTGTTTTTGGTTTTTTGTTGTTTTTTTTTTTTCTTCTTTTTTCTTTTTTCTTTTTTTTCCAGCAGGGAACATCAGGATAACCCGGAGGTTTGTGCAAACGGGGTGATTGGAATCTGAGATGTGCAATTAATACTGGAGCACAGATTGGGTACCTGGCAGCTCTCCCAAAGCCCGAGGTAACGTCAAGCATCTCCTCCTCTATGAAAAGACAGAACCTAATCTCAAAGGACTCTGGATGTTCACATCCTGGGAAGGCACACTGCCAAGAATACAGTTATTTTCTTTACAAAACCTGGCCTAATCCCATTTTACTCCTAAATTCCCCTCTGAAGGAAATTGAGTCTGGACATAAAGAAGCAGTTCTGCCCTGAAAAACCCCACCAAACACCATCCCCACCCTAGTGAGAGCCTGCAGAGCAGACACACACAGCCATAAACCTCTGATCTCCACATGCCAAAAAACAAAATACCAGGAAAACTGAAACAGGAGAGAAAAAGCTGTGAACTGTCCCTTGGACTCTGCGATGACATAAGGAAATAACCCCCACGACCCCAAAACAAGTGGCAAAAAGCAATGGGTGTGGTACCAAAGGTGATTTGCTAATTAACAGGAAATGTCACCATCTGTAAAATCCCCCCCAGGTTCACTACATCAATCATTCTCTACTTTGAGAGGGAATGGAACTTCAACCAAAAACACTCTTTCAAAAATATGAACCTGAAAACACCTGGAAGAGTTAATAAGAGGGATGAGAACCCCAGGCTCTACACACAAAATAAAAGGAGTCCTAAAGCACCGGATTCATATTTCAGCCTGACTTTAGTGCTAAATGTCGACCAATTTTGACAGAAATCCATCACCCAAATAAAATTTGAAGGTCTGAAGCATAGAGTTGAAGCATAAAAATATACTGCAAAGGCACATTTAAAGCCCAGGTCTAAAATTAGTTGTTTGACACAGGGAGTTTTAACAGTGCTGCAATCCCCCTTCCTGGACTGATTTTGTTCTCTAAGCTCACACATGGCTAAAACCATATTTTAAGAAGTTATAGCTTAAAAGGAAGGATTCTCCTATGTGTTCTGCTGAATTAGGACAGGTTTCTCCATTTAACACTAGTTTGCCAGAATAAGTGGAAGTTCCCAGGTTTGTTGACCACTTCCCCAGGATTTAATAAAATTACAAGTTGTTCAACCCAGCTCTGTAAATTTGACAAGAAATGCATTTAACAATTCCAGTAAGTTATTTCTTCATACCAGAGCTGGGAGATATTCATCTCTTCTTTTAAAAAAGGATGTCTTATCCTCTTCCTAATACAGAGGAAAGATGTAAAGATCCCCTAATCTTTGAAGGAAGGTGTCTTCAAACCCTCCACACTACTCGTGCATGAGAATAAATCCATAGGAAAAGAGGAGCTCATGCTTGGAATGTTAACATATTGTAGCATCAATTGATATTTATCATGCAGGGAACGAGAAGTTAGCAACCATTTATAGCCCAATTCCAGTAAACAGTAGTGCCTTTCCCAGCATATACACACACCCCCACGATTAATCAGAGGGAAAACTCTCCCCAAATAAATCTGAGCTGCTTCACAGAGGAGGCTTTGTTTTCCCCACCTCCACTGAGTGTTTTACAAGGAATGACCCCCCCTGCCCCAGTCCCAGATCCTCAGAGAAACCACTGGGAAGACTTTTCCCTGCTCCCTGAGGGGGAACTGCTCGTTCTGAGGGGGAACAGCAATTTTGGGGACTGCAGGGGCCGCCTGTGGCTCCAGTGGCACAAACAGCCCACGAAGGGGTTTGCAGGCACCTGGAAGAGGTGGCTGAGGAACTGCTGTGCCTGCATGGTCCCCTCTGGTCCCCAGGGGCCAGGACAATTCTCCAGCCACTGCAGAAAGAGATGTCCAAGCGTTTGACATGACCTGGAACAGGCAGACCCAGCATCAGCCACACGAGTGGGGCACCAAAGCACAAATCAAAGTTTTCCTATAAAAGCAAACCCAAAGCTTCATTGGACACAAAACAAGACAAGTGACCCTGAACTCTGAGCCCCAGCCCTCAGCAAGGCCACTGCCCACCAGCAGCACCAGTCTGGGGCTGGTTTTACCCCAGAGCTAGAGAGGGAAGTGCAGAGGGGGACCTGCTTTGCTCACCTCAATGAGCATTAGAAGATCCCCTCAGGACAGCACATGGAGCATCCCACAACCCCCAGGGACCCAGCACAAAGCCCCAGACCAGGGCCCTTGCACATCACCTCCCCACAACCCCCCAGAGCAGGGACTCCCCACACCATGTCCCCTTGAACCCAAATTCAGGGACTCCCTCTAAACCTCCAGACCAGGGACCCCAACATGATCTCACCCCAAACCCCCAGCCCAGGGACCCTTCACACCACCTCCCCCTAAACCCCCAAACCAGGGAAACCCCCAAGGCTCCAGACTAGGCCCCAGGCCAGGGACCTCCCAAACTATCCACACCATCACCCCTCAAACCCCCAATCCAGGGATCCTCCCAAAACCCCAGATCAGGGACCCCCACACCACCTCCCCAAAAACCACCCAGCCCAGGGACCCCCTGGAACCCCCAGCCCAGGGACCCCAACACCTCACACAGAGCCCTTGTCAGGAGCCCCTCAGCAAAGAGGCTCCTCCCAGGCTATTTATAATCCACATAAATAATAGGTTCAGTATAAAATTAGGGGATGTGGGTCAAGGGGAAAATTCTCAAGGGAAACGGGAAGCACAAGGCTTTGCTGCAAAGGGAGAACCAGGGGAGACAAGAAAAGACAGAGCACAACCAAAAGGGGGCAGAGGGAGTCAGTGCTGTGCCTGCAGCCTGTGGATCAGAGAATCCTTAAGGAATCAGAGAATCCTCAAGGCTGGAAAAACCCCCAAACTTCACCAAGAACACCCGTTGCCACCAGGGACTGAGCAGAGCCATAATCCTGCCCCGTGGGAAGCAGGAGCTGAGCCCTCCTGCTGCTCTCCTTTCACCTCCCAACCAGCACATTCTCCACAAAAGAGGAATTTCCAGGAGTGTTTCCCCCCTTCCATTCCCACATCCTCTGTGTTGTTATTGTTTGGGTTCAGAGTTGCCATGAGAACGTGCAGCCAATGTTAATTTAATGGAATTATCATGTGTGGAAAAGGACCACGGCCAGAGCCTGGCTCCCCAGTTCATTCCCCCACAACCAGGCCCTGAGCAGATATTCCATGGAATGCTGGCCAGTCAGGGCTTCCAGGCTTAGCTCACCCCTGCACAGCTCTTCCCAGAATTAATAAACCAGGATATTCCTTTCAAAACCACTTTTTTGATGGAAAAAAAGCCCTGAAGGAGGGCCTGAAACGCAGAGCTGCCTCATCACTCCCACACGGAATGGATCCTTAGCACTGGGAAGCTCAGGAGTTTCTGGGCAGATTTGGAGTTTTCCTTTGTTTCTTCACTGAGTCCCTGTGGAACCCATTGCAGCTGTTCCCTCCTCAGCAATCACAGAGCAAGGTGTGGGAATCAGACCCACACAAGCCTTTCATGACTCAGTTTCCACGTCAGCTTTTTCCTTATTTACCTCAGAGCTCGGGGTTGCTTTGAGCCTGGGGGACTAAAGCAAGATTCCAAGGGAAAAGAAGGATTTTCCTGTCCAAGTTTGGGTGACAGATGCGAGCTCTGTGGTGACAGAGAAGTGCACAAGGCCAGGAGAGAGGACACAGATCTGTGTGCCAGTCCTGCCCGTGGTCCCTGTGAGACCCTTTTGGGAGATATCCTGGTTTTCCTCAGGCAGGAAGGTTTCCTGCCACCTCAGAGACAAAACTTGCCATTTTCCCAGAAGGGAAAGCCAATCCAACAAGGCTGAGTCCAGCCCAAGCTTTGGAGAAGGAAGAAAAGTCACCAGATGTAGTAGCCCAGGGTCTCTGAGGCTTAAACCAGAGCGTGTTAGTTGTAGATAAGGCCCTTCAAAGCCGTTGTTTTATTCCTTTAAACCACGCTGGCTGCAGCCAGAGCTGCGAATTCACAGAGCAAAGCTCTTTCCCAAGGCCAACATTGCCTGCCCAGATGATCCTGTAATTCCACCGACGTCCAACTTTTCATTTGGCCTCCCCAGCAGACCTGACCTTGCAGGAATATTTTCTTGGTGTGGGCCACAGAGAAACTGTGAGGAGAAAGTATTAAATGCTTTCAAAGGACACGAGAGCAGAAGGGGTTTTTTTTGTTTCTCGCTGTCTACTCAGTGATAAAGAGGCAAAAAAAAGCACCAGAATTTCATAAAACTCTGTTAATGATCAGGAAATGCAAAGCCTGACTACAGAATTACTCTGCTCTTTTGAAGGAGCTTCTGGTGGCTTCTGCAAAAGAAAACAGAGCCAACTAATGCCAATAATAGGCTAAATAATTAAAAGAGATGTTTTCTCTCTTGAGAGTGGAAGCCAGCAAGGGGATTAACGAAGGAAGAGAGATAAAGTGAGGAAAAACTCTTATATTTTCAGTAAAAGTGATGAGTTTATTACAAGTATATTGAAAAAAAAATGAGAGGCCAGTGAGTGGCCCTCGACTTTCGTCCTAAATTGGGATGTCTCAGTCAACCACAGCAAAAATCTACTCTCACTCCAAATAATCTGTGCAGTGCTCACCAGACCTGGGAAAAACCCACCTAAAGGAGCTTCAAGGGGCTTGGAGAACCCCCAGTAGGTGGAGAGAAAAAACCAGGATCCTGTTGGCTTAGTGAGATTCCTTAAGGTGCTGCGTATCCAGGGAATTTTAGTTCAGATAACTTCAGGCTAGAACCACTCACTGTGCCCTGCGGGATGGTTTGGGCTGGACAATAGGAAGATTTCTTCATGGAAAGGGTGGCCAGGCACTGGAAGGGGCTGCCCAGGGAGGTTTGGAGTCCCCTTCCCTGGAGGTGTCCAAGGAGGGTGTGGATGTTGCACTCAGAGCTCTGGGCTGGTGACAAGCTGAGGATGGGGCACGGGTTGGACTCGATGGTTTTGGAGGGCTTTTTCAACCAAAATTATTCCATAATTCCATTATTCTTTTTTAGGGGGGAGGCTTTTTGGAGCATCTACAATGTGGCTCTGGCTGGGGGAATGATCCCACTTTTGTTTGTGTGGATCAAGGTCAGTTGTTTGGTTTCCCTCCATCCTCCCAAACCTTCCAGCTTTGAGAAAGACATCATTGACCTCCCGGTGCCTCCCCAGCCAGCCACATCCCATCTGGAAGTTGTGGCTATGGACTGCAATCCCAGCTGTGCCAAAGTCCAGGAGCAGCCCCTCCTGGCTGATTTCCAGAGCCAGTTTACACCCCTTGCCCATGGGTAGGAAGTGTGGTTAAAATGTCTCCAAACTTGGAATTATTCTATCACTGCAAGTAGAGATTTCCAACCCGAGGTCACCCAAAGCAGGATTTCAAAGGCAAATCCCCATTTCTCTTCAGCAAGAAAAATATTCCGACAATATTTGGCTTTGACCTTCTTGAAGTGTTTTAATAAGACTGAAACAATCCATATTAACGGAGATTGAAATGTTTCATTTCCACACTGCTGCTCCAATTGCTGCCTGATACGAGAGGAATAGAGCACAGCAATTTTACAAATGGTTTCAATAATGTCCCACTAAAGTCTGCCAAAAATCAATTTCTGAGCAGAGGGCTCTTTTCCCAGGGAAAATCTCCCTGGGGCTGTAATGCCAGGGTGTGTGAAGAGGGTGAGCTCTGAGGACACCCTGCAAGTCCCAGTGCTCCAGCAGCTCCCTGTGCTTGGAAATTGTGACAAAGGGAATGAGACCTTGAGTCATCCTTCTGCAACTCCTGATGCTACTACAGGAGTAGCAACAACAACATTAACATCAGGTTTTTATCCCTCTTAATTAAAACCACAAATCCATGTCCTTACAGGACGAATTCCCAGGCACCTGCCCACCTTTGGATATTGCAGGAATACAAGGTGTGCAGTCCCCTTTATGGAGCCAGGAAGAGCCAAAGATGTTTGGGCACCCAAATCTGCTTGGAAATCCTTCTGGGAATCAGACAAGAGCCTCAGGTCAGGAGCCTTTTCACTTAAACTCTACACTTCCGTGGAGCTGCTGGAGAGAGTCCAGAGGAGGCACCAGGGTGAGCAGAGGGATGGAGCAGCTCTGCTGGGAGGGAAGGCTGGCACAGCTGGGATTGTTCACCTGGAGAGGAGAAGCTCTGGGGTGACCAAATCATGGCCTTCCAGGGACTGGAGGAGCCAACAAGAAACAGAGAAGAGAATATTTCCAAGGGACAGAGTGCCAGGACAAGGGGAATGGCTCCCACTGGCAGAGGGCAGGGTTAGATGGGATATTGGGAAGGAATTCTTCCCTGTGAGGGTGCTGAGGCCCTGGCACAGGGTGCCCAGAGAAGCTGTGGCTGTCCCTGGATCCCTGGCAGTGCCCAAGGCCAGGCTGGACAGGGCTTGGAGCAACCTGGGATAGTGGAAGGTGTCCTGCCAGGCTGAGCACCCCAGCTAGGGAGGAGAGGGAAGGGTTTCAGATCGCTGCCTGCCAGGTGCATCCTTTCCTCCTTTAAATTGCTCTCCGACTTCCCCTCTCCTCCTTCTCTGCAAAAATCTTCCTGCCACCTCCTGGAAGAAGCTGCAACTGCTGCAGTGCCTCTGCAGAAGGCGAATAAATTCTCTGGATGTGCTGGAAAGCTCTCCAGGTTTGGGAGGAGGTGGGAGCTCCTGGGTGGATTTCCAGCCTCACCTCTGTGTCTTTTTCCCCCGCCGTTCTTTTCTCCCTCCAGGAGTGCCTGCCTTGCTTTTTTTTTTTTTTTTTTTTTTGACGTTATCAGTGCTAAATGCCCGTGCTTCCCCTCAGTCATTGCTTTCTTTTCAAGAAGACAATAAGGGAATTCAGCTGAAGCACAGGAAATTAGGGAGAGAGATTAAGATGCACACCTTTGTGGTGTGTCTTTGTGTTCGTGTCCAGCCAATAAGACAAATTTGGGTGTCATTATTTGTGTTACAAAGGGAATGCCAAACAACCTGAGAGAAGTCCCCATCAGAGGTTATCCAAACACAGTAAATTACCTCTGTCCCTAAAAAGGCAGAAGCAAGAATAAAATTAAATGGTCGATTTACTCAGGGGACTGAAAATTTTGAAGCTAAAAAGCAACAAACTGGTTTTGGCAATCAGATAAATATTGGAATTAATTTAGACAATGCTCTCAGGCACAGGGTGGGAATTTGGGACGTTCTGTTCAGGGCCAGGGGTTGGACTGGGTGATCCTTGAGGGTCCTTTCCAGTTCAGGATATTCCACATAATTTATATTCTCTGAGGCAATTTCAGCAGGTTAATGCCTGTCATTTGGGATAACTGCATTTAACATCGGTGTTGTTTCAGCTGGATTTTTACCTGGGATAATCCCCTCAGCCTTGGGCACTGACTTTATCCATGAGTATCCTTTCAGCTCACTGACTCCCATATCCATCCAGTCAATTTTATTTTCCAACAAAATCCTCCTGCATGTTTGCTAAACACAGCAGTGCCTCGTAGGAAGTGCTGAGGTCAGGGAGTTGTGCTGGATAACAACACAATTCATTGGGATTTTTATTATAATTATTATGCCAAAGCTGTGTAGAATCTCACCCGTATTTATCCCGACTTGATCCTGTGTGGAGAGAAGGATCAACAAATCTTCCAGGAAATCTGAGGGGTCTGGTCTTGGAAAGGTTTGATATTTAGTGTACAGGGACTGATTTAAACACCAAAATCAGCTGTGTTTATACATCTGGAGAGCTGCAGAGGATATATTCCTTAAACTGGGAGTCCGGGATGTTCCTGCTCTTCTGCAGCTACCAAAATACCCCAAAAATTACACTGGTGGGTAACAAAAGTCTCCACATTCTTTTGCAGTCAGAGGAGTTATAAATACCATGGATTTCAAGGCTGGCATCTCTCTATTAAATCCTTTGGCCAGGTAGAGCTCCCCTGTCTTTAAGCAGCTCCTTTGAAGACTGTAGGATTTTTCCTACCTCGATAATTATTTATTTGTTTTTTCAGCTTCCCAGTCCCTCCCAGACAGCTTGGATTGCTCCAGAAGAGTACTGGCCCTCTAGAAAAGGAAAGAGGAATGAATGAATCCTCAATTTCTGTGGATGTAATCATATATTATTGGTTTTCATTCATCTGAGCTTTGCTCCAGCACCAATTCCCAGCATTTCCCTGTTTCTCTCCTCCCTGGAGATGTTATGCCCAGTGTAAAACCAGGGAAGAGACATTTATATTTTCTTTCTGGGGTTATAAGGCCTGAACTGTGTCCCCTTCACACCCGGGTGAATTCAGACTTTCAGGGTGACCGTGGGGAGGCAAACAGTCCCAGTGTGGTCACAACACCTCGAGTGCACTGGAATCCAAAGCTGAAAGGCAAATTCCTCCAGCTTTTCTGTGTGGGATCGTTTGGAATTGTTTTTACACCCTTCCTGGGAGGGCTTGTGCAGCAGGAAGGGCTCAGTGCCCGTTTTGGGTGTCCCTGGGAGTGGCTCAGAGGGGCTGTGCCGCAGCTCCTGCTCACCTGGATGCCATTCCTGCACACATTCCTGTTCTGGGCACATCCCTGGGGAGCGCCGCAGCCCTGGCTGCTCGGTGGCTGCAAACACCAGGGGACACTGCGAGACTGAGCAGTGCCCGGGCTGGGCATGGCCTCAGCCTGTGCCACCCCCAGCCCTGCAGGGACACCGGCACAGCCCTGCCCTGGGCTCCTCCGGGGCTTGGGGACATCGGATCGGCGTCCCCTGCAAGGAGGGGGCCAGCAGGGCACGATGGACAGGGACATTCCCTGCAGCCTTCAGAGTGGGACAGGACACAGGGGTGGCCCACCAGGACAGCCCTCAGCTGCCTCCAAGTGCTTTCCTGGAGCATTCCAGCTGGGAAAGGCAGCTGCAGGTACCCATGTGGGAGGGCACAGGGGCTGGGGACAGGGCAGGTGGCACTCCAGGTGAACCTGGAGGTGCTGCTGGACCACTGGAGCAAGGGATTAGCAGGACACCAGAGGGAAATGGAGGGGTCAGCTGGGCTCCACCTCCCCGTTCCTGCCAAAGGCGTCCTTGCATCATTTCTGAGCACAGCCACGTGTTTTATCCCCAGATGCCCTGGAAGGGTCAAGTGCAGGCTAAAAGGGGCTGCAAAGTTTGGCTGCTGGGAGCAGAGTTGGTGCTTTCCCTGTCACCCCTGTCTGATGGCTCCTTGTCCCAGTGCCCTGCTGGGGCAGCACCTGGAAGGAGCTCTCTGGGAAGGGTACAAGAATAACTCCCATTTCTCCTCTTTGCATGACCTTTAAATTCCAGTCTTTATTTACACAAGTTGGGGATGTTCAGCCCAGCAAAATGAAAGATCTGAAGAGACTTTAAAACCCCTTCCTGTGCCTAAAGGGGCTCCAAGAGAGCTGGAAAGGGACTTTGAACAAGAGACTGAGTGACAAAACAAGGGGAGATGGATTTAAGCTGACAGAGGGCAGGGGTATATGGAATTTTGGGAAGAAATTCCTTGCTGTGAGGGTGCTGAGGCCCTGGCACAGGGTGCCCAGAGCAGCTGTGGCTGCCCCATCCCTGAGATTGTCCAAGGCCAGGTCAGACAGAGCTTGGAGCAACCTGGAACAGTGGGAGGTGTCCCTGCCCATGGCAGGGGTGGCACTTTAGGGGCTTTAAGGTCCCTTCCAACCCAAACCATTCTGGGATTCTGGAATTTGCCTTAGGGGAACCCTGCTCAGAGATGTTCCATCCCATGGGATGGTTCTTGTGGCAGGATGTGACCCAGCTGTCACTGCCCAGAGGGGACAGGACAGCACTCACCAGTGCATGCTGTGGATATTTGGAAACCAGCAGAGGAATGTGGGGAGAGGGCAATGGAACCCAGGCCAGCAGGGCTCAGCTCCTGGGAGAAGAGCCTGTTTAATGGCTCTGCTGAAGCAGGGCCCAGGAGCAGCTCCATCTCCATGGAATGACACTGGGTCAGCTGAGCTGGTGATGCCAGAGGGGTTAAGGCATCTCCAAAGGCTTGGGAAGCTTGCAAGGATGTCAGAGGAGGAGCTGGCAAAGCAAACCTCCAGTGGGCTGGGCTCGCCAAAAGCCTCCTCCCACACAGTAAATTCACCCCCAATTAAAAATGTATCTGTTTGCTTTCCTGAGATTGATCACACATTTAATCAGGCACTGCTCAGATATAGAGTAGCACTGAAAGGCAGAGATAATAAAGAAATCATTCTTTTAAAGGAGTAGCTGCATTGCAGATCAATTTCTTCAAAACCTTCATGTGCACAGAAATCCTCTGGGATGAATATTTCATAAGGGGAATAACACTGTTAAATTAATAAAACCCCTGCATGCCTAGTTATGAACTACAAAGATTGCTGAAGTTGTTCTAAAAAAATCCTCCTGTTCATACTTTGTACATCAATTTATGACAGAGTCATAGCTGGACCCCGAGGGAAATGGAGGAGAAAAAGGGACCCTTTTGATGTGAGGAATTTTCAGTAGGTGGGAAGAGTTGCATGGACACCACTGCCCAGCGAGGGCAGGCAGCCCTGCTGGGAAGGGGAAAGAGGATTCTCCAGTGGGAGCATGGGCATATGGAATTAATTATGCTGAATACCCTCCCTGCCTCTCTCTGCTGTGGGGGAGTGACCTGAGGAGCTGGAGTGGCCTGGAGTGAGGGACAGGTGAGCTCCCAGGTGTCCATCTCCAGATACTCCTGGGTATCACTGGGGCCACACCTTCAATAGCAATCCCCCAGCTGGTGGGGGTGGCAGAGTCTTCATCCAGCTGAGGCCACTTGGTCTGTTCAGCTGGAGAAGAGGAGGCTGAGGACAGAGCTCATCCTGGTCCAAAATCTCCTCTCGAGGGGCAGCTCCAATGTCTGCTCTGTGAGCAGGGACAGGACCCGGGGAGAGGCTGGAGCTGTGTCAGGTTGGATATCAGGAAAAGGCTCTTCCCTCAGAGTGCACTGCCCAGGCTCCCCAGGGAATGGGCACAGCCCCGAGGCTGCCAGAGCTCCAGGAGCATTTGGACAGTGCTCTCAGGGATGCGCAGGGTGGGATTGTTCTGGTGTCTCTGCAGGGCCAGGAGCTGGACTTTGAACATTGTGGGTCCATTCCAGCTCAGGTTAGTCCATGATTCTGTGATTCCTTGTTGTGGGACCAGAACTGGGGTGTTCATCTAGATCAGGGGGACCTGAATCAGCACAACAGGGGATGGGTCTGTCTCCATCCTCCTCCCTGGCCATACCTCCCCAGAAATCCCATCCTGGTTGTCACTGCTCCCTCCATTCCTATGCTAAGACCCTACCTTAGACTTCCCAGGGGAAAATAAACTTCTGCTGGAAAATTACCAGCTTCTTCACCCGTCCTTTCTGTCTCTACAAAGCTCGTTCCCCTCGCGCCTCTGCTCCCCAGCGAGCTCCGCGCCGGCTCGGTGGCAGCTTAGCAGAGGCTTCTCCTGCAGGCTGCTCCCAAACTTGAGAGGAACTCATCAGCTTTTAGCAGGCAAAGACAGAGAAAGCTCAAAACCACCATATTGATCTTCCTTTCCCTTTGAAATTTTCCCGAAGTAGCGCCAAATAAAAATAGAACAAAAATATGTATCACCGCTTCCCTACTTGTAGCTGATTTGTCTACTTGGCATTATTTTCTTCAGCAGGGAAGAGGGTGAGGCGCACAAAGGGGACAGAGGCACGGGATAAATAAGTAAGAATGTAAAATTGGGTGTTTTGAATTTTTTTTTTAATGTTAACCAGATAATGTATTCATAATCTTCCCTGCTTACGACTAAAAAATGAGTGCTCGCCTTTTGAAGCCCTCATCTGGCAGGGAGAGATAGCAGATTTCTAAGAGCATTTTTTATGCTCCTTTGATGACTGTGAGGGGAAAAAAAAATATTCAGAGAGCCGAAATGACATTTTTCTATAAATTTCACACAGCTCTGCAGGCATGTAGGCATGGAGGCATTCATTAAGATTAGTTGGAATTACTTAAGCACCGTGAATTTTCTCCATCAAGTTGGTAACTGGAACACTGCGGATTAGTTATTGATCAGCTGCCATTAATACTTGGGGCTCTTTCCATGCCTGTTGTTGGGCTTTTTGTTGCTCCATCCCCCCTCTCTTGTGCGAGGCGAAGCTGTGAAATTCGCAAATTAAACAGGCGCTCTTCAGTCTCTCCTTTGTTTTGGGGAACAAAAAGAAACCCGAACAGAAAATAGAACTCCTTTGTTCATGCAAATCTTTATCTGCTCTGCCTCACTGCTTCCCCCACTCTGCTCCCTGCAGCTGCCCAAACTTGGGGTGGCTCTCAGACCTGCTGCTCCAGTCCTTCCAGAGAATCATGGAGTGGTTTGGGTGGAAAGGGGCTGTAAAGACCACCTAATTCCACTCCTTTCCATGGGCAGGGACACCTTCCACTAGGCCAGGTTGCTCCAAGTCCTGAGCTGGCCTTGGACACTTCCAGGGATTGGGAGGGCAATGCCTTTCCAGCAGGGCACAATCCTCACAGAGGGAATTCAGCACACCAGCCCTGCAGATGGATTTGGAGAGGCCACAAGCTGGGAATTCTGGCTGTGTACAGCTCTGACTTTCATGAGAGGCCCTGGAAGTAGCAGGGATGCACTCCCAGCATAATTTCCTACACAGAGGGATGTGCCAGGCCACAAAGTTATTTCCCAGAGCTGTGCAGATCCCTGCTCACCCCACCCCACCCATAGCCAGGGCCTGGACTGGGCACCAGCAGCTCCCAATCTCATTGCTGGTTATGGGATTTGGCTGAGGCTGAAAAATGAATTTGAACTGCATTGGACCCTCAAAGATCTCAGTCTCCATCTCTCCAGGCCTCCTACTTTTCTCCTGATCTTTGGTTCCCATTGGAAAGCTCCTGGTTTTTAGTTATGCTCATTCCTAGTGAGGAGCACTGTGATGGAGTTGGGTTTTTCCCAGCCAAATTTTAGCCCTGCCAAGTTGGAGACACAGAAGTATTTTGTGCATTTAAGCAACAGGGTTGACCCAGAACTCCAGTGGGATTTCCTCTCCTGCTCCAGGTGCCTGCCCAAGGCTCAGCCCTCCCCACACACTGCTCTGCTGAGGCACAGCTCTTTCTTGCAGGAGCCAGGTCTCCTCTCCTTTCCCAGAAGGTTTTCCTGAGCCTCTTTGGGAAGCTGGTACTGCTGGGCACCTGGACACCAACCCCTGACCTTCACTGGGCCATTCAGAACCTGTTGGAGCTGCACAGCTGAGTGCGAGGTGGTGCCACTGGGGCAAGAAGGAGGAGGCAGCAGCAAACCTGAAATGTTCACTTCAGGATAAATCCCAAAGGAATTGTGCTTGGCTGGACCTATCCTCCAATCAGCACCCCTGAGCAAAGCTCCAGCCCCACAACAACTCTGCAGGGAGCTGGTTCTGGCTGTTCTGTGTTCAAACCACCAGCTCCTGTCTCCTTCACCTCTTCCTTCTTCTGTTTGCCAAAAATCCCCTGCCCCAAGTCCGAAGAGCCCCGTGGAGGATTTGCCACATTTCTCATCAGGGCAGCTTCTTCTCAGCAGGTTCCAAAATAAATGACCAAGGATGACTTTGCAAATGAGCATCCAAAGGAGCTCCAGGCAGCTGCTGCTGCAGGAGGAAAACAAGGCTTCCCTTGTCTGCACAAGCTCCTGAAATGGTTTCTGCTCTTCCACAAGCATCTGCCACCAGCAGGACTGGAGTGGGACCTGCAGGGTGTCTTTGCTCCAGCTGCCCCAGGCTGGGGGAAGCTCTGGGATGGGGTGGGACATCAGGGACCAAACAACGACTAAAACAGCTCAATTCCCACATTCCTATTTCAAAACTGCAGTTTAAAGAAGGGGGGTGACAAATAGGAGAGCCTGTGTCAGTGACAGGGAGAGTGGGAGTTTCTTGCAGCTCCAAGGTGATGGCTCAGTTCCCATCAGGATCATTTTCCTCCTCCTTACAGAAAAGGCTAGAGTGTCACCTTCCCCAGGTCCAGGCCTTTTGGGGTGGGAAGGAAGATGTGCCAGTTCAAGCACCAGATCTAGACCTGAAAGAGCCATCTACACCCAGAATTTTTACTATTTGACCTTTCTAGGCACCAACTTCCAGCAGTTACGACGGAATTTATGGAGCATCCCTGGCGTGTTTCTCTGTTAAGGCCACTGAAAGTGAAATCTCTCATCCCTCTGTCCCTTGCTGCTCTGTAATGTTCAGGGAAGCTCCAGGGCTCCCTCAGGAACTTCTCTTTAGCCATTTCTGTGGTGCCTAAATTCTCTTCCCTGAGGTACAATCAGGAGCAGAGGCTTTATCAGGACACTGTCAGCTTTTCAGCAGGATCCTGGAGCTGGCAGAGAGTCACAACAACTTCAGAGGCCCTGATTCTTTGTGCCTTGTCAGCTCTAATGAACCCATACTCGGACTAAAAGAGGAGAAATTTAGGTGGGATATTGGGAAGAAATTCCCTCCTGTGAGGGTGGTGAGGCCCTGGCAGAGGATGCCCAGAGCAGCTGTGGCTGTCCCTGGATCTCTGGAAGTGTCCAAGGCCAGGATGGACTGGGCTTGGAGCAGCCTGGGGTAATGGAAAGTGTCCCTGCCCATGGCAGGGGGTGCAATAAGTTCTTTAAGTTCCCTTCCAACCCAAACCATTCCATGATTCTATGGTCCTAATTGTGAGGTGGCTGGAATGGTGAGGGTGCTGGAATTGGACTCCAGAGGCTTCCATCAGGAAGGAAACGTGTCTGACCTGGAAGCTGTCCCTTGTTTTGGCTGTCTGGCAGCACAGCAGTTCCTGAGGCTGGGAGGAGAGCTGTGAATTATCTCTCCTCAGGGATGTATAAAGTCCTGTGGAATGTCCTGCCTGGAATGTCTGCTCCTGTCCCTCACAATGGCCATTTCACAGGGTATTTGTCCCAGGGGGTGCCTGGACATGGCTGAACTCACTTTATGCCCCCCTCTCTGGTTCCTGTTCTCCAGGGACTTTCCACCTGATGTATATTCCCAAGTCCTCCTGGGATCTGCACAAAAATCAAGGAATATAATTTATTATCTGCTGGGTTGTCACATTCCCTGCGTTCCATCTGCTGTCTGTCCCAGGGAATCCCAAAGCCCTTTCTGCTTGTGCTGAGCTGCAGCAGGAGCCCAGGGCACAGGCATTGCTCCCACCTGAGGTGATGCAGACCTGGATTTGCACTCCTGGCTGGGTCAGCTGTTAAACAAAGAAATGTTATTTCTGAGAGGTTGAGCAATAAAAAACATGGAAATGAAACAGCCAGGTAATTCCTAAGGGAACCATGTCACAGGGAGAAAATCCTGGAGCATTACTTTTTGCACATTCCAAATCCATCTCTCTCTCTCTCCTCTCCCTTTCCTTCCTTTTTATTTTTTTTGGCAAGAAAACAGCTCATCAAGTGAAATCGAAGTCTAAAAATCGTTCTAAAAATCCTTTATGCTGGGGAAAAGAATATTTCAATGAAAAACAAGTCTGCCAGAATTACATCCAATACTCCTAACAAAGTTAAAGGAGATATCACTGGGAAACATTGTCCCTTGATGGAACATGGTTAGGAGAGCTGGGAAGGATGGGAATCCTCATGGGGAGGGGGTGGGGGGGCAGAGGAGGACTGGAAATATCCTGGTCTGTAAGGAGAAAAGAGAAAGATTAAAGGTTTTCCAAAGCCTTTAATGTGTGTGGAATACTGAGGGTGGCTGAGGGCTGTGGAAGGAGGGAATAGGGATGAATTTCCCATCCCACCATGAACTGTGGGGCTGTGAAACACGACACAGGCACATTTTTCCAGGTCCACGGGGAGCCAAGGCAACAGCCCACTCCCCACACCAAGTCTCTGGCTCCTGAAGCTTTGGTCTGGACTAAGGAAAAATCTCCATGATGCTGCACCCTGAGTGTCTGAGGCCACTTCCCACAGTCCTGCTCAGAGCAGGAAGCAAAGGGAAGCAGACTGAGGGTGGCAAAGGTTCTGAACCTGCCTAGAGGTGTCCACAGGAGCTCTCCTGGTCACCCTCAGCATCTCTGGATACTCCCCAAACCAACAAGAGGCAGTTCAGGCTCTCAGCCAAAACTCTTCTCAGGTTTAAATGCAGGGTTTGTTGTTGTGGAGAAGCAGAGAAATTGTCATCACCACAGACACCTTCATTGAAATCCAAACCCTGAATTATTCAGCCTGAAACAGCGAGAGCTGCAGCACAGGTGGAAGGGATTTCTCCTCCCTCCTGCCCAGCCAAACCCCTGCAGCCCTTGGCTCATGGAGCCACGGCAGACCCCGGGAGCTCCCTGGTTTTGAGCAGGATAGCACATGGCAGTGACCCTGGCAGAGCTGTCCGAGGGAATACAGAGAAAAACACAAATAAAACACATGGGCAGTGTTTTCCCATCCTGTGTGGCTTCATCTCCTAGTTTTCCTCAGGGAAAAATGACTTCTGGAGGAGCAGGAACAGTTTTCCACACTTGGAAAGTCCAGCTTTGTGAGAGCTCCCAGTTTTTAGTGGGAATGAAGTGCCACATGGTTATGACCATGGGTGAACTCCACCCATGGAGAGTTTGCCAGGTGTTTTTTGGCCACATGAAGTTCCTCTCCAAGGATGGAATAGTTGAACAACAGTTTAACAAAAACCAACATCCCACAAAAAACCACCACACAGAATCACAAGATCATGGAATTGTTCATGTTGGAAAAGCCCTCTAAACTCATTGAGCCCATTTCCTCAGCCAAGGCCAAGGCCAAGACTGATCCGTGTCCCCAAGTGCCACATCCACAGGATTTTGAAATCCCTCCAGGGCTGGGGACTCCACCAGTGCCCTGAGCAGCTGTGCCAAGGCTGGACAACCCTTTCCATGAAGAAATTCCTCCTGATGTCCAGCCTGAAGCTCCCCTGGCTCATCTTCAGGCTGTTTCCTCTCCTCCTGTCCCTGTTTCCTGGGAGCAGAGCCCGACATCCTCTGGGGTTGTGCAGAGCCAGAAGGTTCCCCCTGAGCCTCCTTTTCTCCAGGCTGAGCCCCTTTCCAGCTCCCTCATCTCCTCCTGGTGCTCCAGTCCCTTCCCCAGCTCTGTTCCCTTCCCTGGCCATGCTCCAGCCCCTCCATGTCCTTCTTGTCACACAAGGCCCAAAACCAACTCCAGGATTTGAGGTGTAGCCTCAAAATAAGTCCAGACTTGCCAGTTACATAAGTTTCTGTATTCATTAACTTTCTGAAATAATCAGGTTAAACGTTCCTTTTATTTTTTGGCTGTAAGGGGACTGCAGATATTTTTCGGAGTTCAATCGTCATTACTTCCAATTCCTCTCTCCTCCTAGGCCCATATGCTTGGTTTGAAGCTGTGGGAATATCTTCACTAGTGCCAATGAAATATTTAGGACTGTCTAAGTAGATTCAGCATAAATTTTCCCTAAAATATGCCCCCAAACAGAAGAACAGATGGGTTTTGGTGCCGGCTGGGACAGACCCTTGTCTCCACCAGCCTTTACTTCCTTGGGACATGCCCAAAACACAGCAGCAGCTCTTCCTCACAGGGGTTTTTACTTCTGATTCCAAGCCTGGAGACCCTGAGCTCCCTTTCCAAGTCAGTTTCTCTCTCCCCAGCAGCCCAAGGACACTTTGTTTTCCCAAAGTACCCATGGAAAACATGGACTGTTTCCATGAGTACTGCAGCGCCCAGAGGCGTCTGCCTCCTGATTTAGCAAAATATCCAGGCAGGGATGAACTGGGATGTTCTCAGGAGCCACTGGCAGAGCATCTTCATCTCTCCCTGACTGCTGATATCCCACAGCTCTTCCAGAAATGGAATTATCTCTGAGTTACAGAGCCTGTGGCCACTTCCACATTTTGTGGAAAGTTCCCTGCCCATGGCAGGGCTTGGGAGCTGGATGATCTCCATGGTCCACCCCAACCCAAACAATTCTGTGATTCCAGTGGGGCATGGCCAGGAGACAGAAATTACTCACTGAAGGAAGAGCCCAAAGGCTGCCACATGCACATGGACTGGCAAAGCAGTGGTGGGAACCACATTTCTTCAGGAATTTGATGCAAAAAGCCCTTACTGAGCTAAGCCTGTGGATTACAGCTCCTGCTGGGGCTCCTTAAATCCCTGTCACAAGGTGTGCTCGTCACCCCTGTAAATGTCCCGTTCAGTGTTTGGAGGCTGCCAAGTTTTCAGCCTCAGCAAAATCTCCTGGCACTGATTTCCAGCAGCTAATTGTGTGGAAAAAAAAAAAAAAAGAAAAAAAAAAAAAAAGAAAAAAACTCTTGCCTTTCATCAGTTTTCCGTGCACTTCCCTTGTTCTCAGCTGACGAGAACAGAAGTTCCCAATCTGCTCACTTTATTTCACAGGATATTTTGCATCCCAGCCTGGCCACGTGTGGCATCACCATCCTGTGGAGCCTGCTCCACACTGGCAGGGGAAAAGCTACAGCGGGCTGGGAGCTGAAAATGATCTGGGAATATCAAATAAATGTGAAAGCAAAGCAAATAATCCTGGGCAGTGCTGCTGATGGGCTTTCCCCCCCTGTGAATCTGTATAATGCCTCTGTTCCTCACGGAGCTGCCACAGAAAGCTGCGCTGCTTTCCAGGGAATTTGCTGGAAAACCAAAGACCACTTAGCTGGGAAGGAAGATGGGCCTTGTGTCTGCCTTATTGTCCCCTCTGCCTGCAGGCGACCTCTGCAGAGGGGACAACTTCTCAGGGTGCTTCTCTCCCCTCCACCTCCCTGGGTGGATCTGCCAAGTGTGTTTTACACATGCACCGGTGCAATTCCTGCCTCCATTTGTATTCCATCTGTCTCCAACAAATTCTGAAAGCCTTGCCTGGGCTGCCTCATTTGTATGCACTTAATCTGGCTTTATCCTGTTTTATGGAGCGTCTTCTTTAAATTGATTCAGGCAAAAGCATAGCAGGGGCTTTGCATAGATTTCGCATGCATGACATTTCTGCACAGTTGGGCCCATTATGCACCATCCTGAGCACATTCTGCCCGTAAAAACTCCATATTAAACCAGGGAAAAATGCAGCAAAATAAAGAGAGCCACGGGAGGAGCAGAGCTGACCACTCCCTGCTTCTCCAGTGCAATTGTGGGAAGCAGCTCCCAGTGTTCATTCCCTGAGTATCCAGGGGTATCAGCTTTATGCCCTCCTCTGTCCAGAGTTGTGTTTTACTCTGCTGAGCTTTGTGGAACTGGGTCACACCCTGCCTAAATCCCAGATTGTCCTCATCCCCTCTGTGACTCCTGCAAAGGGAATTGGTGTGGGATGGCAGCATGGTCAGAGCATTGTCACCTCATCCCATGGCACTGGGAGAACAAATCCTCCCCACTGGTAATGAACCACATCACCAGAAGAAAAATAACACTGGAAGAGTTGGAGCAGGGAGTAACAGGACAAGGAAAATGGTTTCAAAATGACAGAGGGCAGGGTTAGGTGGGATATTGGGAAAGGAGTCTTCCCTGTGAGTGTGGGGAGGCCCTGGCACAGGGTGCCCAGAGAAGCTGTGGCTGCCCCTGGATCCTTAGAAGTGTCCAAGGCCAGGTTGGACAGGGCTTGGAGCCACCTGGGATAGTGGAAGACATCCCATC
The DNA here is from genome assembly GCF_036417665.1 of Passer domesticus. Classification (NCBI taxonomy): domain Eukaryota; kingdom Metazoa; phylum Chordata; class Aves; order Passeriformes; family Passeridae; genus Passer; species Passer domesticus. Next base: position 20,151,204 of record NC_087484.1, read on the forward strand.
ACTTGGAATGAGATGGGCTTGAAGGTGCCTTCCAACCCAAACCATTCTGTGATTCCACCTTTCCGTGAACTCAGCCTCTGTCATTGCAATCCAGTCCACCAAACTTGTAGAATTCCAGTTTTCACCCTTCCCAGCACTCACATTCCCTAGCCCTGAGCTCCAAGCAGCCCCAGGTGTGCCAGGATGGATGCTGTGGGTTCAGCATGGCCAGGCCACAGCAAGGGTGTAACTCACTGTTTCATTAGGGGGAATTAATCCTTCTTTAAGGGCCTGCTAATGATTCGACAATATTATTGTTATGTTAAGGTTGGGGGAATTAGAGAAAGAGCACTTGTGTGAATGTGTCAACACATTAAAAACGCAGCTCCATTTAGGCAGACACTCAGGTTAATGTGTTACATATTAAAAAGTCCAATTTCCTTTGCTGGCTGCAAATAACAACGGAGATTATTGACACTGAATGATTTGCAATGTTCTCGCTTGCTTTTCGCCTCTTGTGTTTGTGTGCTCTGTCTGATTTATAATGATTGGAGCTCTGGCTCTATAAATTTTCCCTGTTAGGAAAATGTGGAGCTGGGTTTATAAGATACAAGAAGAAAGGGGAAAACAAAGCGTGCTGCCATGCACGGATATGGGAACGAGAACGGGATCTGTTCTTTTATAAACACCAATAAACCCATTCTCCTAATTAAATCAGCACCTTGCTCCTCTAGTAGGAGTCCAGTGGGTCTACCCACAGGAGTTTCTGCACCTCTGGCTCTGCCTGGGGTGTCCCTAAGGAAGGTCCCAGAGACCCCAGTGGGACACATCCCAGTGTGATGGATGGGATCGTGCTGGGGTCCTCAATAACCAGCCCTGCTGGGACACACAGCACCACCAGAAACCCTATAAATCCTCATTCCTCTGCTCAAGAGAAGCAAAAAGCCCTGCCATTATTGGCCTTCTCTCTTCCAGACCATGGAAGGCAAATCCAACACTTTTCACCAAGTGCAAATGGGAGAAAGTGAAAACCAGAGTCTCTGGGGACCAAGCCAGGCACAGGTGGAATGTTTGCAGACAGCTGATGACAGGGCAAGCTTTGTGTTGGTCAAAAGCATGCAAAAATCCTAAAACTGCCCTCCCAAATCCCCAGCCAGAAGAAAAAATGCCCCAGTTTTTCCAAGGATGGTGCAAGCTCTGCCGTGGATAAATTGGGACTGGTGGCCAGCCCTGATATCCCAAAGTTGTGGTTTTGTCACCTGCTTCAGGCTAAAGCAGAGTGTCACAGGAGGCTTCTCGGAGTCACCCTGAGACATGAGCCTGTAAATGTGTCAATAAGAGGTGAAAAACCTAAAAAACCACATGTCTGAAAGGTATTTCTGCTGAATATGGAGGGCACAAGGGAGGGACAGCTCCTTGTGCTGCTATCCTGGCATCCTGTGATAACATCACCAACTCAGGTGCATGTTTTGGGTCTGCAAAAACAGATATTCAGATTTAAAGCTACGGCTCTTGCTGCTTGCATCAGGTAGATGTGGCATTTTAGTGGTTCAGCCTAGGGAATCCACCTGCTCCTGAGAGCAAAGCTGGGTGGCACTTTGGGTTCTGCCCTCATTAAATCAGTGTCGGGTAATCATCAAATCTCTCTGAGGACTCACAAATATTGGAGCCTGGAGAGGCACAGTGGGCGTTTCTGACTTCCAAAGTGGGTAACAGAGGGTGATGCCCTTCCTGCCCTTCCATGACACTGCTGCATTTCACCCCATGTCCTTGCAGGATGGTCCTCCAGGAGATGTGGAGCAACTCTTGAATTTAGATGGCGTTCCAAGTGTGCTGAGGAAAAAAAAAAAAGAGATATTTATGTGCCTGGCTGAGCTGTGACTCAAAGCCCCAAGAGCTGGGTGCACACTCCTGAGATGAATTGAATGCACAGTTCAAAATTGACTTTATAGACTCCTCATCAATAAATCCTCAAAGGCTCTGGTATCAGAATCCAAAGCAGCTCTGGAAATCATTAGATCTGCAGTCAGTAATTGATAACACGCATTTCAAACGTGGAAACGAATTAGCCTTTGGCATAGGGGGGGCTCAGACTGTATCCAATTTCATTAGGCAAGAAATTCAAATGATCAACGAGTGGCCTTTATTGTTCTGCTCTGGGAAGGGAACCCTTTCTTATCTCTTCGCCTTTTTCTTCTTGGCTATAAAGTTTCCAGAGCTCAAAAGAAACCTCACGGTTTAGGAAGATGCCACATCTGATTTCCCACCTCTCCAGAGCCCAGGATTTGGGATTGGGCACACAGAGGGTGCTTTGTACCCATCATTAACAGCTCAGTTTCTCCTGGCAGTGCCACAAAATGCCAAAAAAAATCTTTCCCAAGCAGCTGCGAGAGCCCTGATGGGTGAGGTGTGAGTGAAAGCCCCTCTGCCAGCCACATACACATCTTGTGTCACCAAATAAATGCTTACAGGCCATCTCCCTGCTCAGAAACTTCCAGGCACTGCTCTCACTGACTTCAAAACACACAGAAAAAGCAAATGTTCAACCTCCTGCTGGACCAGGGAACGTGGCAGGAACAGCTCCTCCACCCTGAGATGAGCTGCGGGACCCAGACTGGTTCTTCTCCCCCTCCATCCCACTCCCAGCAGGAGTCTGGCCATGCCTGAGCACATTTTAGTGAGCAGGGAATGTGGAACAGTTGGTGGTGCTGCTGCTCGGGCCAGTGGAAATATTTCATCTTGGTTTTCCACAGTGAAATAAAAGGAGAAGACGCTCCCTCCCAGCATTGCTTTGGTTTATTTTAGCTGCACAACAAGGCTGATTTGAAGGCAGGAAACCAAGTTGCCCATCTCAATCTCAGTGTGTCACAAGGCAAAGTTTGCACAGTTCAGGCTTGGTTTTCCTCTTCAGAAAAAGAAGGCCAGAAAAACTAAAAAATAGGAGACTCTCATGTAAAAAAAAAAATAAAGTAATAATTTTGGACCAATATTTAGAGGAATCATTCACTGTTTCTGCTCCAGTTCCACCCACCAGCATGGAGATATTTTTGCCTGCAAGACACACCAGTCCTTCAGACGTGTCCCTTCCCCAGAACGTGCTGCACTTCCCGCCCCGTTCTCCTCCCTGGACCCACGGAACCAAACCTTTCTTTTTGCCTGCACTAAAACTGCCTTCCCATAGTGTGGCACGTTTTCCCTGTAATGTTCTCTTCTGTGGATTAATTAATCACCCCCAATTCCCTCAAGTTTTCCTTCCTTAGTGTATTTTTTGCCTCTCTGCCCACTCCTGTTGCCCCCCTTGTTCCCTCCATCCAGATCCTTGGGAAATCTAGGGAACAGTGCCTGGGGACCCCTGCCCAGCCCAATTATTCTACAGGTTTGGCCTCCCTGGTTTACACCCCTGGGAGGATGCAGACCCTCTCCACAGCCATGGGAAGTTGGTGCTTAAGGGCTGTCCTGAGGGGTGACATCCCCCATTCCTTTCCAGCTGCTGTTGGCAGACAGGATCTCATCCCTGCGGTCCCTCTGGAAGACTTTGCCCTTATCCCTGCTAAATTCTGTTCTGTTTTTATTTTCAGACTTTTTATTACGTTATCAGCATCCTCCTGTGTTCAAACCCCATCCTCCTGTTCCTCTACAATCCACAATTTGGGAAGTCTCCACCCCATCCCCCAGAAGACCTGAGACCAGCTCCTGCAAAACCTCATTTTTAAGTGTCTTGAGATGTTTTCTGGAGGTAAGAAAATTATTCCTCTTCTCCTTGGATATCTGACAGGCTGACAGACCTGATGGGACACGTCAGTCTCACATCTGCTCTCCTCAGGGTGGTCACACAGATTTTAGGGCTGCTGGAGGGAGAGACAGGCTCCCAGCTTGGTGACTCATGGAATTCTGGTGTAGGTGACCTCCAAAAGTGTGAAAAACTGAGCACTGGGAGGACTTTTAATTTGTCCCAAGCCGGCGGCAGTCTGGAGGAAGAGACGGATGCTGTCCTGGCAGCTCCAAGGCAACCCATTTCCTTCCTCATCCCTCTTCAATCAGATAAAAAACTGTACAGACTCCACAAGCATAAATCTGAAATTCGTCACATTTATAGGAGCAAAAAAAGCAAAAAGCAAAAGAAAAACCCCACAGCTCCTCTTTTGTTTGCTCTGGGCAGCATCCCAAACTCACACCAAAGTGCAGGAGTGATCTTAGCTGGGCCATTAGAGGAATTGAATCCAGACCTCTCCAAAATATCACCAAAAATCGCAGGGAAACCCAGATGGTTCAAGAGAACTCAAGTCAGGCACTCCAAAGTGAGGAAGTCTGGGATTTAAGGTGCTGGCAAATGCTCTTGGAAGAGGGATGGCAGGACCTGGTCAGAGACACGGCCTGGGTGCTTCCTCAGCACTGTGTTCTCCCACGGAAATGAGGTTCTAATGGATTCCTTTAACCTGTCTGAGTCACGAGGGTGTTTTTCCCCTTCCCTTGCTCTGAGCTCCAGAGGGAGACACCTCCCCACTGGATGCTGCCAGGACCCCGCTGTGCTGCTTCTCAGCAAAGCAAACTCCTCCTGGCTGAGCTTCAGGAGGGTGGGAGGTTGTTAGAAATTCTACTTGAAGAAGGTCCAGAAACATCAAAAGTCCTCAGTGGTTGCTGTGGACCCCTGGGGTCATCCCGGTGTGCCAAAATCAATAGTGCCCTTCCATATTGATCCTGAAATTTGAGATTAAAGCCATTTTCTGCTGCCAGCTGCCGGCTGGAAAAGCGAAGGAGGAATGAAAAGTTCTCACCAGAAGAAACAAAAGCAAAGCAAGAAGAAAAGGGATTGAGTTGTGTTCCTTTGTAGGGAATAATCAGCTTTAAGCAAGATGAGGTTTAGGTCTCAGCACGCTGAGCACAACCAGGGCTGGTTCATTATCACCCAGCCAATGAGTTTGCAACGAAGGATTAACAACATCTTAAACAGATGCTTCCAATGAACTTCCCAAAATATATGGGGTGGGTTTGGGTTTTTTTTCTCTACCAGGGATTAGAAGGCTGGAGAGTAATTAGTTCTGAAATATTTTGGCTGGATTACTGCATGCTGCTGTCGGAAGGGATGTAACTCTCTCTCACCAGTCTGCCTAATTCGTTCCATTTTGTATCTCAAATTCATTTATATTGTCTGTGGATTTGCTGAAGGTATAAATAGAACCAAATCCCAGTTTTCACTTGGAATTTGTCAGTGCACTTTTTTCCTTGAGAGCCATCTCAAAAAGCAATTTTTTAACTTTTTTTTCTTTTTTTTTGCTGTAGCTTTGCAGAGCCAGAGTTATGCCCCAGATTTCCTCAGATACCCCCTGGTCTTGCATTTGCACTTTTGAGGTGTTTGATCTTGGACTAATCGGGAGACCCACGGTGATTTTGTTGATGAAACCCTCAGGAAATGAGACAATTTGAGACACAATGAGTGATTTGGCATGAAGGTATCCTTGGACCCACTTTCTGGAATGGTTGAGCATACAAACAGGATGACCAGGAATCCTAGCATGAGGTGGCAGCACTCAACACCTCTCAGGGACAGCCACTGCTTCCACAAATTGGGCATTTTTGTCCCAAGCCAAGCTGGAGACCATTCCTGAGACATGCAGAATTCCTGATGGTTCCTTCTTTCTTTGGGAAAAGAAAGGGGGCTGACCTGGGTGAGAGGCCATCCACCTCCAGGGAGCTGTGGAAATCTCATTTACTCATGGGAATTGCCTGGGAATGCAATCCCTTACCCAGGGTGGACTTGCAGGGATTAGTCAGGAAGCACTGCAAAGTTGCAAGGCTCCCAAAACCACTTTTCTGCTCCCAGGCAAATTAAATAACAAGGAAAACCCAGCCCTAAATAATCAAATAAGTGCTCCAAATGAATTATTGGCCCTTTCCTGTTGGATACTGGGTGTCAGCCAGGCCTGGAAGTGGACAGAGCTCTGGAAGATGGTAAATCCCATTAACAGTCACAGACATGTTGTCATGATGGAAAGGAGGGGGAATTGTCCTGCTGGTTCCTCCAGTGACATTCCCACCTTGCCTGGACTGAGGTGTCCATATGGAGTGCACACTGCTGGCATTGCTTCCCATTGCCATTCCAGTTTCTCCTCCAGTCCAGAACAGCAGAGATCCCCTGGGCTGGATGAAACCCAGACCCCTTTGGGAATGAGAGAACCCCAAATTTGCCCTCCAGAAGCAGGATAGGATGACCAACATCACACTGTCATTTCCATCTGATCCACAATTCCTCTCCAAACCGTATGTGTTTGGTCCTCAGAGTGTTTTTTGCCAAGGACAAAATCTTCCTTTGCCAGATCTAATAAAATGAGCTCTCCCCACACCTGATTCTCCCTGATCCCATCAATCCCTGCATTTCACTTCACTCCAGCATCAGTTGTTGCTCTTGGTTCCGGAGAGAGTGTGAAATATTTACAACAATCCCCCCTTTATTTTCTAGGTCACCCTATCACTGGGATTTGGCAGCTTCAGGGAAGATGAAAGCAAAGGATCTTTATCACGGAGCCCAGAAGAATTTACAGTCCAAATAAACCAATTTGAAGGAGCAGGAGACGGGGCTTTGGAGGTCTGAGCTGTAACTTGTCTGCATTCCGCTGCCTCAGAATAAAATGGGATATTTATAGGAAGGAAAAGTGTGTCCATTTAGGCTGACATTTGGAGGCAACCTCCTTGTTTCTACATATTCATGAAGCAAGGAGAGCGTGTGAGCATCTCTGCAGCCAGGAGAAGGCTCCTTCCCAGCATTTTCCACATCATTCTGCTTTGCACTGATTCCATTTTGTCTGGGTTTGCGTGGCTCCTCTTCATTACACGGGTCTGAGGTGCAGGGATGTGTGACAGTGGTGGTCTCTGCAGGGAGGAACTGGTGTTTTGGTGCATCCTGGTGTTCTGGCTGGCAGGGCCATGGGCTGTGCCCTCCACATCTGGCACCAAGCCCCACCCTCGGTGTCACACCACAGGCACACCTGCTCAGGTCTTGTCTGAACATGCCCATCAAATCTGTTTGTACCCTCCCCTCCCTCCTTTCCAGGCATGGCTGAGAAATCAGAGGGGTTTAGATGTTCTGATCCCACTGGGAAATTTGGGAAGTGGGAGGAGAAGGGAGGTGGATCCCTTCCCATCCAGGGATCTCGGGAGGGGAGCCACAATTCAGGGTCATAAAACAGAATGTGGAGCCACCTGAGCCTCATGGCAGAGCAGCTTCCCTTCCTTCCAGTGCATCCCAAGAGTTAAAGCTGGCTTTTAGGACATCTGAGGAAGGTGGCTCTACATGGGAGTAAAAAGGAAAAAGACTTAGGACTGCTCTCCAGCTGCATCCTTGGAGAAATGGTCCTTCCAAAGGTGTCTGGACAGTCCTTGGTGTCTTCAGGGTCACTCTTGTCTTCCCTCACTCCTGTGCCCTGGGGGACACCTGGATGCAAGGACAAGGAGTGATGGCTTTAAATTAAAATGGGATAAATTTAGGTCAGACATGAGGAAGAAATTATTTACAATGAAATGGTGAGGCCCTGGCACAGGTTGCCCCCCAGAGAAGCTGTGGCTGCCCCTGGATCCCTGGAAGTGTCCAAGGCCAGGCTGGACAGAGCTTGGAGCAATGTGGGATGGTGGAAAGCATCTCTGCCCATGGCAGTAGGTGGAAGGTGAGGGTGTTTCAGGTCTCTTCTAACCTAAACCATTCAATGGTTCTGTGATGCCCAGCAAATACTGGTGTCCCACCACTCCTTCAGAGACTTCTGGCCTCAGCAGAGATCCTTGGGGGTCAGAAATGGCCATTCTGCCCTGCTGTGAACACTGCAGCTTTGTTCCTACCCTGCCTTCCCTATCAGCCTGGCCTCTCACATGAGACTCCAGGTTTTTGGTGCAGAATCCAGCCAAAGGCCTTGGGAATGTGCAGGAGTGCACAGGAGCAGACTGTTCTTCTCATGTCTCAGATGTGTGAAAAGTGATTGCCATTTATTAAGGGCGGGGACCCTTCCCTGAATTATCCCATTTATCCAGGAGTATTATTCACTCTTTCCTTAATCCCATTTTCCACCCATGAACCCAGAGGTGCTCTGTATCTCCCTGGGTTTCCCTGACCTTGTTTGGAAGCCTTTCTTTGCCCATCTCCCTGGTGCCCAGACTGAATGAAACATTTGCAGGAGCTCAGGGCTGGGGCTTCTGCAGACCCATTGCTTGTGCACAAAAAATGGTATTATTTGTTCCTCTTTTCCCTTTCCTTGATTGTCCCTGCTCATCTCTGCAGGTTTCCTGCTTCTGTGCTTGGAAAAGGCTGTGGTTTCACTTTTCCTGCCTATTCCCTCTGTTCAGGGCAGGATTGGTGCTCCTCTTCATCTTCCCTGGTGCAGAACAGCCTCTGCCTTTCACTTCTTCAATTTTTACCTCCTTGTTCTTCCCAGCGTCCAACTCGTGAGGAAATCCAACCACCCAGAGCCTTCAAAAACCCTCACAAACACAGAATTTGTGCCCACCCATCACCATTACGTGCAGGTTTTTATTCTATATGTTTCTCCAGCTCTGAGGCTGGTTTATATGTGCATATATTTGACCTCAGAGGGATTATTGCAGCCACAAGAGTAAATAATGCAGCGGTGAATTATAAAAGTGAATACCTGAAGATGAAACCTGCCCTATCCCACTCACTGCCTCCTAATGGGAATGCCTGTGATTTATGACCTTCTGATAAAGGCATTCTGATGGAGAAAAGATGCAGTTAGAGGCAGGCAGGAAAAGGTGTCACGTAGTTTATGGGCTTTGAACTTTTATTCTGGGGCTAGAAACACAGATCTAAAAGGCTATTTATCAGAGCCGGGGGAACATGAAGATATTTGCTGATATTTTTAACATATTACTTTCAAATATTGCTGGAAAAGCTGGGTTTTCCAGCAAGAAATTTCTGACCAGGTTGCAAATATGTTTTCTCCCCAAATATTGATATTTGTTCCCATTTATTTTGCCCCTGACAACGAGGATTGCTGAAAAATGCAATTTTTTTGCTCTTAATGTATAGGACAATGTATCGATACTTTGGGAAAATGAAGATGTTGGAGCCTTTAGGCCTAGAAGTGATAAATGGAGACTGTCTAGGGTGAGATAATTACAAAAGAGTTGCAATTATTGTTGAAAATCCGGGCTAATTTGCATGCAAGGCTGCCAGGTTCTGTTTCGAGAAGGTGAACGAGCTGGATTGACAAATTTGTTAAATCTGCTGGAGAAGCACAGTTTAAAATAATAACAATAATTAGCAGTAATATAATTGATCTATTTTGCTCTGTGCATGACAGGAATTCACTTCCAATTGAACCAGCAAATTAAAGCAACATTTAGCATACTAAACAATATTGCTGCAGAAAACCTCTATTTATATCTGCCAATAATTGTTATCTAACTCGGAGGGATGCAGCAGTCACCTTGTGGTGCAGCAGACGTGGGAATCGCTGGAGAACTGCTGGAATTTTCCAATAAAAAGGACAATATCTGGAGCATCAAGACAGGGCAATAATCCACTGCTCCTTGTGCTATCAGTGAGCTGGATTTTTGTGTTAGGAGGTTAAATAAAATTCAGTTTGGTGGCCCAGCTTGTGTTCTCTGGTTTGAAATAGATTATATTAAATCTGGAAGTGTGAGGAGAGGTTGGATTGAAAAACCCACCACAGCAGTCAGTCTGTGGTGCCCCTCATGCCATCAACAAAGTGATGTCCAGGGGATTCAGTGGAATTCAGTTTGATGTCCAGATGGATATCTTCTGGTTTGAAACCAAATACATTAAACCTGCAAGTGTGGGGAGAGGATGGATGGAAGAAAAACACCACAACATCACTTTGGGGGGAAAACAGCCTTTGGACGTAAAAGCAGTGGAAGCTGCAGCATGATCCTGGGAAAACAAAAGGGGCAAATCCTTTTCTGTTCCTTCTGGAGTTTTTTGGATGGAATCAGGAGGTTTTTCCATCTGGCGGTATGAGGCTGTATCTCTGCCTTTGCTGTCATTCAGAGTTGTGTTATAAAACCCCAGAGAAATCAAAGCTGGGTTTTGGACGTTGTCAGGTCTAAGCCAGAATAAACAAAGCTCAATGGAAAGCTCAGCAAAGCCTTGCCCAGGGCCAGGCTTGTGCCATCCCACGAGAGCCCTTCCACCCCAATCTCCAGTCCCTGGCTCTCCCAGCCTCTGGAAGCTGCTCCAGAGGGCAGGTGCAGGAGGTTGGCACATGTGCTGTGCCAGCTGTGCCGAGGCCACGCTGTGCCCCCTGGTTTGGAGAAGACAGAGCCTTTCCCTCCTCCCTGCCTGAAGAAGAGGGTTTGAAGAGATTCCATTATCCCCCATGGCCTGGAGGTCAGTGTGTCCAGCTGGAGCAAACCTGAGCTCTCAGCCACAGTGTCCTGAGGAGATGCTGCCCACAGGCCCCTGCTGATCCCTTGGTGACCCTTCACAAACTGGGTCATTAATTGTCTCAATACTAGTTTGATTTTGTGAATCAACACCTCCAGGGAAGCAGTTTTGTCCCTCCCTTGGCTTTGCCTCCCCTCGACAGGAGGTCAAGGTCTACAGCACAAACTCTGTCTGAGGGGTCCTTGCTGAAGTAGGAACAGGTTGGATTTTTTAATATTTTTTTTCTGGTATCTGACCAGGAAAATGCACCATCCTGCTCAGTGTTCACCAAGGGCAGCTCCTCTCTGATGTCCTGGGTCACGTATTCCCATGTGCTCCCTATGTCTCCTTCCCACCCCAGTGATTCCCAGGAAGTTGGCAGGTGTGTTGTGGAGGAAGGAAAGGTTCTCCAGGGGAAAGGAGCTGCTCTGCAGCCCAGGTGGTCACACACACCCTGGGTGGGGACAGGAGCTGGATCCTGCTGCGCTTGGAGCCTCAGGCTGGAATTCGCTGGGACACATCATTTACATCCTTGGGTGTGGAGCTGCTGGAGAGAGACCAGAGGAGGCACCAGGGTGAGCAGAGGGATGGAGCAGCTCTGCTGGGAGGGAAGGCTGGCACAGCTGGGATTGTTTACCTGGAGAAGAGAAACTCTGGGGTGACCTAATGGTGACCTTCCATTGCCTGAAGGAGCCAACAGGAAACTTGGAGAGAGAATATTCCCAAGGGACAGAGTGCCAGGTCATGGGAATGGCTTCCCACTGGCAGAGGGCAGGGATGGATGGGATATTGGGAGGGTGGTGAGGCCCTGGCACAGCGTGCCCAGAGAAGCTGTGGCTGCCCCATCCCTGGAATTGTTCCAGGCCAGGTTGGAGAGGGCTTGGAGCCCCCTGGGACAGTGGAAGGTGTCCCTTCCCTGGCATTGCATGGTGTTTAAGATGTCTCCAGGAGAACTTCTCTCCCTTGGCACTCCCTGGAGTTGAGTCAATAAAGTTAATGGAGCTCAGAGAGGGAGTCATCCAACCAAAGGAGAGTTTTAATTCTTTTTCCCATTTTAGGAAATGTCAAAAACTGTCATAGACTCTGCTCCCAGCAAGTACTGTCTGAGTCCTGGTGGAAGATTTCCCTAGAGAGCCCACTTCCAGCCCAAGGAATCCCAGCCCCATGGGAACCCCAGCCCCAACAAGAAAATTGTTTCTCCCTCCTAGACCTGGTCTAGACCTCATCTGTCTTGCTAAAGCTAGTCCCACCATTTTGATTTGGATGGGATATTGGGAAGAAATTCTTCCCTGTGAGGGTGGTGAGGCCCTGGCACAGGGTGCCCGGAGAAGCTGTGGCTGCCCCTGGATCCCTGGAAATGTTCCAGGCCAGGTTGGACAGGGCTTGGAGCAACCTCAGCTAGTGGAAGGTGTCCCTATCCATGGCAGGGATGGAACTGGATGGTTTTAAGGTCCCTTCCAACCCAAACCATTCCATGATTTCAAGCAGCTCCTGCACTCTGATTCAAAGTCTGACCATAGGGGTCCTTCTACAGCCTTGGCTCATGTGTGGAAAATATCTTCAAGGCCGAGGCAAATTCCTCCTCCACAGCATTGCATCTCATCCCTGAAGGGAAATACCAGGTTGAAAGAGTCAGGATGGTGCCCAAAACTGAGCCTGAGAGGTCCTGACAATCTTCATGGCACATGTCAGACTCCATCTGGCTCCCTGCCTCATTTAATAAGTGAACTGCTTTTCCAGGGACTGACATTAGCGAACAAACTGCTTAATTTTACTGATTAATTAACACAGGGAAGAGGTCTGACCATGCTGTGGAGGTAGTAATGTTCCTTACTGCACCACGAGGGGCTGGTTCCAATCTGTGACCCCGGAGCAGCTGGATCATTACTGCCTGTTGAACAGACACCAGAATCCTCTTTCCTGTGGGTGAGCCAAGCACTCAGAAAAGGAATTCTATGGTTTTTGGCATCAGGAGATCAGGAGATAAGGACAGAGCAGGAAGGGCATGAAGTGCATGCCTGTCTCCAGGAACATCAGCCAGCCACGTGCCAGGAATTTCAGGGAGGAGGCGTCTGCTCTGTCCAAAGGAGGAGTTGAAAGGAAAGCAGAGGAAACTTTGCCTTTTGTTCTCGGGTGGGTGATCAGAGTGAGGCAGCTGGGGAGGGAGGGGGGAGATGGTTCTGGATGTGAGGCAGCAGCAGCAGGGCACGGAATCCACGCTCCTGGGGTTTGGGAGCACATCCCGAGTGCTGGGATGGATTTACAGCCCGCTGAGCTCTCCTGGGGGTTTGGTGACCCAGCAGGCCTGGGGATATACAGGGGAGCAGGAACTGCTCCTCAGCCTTTGGCTGGGTTGTAGCTGTGGCCAGGGGCCTGGGGACCTTCCCCTGCAGCATTTGGTGGTGGCAGCTTGGGTTTGGTGCTGGTGACAGGGCTGGTGGTGGCCCTGGCTCAGTTTGGGTTTGGTGCTGGTGACAGGGCTGGTGGTGGCCCCGGCTCAGCACTGACCAGTCACCCCCAGGCCAATCCTTTGGATACCAGTCCCAGGGAGCTTTTCCCTCCCTCAAGGAGTGGTGTGGTTATAAAGGAGGAATGAGGTTAAAAACCCAGGCACCCTCAGCATGGGCTGTGTTTTCATCCTCGGGAAATTAATTCAGTTACTGCAATCACAATTCCATTTCCCACTTCAGTCTTTCCTCGTCTTTCCGTAAGATCAAAAACAGTTTGGTGACAAATTCCTCTGATTCCTTCTTCTCTTTTTTCTACATTTGAAGTCAATTATCTCTGCAAATTCCTGCTCTGATGCAGTTAACCATCCTTCCCCTCATCCTGTTATCCCTGCACAGAGGTCAGCAGCTCTGGCTTCTGCAGGACACTTCCCATGGGAAGGTCAAGGAGGCTGAGATGCCACCACCATCATCCTATTTTCCCAAGGGTCATTCTCCTAGCCTTTTGGAACAATCTGGATGCCTCTTCCTCCTTTTCCCTCATGATACAGACATCATGGATGCATTTTGAATATCCAATCTGACAATACCTTCCTCCCTAATCATCCCTCCAGACCTGCTCTGAGCTTCTTGTGGTAAATCCAGCACCAGATCCAGGAGAAAGCGTCTCAGGCGAATATTGTGGAGTTTCTTCCCCCGTAGGAAAATGTAGTCGGACTGAAATCAAAACATTTTGAAGGAAACGTGTTGATTTCGACTGGGAAGTATCAAAACAGATTGTTTCAACTTTCTCGGTTTGTTTTGACAGTATCAAAATGTTTCATTTCCATGAGGTAAAAACATTTGGGGTTGATTTTGCTCTCAGCTTAGTTTTCATTTTCCCTTTCCTTGAAATCATTGTATTTTTGTCACGAAAATCTTGAATAGAAGCTTGTGGAAGTGTCAAAATCCCCAAATGAGAACCCTTCAGTGTTCCCAGGTCAGAGTGGGAGCTCTCCTTTCTCCTGGGCACCCCCAGCCCATCACAGCCCCCCAAAGAGGGCAGAAATAAACGCAAACCACCTCTGGAGCCAGGCAGAGGAGAAGGAACCACAGTCTTTCCTCACTTTATTTCCTCTCATCCTGATGTTTGCTGCCAACCCTTTGGGGTGCTGCTGGAATTCCCCACCCTGTGCTAAAAAAGCTTTATGGAAGCCATGAAAGCCAAGCCACATCTTCATTTCTCACCTCCGCTCTTAACAGCTTTTGTTCCTAGAAGGAAGGAAGTGTTTTATGTCCTTCAGTGAGGCAGATCCATCAGCAGACTAAGGAAAACAATTAAAGCAAGGTAACACGTAGGAATTAACCTTTAGGGGGTAGACCCAGCTCAAATGACTCCTCTTCCTCGGCCTATCTGCATCCCAAGGTGGTGATTAATTTCTCCCTGCCGCTCATTACCGTGCTCTAAAGACTGGAGAAAATTAGGAGGGAGCTTGAAAATCCCCAAGCTTCAAAAGGTTTGATTTCCTGGGCCCATTTTTTTTTTTCTGCTTTCCCACTGGCTGATTTCCCACGCTGCTTTTTCCCGGGCATTTGGGGATGTATTTGCCTCTTGTGCATCATCATGGCTTGGGAAAAAAATGGTTTTCCTTCCAAAGTGCCTTTTTTTTGTGCCTCTCAGCCATGCCTGAATGATGTGCATTCCTTTAGGTGGAGGAGATGAGGGGTGAATGACCTGCAAACTTGACTTCCCCCTCTCCATGGGGATATTACTTAAGTGTCTCCTTCTCTCTTCTACCTCTGAGTGTTTTAGGAGGTTTGGTATTTTGGAAACTCCTTTATTCCAGCAGCCGAGGCTAAAACTGGCAGAGATGAGAAAGGCACATCCCATAAGCTTTATTTCTGTGAAATCCTCAGAGTTACAGGAGTTTGGGTGGATGGGTGCTGGGCCTGGGGAGCAAAAGACCCAAAAGTGGAAAGCAGCAGGTTCAAGGCCTGCAGAGAGCAGAAGGAGGGGATGGGGACTTCAAAATAACGCACAGAGTCCTTTGTCTAAGCACAAAGAGCACAAGTGCAGCTTCTTCTGAGAGCCAAAGCAAACCCCCTGTACCTGGAGCCCTGCCCGGGTTAATTTAATGGGTCCAGCCCAATCCCACAACGCTGAGGCCAAGGGGTCACATGGAGTGTGAGTGGTTTAGGAATACTTTAGGAGTGGAATATGGGCCAGAGTCCCTTAAACAAGGAAAAGGCAATGAAAGGCAAGCTCGTGCAGGGGTCTAGGGGTGCAGATGCCTCTGCTCCCTGGCCCCTCCTCTGCCCCTCACCACAGGACACGGCATTTCCTACAGCCAACAGCCTTGGACAAATGACAGCATAAAACCACATCCCTGGCTTAAAAAGGGGCAGAAAGGAAGACTGAGTGGGAATGAAATGGGGCTGCAGCAGGAGGGAAAACAAACCCCCACTGAGCTGTTATTCCAGGCCTGGTGGAAGCCCAAGATCATCCACAGGAGCCCTCAGAAGTTCATAAACACCTTTGTTTGTAGTTTCCACTTTGACTTTGTTCAGACTGGAGGGGACAAATGCGTTCCTGTCGCTGGCTGCTGATTCTGCTACTTCTCCAGGAAGAAATGGCTGCGCCTTTCTCCGGCGCGTGCCTCATAAAACAGGGATTAAGAGCACTTTTTTCAAACATCGTTTTTGTAATAGCTCGGCCCCAAACCCCTTCAATCAGCAAACTAGAGCACGGCTTGACAGCCTAAACTGCCATTCCTTAACCCACAGGACAAGAAGTGCCATTTGCACATGGCTGAGTGGCGAGCAGCAGAGATTCATGTTGGCTGCTAATTGCCTTTGGCTCCGAGCCACTGCGCAAACGCTCCAGCACCCAGCCCATTCCTCCTCTCCATCCCATCCTGGGAAATGGCTTTGCCTGGATTTCAATGACTCAGGAGTGTGCGGAGCCAGAATTCTTTCAGGAAGGTGGGCAGGGAAAGGGCAGCCCGGAGGAAAAGTTCTCCAGCAATGCCTCAGGAGCTCCTGGGCACAAGGCTCCAGTTAAAGCCTGCTGTGAATATCTTGGGATATTCAGTTTTCCACGTCTTTCTATGTCTGGAAAGACCATGTGGAAGAACTCCTCTGGCCTTCCAAATCCTTTAGTGGAAGGTGTCCTTGCCCGTGGTAGGGATTCAAACAAATTGGGCTTTAAGGTCCCTTCCAACCCAAACCATTCCATGATTCCATGATATTCCACCCTAAACCATGTGTCCCAGTGCTGTTGGAGGTATCTGAATCTGTCTGGGATTGCCACACAGGACTGGAAAATAACACAGAGGAATTGCAAGGTCCCACCAGGTGATTTTCAGCAGCCCTGAGGTGGATGCTCCTTCAAATGACCTCGGCTGTCTCTGTGGGCACCTGGAATCACCCACCCAAGGTCCTTTTCTGCCTGCAGAATACCCCGGGCCAGCTCAAAGCTGGGCCAGGCTCCAGCCCTGCCTCATTCCCAACCTCTGATCCCTGAAAACTGAGTCAGGATTGCAGGGATAACTCCACCAACCCATGTCCACAGAGTGCTGCAGGAAAAATGACCATTTCTGGGATCTGGGCCAGAATCTGCAGCAAATAATGTGAACAAGGCTTGTGAATGTTCAGATTTAGCAAAAACCTGAGCAAGCCTCCTTGAAACTGGGGAGAGGTGGGACCTTAAGGGTCCTTCAAGGGAGAGGAAGATGATGTTGGTTGTCCAGGGAACCCAGGTGAGAGACCAAGGTGGGGGTGCAAGGAGATGATGATCTGCTTCACTAAACACTCTGCCATCCTCAGTAGACAATCCTGATATTTTACACTCTTTTAAAATTCTACTAATAACTTTCAAAACTTATTTGTAGAAACAAAATTCTGTGAATAATTTTTGGGGTGCTTGGCATGAATATTCCCAAAAAAAACCCCTTGGCATTTCCAGAAGTCTGCACAATTTCTCCTAAAGCCATGTGAGAGAAATTATTGATAAACTTCATTAAATTCTCAGATGGTTTATGTTGGAAGGGACCTTAAGGATCATCCAGTCTGCCCCTGCCACTTGTTGGATTTGTCATTCCTGAGGAAAGAATGGTAGATTTTGATTTCCTGTATCCTGCTCTCATTGGTGATGTTTTGTAATGAAATACAACTGGCATGGATTTTCTTTTAATGGATTTAATTGAAATGATGGCAAATCATTCCAGCTGAAGTGTGGGATATGAAATAGGAGTCTACTCCCATATTTACACTCCTAACAACCCAAAATGTGGGGTTTCATGGCAACAAGGAGCTTTCATGGAAACTGCCCAGCACTGCCTCCAAACTCTGATTTCAGTTGATTATGTGCTCTGTACCTTCAGGCAAAACAGCACATGCAGGCCCTAAAGCAGGAGCAGCGAGGATTTGGCAAGTTTAGCTACACCCAGAAAGGATGGAACCAGCCAGGGATGCCATGAGGATAACGCCAGACTTTCCAGCTGAGTGATGGGGAAGGATCCACAGGGAGAACTGAACGGTGTTTCCCTGGGGGGGGACAAGCCAAGCTAAAGCTCCCTGTACTGTGCAGGCAGAGCTGGAGCTGCTCCCTCAACCCCAGGGACCAGGCTTGGGTCAGAATTGCAGAATTTTAAAATTTCCGTCAGGGATTGTAGCGATAGGATAAGAGGGAATGGCTTCAAAGTGAAAGAAAGCAGGGTTAGATGGGATATTGGGAAAAAATTCTTCTTGTGAGGGTGTTGAGGTCCTGGCACAGGGTGCCCAGAGAAGCTGTGGCTGCCCACTCCCTGGAAGTGGACAGGGTTTGCAGCAGCCTGGGACAGTGGAAGGTGTCCCTGCCCATGGCAGAGGTGGGACTGAATCATCTTTAACCTTGCAACCCAAAGCATTCTGTGATTCCACATTTCTCTGAAGCTCTGGAGATTTTCTGGGACATGATGGGATAGCAGGGGCACTGTGTGGTGCTGTCAGGGTTTGTAGTACCCCTTTTTCCAGAAATAACTGCAGAAGCTGGGCATTCCCTGTGGATTTGGGAGTGCCACACCTCCCTGCCCTCTGCAATGCTCCTCAGAGTCCCCTCAGGTCACAGTGCCCTGACCTGCTGCCTCCTCCAGTGTGCTTGACAATTAAATGTGAAGGAGGAGCTGCTCCAGGAAGAACACTCTGCTGTTTTGGGGCCAGATCAGCACCTTTTAATCTTTATTAGATGAAAGATGATCCTCTTACTCTCACCAGAAATTCCTTTGCACGTTGTCACTTCCAGCTCCCATCCTGCCCTCATTCAGGGGGTGATGCAGGAGTTCCTGCAGCCTGGAACCAGGCTGGGGCTTTCCTTACAGTTTGGGGGGGAAATGCAAAAAGAGGTGTGCAGTGGCATGGAGACCTCAGAGAAATGGGGGAACTAATGAGGAAAATTGTCAATCCCAGCTGAGAGGCTTCTCCACCTGGCAAAGGCTCCTACCAGGGACATGTCAGGGATAATAAATCTCCTCTCCATTACCAGAGACACCCTGAAAATGTAACTCTTCTATATCCTATATCTGAAAATATAACTATTCTATATCTGAGTGGATCTTCTTACTGCTATAATGACCAGGACAAGATAAACAGAAGTTCAGAGTGATACCAGACTCAGAAATCAATTAGTTCTGACTTCAAGTTAATGTTTTCCTTCATGCCTTTTACTAATCAGCATTAAATCAAAACAGTTTGTTCAAGTCTTTAATGTGTTTCCCCTTATTTTCAAAGCAGGATGCATTTCTCTCCCTTCTGGAATAAAAGCTCTTTTAGGGAAAACATCTCCAAATCCTCATTTCTCTGTTTTGGTTTTCTACCTGTTAGGAATAAAAGCGCTTTCTTAATAAGCATGAGAGATTTGTGCATCAGGAGCAGAGATTTGATTTGTGAATACCTGCTTGGAAATGCTCTTCTGAGGCATATCAGATGTGTCCAAATGAGGGATCAAATCTCTTCAAATCAGCTGTGACAGCTCTGTGTGCTGCTCCCAGCCCAGGACACCGGGATAGGGTGGATAAGGAAAGGAGCAGACCTGTGGTGGTGACATTCCCTGATTCCTAAGGAAACTGCTCCCTGAGGATTCACTTCTGGCTGTAAAATACAGTTTCACTGACCGGTTTTCTGCTCTCCACTCCTCACAACAACTGGTGGGAAGAAGCAGGAGCAGGGAGAGGCTCCAACTCCATGGATTTACCTCCTCTGCCACTGCCAGGGATGGAGAAGGACTGAGCTCAGCCCTGGAGTCATCCAAAAACCACCGACAAGTCACAGCAGCCCCTCAGGTGTTTGCAGGTGCATCCACAAACTCTGGAGTCTTGGGGACATGGAACAAATACATTTACATTCCAGGGAAACAAAAAAAAAATGGGGATTTTTTTTCTGTGGAAACAGGAATGAGGGTAGCTGGCGGTGGGAGCACAGCTGCTCTCCCAGCAGAGGGACAATCATCCCTACTGCAGATTCCTGCTCTGCCACGCTCCTCTGTGGCTGTGGGCACACGAGAAGGGACTGGAGCAGCATTTTGTCCTCACAGAGGGGACTGCAGCTGACGATTTCAGCGGTGTCACAAGGCCCTTGCAGCATCACAGCCTGGTTGGGTCTTTCTCCTGAAGCTCCATTGGCCTGGAGCTGCTGTGGCTCAGTCTCCACAGGCTGGGAAGGAAGTCATGTTTAAATCTGCCTCAGGAGGGGACCTGGGAGAGTGGATTTCCTGCAGGAGATGAACTGGGATGTGTTCATGATGCAGCGTGTGATCCCTCAGACTGTGTCAGCCTGAAGAAGACAGAGAACAATTCCACTGCCAGCATTTCCCAGAGGGAAAGCAGGCTCTCTCCTAATCCTACCTGCAGCAGGAAGGCTGAGCTTGGCCTGTGTGCACAGACACTGCACTGGCTCAGGTGAGGACAAGAATGTTCAGACAATTGTGTGACAGAAACTCAGATGCAAATCCCTGCCCATTCCTGTCCCAGGCTTGGAATCCCCAGTCCAAGCAGGCCCGTGAGATCTGGAGGTGGAGGACAAGCCCACCCTCTCAGAGCCCTTCCTCCCTTGCTCCCCAGCCCTTCAGCTGGGGTGGCATTTCCTCCAGAGCCTGGCAAGGAGCCTCTGCCCCCCAGACCTGAGTTTTCCTGGGAAGTGCTGCTGGTGGAAACCTGGCAGAGCTGTTCCAGCACAGGAAGAACGTTGCAAGGAATGCAAGGCCATGGAGAGGTTTAAAACAACCTCCAGCCAGGGCTGCGAGAGCAGCTCCCACCTCTCTGGGGCTTTCAGGGGCCTCAGCTCCTTCTGTCCAGCCGAGCATGGAGCCCATGTGCAGGAAGATCCTCAGAGGTTATGGACTGGACAAGGCTGGGCAGAAGTTTTCCATTGGTGTCAGAAGCCACATTTGTGACCCCCTGCCAGCTTTCAAATCCTTGTTCTGAGCGCTGGAGGTCTGAGTTCTCAAAGAAACCATTGTCAGGATTTGTTTAAAATGAACGAAACTCTACTTTTTTCCTAATCTTGTTTATATTGATCCCTCCTATGAAATCAAGGAACATGTAATCAGCTTTTCTATATATCACAGGCTGGTAAAGGTCATCCAGATATCTACATCAAGCCAAAATGTGAATGATGGCAAATATTTCCACCCTAAACACAGAATATATCTATTACAGCCAAGGACAGAAGAGAGAAGGATGTTATCAACATTGATTTTAATTAATGGCATGGAAGAGAAAACCCCTGAACAAGCACCCTCTGCCTGCCCAATTTAATGAATGCTACTTTTCACCTGGAGCTCAGTTGGGTTCCTAAAGCTTCAGGTCATGGAGAGATTTTCCAGACCTGGATGCTTTGGGAGCAGATTGGTTGTACCTGTTCCCTACTTCTTGTTGGCCCTGAAGCAGCGATGATCCAACCCTGACACACCACCCAGGAGATGCTGCCAGCCCTGCCCAAGCACACCAAGGACTGCACATGATTTTGGGAGGTGAGGAGTTGAGGAGGAGCTGGAGCACACCAAGGTCAGCCTCGATGCCTCCACTCTGACTTCCAGCTCTCAGGCTACAGATCCCAGCTCTGCCTGTGGGGAATGGTCTGGTTCACTTTCAGGAACCCTGTTTGCTGCTTACCCAGGAGCTCCTTGGCAAAGTCTGCATTGATTTACAGCCCGTGCTGCTGGAGTTGGAGCCCTTTGTCCCCTAAGTCTCATTGGGAATGTCTTGGAGCTGCAGCAGGTCTGTCCTCAGCACCAGGCTTCACCTTCCAGTCTGGCCGTGAAGGGGTAAATTCCAGATGGTGACAGCTCCTAATCCAGGGAGCTCATGAAGGCTGAGGAAGCCTGGACAATTTATGATTTCATTCTAGAGGAGGGTGAGATGCTGAGGCTGGCAAGGATGAAAAGGGAGGCTTCTTCTGCCTCCTGGATGGGATTCCAAAAGCAGGAGGGACCTCTCTGGCCACGAGTGCTGGGCTCCACTTCTCCCCACCCTGCCCAGACGTGATGGAGTAGGGCCACGTGCCAGATATGTTTTCAGTCCAAATGCTGAACTATTCACTAAGAAAATTAGGAAGTACCAGCTTAGGCAGCTGAGTTTCTGGATAGGCCTTAGAATGGCTTCTCCTTCCAGGTTAGATCTATGTCCATCTCCTTGGGACGGGGAAGGACCACTGATTCCTGCCAACCTTCAAAATTGTCTTGTAAAGAAGAACAAACTCTTGGATAGTCGAGGTAGATCAGGGGTTTGCTTTTCCAGATCCTTTTCCCTTTGTTTGTAATGCCCACAGACATTCCAGAGGCTGCATGGCTGAGTGTTTAAATGAGAGAACACTTCCTGGAGAAAATGACCCATGGAACACTCCCAGAGCTCTGGGACACAACAGCAGAAGAGGCAAAGATTACTAAACAGGCAAAAATTCCATCCAGGTACAGCTCCAGCTCTCAGCAGGTGGTGGGAATAAAAGATGATGAAGGCAGAGATAAATGTGGTGTCTCCTGATGGTGGGAGATGAAAGCACACTGGAGTCAGGCATTTGTGTCTGTCTGTTCTCCAGGAACTCTTGGAAAGAGGGCTCTGCCTGTGTTTTGTTGGAATAGAAGCCAGACTGCATAAAAAAAGATCATTAGGGGCTGTGTTGTTTTTATTATCTGTGATTTTTTTTGCCTCGTGCTAATGAATCCCAGACCATCCCAGCCCAAACCTAGCTGGGGGGAGAGCTGGAGGGATCCCTCCCTCTGCCAAGGCTGAGCTGCTGAGCATTTAATCACAACCAGGAGATGGGAACCAAGCCCAGAGCTCTTCAATGGCCACTTCCCACGGAGAAAGGAGGATTTGAAAGCATTCCAAAGTGTCCAAAGGCAGCTTGGATCCAGCTGTTCCAAACAAGGCTCAGAGGTGAGCACACCTGAGCACACCAGTGAGACCACTGGGGCCCTTTCCATCCTGTACCTGGAGCAAAGAGCAGGAAAACTGGAGCAGAGCTTTCTACAGCAACCTGGGCTACAAATCCATGGTATCCCTGGATAATCCTTTCTTCCTGTACAAGAACAAGAGGATCAAAAAGGACACGAGCAGAGGCAAACAGGAGGAGATGGGTTTCATCCATTCCCTGGATGCTGTTTGTGACAAAGGATATGGTGACTGCTGAGAGTCCACTTGGATTAGGGAGGAAAAATCCATGGATACAGAGCAACTAGGGCCTCCAGTTGCTCCACCTCTAGGTGGAGATATTTAGGTTTAGGTCAGATATTAGGGAAAATTCCTTCACTAAAAGGGTGGTCAGACACTGAAACCACTGCCCAAGGCTCTGGGGGAGTCATGTCTGTGAAGGGATTTAAAAGATGTGAATGTGGCACTTGGGGACATGGGTCAGTGGTGGCTTTGGAAGTGCTGAGAGAATGGTTGGACTCAATCTTGGAGTGCTTTTCCAACCTTAATTATTCCATGATTCTACACATAGACAGCAAAACCCTTGAGGTGGAGTCTGTGAGGAATGCTACCTGGCTCTCCACTCAATCCACACTGGAATAGATCCTTCACCCAAACATCTCTAGTCTGCCAAGGCCTAGGGTGCTGATGATGCTGGTACAGCCTTTCTCCCTCTCCCTGCTTGGTCCAGGTCCCCCCCAAATCCACTAAAACTGCCCTGGAGGCAGGTTGGATTCTTTATTTACCAATCCTTATTCTCACAGCTGGGAAAGTCCTGCTGTCCAGTGGATCACACCTTGTCCAGTGGATCACACCTTGTCCAGTGAATGCAGCGGACGTTGCCCCTTGCCTTCAGTACATGGCCAGAATATTTCTGCCAGACAGAATTCCTTCCAGAATTCCTCCCTGGGACCTGATGCCAGCCGGTCAGGAAGACAAAACAACTCTTGTCTCATGAATATGGAGCAGGGAGAAGGCTGCTCCGGGGGAGGGAGGGAATATGGGGAGCATCAGGGATTCATGGAGCGCTCCAAACGGCGCTCACGGCTCAGCACTCCAGAACTGCAAATGTTGATGATTCCGGCGGGCTGGGGCAACACTTGGGGAGAAATGGACACTTTGGAAAGGCAAATTCTCTGCCAGTGAGAACCGCTGCCTCAGAGCTCATTCTGAGCTTGGCACCGAAGTGAGGGAAGTGCCTGGGGCACGCATAAGGATTCCTGAAATGTTCCATTTATCCCATTTTGGGCTGCTGGCCGTGTTTATGGGCAGTGCATTAACCCCTGGCTGAAACGATTGGCATCAGCAACTTCCCAGTGCCCTTCCCACTCCGCTAAATCCAACAGCAGAGAATGGGATGTGTCCAGCACATGGCTAATGTGGGATTGCAGCGGGAGCCCCGCTGGAAATGGAGAGAACCCTGCAAGAGGTGGTGTGAATTCATTAGGAATCCGTGCGGTTCCAATCGAGAATATCGAAGCAGTGACCTTCATACAAAATGTATCGTGCAATGCTCTCTATTAAAATAATCATAAACACAGTCAGCAGTAAGCAAAACAATCCAAATGTGCCTGGAAAACAAATGCAGCCAGGGGATGGTGGATGGAGCAGGGATTAAATTTCCATTTAGGTATTACAGGCCATGAAGGGGTTTTTTTGCCTTTTCTCTTTTCAAGCAGTGTTTCCAAAATCAATAGCGGGGGGAGGGAAATGGGATGATTTGGAACATGGGGAGTAATTGCTCTGGTTTGTCACTGCTTGTGTTCCGTGTTGGAGCATCCATGAGGGGAGCAGGCTGCTGAAGCCAGCCCCAGTCAATATTTGTCCAGAGCACAGGGAAAAATCCTGCAGTTCCGTGGGCTTTTGGATGCCATGCTTCCCCTCTGCCAACATCTGTCCTTCCCTTGGGGATGAAACCAATGGATGCAGGATCAAAGCACCATGGTACAGATGGCTCAGGAACACACAGAGCACGGCAAAGCCAGACTGGGATCTGTGGGATGGCAAAACAGAGCTACAGAGAGACTTCCAGAGGGAGGGATGGGGCTGTGCCAGGCCCTGAGCTCCTTCCAGGGGCCGTGACAGTGTCAAAGCTGAAGGAAAATACTCCTTTTGTCTGTCTGAGATACTACAAATGAAGTCCTGCTGCAATTTTCAGCCCCACGCTGGCAGGAAAGGTGATGCCCCAGAGGAGAAGCCAAGGTTTCTTTGTGCATTCAGTAAAGAAACCAAAGGCCAGTGTCTGCTGGGAGTCCAAGATTAGTGGCTGCTCTCTGCTGGATACATCCAGCTGTCCCTAAAAATGGAGAGCTGGGAGCATTGAGCAGGACTATGGCTGCCCACTGAGCATCATCATTCCCAGAGGGTGATTAATGAGCTTGGGAGTGTTCATAGAATCCCAGGAGGGTTTGGGCTGGAAGGGAATTTAAAGCCCATCCAGCCCCACCCCCTGCCACGTGCAGGGACATCTCCCACTATCTCAGCTTGCTCCAAGTCCCATCCAACCTGGCCTTGGACACTTCCAGGGATCCAGGGGCAGCCACAGCTTCTCTGGGCACCCTGTGCCACGGCCTCAACACCGTCACATGGAGTAATTTCTTCCCAATATCCCATCTAACCCTGCCCTCTGGCAGTGGGAAGCCATTCCCCTTGTCCAGTCACTCCATCCCTTGGAAAGAGTCTCTCTCCACGTTGCTTGTCAGCTCCTTCAGGCACTGGAAGGCCACAATGAGATCACCTGGAGCTTTTCTTCTGCCTGCTGAACAATCCCAGTTCTCCTAGCCCTTCCTCTTTCCCTCCATTATCTTGGAAGTGCCCACCTTGCCTTGAAGCCATGCCAGCTTGGGGGTTTTCCCCATTTTCCACAAGTTTCTTCAAAACTTTCAGTTTTTCATTCCAGACCAGTTGCAGTTTCTGCAGGAGCAGACTCAGAGTATCTCATCTGCTGCAGTCCCTGCTTTTCTCTTCCATGCCCTCAAGCCCTGCCTTGGCCCTTCCATTGGATGATGTTGCCATCTCTTGCCAGGAGACCTGAAAAACCACCGGAAGGATCTCAGGAGTCAAGATGGAGACAATTTCCCTCTCCTGCCCTCTTCCCATCACCTGAGTGCCACATTATTTTCATTCTTCACCCAGCTCTGCTCTGTTCCCTCAGCTCCTCCAGCACAATCCCTAAGAACAAAATCATTTTCAGTCTGGGCCTTCCTGGATTAGCTGCAGCCTTTAGCTACACAAGGGAAGAACAAGGAAGAGAAAAGGCTCCAGGGACAGACTTTTGTTGGAGGCTTTAATATATTTTGCCAGCTCCAGTGAAATTTGAATTTATCAATTTTCATTCTCTCCTGACATTTCCCAACTTTTGTGCCACATCTTTTTTGGATGATCAGCCTTTTTTTCATCCTTTCTGCTCCTTTCTCCTTTTGGGAAGGTTCCCATCTTGCTGCTAATATGTTTAGTCACCCTGCCATAGCTGGAATTTTTTGCAACATATTTTCCCTGTTACAGACCAGCCACCTTCCAGACTGCTTCCCTAACTTTCAGGCCCCCATATTTTCCAGCAATTTTCTACCATATTTTCTGGATTTGCCCATGTGATTTGAGAGAGATCCACACTTACTTTCTTCCCCTCAGCTTCCAAATTATTTTCTAATGGTTTGTCACTGCAGTTATTTCCTGTGACCACCTCAGCAGCTATAACAAGTCCACCAAGTTTCAGGATTCTAAGATGACAATGAATTTGCTGTGATTGCTTTTCTGATCTCCCCTTTCCTTTGTGTGCCAGGAGATCCTGGGCTGCCCTCCACGTCTGGCTGCACTCCCAGCACTCCCAACTTGTGTGGTTCAAACCAGTGCCCAAGACATTCCCACTGGAAATCCTCCCCCTGCCCTTCCCTCTTCCCTGTTCCTCACCTGCTGCCCTTGTGCAGCCTCGTAATTGATTGCATTGTTCATTGTATGATCTCATCTGAGGTTTTTCCCTTCTTTTCCAGGGAATGAGGCATGTTTGACATTTGCTTGCAGTGCCTTTCCAGTGCTCCCACATCAGTGAAATCATTCACCCTAAAAAGCAGTTCTTTAAGTGAGCATTATCAACGAGCTGCCATCGATGCCTTCCTCCTGATTAGCACTAATGAATCTAATAGGCTGCTGTTATCAGTATCCTCGCACATCATATGGCTTATTGATGGACTTGGGTGCCTATTTGCTCTAATGAAAACTATGGAATTGCAGATCCATCATGCCTGAGTGGTGATGGAGCCCAGAGCCAGCTGTAATTGTTGATTCCTTCGCTGAGAAGGGGATTTGAGAAGCTCTAACTACAAAAAGCCATCAAGTATTTTTTTTTTCTCCTAATGAATAACCCGCTTTCCCATAAAGGCAGAAAATTCACACTGATAAAGGAAAATAAATGTTCTTGTAGAGCATAATTAGTTAGTGGGACTTGTCACCATGGAAAGTTGTTCAGCCCAAGGATGGGAGCGATGGAAAAAGCTCAGGGATTAAATGGACAGGCAGAAGGCCACAGTTACAGCTCGGGCTGGAAAGGGCTGGGAAGGATCCAGAGCTGCATATCCCAGGTTTCATATGTTCTCCCATAGATCATGATCAGCCTTCAGGTGGGACAAGAAAGACAGAAAGACTTTCTAAAGTATCTGGGGAGAAACGAGGTCACCGGCCTGCTGAGCATCTGAGCTGCCAGTGCTCAGGGAGCCCATTTCTGACCTTTCATAGAGTTCCAGCATGGTTTAGGTGGGAAGAGATCTTAAAGCTCACCCAGTCCCACTCCCTGCCATGGCAGGGACACCTTCCACTATCCCAGGTTGCTCCAAGCCCCATCCAATGTGGCCTTGGACACTTCCAGGGGCAGCCACAGCTTCTCTGGGCAGCCTTTGCCAGAGCCTCGCCACTCTCACAGGGAACAATTCCTTCCCAATATCCCATCTAACCCTGCCCTGTGGCAGTAGGAAGCCATTCGCCCTTCTTAATTCTTATTTAAGCTGCCACATTCCCCTGTTTATAATGAAATAACTTTGTTCAATTCCTTATACATTAAAATAAGTTGTTAACAATGCTTATCTATAATGTGAACTCAGCATTCAATATTAGAATAAATGCAATAAACAACTCGCATGCTTCAGAAAACTGGGCAGTTTCAGCTGAATATTCTTTAATCTAAAGAAAACCTTGGGGTCTGTAAAATCTGAACTTTTTCCCATTTGCTGTAAAAACAGAACCATTTCCCACTTTTTTCCCAACCAAAATCTGGGTGCCAAGGGTTCTAAAGAAGAGGGTGATTGTAAAGGCTAAATTATATTTGATCAAAATGTGTTTTCAGGTGGGACAGGGGGCTCAGGGATCCCTGTTGGTCACACTCCTGGTCAGCACAGGTGTGGGGGTTTCATTCATTCCTGTGTCCAGCAGGAATTCCAAACCCACTCAGGCTGTCCATGCACATTTCTGGCTGGGTGACCACCAGCACCCAGTTTTGAAGACACCCATGACTCTGGGGACAGGTTTTTCCTGCAAATTCAGAAATCCCCTGGACAATCCAACCTGTGGCTGTCATTCCACAGGGAGATGGTGAACAGTCTGCAGGGATAAAGCCCTCATCCCATCTTCTCCTGGCTTTTCCTCTGATTCCTGGCATGACACAGGCTGTGCTTGGCCCTGGCCTGCCCTGGTGGTCACTCAGGGCACCTCCAGGTCAAGCCAGCTGTGCCACATCTGGCAGGTGTCAGGGCTGCACGGAGTAACCCTGACATCTAGTGGCTTCCAGAGCCCTGGACATCCCGAGCTGGGCGGAGCAGGGATGGGCAGGGGGCACCCACAGCCTGTCCTAAGGCCCCTTCCCATGGATGCAGCTTTCCCACAGGGCACAACACGGTGTGGGCAACCAGCACCACCCCGAGGGATGTTGTTAAAGAGGTAATACATGGCACTAATTAATTATTTGGACCCTGTTTGATTTTTTTTTATTTTTTAACCAGGCTGTTGGGTTTTGGTAGCTCCAAAGCTGAGCTTGCCCTGGAACCTTGCCCAAGGGAAGTTTTCCCGTGGCCTCCTTGGGAAAACAAAGTGTGGGACAATGGGTTTTACCAGACAAAGACCTGTGCTGCATCCTGTGTGCTGGAAACACCCCAGGGATGCTCCAGGAGCAGGCAGGAGGAGGTGCCAAGGACACAGAGTTTTCAGTGTGACCTCTTCCCATGTTAATGCTAAAATTCCATTTTAATGGAGAGCGAAGGCCCCACTTCTCCCTCCTGCTGCCAAGGTGGCTTTTGGAAGAGGGGTTATACAAAAAAGCCTTCTCTGAGCAGGAACACCCTCTGCCTGCTCTCCAAGGGAATGATTTTGGGAGGTGTGGGAGATCTGGCTGCCCTCTTGCAGCTGATCAAGGCAAGACAATGTCTGAGTTCAGTCAGCTGCTGGTGTCCCTGTCCCCTGGCTGTGCCAGCAGCTGGGTGCCCAAACCCTGCTGCCACAGCCCCCAGGTGCAGCTGGAAGTCCTAAGGAAAGCACCCAGGAGCAGAGGCTGGGAAGGTGATGGGAAACAGGGAGAGGTTTCACTGCACCACTCCCGTGACTCCCTGCCAAATAGAAATGCAAATCCTCCGTGGGGTGAAGGAATTCACACAAAGGCAGCTTGGGAAGCAGCAAGAATCAGGGAAGAGTCATCCCAGAGAGACTCCCGAGGGCTGCTGTCCCTGTCCCTGGTGCTGGCACTGCAGGCAGGCCGGGGGGAGCTCAGGGGTGCCAGGCTCACTTCTGGCACCGTTCTTCCCTGCTGACTCCAGACTTCCCAGCAATGTGGGAAATCACATTCCCCACATTTCTGGGCCCTCCCAGCTGCTGTCCCTCAGCACTGCCCGCCCTGGGAGCCCTGGGTTTGTCACTGATCCCCCTCCACCAGCTGGGCAGGGCTGCTCTGGCATTCCCAGATCCCAAGACCAGGTGGCCCAGCATGGAGCTGGTGGAGGTGAGGCAGGTGTGGGATGGGGTGGGGTGGAGCACAGCCCTCCACATGCTCTCTAACATCCCTGTGCTCGTGGTGTTCATCCACAACCCCTCCTGGACATCTCAGGAATCCTGGATCTCTCCTCCTTCTCCTGCTGCAGCCACTGGGAGAGCAGGCACCAGCCGTGGGATGGACAGACACACTCCTGCCATTCAGCCCCCCCCAGCTGGGCTCCCACCAGCAGGTTTGGGACGTCCAGACCTTGTGGGTGCCTGAAATGCTGCTTGGACAGACTCCCCTGGCAGCATTCCCGTGGTGCTGGTGCTTCTGCCGTGCTGAGGACAGTGGAACTCACCAGGATGTGAAATCCTGGAGCTTTGCGCAGGGAAAAACTCCCCAGGGGAAAGCAGGGAAGGGTTTGCCTGTTTTCACAGAATCCCAGGGTGGTTTGGCTCGGAAGGGACCTTAAGACCATCTCATCCCACCAGAGGGACACCTTCCACCAGCCCAGGCTGCTCCAAGGGCGTTTGGAGAAGGTGAGGATGGGAATGAGGATTTGCTCCAAGCACTGCCAAGGGCTGCAGTGGCTGGGGGTGTAAAAGCTCTGCCCCATACCTACTGACCCCCCAAGGTCCCCAGGGAGGGTTCCCACAGAGAACTCCCATCTCCCCACCCAACCCAAGCCTTTCCCCCTCTTCCCCTGCCATCCCTCCTCCCTGGACAGATGATCCCATGATTTTCCATTCCCTTCCAGCTGTGTTTACAGTCACAGGATTCCTTCCCCCTCCTGAAAGTCACTGCCAGGGTGAAATTTGAGGTTGTAAATTATTAAAATGCTATCAAGAGTGTGGAGACTTGCCCATTTTTTTTTTCCTGGTGGTGAAGAAGCTGATGTATAATTCAATTTTTCCCCCACACTTTCTTCAGTAATACTTAAAAACTTTCCATGCAGACACACACATGGAGGCAGATCCAAACCTTATTTCCATTTATTTCAAAGTCTCTTTGGGCCAGAGGCTTTATCTTCTCTCTTTCTGTTCAATGCTGAGAAAAGTCTGGGTGCTGTCATTATATGAATAATATATAGTAATAATAAAGCATTCTTCCTTTCAGAATGTTTCTTCATAAGAAATGATTTTAAATGCTTTTTCTGAGGGAGAAGAAGCAGGTGAGAGCACATATATGGCACACAATTATTACTGTTCTTTAATAGAAAGAGCAAAGTCAGCTTTAATTTACAGTTTCCTGACAGGATCTCCTTAAATCAAAACACAATCCTGCTTATCATTTTCTAGATTTTAATTCCTGGGGCTGAAACTTCTTTGGCTGGTGTCTAACAGGGTTCAGCTTTCCTTAAAACAGGAAGGAAGCAAACTCTTCTTTTTCCAAACTCTTCTTTTCTGCTCTCACATTTAAGCAATTTTAGAACCTTGAGGGATTTCTGTGCTCCCAGGAAAAAAACCCAAAAAAACAAAAAAACCAAAACCTTGGCTGTTTGACAGAGCAGCTGAGGTCAATGGTGGCCTCTTAGAAATACATCCAAACTCAGTTCCAGCCAAAAGCTCCTGGAAAAGCCGGGTTGCACCATTCCTGTAGCTCTTTTCTGGTGACTGGAAGCTGAAACCTCCAAATCTGGGCTCTGCCCAAGGGGGAAGTGCAGTGAAGTAATGGGAAGGAGGAAAGAGGGCAGAAGCATGAGCGCTGAGCAGTGGGAGAGGGCTGGGAAAGCTGCAGAGGAGGGGATGGGATGAGGTTCAAAGCCCCATCCAGCCTGGTCTTGGACACTTCCAGGGATCCAGGGGCAGCCACAGCTTCTCTGGGCACCCTGTGCCAGGGCCTGCCCACCCTCACAGCCAGGAATTCCTTCCCAAAAATCCATCTAAAGCTCCTCTCTTCCAGCTTAAAGCCATTCCCCCTTGTCCTGTCACTCCGTGCCTTGTCCCAAGTCCCTCTGCAGCTCTCCTGGAGCCCCTCTGGGCCCTGCAAGGGGCTCTGAGCTCTCCCTGGAGCCTTCTCCTCTCCAGGTGAGCACCCCCAGCTCTCCAGCCTGGCTCCAGAGCAGAGGGGCTCCAGCCCTTGGAGCATCTCTGTGCCCTCCTCTGGATCCTCTCCAGCAGCTCCAAAACCCTTCTGGTGTTGGCCCCAGGGCTGGAGGCAGCTCTGCAGGTGGGGCTCCACCAGAGCCTCCCTCAGCCATTGTCACTTCTTTATAATAACACATAAATAATGTGTAAAACACACCAATGTGTGTCCTACATAATACCCAGCCTCCTTCAGCATGAGAAGCTCTTCCAGGAGGACTCACCCTGCCTGTTCCAGGAGTTGTCTTCCTACACCAGTGATTTCTACCCTTTGGGTCCTGGCAGGGAGCTTGAGCTGGGAGATCAGTGATAAGGTGCAGAGATATCCCCACCTGCTCCAGTGCTCCCCACAAAGCTGCTGCAATCCACGTTCTGCAGCTGGGGAAGGGGCTCTTCTCACCCTTCTGCAGCTCTTTCTGTGCTCCAGGACCTGGAGCTGCACCTCTTCCAAGCTTTTTGGTGGCACACATTCCCAGAGCTGCCACATCTCTCTCCAGGAGCCCAGCAGCATCCTGCAGGGAAGCTGGAGCATTAGCAGAAGCATTCCCATTGCACATCTGGCACGTCTGGCACTTTGGGAACATCAAGGAAATCCTAATGTGTGAACACGACCCAGGAACACAGTTCAGAGTGAAATGTAGCCTGGTAAATGCTCTCCTGATTTGGGTTTGAGAGCTCAAAACCTGCCAGAGAGCTCCCAGCAAACCTGGGCTCTCCATCCATAGGCAGCACTGCAATGCCAGAGGGAGGGAAAGCTGGGGAGAAGATGATAAATGGGGCCGTGAATAACAGGGGGTGAGCTGTACACGGATTTTTGAGCAAAAAGCACCCAGGGCACACCTGGGGAGGGACAGCTCTGAGCTCACCCTGACATTTGTGTCCCTTGTCCACGTTTCCAACAAAACTCTGACTCCTCCTCCAGAGGGTACCAGAATGGAGGAGGCTGTCAGCTGTCTCCAGCAGCAGCATTAGGGAAGGATTGGTTTTGAAGGATTGTTTTCTCTCCTCCTAATGGGAACCAATCCATCGAGGTGCTTCTCACCTTGCTGAAGTAACAAAGAGGCTTTTTAGTGTGTCCCCCAGCCTGGCTCTGCCTTTCCCATCTCTCCCTAATGAATCTTCCACTGTATGATGGGAACTGCAGATACAGAGCAGCAGAAGGCTGGGACTGCAAATCCATATTCCTAAAAAGGCCTTTTTTTGAACCAAACAGGTTCCTCCTCCTCAGAACACACTGTTCTTCTCCCAGGTGGACTTGCAAGGAGAAAGAGACAAATAGCATGGATCAAGGAAAGATTTGGGTTGGAAGGAACCTTGAAAATCCTCGAGTTCCAACCCTTGCATTGATGCCAATCATTAATTTCATTAATTGCCTTCCTGTTTATGGAACACAAACTTGGATGCAGACTCAATCTAAGAATTTAATTATGAGCAGAAATCACTTTTCTCTGCTGAACTTGGAAATTTAAAGTCACCTTTCATGCAAAGAAAGTAAATATCTTTCAACCACGACAAATTTTTGTGAGGTTTTAAAATTATTTTTCTTTTTTCCCACTCTCTTGCTGCCTTTCTGTTCATTCTTGGAAGTGAGAGAAGAAATAATTAGCCAGAACAAGAGAGGCACCACAAGCACTGAAGTCGTTCAGCTTAGAGAGGAGAATGAGAAGTGATTTGATTGTGAGGGATGATGAGCAGTAATAAGAATTTACAGTTATTTCCTAGAAGCAACGGGGATGGAGTGTGGTCCTCTGTTAAAGCACTGCAAAGTTAATATTTTTAACTCAGAGCCTGGTGCTGGAATGGCAGAGGAAGAAGGAACTTGACTAAAACCCAGTGGAAGGTCTGCTGTGTCCTCTCAGCCCCAGATTGAGTCATTTCTCCTCGAGGTGTGAAGCTGCTGTGCCAAGGCCTGTCCTTCTGTTTGCTCTTGGGAAAAAAATGCAGATTTATGGCCGTGGACTCACCTCGGAGTCGTTTACCCTGATATCTGCTTCCCAGATAAGTGGATAAATGGGATAAATGGGAGCTGCTCCCTGCGCGCAGAGAGCCCTGTCAGTAAATATGCATTATTGCTGGGATTAGCCCGAGGAATCAGAGACATTGCTCATGCTCTGCTCGCTGCACACTTCCCCTAATTCACTGCTAAAAGCCCATCTGTTTAAATGAGCTCGTGGTTCCCGGTAATCGATAGGAACACTGGGATGTGCCAGGAGTGGTGGGACTGGGGAACCCCCACCCCAGCCAGGCACTCCAGGGGCTGCCCTGGGAAAGCTGGAGAGACCCTAAAACCAGTTCCCTGTCTAATTGTGACTTAGCTGGGGCTTCACCCCAAAGTCTGACCCCAAAATCTGACCCCAAATCACTGCCTGGCCACTCTACTTCTCCAGCTTCCCCTCCACTCTGTTCCTGAAGTCCTGAGGCTTTTAGGGATGGGATCTGAGACCCCCAAACCTCTGAAAACCTGGCACACCCCAATCCCCATGGCTAGGAATGGCCCCAAGCCCCACGGCAGCCACGCTGCTGCAGAGAGGGTCTGGGGGTGGCAGCCCCAAAATGCAGGTCTGGGGGCATCACACTGTGACAGATGAGCAATGAGAGGGCTGACTTTCACAACTAAAAGGCAAATATCATGTACAGTTATGCTTTATCCCCCTTGCATTGCTATCAGGGGCCTGCCTGGGTTTGGGACATTTGGGAGGGTCAGCTCGTTACCATGGCAGCACCTGACCCCCAATCGAGATGTAAAGAAGTGAACTCCACCACTGGACAGAGAAGAAGGAATTGATGGACAGAACTTTGGGAGGGGCCAGAGGTTTAAAAGGCAAAACCTCCATTGTGTGGACATGGTGGGAAAAATTCTCTTTTCCCAGCAGCACCATAATATTTTCTCTATTCAGGTTCTCCAGGCTGCCAGGGAAGCTGGGGCTCTGCTGGACCCCAACCCCACCTCCAGCCCAGCCTGATGGAGACTCCTCTGTCACTGTCATATTTTCTGGAAAATCTCTTTGCCCAGGATTCTTCTCCTGGGAAGCTGAGAAGCCTCAGAGAAAAATGAAAACAATAATTATCTGATTTGCTTCTCCTGTGTTTTGCTGCTTTGGAATGTGGTTTGGACGTTGTTTACCAACAGGTGCATGTTTGGTTGGTTTCATGTGAATTGTTTTGACTTAATGACCAATCACAGTCCAGCTGTGTCGGGACTCTGGAGATGGTAATGAGGTTTTGATTGCAATTCTTTGTAGCCTTCTGTCTGTATCCTTGTAATATCATATCATATCATATCATATCATATCATATCATATCATATCATATCATATCATATCCTTATAAGAATATGGAGTCAGATTCATCAATTTCCTTCCTTTAATGGGGACCCCAGAAACTACCACACTCTCCACCATCCCCGTTCCTTAGTTGCCAGAGCATCTGCCTCACGCCAGGAGCAGGAGGGGCTGTGATTTATTCCACAGCCTTCCAGGCCACAGTTGGGAACGTTTTGCTGCAGACAGGGAGGCTGTGGCTGCTCCAGAGCAGCCCTGCAGCCCCAGGAGCAGCACAGATCCCTCTGTGCAGCTGCAGCAGCCTCCACCCAGCACCACAACCCTCCTTTTCTCCAGGTGAGCCCACACACAGGTCAGAGTTGTGTTTACTTGAGGCTCTGCAGGGATTTCAGCCTTTCAGCCATAGCTATTTGTCACAAAGCTCTCCTGGGGAGGTGGTTTCTGTGTGCTGGAGGCCAAGGGGCTGCTGCTGCTGCTGCTGCTGGAATTGCAACTTCAGCAGTGTGAGGACAGGGAAGTTATTCCCTGCTTGAGAAAGAGGCAAAAATTAATCTAATGTGCCTGCAGACCTAAGGAGAACCCGTTTTTTTTTCTCCATCCCAGTACCACGTGTGTTTGCACAGAGTAAATTCAATGTCCCTGCCTCCTGCCTCGACAAGGAACAGTTTGTCAAAGGAAAAGAACAACTTTGGAGACCCAGACCCAGCCACAACCTTCCCTTTGAATCCCAGCCTGTGCTGTGTTTGCTCCACTTGTAGAAGCCTGGTTTATTTGCCCACTTGAGCTCCTCAGTGTAAATATTTGCCCTTTCTCATTGCACTCATTAAACCCTCAGGATCAGAGCTGGATGGGAGCGGAGGGGCTTTGCTGGGCTGTGGGGTTTGCCTGCCCAGCCCTCGGGTCAGGCCGTGTTTGCTCAGCTGCTCAGCACATTTGGGGCCCCAGAGCCCCACTCAGGACCCATTTCCTTGTTTATTCGATCGATTTGGGGCCGTGTGCTGAGAAATCCCTACCAAAAATTTCCTCATTCCAAGGCGGGTGTGAGCTGGGAGCGCACAGGGGCTGGCAGGGCCAGACGTTCCTGGGCTTCCCAACCAAACTGCAGCTCACAGGAGCCTCCCCTGAGGGAAAAACCCGGGGTCAGTGAAACAGGACATGCTCAAGGCCAGGCTGGACAGGGCTCAGAGCAGCTTGCTCCAGTGGAAGGTGTCCTTGTCCATGGCAGGGTGGAATGAGATGGGCTTTGAGGTCCCTTCCAGCCCAAACCATCCTGTGACTATGAAATTAAACTCAGGATAAAACAGTTTTATTTGTCTGCTGGTTGAGGGGAGAGGGGAATATTATGGAATCATATCCCAGAATGGTTTGGGTTGGAAGAGACCTTAAAGCTCATCCCATTCCACCCCCTGCAGGGACACCTTCCCCAGACCAGGTTGCTCCAAGCTGGCCTTGGATACCTCCTTAGCTCTAAACACTTTCTGCTTTCCCCCCTCCACTCCATATCCCTCTTTCTTCACTGAGAAACAGTGAAATCATTGCTGGGGTCAGCAGGAATAAATTCAACACCACATCCTCCTTCCCAAACCTGATGGTGACTCCAGGGCCAGCAGGATCCACTCAAGGGATCAGACAGAGACACAGGCCCCTGTGACATCTTTGCACAAAGTGATTGGAAACCCAGACACCTTCCAGCCCACAGTGGGTTGATTCTCACACCCAAATTAATTCCCAGCTAATTTTTCCCTCCTGGGCCACCAGCTCGCTCCAGTGACTACAAGTGATCCACAGCAGAGCTTTCCCAAAAGGGGCCTTGCTAAAACCAGGTGTTTTAAAGGACCAGCCCCACCTTAGGAAGGGAGAAATCCCTTTTGCCCAGCAAAGTTCTGAGGGAATGCAGGATACAAGGCACTTTATGACACCTGTGAGCTGCTGCTGGAATGCTGAGTCTAAACCACCTGAGGAATGTGAGATGCTGGAGCTCACCAGAAAATATTAATTAATTCTTCTTTAATTCTGAAATTTGCCTGGAAAACAAAGTAGGGCTATTTTTCCCTTCTGCAAGCAGAGATTCCTTTCTCTGATGTGAAGTTTTGCTTGGATTGATTTGCAATACAGAAGCTCTGCCCAGAAGAGCCTTTAGAGCTGAAAAGCTTTGTTTAACCTCAGCAAAAACAGATCTCCAGACCAAGACGGAATATTTGTACAACCCAGTAAAGTTTTCAGCCCCAGTGGACTGCTCCCTTCACAGCCTTCTTCTCATCTCTCTCTGCCAAACCATTTCCCAACAGGAGCTGTTGCACAGCAGCCCCCATTCCCTGACTGCCTGTGGCTGCCACTGCCCAAATCCATGGGATGAGTGAGTGTTTCCTACAGAAATACAGCTGCAAACGTCTTGGATAATTCATCCAGGGACACTGTTCATTCATTTGGCTGTTAAATGGGGAGGGAAGGTGCAGAAGCACCCAGGGAAGAGAGAAAAGCTCTTTTGGAGGGTTGGCAGCTACTGGAAGGTGCTGTGGTGCCTCCTGTCCTTCTCCCAGGACACATGTGATGCTTTCCCTCTCTCCAGCAGCATCAGGAGCCTGGATTTTCCAGCATGCCACTCATTTGCCATTTGGCTTGGGAAACCAAGAGTTCCACACAAGCCTCCCTTCCTTCCAATCCCACATTCCCAATGACCCCAAACCTTCTTGCCCTGGAAAAGAGCAGAAATGCCCTGTGCAATCAGTCAGAGCAGTGCAAGGACACAGCAGAGCCCTGCCAACCCTCCTGCCTTATTTCCCCTCTATTTTCCAAGGACTTTAGGACCCCTGCTCCCTGTTATTTATTGCTGTTACTTTGCCATCACTGCACACCCTCCCAGGAGGTTTTGCTGCTGGTGGCTGTGCAGGAATTATTGGTTTTCTCTCTCTACCCCCCGCTCACCCCACAGACAGGAGAGGTGCTGCCCCTCCAAAAGAGGAGAGCCCTGGGCCCCCCCTCAGCTTAAGGAAAGGCATTTCCCTTAAGCTGGAATAATTCCCAGAGCCCTCTGCCCCTTTCCCAGCAGCCAGCTCTGCCCACAGCTCCCAGCACAGTTTTTACAGCAGCTCAGGGTGGTTGATGAGGCCCATCATTGCCCCCTCAGGGCTGCCACTGCCCAGATCCAGCTCTGTCACCACAGGCACACGCAGGACCTTTTCTCCACACTCCTCCCTCTTTGTTCAAAGGTTCCCTTTGCCTCCCAGGCAAAAAGAACCGTTTTAGGAGTGCAGACATCCAGTAAAGGTAATTCTGCCTTGATTAGGAGGGGAGGAAATGCAGAGCATCTTCCTGGCCACCAGCTGTGGCCCTCTGGCTGCAGCCCCCCAGATGTTTGCTGGCCATGCATCCCTCACAGCTGGTGGCCACTGGTGCACAGGTGTCACCTTGAACTTTTCTTCTCACTGTAACTGATCCTGGAGGAGAAAAAAAATCCCACCTGTCTTTGTTAGACTTGTTGGCAAAAAAATCTCTGCAGAGACCCTTTGGAAGCAGCCTCTCTCATGAAGGCTGAGCTCCAACCTGATATAAAATCCTCCATCTCCAATCCAAACCTCCCAGAGAAGACATTTCACAGAGGGCTGTCCTGGCCAGCACCATGAAAATGCAATTACTCATCCCCTCAGTGGATGATGCTTTGGTTGTCCTGCACAGACTGAGAATTAAGTTTTGCTCCCGACTCCAGCCAGGTTTTTCTGCTGGATCCAGGCCTTCTCTGAAGGGAAAGGTTAAATTTGGATGCTCCCAGGGTCTTGCAGCAGGGAGGTCCCATGCTGTGTCACACCAGGATATCAAACATCTCTGTGGAACAATTGGCAGCACCAATTTTGAGCCTCGATTGGGCTCAAAGCGAGTGAAAACTTGTCAGGAGAACCTCTCCAGATGAATCGTCCTCTCAGAGCCCTGGGAAGAGGCAGAAATGGGAGCAGGAATCAGCAGAGATGTTCCCAGAGGTGCTCAAGCATCCAAAGCCAGTCCATGGAATTTGTGTTCAACCTCCTGGAGCTGCTCTGACTGAAGACATGACCTGAGGTGCTCCCATCAATCCTGCAGCTCCTGCTGCAGCTGGGGGCAGCCTGGAGACCCTTCCCCACTGCAGGTCTGCTCCCACTGCTCTGCCCAGTCCCTGCCTGGACCTCTCTGTCCATTTTGGTGGCTTTTCCACCACTTTTCAACTCGTGTCACCTCCCTTGGGGTTGGCTTGCAGAGTTCCCTCCCTTGCTGCTGCTCCTGTGGGATGGGACTCCCATCCTGCTTCCATCCCACACCTTCCCCACATGCCTGGGGGGATAATCCTTTAAGTGACCCTTTGGGGGTTGCATCCCAAAAAAGCCTCGTTGTCATGCAGGAGCACCAGAAGTGCTTCCAGAATTAGCAGCTCCTCCAGGTTGCCCTGTTCAGTTTGAGATGTGCCACTTCAGAGCCCTTCAAGGGCTTGATTTGGGAAGTAAATGGGATTCGGAGCAGGTGAAACGTTTGGTAATTACAAATTATTGGAACACTTCACGTTATGAAAGCCCTTCAAATAATTTTAAATTGCTTTGTACTAATTGTGATCAGTGCTCCATTCATTTCCAAAACCCTCTTCAAACGACAAGCCCTGGGATATTTTGGGAGCTGGAGCCCAGTGCTTGGTTTAAAAAAAAAAAAAAAATCACAAAAAATTTCATTTTTGGAATGCTGCACTCCTGAAAGAGAGGTGGAAAATGCAGTCACCAGTTGCATGTTCTGTGTTGCTGGAGCAACATTCCAAGGCCAGTGAGTACAGTGATAGCCTTGAGCAGAGGATGTTCCCCAATCCCACCACTTGGGAATCATTCAGACATGAAAGGCAGGATTAGAGAAGAAGACCAGACAAGCATGTTCCTGGCAGGAAACACAGGCACTGCTGGAGTGGGGGAGAGTGCAACGGGCACCATTCCCGGGCATCCTTCATCCAGGACAGCCAGGGAAAGCTTTTCCATCCTCCCCACCAGCTCCAGGCTGCAGGCACTGATTTATATTTCAATAATTGTTTAAAACCTTCCTGTGGAACTGCCATGGGCTTCTGCATGTGGGGCCTTTGGTGGGACATGTTCCTAAACCCTGATGGGAATATTTGGGCTGGTTGGAGATCTGGGCACCTTGGAGATGTAGGAGTTGTAATGGGAGATTTCTCACCTCTCTGAGGTCTCCTTCTCTTATAGGGAGATGAATCATCTTTTAGGGATGGGTTTTCTCCACAAAAACATCAAAATCATCCAAAATGATGCTTGGGGTCAGTTGAGCACAGTGATATTGAGCTACGTGACAGTGTAGGACGTACTTCTAGCTGATCTAGAAGTTGACCAGAAAATTGGATTATTGTCCCCTTAAACTAATAAAACACTTTTTTTTTTTGCACTATCCTAACTGGACAAAAGGTTATGAATCACTAAAAATAAAACTAAACCATCAAATCTGATGGCACAGGGTGCCCAGAGAAGCTGTGGCTGCCCCTGGATCCCTGGAAAGGATCCCTGTCCAAGGCCAGGTTGGATGGGGCTTGGAGTGACCTGGGATAGTGGAATTGTCCCTGCCCATGGCAGCAGAGCTGGGAGTAGATGTTCTTTAAGGCCCATTCCCACCCAGACCATTCTGGAATGGCATGATTCTATCCATCTAGAGAAAGGGAAAAAACCTGCAGCTTAATTTTAGGGGTTGGATAATTTTTAAGGATGGCAACAGAGGGAAAATCTGCAAAATCCCAGTGCTTCTGGCTCCTGCCATCCCAGCTTCTTCCAGATGATCTTTTCAATTCCTAACTCCCCAGGTGTGATCATCCCCCATAACCAGCCCCAAGCTGACCCTGGGATGTTGTTCATGACTGGAATACTGTTCATCACTGGAAGGCTTTACAGGAACCAGTTCTTATTTTTCTTTTTAGCAGCAAAGGCCTCTTTATTCCCTTTTTCATGTGTTTTTTTGTGCCTCAGCATCCAATGCGTTACTCCTGTCCTGACTCCCTGGGAGAGCCTTTGCTGGGCTGAGAAAACCTTTTTCCATGGCCACTGAAAACATTAATGGGAATTACAGTGTTAGGGTCCTTCCCACCTCCCTGCACCTGGAGGAACCTCCTCTCCCTCCTCTCCCTCCTCTCCCTCCTCTCCCTCCTCTCCCTCCTCTCCCTCCTCTCCCTCCTCTCCCTCCTCTCCCTCCTCTCCCTCCTCTCCCTCCTCTCCCTCCTCTCCCTCCTCTCCCTCCTGCTGCTGCTCCTCTTGATGCTTATGTGGCTCATTATCCTCTCCTTTCCCGGGAATGCTGCGGGGTTGAAGTGCAGACAAAGTCATCAGGCTCCTGAAGGTCTCCTTGGGGAGGCTCTGCTCTGGGTCCTGTCTGGGCCCTGGCTCCGGGTGGGGAAGGTAGGGAAGGGAAACTAACACCTTTGCTCCTTTTTTGGGTGAGGTTTTCCAGGCCAGAGCTACTGAGACCATCCCTGATGGGTTCATTACCTCACCAGCATCTTTGTTTTTAAAGAACTGGATGTCTGTCCCAGGATCTATGCCCAGTACCACTCACACACCATGGAATGATTTGGGCTGGAGGAACCTTCAAGCCCATCCAGTTCCACCCCTGCCATGGGCAGGGACACCTTCCACTATCCCAAGCTGCTCCAAGCCCCATCCAACCTGGTCTTGGACACTTCCAGAGGGGAGAAGATGCATGGGCTCAGAGTGACTGCACTTCCAAACATCCCATCACCCCTAACTGCACCTCCCCATGTATCAAATCCCATTTCTCCCAGTTCTGTGGTTTGCAGCTCTGCTCTGGGAACAGAGGAGTCTCCCTGTTGGTCATCATCCAGAACAGATCAGAAATCCAGCTCTGGGATGACTTTGGGGGTGTGGGCAGCCAGCCCCAAACCCTGCCACCCTTGCTCTCCCTTGCAGCAGTGGTGGGAACCTTTTCTCTTCTCTACTCAGAAATTTTCACTTGCAGGGACTTCATTATCTCGGAAACCTCATCTGCACTCCCAAATGGTGTTTGGAAGCAGCCAGAGTTTAGCAAGGGTTACAGGAGAGCCTGCCAACCTCACTGCCTTAAGAAACCAGCCTGCAAACGTGGAGCAAAACCAGCACAAAATCAAAAAACTGCTCATTTACTAATTACAATAACAATCAAACTCGGTCATTAAAAAAGCAGTTAAAGCTGCAAACAAACAAATGCTTGCACAGTTATCCCTAACAGCCTTTACAAGGCCCAAGTTCTCCAAAGCCGTGAAAATGAATAGCTCAGGATATCATAAATTTTATACTGCTCCCAGAGCATTCCAGTATTCCAGAAAATGCATCTCTCATCCCCCTCAGCAGCCCTGGCTCCCATGCAGACTGCAGCCATTCTCTCAGTGTAATTTTATAACACGCACAACTCAAAGCCTCTTTGTAAAAGAAACATAAAAATGATGCATGCGCATATTAAAGACTCGTATTTATCAGACTCCAATGTGAGTCCACGTCCGTGCTTAATGTGGCCATAAATCAGCAGCTCTCCCCGTTGAAGCATAGATGAAACCCTGGGATCAGGAGGAGCTATTTATGAACGCTGGAGCCACTAATCCGAGCGGCATTTGGAAAAATATTTGTTAAAAAGATTTCCGGTCAGAGCGAATCGCTGCGAGGATGCAGCGTGAAAGGAGAATAAAAATAAAACCCCACCAATTAAAAAGAGCCAAGGACTTCTGGCTCATGGTGGGCCAGGAGGGGGAAGTGCTTATTTCAATTTAATTAAAGCAGTGCCCTGAGTCTCTCATGCTCCTCAGGTGGATGTTTGGGCCTTTGAGGAGTTTCCTTAAAGTCTGGACTACAGAAAACAAACTCTGTCAGAAGGGGGGTTAGAATGAGATGATCAGTAAGGTCTCTTCCAGCTCAAACCTCTCTGTGATTCTGTTAAAATATCATCAAAACTGCTTTTCATAGAATGCCAGCATGGTTTGGGTGGGAAAGGACCTTAAAGCTCATCCAGTCCCACCCCCTGCCATGGTCAGGGACACCTCCCACTAGCCCAGACTGCTCCAACCTGGCCTTGGACACTTCCACA
This sequence comes from Passer domesticus, assembly GCF_036417665.1. Lineage (NCBI taxonomy): Eukaryota > Metazoa > Chordata > Aves > Passeriformes > Passeridae > Passer > Passer domesticus. The sequence goes on from NC_087484.1 coordinate 20,193,829, forward strand.
GATGGGGCAGCCACAGCTTCTCTGCACACTCCGAGCCAGGGCCTCCCCACCTTTTGCTCGTGTTCAAAATTTGTATTTCTTATTTAAAACAAACCCACAAAAATAAACCATGTGAAAGTTATGGATCTGCTGCTTCTCCATGGGGCAAAGATGCATCAACCTGTCCATCTTGGGCTGCCCTTTGCTACCAAGAAGCCACCTCCTGCTCCTCACAGTGGCCAAGAAGTGAGTGAGGAGAGAAGTGAGATCATGGGGAGAAGAACCACGTCTCCCCTCACCCCTGCTCCAGCTGCAGGCCCAGGTTTAGGCGATTTGGGGCCTCACAATTAGTCCCCCAGTCTCCCCTGCAGCCTCTTGCTGCTCATCTACGTGGCCAGGAGCTCATCAGTATTGAAATTGGTTCATGCATAGTTCCAATGCACTCCGTATTCTGAGCCTGCAACGCTCCAAATTCCTGCTCCCCTGAAATCAGTTCCAGTGCCACGGCCCAGCCATGCAATTTCAGAGAGAGATAAGATATAGATCTGCTGTACTCTGGTGATTCTCTCTCACAAGTGCACCTTGTCAGGCTATAATTTGATATTCTTTTACCATTCCTATGGGGGGGGAGGGGGGGAAAGCCCTTTAATTTAAAAAAAAACCCACCACATTTTCCCCCTTTTGTTCACTAATGACACAAACAGTAAAATGTTCAGATTACATCAGGGAATGGAAAAGCCTCGTGTAGAAAAGACACTGACAAAAGCTTCATTTTCAGGTGAAATTGCACGAAGCTTCAGGCGCCGCATCCTCCTGGTGATGTGGTTTTTTTCTTCCCCTGCCTTTCATCCCCAAGCATCCCCGTGAATGTTAATCCACTTTACAATGGGACATTTAAAAGGACTGCAGAGAAATCAGGTTTGATCCGCTCTGATGTCTTCCAGAAATCTCCAAGCAATTTGCAGCTGTGAATAACGCACGGGGAGCGTGGGGAGAGCAGGGCTGGCCCCTCGGATGCTGGCTCCAGCTGCAGCTCACATCCTGCAATAAAACCATTTCTGAGCAGGATGCTTTGGGTAATGCAGCAATGTCTCTAATGCAGGGATGTGATTTATTTTTCCTAAGGCTGCTTGATGTTTTTTACACCTGCCTCAGTGACCAGGAGAGGAAAAGGGAAGGGGGCAGGAATGGAGGGTGGAATGGTCTGGCATTGAAGAAGAACCAGGTTCAGTATGTGAGGATGCCTTACTTGAACGACAGCTTCTCCACACCTCCAGCACCTTCAAAGCCAGAAATGGGATGTCCAGAAGGGGTGTGTGACTCTTCACTGGAGCCAGGAGAGAACCTGCCCTCTCTTAAAAAAGTGGAAATCAGAGAATCAAAGAATCATTGAATGCCAGTAAAATCCCAGAATGGTTTGGGATTGGAATTGGACCTTATAGACCAAATGGCTGGAAGAGACCCTAAAGACCATTTAGTTCCACCCCCTGCCACGGGACACATTCCTCTAGCCCAGATTGCTGCAAGCCCAATCCAAGCTGGCCTTGACACTTCCAGGGATGTGACATCCATGACTGCACTTGGGCACCCTGCACCAGGGTCTTTTCAAACCAGCACAGGTAGGAAACAGCCTCCATGGCCATGGGGATCCTCAGGACACCAGCCAAAGTGGAGCATTCCCAGGTTTCAGGTGTGGAGGAGGAATATTTAGCAGTGGCCCAATCCCCCAGCATCGTGGGCAGCCTTTGGCTTGGAATTCCCACTCTCACTCCCCTTCTGTGTTTGCAGAGGAGGGGATGTTGCAAACAGCAGCTGGATGAGCAGCCAGAGAGATGTAAAATCTGGGATAGTAGATGTGGGGTCAGTGACAGATCTGGAGAAGAACTCCCTGCACTGGGAGTGCAGAGGGGATGGTGGGGAAATGGTGCCCAGCCCCAACACCAGTGTGGCTGCACCTCCCTGGCATTCCTTGTCTTGTAAAATCATCATGTGGGACCCTTTGTCCTTTGGCATCTAGCTATAAGGAAAACCACTGGATTCTACTTCTGATCTACAGCTTATCCAAGAGTTTTCTTCAGCCACAGGATGGCCACAGGAACATGGGGCCGAGGAGCAATGTCCTGCTTGTGGAGGAAAAGTATCCAGGAGATGCTTGGGCTCTTCCCAAAGCCTCTGTGCAGGTTTGAACTGCATGGAGTTCTGAATTCCCTCAATTGTCACAAGATTTCATGTTCCTCGTGTCAGACTGTACTTACCAGGATCATCCTGAGGATGTTTAGGATTGAAATAGAAGAGCTCTAGCAGGATGTCCTGAATTGAGTCTGGACTGGCAGGGAGCTCCTTGAGGGACACCACCATCACTCTCTCAATCCAATGGGATCTCTGGTAGCCCAGGCTCAGCTGTCCTTTGGAGAATGATTCCCATTCCCACCCCCCAGGCAGCACCTTAGATCCAGGAAGGGACCAGAGGGGATACAGCAAAACTTCCAGAGTGATGTACAAACCCTCCTGAACCTCTGCACTTTGTTCCAGTCCAGGGTCTGGCTCTAATTAGGCTTTAAGAGACCAAGAGGTCATTTCCCTGTCCAGCCTGGAGAAAGGAGCATCCCAGGTTATCCAAGCAGAATCTGCCTGCAAGGTCCCCCTGCCCCTGAGATGTGGCAGGATTGGCAGCTCAGGGCTAAAAGCAGCTTTTCTTCCCCATCTGGAGCTGGAGATTTAAACCTTATCAGTGCTGCTGAAGTTTTTAATGGATATCAATGGGGTAAAGTTCACAAACAAAGCGGGGATCGATGGGTGGGATAATACAGTATTGACCGGGGTGCCGGGAGCCGAGGCACCCCGCGGTCGATGACGAGCTCAGATCACATTCCTGCAGCACTCTCTTACTGCTCACCCCGTGCCACGCTCCGGGGTGGAGCAGCTGGGAAGGGAGCACATTCCAGAGCTCCGTGCTTTGCAAACACTGCAGCGGGCACTGCCTGATGGATCTGTTTCTGTAGCGCTCCTCAGACGGGCTCTCCGTTGCTGTCATCCCCCTTTCAGCCTTTGCAAAGCCTGTTTGTGGCTGGAATTTTCTCTCTGAAATGTTGACAGGGAGAAATGCTCCGTGCAGCTGCCTGGGCAAGGAGCATTTCCTTAACTGCACCAGGAATCCCTCACTCTGAGGGCTGTGTGAGTGGTTTCCCAGCAGAATCACCTGAAGTTTGCCATACCAGACTGAAACCCTGGGATTTTTCTCTCAGGGTGCCTCTAAAAACAGAGTTTGGTTGGGGGTTCCCAAGAGAAGGGGGGCATCAGCACCAGCACTACTTTGATTGTGATAATACTGATTTTCCCTGAAGGAACAGGCACAAGGACAATGGGGTAAGAGCTGGACTTACCCTAGCCAGGTTTAGGATGAAATTAGAAGGTTTCTAACTACCCTTGAGGTGAGCCCTTCTGGAGACTAAATCTTATTTTTGGTGTGGGTAGAGCATAGCAAGACCGTGCCCACACTGGGGTGCAGCCCCCATGGTCCAGCTGTGCTCCAGGGACACAGAGGGACCACATTCCCAGTGATCCCATGCCCTGCTGCATCCCAAACCCCCCAGCAGCACAGCAAGGCCGAGCTCAGCTCACAGCCCAGCCCCAAAGCACATGGGAGGGCACAATTCCCACCACCCATGGCTTAATTCTGGGGATTTTACACCTCATGGTCTGTGCAGGACTGCTGGGGAGCCTCTCCCAGCTGCCATCACCCACCACTGCTTGTTCTCCAGAGAATTTCCTTTCCTATGGAAGCTGGAAAGCTGGAAGCTGGAAGATTTCCTATGGAGCAATTTGGTTTCCACACCTCTGAGAAGAAAGCTGCCCCTTCCACCCCGCCTGCTCCAGCCAGGGCTGTGCTATCCAATTGTTCTTTTTTGAAGAGCATTTGCTGTTTCCAAAGGTTTGAGTGAGCAGGAGGTGCTCGTTCAGTTACTCACTCTGTTAGACACGGATCTTAATGGATGGTATTGATTGGAAGAAACAAAGCAGCAGTTTTCTTTCTCTCTATCCAGGGATTTCTGGGCTCAGATGAGAGGAGTTCGCTGCCTTGTGCTCTAAACAACAAAATACCACATTACAAAGTCCCCAGGAGTCTCTCAGGGCAGCACAGCAGCGAGAGAGAGAAATGTGCAAGGTGTTAATGGGATAACAAATTAATAGGGAATGGGATTAGGCAGGGACTCTGGCTGCTACCAGGGCTCCCCAGGTCTCTGGTGCCGAGCTTTATTCCGTTCTTGGCACGTCAGCCTGGCCAGCAGATGAACACAACAGGAATCCACCTGATTCCTGGGGCCACTGGGATCCCCAAAGGCAGCTGGGACAGTGATGGCATCAGGAGCAGCCAGAAGACAATTTTAGGGGAAATCAGTGCCTGCAGTACCTGGAAAGGCAGTGAGATTCTGTCCTGCAGCACTGGAGAACAGGGATGGAGCAGCCAGCTTGGAAGCAGTTGTAAAATCATTACCTGACTCTCTGTTGTCCCATGCAATTTTCCCATCCATCTGCCGGTCATTTTGGAAGGTCAAGGACAAGGATGTGTGCAAGTTTGGGGACCTGAGACTCACTGCTGCCTCTCTGCTCTGCTGTCACCCACAGACAGCTGGCCCTGGCCACCGAGGCTTCCTCCCCAGCCATGCCCACCCAGACACTTGCCTGGACCAGCCATCACAGAGGTGACATTTGAACCCAAATTTGTTGTCAGTGCCACTTCCCTGCCAAGGGACCCTGAGTTCTATTTCCAGCTTCAGGATCTTGGATTGGCAGGGGCTCATTTCACCAAGAGAACAACCCATCCCTCTTTCCTTGCCCTGAGGGTGCCACCCTGGCCACACTCCCTCCACCTCTCATAAAATATTGATCCCAGGCCTTTGGGATGAGTGAGAGATCCCAATATCCCACCATCCACAGGGCTTCAGTCCCTGCTGACATCAGGGGGTTTTGCCAGTGGGAAAGGGGATGTGCCAAGGGGGGGGAACATTTCAGAGCCTTTTAACCATGACACTGATTTTTGGTGAGCCATGAGGTTCTGGGGGATAGCTGCCCCTCCCCAGCCCCTTGGCCGTGGTGCTGCTGGGCTGAGGGTGGGGTGCTCTGCAAACCTTCATCCAGCATCCAATGCTCTGGCTCTCCCTGACATTGATGAGTTCCCTCTTATCCCTGGGTTTTATCTTTTGAAGGGCCCCCTGTCTTTCCTAGATAATGTTAACAAGACAGCCATGGAGAGCCGTGGCCCTGGGGGTCTTCATCATTTCTTCCCAGATTTACGTTCCCTGCCAGCTCCGTGCAGAGCTTTGGGCAGGGCTGCACAATGCCAGGGTCACCGGGAGATCCCAGAGGTCAGGACCTTGATCCTTTTATTCACAAATGGCAGGGGAGCTCTGCAGTCATCCCAGGGCTCCAGCTGGGAAATGCTGACGTGAGGAAGGGCACCTGCATGCCCACATTCCAGATCTACACAGTGACAGGAGGCACCGTGGGATGGAGCTCCAAGGGATTTGCAAAGCCAGGGATTTGGTCCATCAGGAGAACGTGTGGAAGGTGGAGACCAAACACTCAAGACTCCCACTGCTCAGGGCTGTGAGATCAGCTCCACCTTCAGGTGGAGCCCAGGAGGGAGCCCCACTTCCATGGATCCCTCAGAAAATGAGATCCTGGGAAGGTTTTTCCACTGCCCTGCACTGGAGGTGAACATGAAGGGTGAGACCCACTCCCTATGGATTATACTCTGTGTTCCCAGAAGGAAACTGAGCTGGAGACCTGAGTGTGGGGTCCCACACCTGAGCCTGGACTCCCCCCACATCCAATCCACCCCTGAGTGGGATCTCCCATCCACTGGATCCACACCTGAGCATGGGCTCCCACCCATCTGACCCACACCTACAAGTGCTGATCTGCAGAACAGGCTGCAATCCCAATTTTCCTTCCCCTCCAACTGCTTTTTTTTTTTTCCCCCAGAACAGGCAGTTTTGCACTGCTCACCTCACCCCATCCCCAGAGCCACCTGCAAGGATGGTGCATCCCATCCCCTGCCCTGCTCCAGCTGACCCCATCTCCATGGGGCACATCCTGCCCCATCCCATTTTTCCCAGCTGCTGCTGACAGTGAATTTGCTCTTGATTAACAATGGAAACACCACCACCTTCAGGATTCCCCCACACCTTCCCTCTTCCTCCAGGGAAGCTCCCACACCTCCAGCACGCTCAGCACCAGGTCTAGGGATGAGCAGGTTACCAGGAAAGCCACCCCACATCAAACACTCAGCTGGGAACTAAAATCCCAGCTGCCTTCCAGTGAATACAACTCCATTCACACCACTGGATCCACATTAATTTGGAGCAGCTGGGGGCAGGCTTGATCAAGACTCCCATAAAAAGAGCCTCTGCCTCCCAGCTCCTGCTCTCTTACAGCCCTAACCCATAATTTACTGAGTGAGAGATGACCTCAAGAAATTCCTGGGTAGCTGGAAAATGAGACAGAGAAAGGAACCATTTTATTGTATAGGCTACCACTGGCAAAGCCGTGCTTGCGCAGGTGCTAAAAAAAGGGAAGGGATCTGGGAAGCCACAATAAAACTGTATAAATTCCAGCATTCAGGAGGCATCATAATGGCTAATGATGGAAGGAAGGGGTGCAGTGGGTGGTGCCGCCCACGTTTCCCTGAAACAGCATCCTTTGGCAATTCAGTGTTTCAAAGTCCCCATGAAGATTTATTAAAACTGACAAAGTTGTTCTGGGTTTGAGGAATAATGAGCTCCTCCAAGATTTTCTTTGTGAAAAAATATAGAAAACCGTGAGTCTCATCCATGGCTAAATCTGCTGCAATTAGCAGCAGAGTGAAATCCAGCAGCAGCTCTTTCCCTATGGAGTGTTCTCAGAATTGTGGGATTGTCAAGGTTGGAAAAGACCTCTGAGATCATCAAGTCCAACCTTGTTTGCTTGATCTCCTCTGCTTTCCTTTGGATTAGAACGTCCCTGGGAAATGGAAATGGCCCGGGTGGGGTTTGTTATCCCAGCAGAGGGACACACTGCTGCCTTGACTGGTGAATTCCGAAAGATTTCATGTGCCTCCCATACTTGAGGATGGAGCTGGAGTAACCAGATGTGATGCAAAGCTGAAAAAAGCAGCCCAAGGCATTCCTTTGGCCTTCTCCAAGTCCTTGTTTAATATTGACAGGAGCATTTTGCGCTTATGTAAGTTTGCTACATGCCAAAGGAATCCGAATGAAGGTGTTATTACTTAATGCAAACACCCTCCCTGCTGTTTCACGAGGTTTAAAAAGGTGATCAAGACTTATTAGGATTAAGGGCTCATTTTAGCTGAATTGATCAGATGGCATTTAGGTGTAATTTCAGCTAAAAATACAGGCAAGGGATAAGCAGATTTTATTTCTATATAAAATCCTCTCCTCTTCTCCCTGTGCCATGCAGTGTTTGCACTTATCCTCAGCAGCTCTGCCTGCTTTGGGGGCACTGGGGCTTTTTGTGCTCTGGAAAGGTTCTCTGGGCTGGCCCTGCAGGAAGGACAGGATTGCCTGGATCCCATCTGATGGATTTAAACCACTTCCCACGGCACCAAAGCTGATTGTCCAGAGCCACGTTCCTCGGACTGATTTAGCTTCCACCAGCGTCGCTTCACAGTTGCAATCACAGATTTCTTGGAGTCGGCACTGAAATGTGTCCAGGCGGTGAGAAGCGGAGCTGGGAGATGAGGAGTGGGATGCTGTTCCGCGGAGCAGCGTTGCCATCCCACGGACCAACATTGCCATCCCATGGAGCAGCAGCCTCCCTGCAGCCTCCGCAGGGATGCTCCACTCCCAGCTCCCAGCGCACCGGGGTGCTGCAGGAAATTCAGGGAAGCCGGGAAACTTCACTCCCAGCCTCGGAGTTGGAGGGATTTTCCCAGGATCAGCCTCAGGACAGGTTCTCCCGACTCACATCCCCATCCTCTGGCTGATCCTGATTTCCCATGGCGATCCCAATCCCGCCGTGGTCTCTGTGCCAGCCCCGGCTCTCCCCACTCCCCAGTTCTGTTAATTCTCATTTTCTCCAGCCTCACTAATAATTTCCCATGTGGCCCCATATCAAATGCTTTATTGAACTCCAGATAGATTAGATCTACCAAATTTCCCTTGTCTGGAAAACCAATTATCTTATCAAAGGAAGGTGTCAGCACAGGCTGGCACAAACTGCTTTTGGTAAACCTAGGTTGCACTTTATCTCATTTTTCTCAGTGCCTTAATTAATGTTTCCTTCAGAATTTGTCTTGCAGTCCCAGGTCTGACTACAAAGGGGTTAACACATCCACAGCTGGACGCTCCTGCTTTCCATTCTCTTTATCTTCCTTACTTTCCCTGTGATCCAGTGGCTTGTGGGGCCCCAATCCGTGTTGCTTGACCCACAAAGCTCCTCAGAAAGCTCTGCTGTCCTCCCTACACACCACGTGTCCCTTCTCCCTGAATTCCTGAACACCAGGGAATGGCCTGAGTCCTGGCAGTTCCCCTTTCTGCCTGTATTTAGTTTTTTTCCTAGAGAAGCTTTCCAAGGCTCCTGGCTCTCCCTCAGACTGAAGATGCACCTTTCTGCTGTCCTGACATTTTTATGCACCCCTGTGATCTCTCTTTTCTGGAGATCATGCAATCCCAGGGTGGTTTGGGTTGGAAGGCACCTAAAATTCATCCAGTTCCACCCTCTGCCATGGGCAGGGACATCTTCCACTATCCCAGGTTGCTCCAAGCCCCATCCAACCTGGTCTTGGACACTTCCAGGGATGGAGCAGCCACAGCTGCTCTGGACAGCTGTGCCAGGGCCCCAACACCCTCATTATAAATAATTTCTTCATTTCATCTTCAATATCTGGAGCCAAATTGTTGCTCATGGGAAGGTCTTCCCCCAGCTCTGATGTCATGGAGTTAGTGAGGCCAAGTTCCCCAGAAATTTTAGCCCCCAAAATAAAATTTTAGGGTTTTTTTTTTAAACAGATAAACACATGATGTGACTGAAATGAAGGCAGTGTGGAAGTTGTTCGTCCACTTTGTCATGACAGACCAAGGGTGTGCAGATTAAATGATTCCATGTTATTCCAGGACAAAATCCTGAATTCTGGATATGCTGAGGTTATTCTAGTGTGGCAGCAGAGCAATTTGCCATCCCACCAGGGCCAGAAATTGAAATTTTCCCTACCATTTGGAGTAAATGTCCCCTCCAGCTATCAATGGGTCCGTGCCCTCATAGCCTGGGAAGCTGAAGATGCTCACAGAGATCCTCTTTGCTTTTCCTCATGCCTAAAAAAAAATCCTTGGAAAATGCAGCCTTCCCAGCAGTCTGCTAGTTTTGTTTTGGCAGATGCTCAAGCAAATGTTACTTTTTGGCATGGTGGGATCCCATCTTTTTGGAATCCATCTTATTGGCCTCGTGTCAAAACGTGCTGACAGCTCGGCTGGGCCTCTTGGAAAAATCTTGGGTTGTTCCCATTTTGCATTTTACAACCCCACGGCAGCTCTTGGATCATGGGGAAAGGGAGCTCAGGATGGAGCCTGACGGAGCCAGGGAGGGGATTTAGGGGGATGGAGGGTGGGGAGGGACTCTGCTTCTACCACAAACCCTCCTGGGATGGCAGGGGACACCGGGCCACCCCTCCTGCCTTTACTTCCCAGGCTCCAGTTTTCTGGAGGAAAGCCATCAATCCCCGCCTGCATCCACTTGGCATCCAGATTTAACATCCATCCAAGTGCATGATTCCTGGTCAGTTGTTTCATCCCCTCTGCTCTTTGCAGCATTTTACAGCCAGGAGTCCAAGGAGCAGCAGGGAAGGGCCCCAGGAGCAGGGAAAGCTCCACCTCTGAGGCTCAGGAGCCACGGAGGCACACGGTGGCCACGGGGACAAACTGGAGTGATAAGGGCTTGGAGCAAACACTCGTGCTCCATCCCAGCCCTCCTTCCCTGAGCTCTGCTCTCCTTCCCTTCCCCTGCACACAAGCAAAGCAAGCAGAGAGCAGGAGGCTCTGAGCACAGGCAGAGCTCCAAGAAACCAGAACAAACCTCAGGAAAGCACGAGTCATGTGCCCCAAACTAAATTTGCCTGGAAAAACCAGCCTAATAGCGTCTTACACCAACTTATAATGACTTTCTTTCTGTTATGGTTGTTGCTGTTGTTCTGGTTAATACCTTCCTCACTTAAAAACCCCCAAACATGACCCCGTGGCAGCCACGACACAAATATCATTTGCTTGGATTATTCCTGAGGTGGTTCCTGTGCTGGAGGCAGTAAGTGCTTACAATCACTCAGTACATAATGGAGAAATTCATTCCAATAATAACAATAATAACAGCATTTATTATTTTTGAAATATGACTCGGATGAATTCATGAATATAGAAAGCTCTTGTTGCTGGCTGCTGATGGAGCTGAGCAGGATTTTCTGATGGAATTTTTTTGGAGATTTCTAATGCTGTTGCTCCAGATGTGCACCCATCACCTCTCAGCATCTGACTCCTGGCCCCACTGGGTGTTTGGAGCACAGGGAGGACAGATCAGCCTGGGGCACCTCACCCTGCTCAGGGCCCTGTGCTGACAGTATCCCACAAAATCCATGGATTATTTGGGTTGGAAGGGACCTTTAAAGCCAATCCAGTCCCATCCCCTACCATGGGCAGGGACACCTTCCACCATCCCAGGTTGCTCCAAGCTCTATCCAACCTGGCCCTGGACACTTCCAGGGGCAGTCACAACTTCTCTGGGCACCCTGTGCCAGGGCCTCAGCACCCTCACAGGGAGGAATTTCTTCTTAAAATCTGGTATTTACTATTATTTACAAATATTTCTCATGTTATAAGAAACCCTTTTCTTGTAGGCAAAGCAATCCATAATTTTGAGCTTTTCTCTCCCTGGTGTTTCTCTTTTTTAGGGGCTGGGAGCTCTGTAGGGTTCAGTAAAACCAGGCTTTGCTCTGGCCCACCCTGCCCACAAGCAGAAACCCTACAAGTGTCTGATGAGCTCAGCTTGGAGGGTTTCTTTGCCTTGCAGGGACTTCAGGGACTCAAATATAATCTGCAGCAGGTAAACTGGCAGTTTGCACTGGCCCAGCTCAGAGGAAACAGATCTGTTTCTAATGGGAGGAGAAAATAAAAGTGGCTCTGCCTCGTGAGGCTCCCCAATCTAATGGTGTTGCACTCTGATTTAGCAGCACAAAAAGCCCTGGTGCTGCAGAGGCAGATTCAGGAGCACCCCTGGCTGAATTCCCTTTGCTCTGGAGATGGGGAGAGAACTGGAAGGGCAAAAGAGACAATTTGTGGGTTGAGATAATGACAGTTCAATAGGGGAAGTAAAAGCTGTGCACAAGCAAACAAACCCCAGGAATTCATCCATGGGTGAGGAGGTGTTCAGCCATTCCCAGGAAAGCCAGGCTCCATCACACAGACAGGGGAAGGGAAATGCCACCACTCCAAGAATCCCTCTCTTCCTCCTCTTCCCCCAGCTGTGTGTGGCAAACACAGCCCCATCCCAGTTCCGCTGAGGGAAATCAACTCTACCCCAGCCCAATCCAGCACAAAGATATGACTTTACAACTGGCTGTAATTTGGCACAGATCAGCTCCTTGCATTCCTTCCTCTGATATTTTTCCCTCTGTACATTCCTGGCCCTGCCTCCCTGTGAATTGACTGCCAAGCTCTCCTTTGGGAGATGTAACTCTGGGTCTGTTTAGATGAGCTTCTCTCCTTTTGTGTTCATCTGCATGTAAGCTCTAAGTGCTTTATTGTTTTCCAAGCACAGCTATTGATTTTTGGGGAAATAACTAAGAAAACATTAATTTATAACTTCCCTGTTGCTCAAAAGGAGTAAATTACTTTTCTACCATATCAGCATAAGTCTAAAAAAAATGACTGAGGCTTTCAATAAATACCCAAAGGTATAAATGCCAGGAGTTAAGAGCAGTGAGGAGGACGGAAAACCACAGAGGGTGTGTGGAGGGAGGTCCTCAATAACCAAACGGTGATCATGGAATTCCAGAATGGTTTGAGTGGGAAGGGACCTTAAAGCCACCCCTTGCCATGGGCAGGGACAGCTTCCACTGTCCCAAGTTGCTCCAAGGCCCATCCAACCTGGCCTTGGACACTTCCAGGGATGGAGCAGCCACAGCTTCTCTGGGCACCTTGTGCCAGGGCCTCCCCACCCTCACAGGGAAGAATTTCTTCCCACTATCCCATCTAACCCAGCCCTCTGGCAGTGGGAAGCCATTCCCCTTATCCTGGCACTCCAGGCCCTTGTCCACAGTCTCTCTCCATGTTTCCTGCCAGCTCCTTCGGGCAGTGGAAGGCCACAATTAGGTCACATGCGACCCTTCTTCTTGCCAGGCTGAACAATCCCAAATGGCCCAGCCTTTCCCCACAGCAGAGGTGCCCCTGGGAGTCCATCAGGATGTTTATATAGGGTGTGCAAGGACAGGCCCAGGGAGATGCTCAGAACAGCAGAGGAAAAGGGAATCTGGTCACTGTCTTTCCCTGTTTAAAAGTTTATTGTTAAGGCTGAGCCAGGCTGATTTGGGTGATACCAAGAGTGTGTACAGAAATATAATGTTACTATATAATGCTATGATAATATTTATTATAATATCAATTTGTTGCATGGTGAATGGCAATATCTGCATGGGATTCTTGTCTCCAGGTCCTGACTCCTCTTTTGAATCATCTTTTTGAATGGTACTTCTGCCCAGTCCAGGCCCAGCAGATACTGCAGCTCCAGCCCTGGCTGGCTGGGCTCCTGGAGAGCAGACCCCAAGCAGCCACATCAGTGCTCCCCTGCTCTGGGAGAAGCTGTGGCTGTCCCTGGATCCCTGCAAGTGTCCAAGGCCAGGCTGGACAGGGTTGGAGCAGCCTGGATAGTGGGAGTGTCCCTGCCCATGGCAGGGAGTGGAATGGGATGGGTTTTATGGTCCTTCCCACCCAAAGCATTCCATGATCCTGTGATCCATGTCCCAGTGAACCCAGCCTGAGCAGGCAGACCAAAGGTGATGGGACAATTTCCCTGTGACTCTGGGGATTCTCCTGTGGTGTTTGAGTCCCAGAGGTTGCTCTGAGTGTGTTGGATGTGGAGAAGGGAAGGAAAGCCTGACTTTGCCCCAGTGACATCCCTGGGAGCCGGGGCCTCCTTCTGCCTGTGTGACACTGAGGGGTGATTTCGGCCTCCCCTGGCTGTGCCACCCAGCCCATGGAGATGCAAGAGGTCCAGCCACAGGCTCTGCCTCCAGACTCCCGTTTTCTGTGGAAAACAGGCTCCCGTAGAGGGCAATGCAGAGCAGCAGCAGCAGCAGCATTGCAGCTGCTCCCTGTGGTTAGTGTTAGTGTGTGTGAAGCACCCAGCGGCCTCAGTCCAAACACCAGCTCTGGACCAGCTGTGACCCTGCTTATTGTCTTCCCAGCAGACTTTTGGGGACCCAGACTCCCATGCTGGGCTGGCAGGGCACCGGTGAGGCCACGGCAGTGGCACCTGGAGCAGGGAATGGGCAGAGCCTTGGTGGGATGCTCAGCCTGCAGCATCCAGGGGGTGCAAAGAGATTGGCCTCAGCTCATCTGGATTTAAGGGGCAGGATGAGGCTGCTCCAGGCTAGAAGTTTCTACTGGAGTGATCTCCATGGAAAAATCTCCTCCTAAATCTGTGGCAAGAGTCTCAGTAGGGCATTAGGGCAGTGGGGAGAACCGGGGCAGGATGGGGAAATTTCCATGTTATGGATAAGATAAAAACTGGGCTGGAACTTTTACCATCAGCTGCTATCTCTGTCCTGGTGCTGCTGCATCTCCAGGCTCAGCAGACACTTCCCAGGGCCCTGGGAAGGGAGGGAGGAATGGACCACTGTGTAATCACAGACCCGTGTGGGTTGGAGGGCACCCTGGAGGGCACCACCCGGTGGGCAGGGATGCCATGGACCTGCTGATGGATGTGTTCACCCCCAGAGGAGCTGCCAGCGCTGGAGCTGCGTGCTGGCCACCCCGGTTCCCTGCAGGTCACCTGAAAGGATGGACCCGCGGGTGTTTGCCCAAGGGGAGGGTTCCTCACCGAGGGGTGTGCCGGCACTCCTGGGCTCCTCACCCACGTCATTGCCCCGGGGATGTTTTTCAGAGCTGGAGCCCTCCCGGCATTATTACCCGGGCTCTTATCAGCTGATTAAGCCTGGGTATCTCGCTGCCTTTCCCGTGGGAGCTGTTTGCTCTGCCTGCAGCAGCACAAGGAGCTCTCCCATCCTCCTCCAGCCCTCTCATGTACCCGGGGGAAGGATCTCTGCACCCTGCCGAGGCCGAGGGGCTGCCCCGAGCAAACGGGAGGGCCCTGGAGTGTTCATGGCTGATTTTGAAGAGCTGGCTAGATTTTTGGTGCCATCACAGGCTGTGGGGGGTATGCACTGAGAGCAGTTTTGGTGGTTTCTAAGCACTGCTGATGGAGAGAGGTGGGAGTTTGGGTGGAAAATGGATGGAAAATGGGTGCAACACGTGGTGATGCCAGCACTCATTGGCTGGACAAATCTTCCAGCTCTCCTAGTTTTTCTGGATATACAGCTTGGCCACAAATAGGAAAAGAAAGGAAAAGGATGAGGAGGAGAGAAGAACCTGAAGAACCTGCAAAGAACCTGATTGCTGCTGGTGGCTGGAGGCAGGGGTCACATCTCTGCTGGATGCTGTGGTGTCCTCACCTGGGCTGAGCAGTGCTGGGTCAGGGGGATGCACTGGGCAGTTTTCTGGGATGCCACAGCTCCACCTCTCCTTACAAATTCTGCTGTCCCAGCACAGGATGGGCACTGGAGCTCACACCCCTTACACGCCAGAGCCAGGAAAGCTCTGGGGGAATCTTTCCAGTCTGAGGTGGGTCACCCAACCCTTCTCCTGCCCCTCTCAAGGCATCCTGCTGGGGATGAGCAGAGGCTCTGAGGGATTGGGAACCTCCCCACCTGCCTGGGCAGGATGTGCTGTGTTATTTGGGAGGTGTTTGTGCAGAAGGCCCCGTTGTTGCTGTTGCAATGCATTTGCAAGGGTTAGGCCATAGTGTGCACCAGCCAGCCTGCTCCTCAGTTTGTTATCAGAGCCTGAAGAATTTGTCAAAGCTACTGAAACATAAATTGTGCTAAATTAAGAAAGAAGAGGCTGAGAAACTGAATACCAAGACCACAAGGTCTAGCCAACAGAAGATTGTAAAACCCCTAGGCTGTAACCAATCACATACTCTGAGAAATGCAGGCAGAAAACGAGTGAACAAGACAAAGACACAAATCAAGAAATGTGTACTTAGTCATTTGTAGAATCTATAAATATGTGTGTAAAGTAAACAATAAACGGCTTCTGCTTAATCATATTGGTTATTTGTCCAAGAGTCCTGAATCTCCTGCATGTTGCCTCCCTCGGAAGTATCCAGAGCACCAATCCCACTCAGCAAAGTTCTTCCTTGCCCTAGAACACCTTCCCTAGGTGTGGACGCGGATACAAAGAGAACAGGTTAAAGGAGCTGCAAGCCACCCCCAAAAGGTGCCCTTTCCCAGTCCCGCCCACCCTTTGTGACGCTGGCAGAGCCGGGGACTCACCTTTGGCATGGGAGGACCTCGCACTGCCCACTGCTGGGAGAGCTCAGCCCCAGCTGGGCCTTATCTGGGCACCAGGGCAGTGCAAACAGCAGAGCCATGAGGCTGCTGCGAGCCCTGCCAGGGCAGGACACGGCGGGGAGGCAGCGCAGCTCCTCGGGCTCCCCGGGGCCTGAGCATCGCTCCCGGCGGGGCTCCCCAGCAGCCTGCGCGCCTCGCCCGCTCCTGGCAGCCCTCAGGTGAGTTTGGCTCTGCCCCTGGGCATGCTGAGGTGGAGAATGGGCAGGCAGGTGTGGCACAGCACAGTGAGGAGCCCCTTGCTTTGCCCGGATCGGCTGCATTAATTAATCTGCCATGAGCCCCACAGCTCCTCGCACAGGTTTTCCATTGGGAAGCGCTCTCCCTGGTGTTAAGTGTGACGAAGCTGGGGTTGGTGTGTGTGCACGTGCATTGGCTTGATTGTAATTTCCTTAGAGACTCAAAAATGAACCGGTGTGTATTCACCAGACGTGTCTGTGTGGAGATCAGGGACTGGCCTGGGGTTATTCCCAGAAACAGAGGAATAACCTGTTTGCATTTGCATCCCAAAGCAAATCCCACCGGCTCTCAGGGGAAAGCTACAGAGAGGGGTGAGGTCTCTGCTTTGAATCCTAAGGGATTCCAGGAGCTGTGGGGATGGGGATTCAGTGGCAGTGGGGTTTGGCAGGGGACCGTGAGATGTGCAGTATTTGCTCGTGGTGCTTGAACTGCAGTTTGTGATGCAGCACTCGCTTTGGAGAGCTTAAAACTGAAATGAGAAAACTGAAATGGGCTCAAGGGCTGGGCAAACTGCGAGCTGCAGGTGCTGGGATTATTAATTTACTTATTTATTTATTTATTTATTTATTAAAATCCTTTTTAGCAAATGAGGAATTTTAGCTCTTTTCAAGCTGAGCCCGAGTGCCTGAGTCCCTGCTGGGCTTGTGGTGCCCCGTGGGCTGTCCTGGGGTCATCCCTCTGTGCACCACACGGACTCCAGGGTTGTGATGTGCAGGGGGTGTAGGGGCAGGACCCAGCAGCATCATTGCCCCTCTTTGGTGGCAAAATCCCACTGTATTCCCAGCGCCTGTGTCTCGTAGCCCCCTTGAGTAGTTGTCACAGGCATCTGTAGTAATCTCCCTTGTAGTCTCCCAGCCGTCCTCATCCTGCACTTGAAACACGGAAATTGCCCCAAGAAAAGAAATCTCTTTACAAGATGGGCCATCAAGGCAGCAGCCGCATCCCCGGAATCATCCCACTCAGCAGGGTAATCTATTAAATGGCCGGGATTTATTTTTAACATTCAGCTCCGCAGTCCTTTTAACTCGAGCAGGGAAGGGAACATTTTGATAACAGCAGCCTCCAGGTCAAATGTGATGAGAATTCATAACTCGCCACACAGGGGTTTTGGAAAACCAACCAAGCAAAACAATTTCCCGGAATGAGCCGATGAAGATGTGTGTTTCTCTTCACAATGTCATGCACAGAGCGGGGAGGTGTTGGAGTGGCTCCTCATTCTCTGCCCACAATTTGCAAATAAAATGCCTCCCGGACTGTTTTAAATTTGAAGGACTATTGCGAGCACGGCTTTGCTGGGCTGCTCGTAAAGACCTGAGACATCGGATCTGTCGGCCATCAAAGGAGAAATATGAATCCAGTAATGGGAATGTCCTCGTGGTCCCAACTCTAATCAAAGAAAAGCCAGGGGTTTCTGCTTCAGGGGAGTGGCATCAAGATTTAAAAAGGAACAGAGGGACTCCAGTCCCTCTGGCCAGCAGTGGAGCAGCAGCAGGGATGATTTACAGGGGCATGGAGTGGCAGGACAGGGGGAATGGCTTTAATTCCCAGAGGTTAGATGGGATATCGGGAGAAATTCCTTCCTGTGAGGATGATGAGGCCCTGGCACAGGGTGCCCAGAGAAGCTGTGGCTGCCCCTGGATCCCTGGAAGTGTCCAAGGCCAGGTTGGATGGGACTTGGAGAGCCTGGGCTAGTGGGAGCTGTCCCTGTCTGAAAGGTACAGGAGCACCACTGGGTGCCCCCAGGACTGGGATGACCCAGGTTAGACTGGAAGGATTCTCCTGAGCTTTTCTGACTCTGGAGTCTAAGGGGTGTGAACTCCAGTGGCAGGGGGTTGGAACAAAATGAGCTCTAAGGTCCCTTCCAACCCAAACCACTCTGGGCTGGAAAAAAACCAACAACCAGAATCCTGAAAATCTGGCCAAGCTGAGATTGTGAGAGAGCTGCCAGGGAGCAACTTTTTCTTTCTGTTTTCTTTTCAAATGACCAGAGTAGATTGACTGCACCTGTCTGAGAACAAGGCACAGGTGGGAAAGGCAGGAGGAAATGTGGAGCTTGAGCACTGTGGTTTATTTTAATGTCAGTGCTGGTGTCTGCCAAGCCCTGTGGGGCTGGGCTGGGCTGGGCTGGACATGTGTGTTCCACCTGAGCCCCACGGGGCAGCACAGGCTGCCTTATCTGCAGGCTCGGGAACGCGGCCGTTCCAAACCGCGGATATTTGCTCTCCATTCCCTGTCTTCCGCTCAAATTCCATATCTGCAGTGAGGCCCCAGGTGCTGCCACTCACAGCAGAGTGCAGGGACAATGAGAGAAACTGGGGATGGGATTGGAAAAATTAACATAGAATATGGAATCCCAGAAAGGTTTGGGTTGGAGGGGAACTTAAAGCTCATCCAGTGCCACCCCTGCCATGGGCAGGGACACCTTGCACTAGCCCAGCTTGCTGCATCATGGCCTTGAGCACTTCCAGGGATCCAGGGGCAGCCACAGCTTCTCTGGGCACCCTGTGCCAGGGCCTGCCCACCCTCACACCCAAGAATTTCTTCCCAAACTCCTGTGCCGTCCTGGGAACCCAGGATGTGATGAGAAACCCTGTGCAGCTGGAATGGAAAACAACACAATCTGTTATGCAGCATGGGAAGCAGCACTGATGGGAACAGTCACTGCTTTAATATTTAATTTGATGAGATACAGCTCTTGAGAAATGGATCGGGAGCTGCCACAGCTCCAAGCACAAGCTCAGCACTGGCAGGGAATTTCCATGGGGCTTGCTCCTCTCCAGACTTATCTGTATGCTGGAAGGGTGACATGGAATGAGGCTCATTAATTATCCCAGCACACAGAGCTGTGTTTCCTGCCATTCCCTTCAATCATTCAAGCACTGGGCACTTTCAGGGCCTCTTGGACATTGGGTTGTCATTCCAGGTATGTCCTCTCTGCTGGACCCTGGCTCCTGGTCCCTGCAGGGCCACTCAGGTGCAACCAGGTGTGATTTCAGGAGGGAATTTCCTTGTGTCAGCAGACAGTGCAGTGTAGATCCCATTCCATCCTGCCTCTTACCAGCAGGAACTCCCTGTGGCTGCATAGCCTCGTGTGCTGCTGGGATTGGGAGGGGAAGCTGTGCCAGGCACAAGGTGGGTCACACCAAACATGTTCCTTCTTTGTCCTTTTAGGTGGATCTCACGCCTTTCCTGGGACTGAGACTGAGCCAGCAGCAGAGCTGGTTTCCTCCCGTGCACCATTCTTGTACCTCCAGAAATCCCTTTGCATGCTCCAGAAGGTTTGGGTGTCCTCACCAGGGAGCTGGGCTTTGCAGGAGTCCAACAGTCACCGCCAGGGCAAGAGAAGGTGCTGGAAATGTAGATTTGTCAGGACTATAATCCAGGTAGGTCATAATTCCTCCCTAGTATGAAACCATCCACTTTCTATCCTCATCTGCTTCCCTCTGGTCCATCACAAGACTCCATCCCTGCAGGACTCAAATCCCTCTCATCCCTCACGGTTGAAGTGTCAGCAGAAGGGATGGATTGGGAAAAAGCCTGGGAAAAATGCTGGTGTTTTAGCTCTGGGTGACAGACCCCCAACTGAAATCACAGCCCTGTGACACTCACAGCCTCCTTGGGCACCTAATTCCATGGCCACATTTGGCTTCACAGATTCCCTGGGACAAGCACATGTTGGAATGGCACTGCAGTGCTTGGGAACAGTTTCCCACACCAGTCTGCCCCAGGGATGGCCTTGGGGCTCCTTGCCTTGCCATGGTGAGGCTTTCCACCTGCTCTGCCTGGGTTCTTCCCTCTCTGCCAAGCCCATGCCTGCACCATGGGGACACAGCTGCCCATCCCATCTCCAAGACCTCTCCTGGTTCCCCCTGCCTGTCTGGGGCCAAGGAGGTGGGACCCCAGATCTTCATCCTGGGGGGAAGAGCCCTTTGTACCCATAGAAGGATTGTCACCAGGCCTGTCACCAAGCTGCCTTCACCTTTCACTGTCCAAAGCCGTGTCGCTCCATTTCCCAGTCCTGCTGAGCAATAACTGGCTCCTCCTTTTGCTGTTCCTCATCTCTCCTTAGCACCCATGTCGGAGGCATGCCCCCAAACGCTCCAGGAAAGAAAGAATGTTGAGGAAAATCCAGATATGCCTCTGTTTCTGCTTTGTCTCGGGCATTTTGTACGAGATCTCCCTCTTGTCCAGCTGTGTCTTCTCCTACTTGCCCATGGCCCAGCACTACCTGACACCTGAGCAGGTGCTGAACCTTGGGAAAAGCATAATTTTCCTGGAGACGACGGAGCGCCTGGAGCCGCCCCCGCTGGTGTCGTGCTCCGTGGAATCCGCTGCCCGGATTTACCAGGACAGGCCCATCATCCTCTTCATGAGGGGACTCAACAACGAGACGGCCTTGGACATGAACACCAGCTACGCAGCCTTCTCCCTCTTGTCTTCCATGAAGAATGTCTTCCTTTTCCCTCTCCAGATGGAAACCGTCTTCCAGGAGACCCCTCTGCTCCAGTGGTACAACCAGGTGAGTGTTAAAACAAGTAGAAAACAGGAAAAGAGTTATAACTAGGGGTGGGAAAAGGCTTTAAAAGGAATGAGGAATGCAGGACTGTGTGAAATTAGTGACTTTCATTGTTTTGGTTGGGAACAGATTCATTTTGGCCGCGTTCTGCTGTGTATTCATCTCTCTGTTTATGGCATACGTGATTGGCCTTATCTGGAGAATCGGATTTTTTGGCAAAGGAAACATTGGTAAAAATAGATTGCAGACGTGTTTTGAGCAAACAGCCTTAATAATCTTCCCCAACAGAAGCTGGTTGAACAAAATGTGCTGCCTGAGCACTTGATAGAGCTGCCTCACTCTGACGGAGCCCACAGCAGATAAGAGATAGGGGAGATTTCAGGTTCTATAACAGCAACATGCAAAGCCAAGGTGGGATCTGGTGAGCTCCACCCTGGAAAAAGTTCCTTGGGCAAACTTCCCACAAGTAGCTTTGGTCAAACTGCTTGGGCAGGGCAGGCAGATTTCCTCCAAAGTCTTTCTTATCCTGAGAAAAAATTACTCCAAATGCCAACAAATGCCAATGAAAAGACTTCAGCCTGGTTCAAAGAGCTGGGAGGGATCTGGGAGTGTGTTAAGTGGGTTGTGTCCCTCTAAAATAGCATGGAATGACTCATGGTGGCATTGAGTTAACACTGTAGGTGCCATCAAACCACCTGGGAAATGTTCCTGCATTCCTAATGCTAACAAAGCGCTGCTCTGCTCCAGCTCCTTATCTTATCCCAGTAAAACCCAATGGCTGGAGGCAGCCAGAGCTGTCAGTGACATTTGCAGCAGTGCAGATGAGGGTTTATGGTGCCATTTGCAGCCCCGTGGATGGGTTAGATCCATTCTCTGCCTGCAGCATCACATCTCACCTTTCCCACTCCGCAGGTGGTCCCGGAGCAGGAGAAGAACTGGGTGCACGTCAGCTCTGACGCCAGCAGACTGGCGCTCATCTGGAAGTACGGGGGCATCTACATGGACACGGATGTGATCTCCATCCGGCCCATCCCCCAGCAGAGCTTCCTGGCCGCCCAGAAGTCGCGCTTCTCCAGCAACGGCATCTTCGGCTTCCCCGCCCGCCACAAGTTCATCTGGGACTGCATGGAGAACTTCGTTCTCAAGTACAACGGCAACATCTGGGGCAACCAGGGCCCCTTTTTGATGACCAGGATGCTCAAAACACTCTGCAACCTGACAGATTTCCAAGGCACCGAGGACCACAGCTGCCAGAACATCTCCTTCCTCAACCCCCAGCGTTTCTACCCCATCCCATACCCAGCCTGGAGCCGGTACTACCAGGTGTGGGACAAAAGCCCCAGTTTCAACCACTCCTACGCGCTGCACCTGTGGAACTTC
This sequence comes from Passer domesticus, assembly GCF_036417665.1. Lineage (NCBI taxonomy): Eukaryota > Metazoa > Chordata > Aves > Passeriformes > Passeridae > Passer > Passer domesticus. The sequence continues at coordinate 20,215,611 of NC_087484.1, forward strand.
ATGAACCGCAACCGCAAGGTCGTGGTGGCCGGCAGCAACACCCTGGCTGAGAAACTCTACAAAACCTATTGCCCCAGCACCTACGAGGACCTGATCCAGAATGCCAAGCACAGGGATCTCCCAGACCCTGAGGAGGTTGAGTGACATGGAGCAAGGAGGAGAGGGGTGATGCTTCCAGCCAAACACAAATCCCACTCGGGCTTTGTAGGAGAAAGAAAGAACTTTCCATGCCCACCATTCCTATTCCCTTGGGATGCTGAGAATGGTGGTGGGTATCCATCAGACGTGGCCTCCAAGGACTCCTTTGCCTCAGTTCTGTTTCCTGATAGGTGCTCATGGACCAAGCCTTCCCAAATCCAACAGACTTTGAGCCTGTTCACAAGCTTCTCCAAGGGAAAAGTTCCTAAAGAGAGGGATGGCCTCCCAAGAGAAATGTTGTCTCTGCTTCTCTTGGAACTAGCAGCAGCTTCCCACGTCAGAAAAGTTGGAAGCACAACAGTCTTTGGACTGGAGCCTCCAGGGCAAAAGAGGAGAAACCCAAACCACTGTCTTTTTCTGGTGTTTTCCTCACATGGACTTTACACCCTACGTTTTTGAGAGGGACTTCAGTATGAGTGAAAATAAAAGAGTTCACAAACCAACACTCCTCTGATCTCACTTCTCCCTGAAAAATGAGTCACATTTTCCAAAGGTTTTTGCTCCCACACTTTTACTTTGTGTTTTGCCAGAAATTGGCTGCTCTGCCCCATCACCCCAGGTCAATCCTGGCTGTAGAAAGTGTGCCTGGAAAGGGGATGCTGAGACACAAAGGAAGGATAGGGATGGTCCTCCAGGTTCCCAAATCCCTCTTAAATAAATGGATTCCAATGGACATGACGTGGTCACCCATGTCCACCTGTGCAAAAATCCCATTTAATCCCAACAGGGCTCCCAGTGAGCAATCCCCTTCCAGATAGTCTCTTTCCCAGGAGAATGCCAATCCACCCAATTCCCTAAAAAGAAGCCGAGCTTGCAGATCTCTGCTGAGTCTCTCTAACAGCTGGTTTTAACTCAGGAGCAGAAAGGTGGGGATCTGTCTCCGTCATCCAATGTTTGCCGTGTGCACAATGCTATCTCCTGCAAACACAGCAGCTGCTGAGCCGGCTGCAGCTCAGAATTTGGGATTCAGCAGGAGAAGGGAGCCCTCTGCACACAGGGTTTGTGTGCTCCTGTGTTTGGGCAAAGGGCTTCTCCTTGCCCTGTGTTCCCCCAAAGTCACCCTGGTGTAAGGCCCAGTGGTGCCAAGGCGAGTGCTGGTCGCTGTTGGAGCAGGAGCATGACACTAGGGAATATTTTTCCTGTGTCCTCACCCCTCCTGTGCCCTGCAGGACATGCCTGTGGAGAGAGATGGACCCACACCCAGGCAACTCTGGGAGCATCTGCTTTGTGGATGTCTCAGCTCAGGACACCTTTCACAAGCCCAGGGTACTCCAAGCCCTGTCCAACCTGGCCTTGGACACTCCCGGGGATCCAGGGGCAGCCACAGCTTCTCTAGGCACCCTGTGCCAGGGCCTCACCTCCCTCACGGGGAACAATTTCTTCCCAATATCCCATCTAAATCTGCTCTCTGAGCATGGATGAGACTCTGCCCATGGCTACAAGAAACCCACAAGGTTGGACAGGGCTTGGAGCACCCTGGGATAGTGGGAGGTGTCCCTGCCCAAGGCAGGGCTGGAACAGGATGGGCTTTAGGTCTTCTTCAACCCAAACCAGTCTGGGATTCCAGGATTAAATTATTGAGGGAAATAATTCAGAAATTACTGAAGTTGTATCCTATCATGGCCAGTGAGAAGACCCAAAATTGTCAGCAGCAGACTTTGTACCTGGTGGCACATCTTCTGCCCTCGGAAAGACATCCCAACAGCAAATAAAAATCCAGGGAGCTTCCCTAGCTGTGAGGGGAAGAGGTGGCTGCAAACCCATTTTGCCACATTCCCATCTTCTTGCTCCTTTTTTGCCTCAGCTCTCATCCTGGGCAGCAGCCCTAGGCCACAAACAACCAGGAAAAGAAGACAAGTAAAATAATAGTAATGAAAAAAAAAATACTCCTTGGCTCATTAAGAGCATTTAAGCAGATGTTTAACTCTAAGCAGCCTTAAAATATTTGCTGAGTTTAGACTAAGCCTAATTTCAAGCCCCATTTCAAGCCCATCCTGTGATGTTTTACTCTATTTGGCACTCATTAAACACAAACTATCACATGAATATCGTCAGCAGGAGTCACCCACCGGGGTGTCATCTATCAGAGTAATGCTTTAAATTCCAGTTGAGAGCATCTTTTCCTTGTCATCAGATCTCAGTGACACGTGGGGTGTGACAGGATGGCACCTGATGGCCAGGTGATTGTGTTTGGGAAGGAAAGACCCTGAGCTGGCCCCTGTCAGGTATGATCACCTGAAGGGACACAGCTCTTGGGGAATCTCCGTGCTCAATTTGCTCTCTTCTGCTCTGGTTTTGAATGCATTTAATAATAACATTCTGCAGAGAGAGGAAAAAATTTCCAAAAATTACCGAAAGATGATCTGTGATGCCCAGTCTGTTTCTGTACAGATCCAACTGCTCTCAGCAAACAAAACTGAAGGTAATGATGGCATTTGAAGTGAATCAATTTGGAAGTAGATACATTTTTCATAACTTCCATTCCTTCAGAGCACAATCTCTTCTCTGTGTCCCTCTCTAACAGCCATGGAGTCCCCACAGGGAGCTGCTTCCCCTCACGTGAGCCATGGACTGGACATTTCCAGTCCTTCCACTGTCAACACAGCTCACAAACCAAAATTGTCCCTTGGCATGGCAGGTAGATCCCAGAGGAATGAGATTTCCATGAGATCTCCATCAAGTTTCACAGCAAAAGGATGGCCTTGCCGCCTCCAAACAATGCTAATGGTTATCTGCATACAAACAGGGAGCTCAGACCTGCTGTGGATCCTTCATTGCAGTTCAGGGAAAGGAAAAAGGGGATTTCTGCTCCCTAATGCAGGCAGAAAATAAAACCAGTCCTAAAGCAGGGCTGGCTGCTGGCAAATACCCAAGGGGGACATTGTGACCCCTTTGACATCCTCAGCCAGTGGCCTTGAGGTCAGAGGTTGTTCCCCAGGGTCTGGTGCCCTCCCCAAAGGGACAGTTGTGTCCATGCTATCCATATAGGAATAGCAGGTGTTGACCAGGACTTGCTTCCATGCTGGGGGCTCAGCTCCTTTTTGACCCTCTCAGGCCTTTTCTTCCTGCAGGGACCCAGGAGGTGACCAAAGTGGTGAAGATCCATCAGGTGGTGCTGGAGCTGGGACCATCCCTGTCCCCAGAGCACCGGGATGAAGCTGGCTTTGGGCTCAGGGAGTTGTGTGGATGGGGTAGTGCTGGGCAGAGCTGCTGGGGCACAGAGGGGATGAATCCCCTGGCTGGGCAGCTCCACGGCCAGCACTTCCCTGCAGAAGCTGGGACTTTGGGAAAGCTGTGGGCAGGAATTAATCCAATCTGGGGAGGAAGTTGCTGCTTCGTGAGGGCTGTGAGAGCAAGCAGTTCCTTGCTCTGGGACTGCTGGGACCCACCAAGGGGGAGCAGGGTCCCCCCAGCCCCTGCCCAGTCCTTGCTGGTACCAGCACCCACCTCAGGGAGGACTGACAGGGAAGCTGCTGAAAGCCCTGCAGAGGAACCCAAACCTCCAGGAGCAGTGCCACCCCATCCTGGAGCAGTGTCACCCCATCCAGCAGCAGTGCCACCCCATTCAGAAGCAGTGCCACCCCATCCTGGGGCAGTGCCACCCCATTCAGAAGCAGTGCCACCCCATCCTGGGGCAGTGCCACCCCATTCAGAAGCAGTGCCACCCCATCCTGGGGCAGTGCCACCCCATCCAGGAGCGGTGCCATTCCATCCTCGAGGATATGTTGGAGGAAGAGCTGGAGAGCCCATAGGTCAACAGGGTACATCTGTCCTTCCAGTGCCACCAGCCCTGAGCTGCTCCAGGGACACAATTACTGCTCCTAAGTGGATTTTTTTTTTTTTTAATTGGGGGAGCAACCCAAACAGCAGTAAAAACCCACCCACCCATCTGGAAAAATCCTCTCTCTGAGAGGCAGGTGGGATGGTGGAGGTAGAAGCACAGGGTCACACAGGGAATGCACTTCCCTTCTCCCACCTCTGAGGCTGCTTTTTAGGATCTCTCCAGCAAATCTGCCTCTCCAGCAGCCTTTTCTGCGCTAAATTACCCAGGGAAGTAATCTCCTGAGGGAAGGAGGGTGTGGAGGGCGCGGCAGCCCCCGGCACGGGGATTTCAAGGGATCATTCACCGTCCAAGCCCTGTTCATGCCAAGCATGTTAAGCAGCTGCTCCCGAGCTCCGGCAATGCAACACCACCACCTAGCCCCGCTCGGAGCCGGTGCAGGGCGCGGGCAGCCCGGGATGCTCCGGCTTGGAGCAGGGCAGCACCGCTGCGCCCGTGTTGCCACATTTCTCACCAAAGAGAAAAGCGAGGCACAATTCTTCCCAAGGATGTCTGAGATTCACATTCTCTGAAGCTCAGAGAAAGGGAGAACACAATTCTTATCACTTGCTGTGCCTGTGTTGTGCCAAAGCAGAATGCAATATGGAGATTTTTTACCCAAAGTGGGGATGTTTTGTTTCCTTGGCCTGTCAGGGCCAGGAGAGTGTGTGTGTGTCAGACTGTCACAAGACAGTCACAAGGGAATCAGATGATGAGTGCAGCTCTGAGCAGTTGTGTGCAGGGTGAGTGCATGGCAGATTCAGTTTAGATGCAATGTATATAGTATAGTATAGCATAATAAAGTAATTAATTAGCTTTTTTATATCCATGAAGTCCTCCTCATCATTCTCTCTCCCTCACCAACATCGGAGTTGCCTTTGATTTGCATTATTTCGGGTGCCAAAAGTGCAAAGAAAAATGCAGTGACTCAGTGACTTTTCCCGTGAATGTTTCCTGGAGATGGTTTTAAGGAGCATTCCTGGGATTGTTTCACTGCATGGCACATCCCCCTTTCCCTGGAACATTATTTGGGAATGCTGAGGGGGTGTGAGAGGCAGCAGAGGTGCCCAGAGCCAGACCCACACCCTGCCCTTCACTTCTCATATTTTACACCCCCAGGACATTCCTGGTCACAAAACTCCCTCGTGCTGCAAATACCTCCCAAGAGAAATGCTGCACATACCCCACAGCCTGAAAATTCCCAAAAGGGAGTCTTCAGCAGTCTTCCCTAAAGCAGACATGGGCTGTACCTTGGGATATGTATAGTTGGGATCTTCCCTGGGATTTGGACAGGGCCTGGAGCTCGAAGGATGCTCTGAGAGATGGGTAGTGTTGCTGAGGGCTTGTGCCTTGTCCTGGGGGATGACAATGCCAGGCTCATGTGCCTCAGGTTGTGAAGAGAATTTCCACTTGGACCTGCAAGAGACTCCAGGCTCTGGTGAGTGTCTCAGCAGCAGCCCAAGGATCACAAATTCCCTGCTCTCCTCCACCTGAGGTGATGCCTTGTGAAGGCTGACCTAGGACAGAGGCTAGGCAGAGTTAAAGAATAAAGCAGAGATTTATTAAAAGGCCTCCATGGATGCACCTTGGGCAGCACAAGAGCCCAGCCAGGGCTACGCCCAAGATGAACCAAAATGGTCACAAAATGGGTCCACCAGCCACGGGGTCTCTCACTTTTATAAATTCTGGTCCATTTTCATATTGGAGTTAATTGTCCAGTTATAGCTTTAGGTTATGAAGTCCCATCTTTCTTGTTTTTCTCTCTTCAGTCAGTTGTTTATACTCCTGGGTCTGAGATTTGGATCATTTGTCCTTGGTCCCCAGCTAGAGAAGGAATTGTTCTGTCTCTCTACTCTGTGCAGAGAGCTCACCATCCCCTAATATGAAGCTCAGAACTACACACTAAAGCAGCACAGAATCTGAAAAATAGAAAAGCCAAAACCCGAGGCATCAGAGGGATGAGCTGGTCCAGCAGGGATGAGAAAAGCAGGCAGTGCAGGAGGCCCAGCACAGCTTTGCCTCCACAGCTCTCCCTCATCCCAGGTGAGGGGACATTGTGTCCTCTAAACACAAGGACTGGGACACCTGTACCCACAGCCATGGGATGCTGTGCCCTGACCCAGGGGGTGATGCCCCGAAATGCCCAGAAAAGGGCACTTGGGCTGGTGCAATCTCTGCACTTGCTCTTTGCATATTGATCCCATGTGGGCTGACCTGAAATAGTCAGAAAAAAGTCCTGACTGCTCCCCAAAGCTAAGCAGGGTGGAATACAGCTCTGGCAGTGCTTGCAAATCCCTTTTCCCCCCTTTTCCTACATCACCTCATGCCATGTGGGCCCACAGGCCTAGCAGGGATTTCCTGGGGATTCCCTTACTCTCTCCCAGCTCAAATCCCAAATCCCCCAGGCCCCTGGGAGGGTCACAGCCTCTGGGGACACCAGCTGCAGTAGAGCTGATCCCCAAAGCTGCACAGCCTGCCCCACAGCCCTCCTGGCACTCCCTGGAGCACCCCCCACACCCCCAAAGCCAGAAATCCCCACTGAGGACTTGTGCCATGGTGGAAGTGGGTCCCACCAGGCCCTCTTGGTCTCCAGGCAGTGCCCTGGCCCTGGGTATTCCAAGTGCTGCCCAAACACCTCTGGAAGTTCTCGGGTGGTGGGTGATGTGACACCCCAGAAGGGTTTGTTTGGGAAAGAGCTTTCCTGGGGACTCCCTGCTCATTTGGGATGACTCAAAGAACAAACCAAAGCAACCTGAGGGCTTGTACCCACTGTGTGGGACTGGGGACAAACGTGGAATTTCCCACTGTGGTTTCACTCCTTACTCCCTTCCCAGAACCTTGGGCAAAGGCATGAAGAAATTGTCTTGGGATTTGGAAACAAAAGTAATAAAAGTATAAAATAAAAACTTGGAGAAACTGTGCAGAAATGCAGAGAAGGAACAACTTGGGCTGAGAAGGAGGTGGCAGCAGAGAAGAAGAAGAGCTCAAGAGCAGGTGAGGAAGAAGAGTAAGTTATTTGCTCCAGGAGCAAGAGGAGTAGGATTTAAGCTCAGGGGGAGGTTTTAAACTCAGGGGCAGGTTTTAAACTCAGGGGGAGGTTTTAAGCTCAGGGGGAGGTTTTAGGCTCAGGGGGAGGTTTTAAACTCAAGGGGAGGTTTTAAGCTCAGGGATTGGTTTCAAGCTCAGGGATTGGTTTCAAGCTCAGGGATTGGTTTCAGCTCAAGCAAAGCAATACTGAACACAGACAAGGCACAAGTGGGAATTGTTGGAGATCCCAGCAGCCAGGTGTGTGTGGTCAGTGGGTGTGATGGACCTGAGCATGGGGAATGTGGAACTGGGTCACAGCCACATCCACACCGGTCCTGGAAAAACCCCTGGATGCCAGGGCACACAGATCACCCTGTGGGGGAAGCTCTGCCCACTGAGTGAGCTCAGCAAGGCCCAAAACCAGCCAAGGAACTCCAGGTATCCCGTGCCAATCCACAGGGGTTCTTTTGGGCAGAATTTACATTAAAATAATAAATAGAAAAGGCACGTGGTACCTTCTTCCCAGCTCCTGCCCATCAGTAGGGCCACAGGGAAGAGTTTGGGCACAGGGAATTCAAGCCTTCAGCAGCAGATGTGGCCCTTGGCCCTTCATCCAGCAGCACACATCTGTCCTTTACCTAATGTTTGTTCATTCACTCCTTTTTTGGGGGAAAAAATCATTATTCGTGCAACTGGGAGCAAAACAGTACCTGCCAGGGAAAAGCTCTTTGGAACAAATCTAGAGCTAATTGGAGTGATGTAATGGTGAAATAATGGAATTACTAATAGAGGATTTAAAACAACCTCAGTTTATGGGGAGAACTAGTGTAATTACAGGGGTGGCAGTGTCAGAATTAAATTGCTTCTTACACAGAAAAAAAATTACAAAGATTTTACCCAAGGAAGGCCTGGCACAAACAATGGAAAGATTTATTTTTCCTTGTTGCAATAAAAATTAAATTCCAGGCCTTCATCTGGAAAAGTTAGAAATAAGTTCATCAGCATATTCAAAATAAAAATGAGGATTTGGGGACATTTTCAAGCCATGGAAGTAGAGGAATGTTCTCCTCTGTGGTGTCCTGATGCAATGATGGCGTTTGCCCCTCTTGGCTCTGATTTTTGGAATTGCTTTTTAGGATCTTTCCAGCAAATCTGCCTCTCCAAATCTGTCAGCAAGAGCCCTTCCCTGTGAATCAGTGATGCCGGGGAGGAGACAGATGGTGGGGACAGCGAGGTGACAGCGCTCTGCCAGCAGCCACTGGATGGTGCCACAGGACCAGGAACGAGCAGCAGCCGCTCTGCAGCACCCTCAGGGCTGCTCTGAGCTCTCCTTTTGGGAAAACCCCAGTGCTGGGGCTCTCCCGAGGCTGGTCAGTCACCGAGGAGGATAAATGACATTTCCTAGGTGTGATTTCTCCTCTCCCTCCATCACAGGGGCTGATAGTGCCAGGAGCTCTGGAGCCTCAGCAGCTCTCCCTGGACATCCTTAGGGCACAGACACGACCCCCTTCCCATGGGATGTGGCATCCCACAGGCTTGGGGCAGATCTCCACACTGGACACACTCTTGATTCTTTAGCAGCTTTCCTTCTCCTCATTTTCCACTTTCTCCTCTTTCCTCACTCTCCTCTCTGCCCAAGATCCAGGAGGTGATGGGAGAAGTCTCATTTTCTGCTGCAGGAGGAACCTGGCCTGAACTCACTTGGATAGAGACCCCAGCCCCAGCTGCTGTGTCCTCCCTCCTTTCCTTCTGGAATCAGTGGGAAATCCAACCCCAAGGAAGACTCTTTGCACTGTGGACATGACAATGTCAGCTTGACCCCTTCCAGAGCTCATCTGTGTAAATTAAGTTCATTTTCCTAATTCTATCTGTATTTTGAATATTTCTAGCAGTGCATTTATGATCTTGGTCTCCACAAAATATGAAATTTGGGAAGACATAACAGGAAAACTAGCACACAATTCCTCTTCTCTTTTCCAACCCACTCCACTTCTGGTTCGGACTCTTACCCTTCCTTATTTCCCACATTTCCAGCTGGGTTTTAACATTAGGAAGCAGGACACATCCAAGTCCAACAAGCTTTATTCCTCTAGGGAAAAAAAAAATTAAATAAAGTTTTCTGCACAACTGTTCAGAAATAAGCAGAAAAACCCTTTTTACCTGTAGAAAGTTCCAGGTGGCAGTGAGAATTTGTTCCTTGGAGGGGCTGACAGGAAACCCTGGCTGGGCACTGGTGCTGTCACCACCCAAAACTAATGGGAGAACAAATTCCTGCCCCAAAGAGCAAACAGGCAGGAAAAGGGCAGAAAGCAGGAGCTGTTCTGCCTCACTGACGTGGCAAACCTGGTGCCAAGGCAGGTGCCTGCTCGTTCAGCTGCCAGCAAGTGCAAGAATCACTTTTCTGTTGGTTTTCCCAGCAGTTTTCCTGCCTGAGGTGCTTTTGGTGAGCTTCAAAGTCCAAGTGATGTGGAAAAGTGGGGGGAAACTTCTCCTATATTTGGGAAAGTCCAGAAATAGCTGAGAGCCTCATGCCAAGAGGAAGGTGGCACTCAGGAGCTGAGATGTGGAAAAGAGATTTTGTTCCACATTGGGCATCTTGAGCCAGCGTATTCCATGGGAAGCTGGGATCAAATCCACGCTGTTGCTGTGCCCTGCCAGCCCAGGCTTTTTGGTCAGGCTCAGCCCACAGGCTGGGAAACACATCCCTGTCCTTGCTGCTCAACCCCCAGAGGCTTGGCCTCCAAGTCCAAAAATCCCAGGGTGGTTTGGGTTGGAAGGGACCTTAAAGCCCTTTTTGTTCCACCCCCAGGAACATCTTCCCATAAACCAAGTTGCTCCAAGCCCTCTCCAACCTGGCTTAAAACAACTCCCAAAGATTTGTTAAGTGATGGATGGTGCAATCCTTGCATCCTGGCTGGGATTTGGAGGAGCAGGGACTGTCCCACACTCCAGGTTTTCCCTGGGCATGGTTTTCCCTCAGCCCTTACCCCTCTGCCCTGCCCTGGGTGTAACTCCATCCCTTCCAAACTGCTCCTCTTAAAATCTCACAGGTTTTTATTTGCCTCCTAATTTTGTGTTTAGCTCAGCACAGCACAGAGGGTTTCCCATGGTCTCCACCAACTGCTGCCACCTCATTTCTCCTGCCAGAAGTGATTCCTTTGGCTTTATCCTCTCTGGAGTCTCTGGGAACAGTAAAACAAAGCCCAGAGCCAGCAAGACAAAGATCTGGCCAATTAAAAGAAAGAGAAATCACTCAGATCAGTGGGTTTGTGGGTTTTGTTTTTCCCATTGACTTTTTCTTCATGGCTTCCTGTTACTGGCAATACTTTTATAAATCATCACTATACAAGGGAATATCAATAAATATTCAACCCACAGCACTAACAAGCCCTGAATGCAGCACAGATCTCCCAAAGCCGAAAAAAAAAATAATAAAGGAAAATAAAAATCCTATCAAATTTATTCAGCTGGAATATCTCACCCAGAGAGCTATTCTCCCATAATATTTGGGGCAAGCACAGTGTCATAAATCTTAGTGCCATTAATCCATAGACTCATTCATCTCTGTTCAACTCTATAAAAGCAATAACCTTGTCACTATAGGGAGGACGATTGGGCTTTTAATTGCATATAGATTTCAGGAGAGTTCTTATCTCCTAGTCCAATTTGTAGCTCCAGTTTGTCCCTTGGTCAAACTCCATGCAAATCCAGCGTGCTCTCACACAGTCCAGTTGTTGCAGGGGCTTGGAAAGAGCCTGCTCAGAGCTGTCAGATAATGCACCCAGCCTTTGCAGGCTCAGCTTTATTAGACAAGCCTAGATTTAATTAGCTTGTCTGAACGGGAAATGCATTTTTCAGAGGACGATCAAATTTATGGAAACAAAACCCCAACAACTGTTCATGAGTTCCCTCACTCATCTCCCTTGGTTTTACAAGTGCTACCAAATCTATCCCTTGCAGTTTATGGTCAATAAAAAAAATAAATTTAAAAAATTTTAAATTAAATTAGAGTTTAAAAAATCAAATTAAAATTTAAAAAATTTTAAAATTAAAAAGAAAATAATATTAGAACTTTAACTTAAATAATTTAATTATTTAATTTTTTAAAAACAGAAAATTATAAAATAATAATGAAAAATAATTTTTTAAAAGGTGGAAGAAGGTTCTCTTCCCTCCCTCAACAGGAACAGCAGCTGGAAACTGCTGGAAACTCACAGGGCCATGTGTTCTGCTGCCTCTGGGACCATTTTTTTTCCAGGCTTTACTCAGCCAAGCAGCTCCAGAGGCCCAAACCTCCTTGCTGCTGTGCAATTGGCCAAACCAGCAAGCCCAGCTCAGCCCAGCAAATCTGGACCTGCTCCTCCCAGCCCACAGCCAGGCAGGATGGATTTGGTCCAGCGCTGTGTGCTCCACACGTGCTGCTCCTCCCATGTGATGGATCTCAGAGCCCAAATTCACACCCCTGAGGCTGAAGGGTCTCCCTGCAATGCATGGCGTGGGGGGCAGAGGTTGTGTTTGGGGTGGGTGGCCCCAGGGTGGTCCCCAGGCAGCACCTGGGCAAGTGTCCCCTTCTCTCTGCACTGGGGGCTGTGGATGTGGCTCAGGGGTTTGTGTCCTTCACATAACAGCACTGAGCCATGATGAGCTGTCACCAAGACATTGGGTCATCCTCAGGGTGCTTCTGGATCATTACATCCAAAAAATAATTAGGGTATCACAAAAAAATTATGGTTTTTTAGCCTTCTGGGATGCAGAGGAAAGCTTGGAAAAGGGAACTTTGGCCTCAGTAAATTCAAGGCTTAGAGAAGACATCAGCTCAGCCAAAAAGGGGATACTTGGGTCTGTGTCCAAGTCAAGGAATTACAGAATCATGGAATGGTTTGGGTAGGAAGGGACCTTAAGATTCATCTGGTCCCACCCTTGCCATGGGCAGGGGCAGGGGCACCTTCCACTATTCCAGGTTGCTCCAAGCCCTGTCCAGCCTGGCCTTGGACACTTCCAGGGATCCAGGGGCAGCCGCAGCTTCTCTGGGCACCCTGTGCCAGGGCCTCAGCACCTTCACAGCCAAGAATTTCTTCTGTATATCCAACCTAAATCTCCCCTCTTTCAGTCTGATGCCATTTCCCCTTGTCCTGTCACTCCAGTCCAAATATCCTCTCTCCCTGTCTCCTGTTGGCTCCTTCAGGCACTGGAAGGCCACAGTGAGATCATCCCTGGTCTCCTCTCCAGGTGAACAATCCCAGCTGTGCCAGCCTTCCCTCCCAGCAGAGCTGCTCCATCCCTCTGCTCACCCTGGTGCCTCCTCTGGACTCTCTCCAGCAGCTCCAAATGCAAACCCTGAGTTCTCTCTGCAGCAGGAGCTGCAGTTCCGTGGCTGTGGCTGTGGATTCCCCCTGTGCTGTCATTCCCAGCAATGATGTTCACCACCCTCCGTGGTGCTGAGAACAAGATAAGGTCCCTTAGGGCCACAAACACAGGAGCAGCTGTAACACCAAGTGTAGTTACGCCACAACCAGGCTCATAAATAAATGATTCTCTGCTCCGGAATGGGATTTTTTTCAGCAGAGTTCACTGCATTAAAATATTTCATCCTGCGAGTTTTCGGCCGAGGCAAGGAAATGAAAACTGATGCTGGAAGATTAGGAGCCCAGCGAGGGCAGGAATTCCTGGATACAGCTCTCTCTCAGCTCCCCATAAGGCTCCTGGCCCTAATCTTGTCATCTACACGCCTGCACACATCAAAGTGTGACCGAGAGATAGCCGGCTCGGGGACTTTGTCACATCATTTGTGTAGCAGAAAAATAAAATGTAACTTTCAAAGCTGTTTCCTTGGGAATTTTTTTTTAGTTCTAACTCAGCCGTAAACCTGCATTTCAAATTTTTCTGGGTGTTTTCCTGCCTTTCTCTTTCCCCTGTGTACCTTTCCCTCAGCACCACTTATGTGTTTCCTATCTAAATTAAACATTCCTGGGCTTTTCAGCCCCTTTCCAGTGGAGCCTGAGAACATACCCGCCATTTTTCTGCCCTCCTAAGAACAAATAAGTGTTCAGAAGTGTTTAATCTGTACCCTGAAACTTGCTGCACTCTACTCCTCAGCAAGCTCAGGGTCCCACCAAGGATCTCTGACTCCATCATATCCCTGATTTGGGGCTCCCCAATAATTACTAATCTGATTGTCTGATATTTTCTCACATGGTGTGACTCATTGGGTCTTACTAAGGAAATAAAACACCCCAACCTTTTCTTTTTTCCCTCCACCACCCATCTGTGTCCATATTCCTCCCAAGAACACTTAGAACACAAGCTGGGGAGCTTTGGCTGAGCAAAAAGGTTGGAGCTGATGATTTTGACAAGAGAACAACTGGAAACAGTGATTCTGGTCTTTAAGACTTTCTCTTTTTTTAATATTCATGTAAAAAAAAAAGAAAACAACAACCAACAAAACAAACAAGCAAAAAAAAATCCAGCAGGCAAAAAAAAGGCAGAAAATCTAAGTTTATACTGTGAGATACAAACCATGGAAAAGAGTAGCAGTGTTTTTAAACTAGAACAGGATCTACCTCTGCAAAATAAATTCTCCTCCTTTAAAAACAAGTCCTTAACACAAGTTCTTTGCTGGAACAAAAGGGAGGGTCAGTACTGACATCCCACAGGGATTTATCCCAGGTGGCCACATCCAGCCTGGGCTGCTGGTGGCTGGAAGCTCTTCCCACCCCTCTGTGTGGTGGTTGTTCCCTCCAACAATCTGCCAGGTGTTCCCTCCTCCTCCTCTTGTTGACCTTCCCCAGGATCTCCTGGACCTGTGCTGGGGATTTGGCTCCATGTGGTGGTGGAGACGTGATGGTTATAGAAAGCTGAGGGTTGTGGAAAGATGGTGGTTATGGAAAGCTGAGGGTTATGGAAACTGAGGTTTATGGAGCACTGTTGGACATGGGGAGGAGGGGAATGCAGTTTGTGCTCACTGGGAGCACAGCCTGCCCCCTCTAATCCTCAGAGCCACCAGAGATGCCAGCTCAGCTGGTGGCAGCTTGACCTTTCAAAGGCCCAACTCTGCAGAAATGTTCAGCTATAGATTCTGATCCCTCTAAGATACCAAACACTTAGGGAACACCAGCATTTCACCAAAATCATTTTCCCTGAACTGAATTCCTTCAGAGAACTTGTAATCCTGGTGTGGAGGAGTGGTACTCAAGCTCACTGCAGTGCCATTAAATGGTTATTTTAGAGGCTCTGGAACCCTTTTTTCTCTCTAACTTATCCCTTTTCTCTATTCATAGGCATTGTCTAGAGATTTTTAGGATGCGTTCTGGTGCTAAGTGGGAGGACCTGCTGAGAGCCCACAGCTCTCTCTTCCCACAAAAGTTCTGACATGTCTCCCTCTTCCCCCTTCAAATAAACTCCCCTCTGGTGGATTGGCTGGAGGAGGCAACATTCCACTGTGGAGTTAATCTTCCCATCACTGGGGGTAGAATTACCACAGGGAAGTCCTGATGTCGGTGTGGAGTTACACATCTAATGCTCCCTGGGAGTCCTGCTCCAAAGGTAACTCTAATTAATTCTAAATGAGAAATTCTCCTGGCTCCATTAAAGATGACATCTGTGGGAACACCGGTGGCACAGAGGTTGGGAGCTATTAGTGCAGGAATAACAATGGATTATGCACATTCCCTGGAGAGATCCGAAGAAATAAATACACTTTGCTATCACAGGCTCCAGCAAACGTCTAAGTAACACAAATCAGATTAAATATCAGAGCAGATCAGCCTTAGAGTACAGCCAGCAAAGCAAAGGTGGGACTGGGTAGAGAAGTCACCAGGGAGGAAAATGCCCAGACCACAGGTTCTGTTGGCTTTGGGCACAGCCAAGGGGACACAACAGAATTTATTTCAAATACACAGCGATTATCAAAGGGGAATTTTAACTATTTGAGCAATTAAGAAAGGGCACACGGCACTGCTCCTGGATATCAGTTTATAGAGAAAATAGGAGCAAAATATTCTACTCTGAGAGCACCACAAGGCGTTACTTTGCTTACAGACCTCTGGTGCTCTTAATACTAACGGGCAGTCGAGTAAAACTGATGTTCACAACAAAGATGCAACCTCAGAGTAGAGAAAACCTGCTAGAAAACACAATCCTATTTACAGACTGCTTGGTTTGCTGCACTTTTTGCTTGTGAAGTTAAAAATGTCTGATAGCACAACTCAAGGCCAGAAGGTCTGCTAGACATAGTCATATTTCGAAGGGTACGGGCGCCTCCCATCCTCACTTCGAGGAGCTTCTTCATATCCCGCACCCTTCCTGGTCTTTGGGTCAGCTTCATACCCCGAGCCAGCCTTGTAGGGCCCTGTCCTGTAGGAGATGTTCCGGCCCGAGGCGTTGTAGGACACGGCTTTGTAGCTGGAAAAGACACGAGAGGAACATCAGCCTCGGGAGGGGCTGTGACTGCCCAGCACTGCACCCTGTGCTCATGGTGGGTTTTAGGGAACTTTGTGCTGTGCCATCACTTGGAGGCACTCAGAGAGCTCAGCCCACCATCCGTGGAAAGCTGCAAGTCCCTTTCAGGTTCCTTCATAAACTTACACTTTCTTTCCCTTAAGTAAACCATTTGTGGAGTGATGGACTCACCTGCAATAAGTGGGTATGTTGGGGTATAAATTCCTGATGATGTTACTCCATCCCTGGAAGTGTTCCAGGCCAGGATGGACAAGGTTTGGATCTACCTGGTCTATGGAAGGTGTCCCTGTATACGGCAGGGATGAAATGGAAAGGGCTTTAGATCCCTCCCAACTGAAACCAGTCTGGAATTCTACAATTCCATGTAAATCACGGCTCAGCTGATGCAATCTATCCCTGCTAATGATCTGCTGTGCAGCCTGCAATTCATGGGCGTGAATCTACCAGCACAGTGCAAATGTCAAATTTTGAGGTTGGTTCTCATGTCCTCTCTGTTCATGTGTGAGTCACAGGGTCAGGGAGGGCAAATGTTCACTTTGGACCCACAGGGGGCAACCATAAACTTCAGGTAGTGGTGGCCTTGGCAGTGCTGCATTAATGGCTGGACTCTGATCTTAAAGGTCTTTTCCAGCCTAAAGAACTCTGTGTTTCCATCACCACGAGAGCTACTGTGATGGGGATGTCACACATCCTCACATCCTGGGCTGGCTGTGGGACACCTGGGCACCTAGGTTTCCTGCAATACCTCCCCATGCCCACCCAGCCCAGCTTACCGGGATTCTTCTGGGATGAGCCCTTTGCAAGCAAGGCACATCATGATGCCTCCCACGAGGGCCAGGCCCCCTGCCACCCATCCGACAAAGAGGGCTGAGCCAAAGGTGTACCTGCAAAACAGGCGTGTCTGGTTAGGGTGTGACAGGTGCTGTCTGCTGCTGCTGAGACACACTGAACACTGGCACAGAACACTCCCCCTGGCCCTACAGCTGTACCCAGAAGTCCCCAGAAGTCCCACCTGCAGTCTGAATCCCAATGGCCTCCCTATCTCATTCTTGAGCTGCAAGGACACAGACATCCCAGCCCATTTGCTGATCTCCAGCCCAGACTCTATCTCCTAAGAATAATCTTCCAGGCCCTGCAACCATCCAAATATACTTCCAAAGTTTGCCATCCTTTAGCAGCAGCCGTGAGGGAGATTTCCACCATGTAGCACACAGCACACAGCAGAGCACCCACCTGTTCTGGACATTCTGCATTCCTTGGTACATGTTGGTGGTGGACATCCAGAAGTTTGTGACCAGCATGTTGGCAAACACGGACACTCCAGTGATGGCACACAGGCCTGAGAGGGGACAGGAGGACAGACTGAGAGCCACACAGTGTAAGAAGTCTCCTGGGGTCTCAGGGAAGCATCTGACACCTCTGGAAAGGTGGGTGAGATACTGCTCTGTGGCCTTCAGCACAAAGGGGGACCCATAATGTGTTACATTTTTCTTCCAAGTTTTCCTTGCATTTACTAGCCAGCATCAGGAATACAATATTGCACAACACACTCCCAATCAAAACAGCAGGAATCTTTCTCCTGATGTGTTTTGTCACACAAATGAGTTTAACAAACAGGTCATTGTACAAAATACCCAGTAGTTAATTTTAAACATTTGTTTTACAGTAAAAAACATGGACCAAAAATTCCCTGACAGAATTTTTTTAATGGGAAAACACGCTCTCTGTCACATGAAAGAGGAGATGCCTTTGGTTCACAGCCTGTTTATCACCAGATGTGGAAGAGCCCCAGGGGCCCCATTCATCCAAACAGGGGATGTCTGGGATGGCCATCCCTGCCAATCCTGGCAGCAATGCCAACCTTTGATTTTCCTCAGCAGAAGAATTCACAGAACACTTGAACATGGAATGACAGACTGATTCGGGTTGGAAGGGACCTTAAAGACCAAGGTTAGATCGGAGCTGGGGTGACCAGAAGAGCTGAAGTCCAGAACTTTTGGCAGAAAACTCTCACAAGACAGTTTTGCTTCCACAATGCAGTTCTTCCTTCCACAGTGTCCAAGGCCAGGTTGGATGGGGTTTGGAGCCCTGGTCCAGTGGAAGGTGTCCCTGCCCATGGCAGTGGTAGAACTCGAGGATTTTTAAGGTCCTTCCAACCCAACCCATTCCATGACTCTAAAATGATAGATGTAACATACAAAATTAAAATTGTGTGGCAGAAGGTGGTTTCCTCTTTTCAGCTTATACTTTTTGAAGTTGTGTTGAATGTCTCATATCCCAGCAAAAGTTAAGCATTGGGATTTGAAGGATTTTAAACAGGGACATTCTCCTTCCCTTTGTTAGGATATAGATTTCATTTGACTTTTATCTCAAAAATAATGCAGGAAAACCTGTAAGTGATGTTTTAAGCATTTGCAGTTTTGAGGAAGCTGGGCATTCCTGCAGCCTTGTAGGCTGTATTTAAAACCTACAAACCAGGCTACAACAACCCTAGGAATCTTTGTAAAATTATTATGGATAAAGCCTGAAACTGAAAGAAAGAGTCTACATAAGTAAAGGCTATAATAATATATGGCAACAACATTTATAAAACAAATCAAGATATATACTTCCCTTTCCATCTGTGGGATGTTTTTTCAACCTTCCATGTTTTGTCCATGCAAACTTCTGGTTTTCAGAGATTTTTTTGTTCCTTAATCAGAGGTAAAAACCACTTGACCCCAGGAAATCGGGGTGGGGGGGGGCAAAGCCAATAACCGGGGGACAAAGCAAAAAACTTCAGAAATGCACCAAGACTTGCCCAGTTCTCAATTCCAGGGAAATGGAAAGCCTTCCACATGGAAAACATGACAGTTCCCACTTACCAGCAATGATGAACATGATGCCGGAGGTCAGGGTCATGTTGGCTTTGGCAGTGTCCTCCATGCTCCCAATCCGGATGCATTTCAGAGCAAAAATGCACACAAAGAGGCCGAGGAGTCCCAGGACGATCCCCACGATCATGAGGGCCCTCACAGCCTGGAACATCGCTGCAACACAAACAGCAAGAGCCTCGCTGAGTGGCTGAAATGGGATTTGTCAGAGTCTGGGGGATTGTCAAAGGTTGCCTTTGTCTGAAAATGGAAATATTAAAGAAGAAAACCTTGGAAAATGGGCACTGGATCTACTCCATATTATCTGGGGCAGCTCTGGAAGTACGGCCATTTGACTTAATTTCACAAAGAGTTTGATGGCTTAGGCAGCCTTTTTGTTAGAAATGTTCAATAGCAGCAGTCATGAAATTCATGGAGAAGAGTTAGTGAGGAGCTGGGATAAGCATGGATTGTTCCATAACCACAGTGGTTGAGAGAGGGCTCTTCTTCCTCCCCAGTCAGCAATGGAAGCAGACAGCTCCCCCCACCTATCCAGGATATTTCCAGCTAATGCATGACTCAAAATGCAGTTCTGTATATTCCTGCTTCCTAGTAAAGCACATGGAAAAGAGGAAAATCATCTTGACAAATATTACACAGAAAGGGAGGGCATCAAAGCTCTGGCAACCATCTTCCTGACCATATCTTTCCCAGGGTTGTTTGGAACATCAGTCCTGGATAAATCTGTCCATGTTCATGAATAAAACATCCAAATATCCCCATCCTGAATTTGCAGGATGCGTGTCATGAGCTGGGAATGCTGGTGGATCATGCCCATGGAAGCTGAGGCCTGAAGGAGGCAAAAACCCTTCAGATTCCTCTTGGGTGGAGTAGAAAAGTAAAAGGAGAAGCAAGGGGAAACTTGCACCTTTAAAACTGGAGAAGTAGCGGGGGAAAGAGTACTTGAATACCAAGGTGATTCTATAATAAGGTGGCACATATCCCATCTTTTTCCAGACACTTCCCCTCTCCACGTGTGCACGAGTCCCTGGCAGAGACAGGAAGGCGGCAGAGCCCTGGAAGGGGTGCTGGGGAATATTTCGAGGGCTGTTGGGATTTGGTTGGGACACTTTGCAGCCTCTCCTTACCCTGCCACACACTCCCACAGCCCCTGGGTCTGGCTTTGGTGCTCCCCAAGCATGATTGCCCCTCTTCAGGGAAGAGAAAGTGGGCTCATGATGGAGTGAAACAGGTGGAAAACACATTCCACAGCCCCAGGGACTTCTCTGTCCTGTGTGTTGCCCCTTTCCTGGGTGACCGTGGTGCCCAAGGGTGCTGGGGAGCACAGAGCCCTTGCACAGGTTGGGAGAAGGGTTTATAAACCCTTCCCAGGAGGGTGCTGGGTGCCTGGGTGGCTCTCCTGGCCTGTGGGGTGTCAGGAAGCGGAGCAGAACCGCGTTGGCACTGCGGCACACACGGAAGCAGGCGGGCTGCCATTCCACAGGCCGGGAATACACCACCTTCTCCCATCCAGCAGTCCCACTGCCTCAGCTCTTATGACTCAATTTGCCCTTATCAGCTGATAACGAGTGCTAACGAGCCGGGGGTTTTCAATCTCCCATTCATCAGCCCCCAGGTAGGAGCTCATTAGTTATGATCCATCAGGGAATGGCGGATACGCCTTATCAGCCCTCAGAGGTTGTTCCGCAGCACCTGATGGGAAGCAGAAAGAGGAGGAAATTTCAATCTTCGTTTTTCTTTGCAACCACCAAAGTTTCTTTGCAAATGCTTTTGTTTCAGGGCAGGCAGGAGAGGCTGATAATCCAAGATACCATGATGAAAGGTCCGTGTTCCCAAGACAGTGCTTCATTGCTGGGTGTGTCCTGCAGGTTCCTGGGTGCCATCACTGGGCTGTTTTCAACCCTTCAAGCAGTGACCCCAAACAAAGATCCCACAGAGAGTTTATTGGTTCTCAGGAGAGGTGTTCCCAGTGCCTTGGGTGCCCATGGAAGGACACAACAGGCAGAGCCAGGCTAAGCAGCCAAGGATGCTCCACTTTTGCTGGAGCACTGTTGTAAATCTCCATTGAAAGGAGCTGATGGAAAGGGGAGGGAAAGGAGCACAGCAGGACATGACAGAAAAAATGCCAGATAACCATCACCGGCCTTTCCTGCCTCCATGAGATTGACCACCTCCACTAAGAGATGGAAAGGAGAAAGAAGTTGTTTCTGCTGTGGCATGAAGACCTCTCCACTTGGCTCACGGGACTTGAAGTGGGAGCTGTTTGGAAAGGCAACACTGCATTTTCAAGGGAATTTTGGCATCCATTGAAAGTCCTTTGAAAAGAGCTGCTTTTCCAAAGGTGAATGACCTCTGCTTGGAGGAAGGAGTGGAAGGGCTTAGACAAACAAAGTGGGAGACTAAGGAAAAGTGGTATCAGGAGCAGTAGGAAGCAAACAGCCCTGGAGTTACAAAACCTGCCTTTCGCACACACCTTTTGCATGAGGGAGGATAACCTGGCTTCCACACAAGAGCTGGTGTTCCATAACAAGGGAATAGCAAAAGCACCAACAGAAATAGCTTCTCCACCAAAATAAATGCCCGTGATGTGAAACCACAGCCTGCATCCCTGTTTTCCAGAGGTAAGGGAAACTGGATTGTTGTCTTCCTCCCTGATGTGAGTGATAAGACGTGAGCGAGGTAAAACAACTTTAAGTATTTAAATGACCATCACCTGCACTTCTGTTGCTAATACATAATAAAAAAGCAGAATCTGACTTTATGACCAGTAATGATTGATGGGATATAGAAATTTTAGGAAAATTAAGTACATCCAGCAGGTGGTTTAAGTTAAGCAAATTCCAGCAGGGACATTTTTTCTATATGTTCAAATAAATAAATCAATTAAATGGATTCATAAAGATAACTCTGACAGGATATCCCTAACAACAGAAATTGTCTCTGAGTGTTTTGCACATTTCTTCATTGCCATATTCCTTAAGAATAACTGAAAAAGTAAAATCTTGATTGGGATAAATTGACATCGAAATGATAGTTCCCATTTCCTTATGGCTCATTTAACACACAATCACCTGCCCAAAGCATTATGGAGAGATATAGTGGTCAACATTTTGTAGAGATAGTTGGATAAATCTAATTTTTAGTCTTTAAAAAAATATTCTTATGGGAGAGGATATTTAGGTACCTCTAAATATCAGATTTGCTCTTCCAAATGGGAAAGAATTCACCTGGCAATACTGAAACTGGGTACGCAGAGACACATTTATTCCATGGCACCCCTCAGAGAGTCACAGGTCCTCAGCAAAGGTTGAGGGCATCCCTGAGGATGACATCCCTGAGGATACAGGGCTGGAACCCACATCACACTTGGATCCACAGTTGCAAAAGGCCCGTGCACAGCAGTGCTTGTTTGGACCTTTTTGTGATCATGCACAAGGAGTGAGGAATGCTCCCAGGGCCAAATTTACTGCTGGGCTGGGAGCACTGGAATACCCTCACACGCAGTGGGGTGGGAAAAACAGCTATTTTGGGAACATGAGCAAGCAAACAGGACAGCAATACACCTCAGCACTCTGCTTCTGTAGGCACTAACACTGCCCAGGTGATGGGCAGTAGCTGAACACACCTTTTCCCTTAATAACCTTCCTACCCACACCTCTCATGGGAAAATTTCTCCCATTCCAGTTGTATCTTTGGAAAAACAGTACATTTCAATTATTTCTATTATCCTATAATGCTACACAATTGCATGGAGCCCTCTTCCTTGTATTTCCATTCCCAGGGACAATACCTGGTGGTTAATCATCCTTGTTCTCTTCACCTCAGTGGAGCTGCACTGATTTATGCCAGCAGTGGTGCTGAACCTGTGATGCTCACCCAGACATCCCCCACACATACTCCAGGTTGTAACCCCCACCAATAACCCCCACCACAAAAATCATTTTAGCAACAAATACGCTCCTATTTTTATGCTCATAACATAACACTGGAAATGTTATTCCTCGCAAAGTGCTTTAAGATACCTGCTCCTCCTTTCAGATGCAGAGCTCCAGGAGAGCCCGTGGGTGACACCTGGAGTGTTTTTGCCCCTACCTGGCAGCCCGAGGATGGTGAAATACGGCCGACACTCCGTGAAGCCGGAGCTCTGCCGCACGCAGCTCCTCCACAGCCCCTGGTACTGGAACACGGCCGTGACCGGGTTGTCATACAGGTCCTGCGTGCTCCACGTGTCCATGGCCGTGGCCATGATGCTCCCCCCGATGCCCAGCGATGACACAAGGAACCCCATCACCTGGCAGATGGTGGTGGACATGGTGCGTCCCCGGAGAGCGGAGGCGGCACGGCCCCGAGGGAGCTGCAGTCCTAATGGGGCACCGGAGTCCTCCTGCCTGAGCCACCAGCAGTGCAGCTGCTCTTATCAGATGCTTTCCACTGAGCGCTGTTTGCTCAAAGTGTTTTTGCAAGATAGTCCAGTTTCACTCTCGCTGCCGGCGAGGTTTGTGCCGGCAGGGCTTGGAGATAGGAGCTTTTGTCCTTTAGAAGTGCTTGTCCTTCCACATTCAAGCAGCCACACTCTACTGAGTGTTGGGTAACCCACTTGGGGCTTGGCCAGCCCCCTGAAACCCTTTGTTGCCATTGGGCCTCTCCTGCCTGCTTGGCAGGGGCAAGGATCATGTCCCATGAGGAATTCGGCACCTGGCCCAGGCCACCACGTCCCCATCCCTCTGTTGATGAGACCAGACAATCTGTCCCCCATGGAGGTGTCCTCACAAGAGGCGCAATGAGAGACAGGGCTCTGTCGGAGGATGTGGAGCCACCAGCCCAGCCCAGGGATGTGGCTGCTCCTTGCAGTGCCCTCAGGCATCACTGAACTTCCACTGGATGCTGACCATGGCACAGCCCACGGCACCAAGCCAAGAGACCCAAACTGATCCAGCAAAGCTCCTCCAGCCCTGTTCTCCACCCACCCACCCACATCCCCACTGCCATCATGAGGACACACTGAAACCCTTGTGGGAGGGAGGAGAGCACAGGGAGCACTGGGAAATGACCTTTCTGAGGGGGTGCTTCTCTGACTGGAGGGATGGTCCTGGGAAAGGGATGGGGGATGTGAAAAGTGGAAAAATCATTATCACAGTGGAGAGGTGGGTTGGGCTCATGGGAGCAACATAAATCCACTGTGCCACTCTTCCAGTGGAGTCAGTGAGGTACAAGGACCTTCCAGGCTTTACACCCATCCATGCTCATCCAGTATCTCCCTCCAACTGATTTACTTCAGCTCTGACCTGGAAGCAAATTCCTACTTTAAGCTGTCCATACCACAGGCACCATCCACAACAGCACCTGGATGTGAAGCCATGTGAAAGCCACCAGGAAGAGAGGAAAGGCTTATTTGTGTCCATGAGGAGCTATAGTGGGGTTATTACACCCTGGATATTGCTCAGGCTTTTTGGAGAACAACCATCCAGGACATCCCTTGGCTTGTGAGGCTCTGCTGGGGCAGCCAGAGCACAATTCTATGTCTAGTGACAATCACAGCCCTCTCGGGTCAGGGCCAAGATGTCTCTGCTTCTATCAGTTTTATTCAAGTGTCATCATTTTCACACATTTTGGCAAGTTTATATCACAGGAAGGGTCAGTTTTGACCTACCTAAAGTTGCCAGCAAAAATAATAAAGTGAATGAAAACCATGGAAGGGAACCCTCAAGAACCAAAGGTGGCAAAGAGCTGCTCATCCTCTGTGAAGGATAAGGAATGATGAGGGAACTCCTCATTTTGGATAATGATTTGTGATAAATCAGTGCTGGAGAATACTTAGAAGCTCAGACAACAACTAGGGATGAGAAGGACCTAGAAGACAGAAGGACAAGAAGTGCTAAAATGTGGTTAGTTCTCCATCCCATCCCTCATGGTCCCACAGCCAGAACTGTGTCCCAGTCTAGAGAAATATGGTTTCATTGAAGCCCTGATGTTCCTCAGCAGCTCTCCAGGATGAGTCCTATCCCTCCCATGCCCCAGGAGTCGCCTTCTTGTTTCTGGCCATCTAGTGGTGAGAGCCCACATCCCTTTTTCTGGGCTGAACCTGCTCAAAACACATCAGAGGGAGTGCTATTCCTTTGAGACATAACCCCTATTCCCAAATGCGTGCAAAAGTGCACAGAGAAATGAACCCACACACTGGCCATAGCTAAAAATAACCCCTGGGGAGGAAAAGGGAAGGAAAGGGTGAGAATTAAATGGGTGAACGTATTTTTTCCAGCTTTTTTTTTTCCCGAAACACCTCTGCTACCTTTTCAATGATTGTTTTTTTCTGTTCAGTTGGACATCTGGGTAGTTGCAGGAATATCAGTGGTGGTGGCCCTTCCATCCCTATATCCACATTTGTTTTGGTGGGAGGGGACACACCACTCCTTCCTCCAACCTGGCTGCTGGTTCTGGCCACATGCAGCAGGAGCTGCTGTTCAAACCAACAGGGAGCTTTTCTTCTCCAGTGTTTCACATCCCAAGTTTTGCTGATCCCCCCAAGACACCTACTGGAAAGAGGGCCATCCCTAGATGTGTCCATGTCCAGTCCGTCACCTCAGTAACCTTTCCTTGGGAATAGAATTTTCCCCTGTGGATGGAGATGCTGTTTTTCATCATGGATCTTACTCAGGCACATCAAAACCCCAGAGCAATGGTGGAGCAGTAAAAAAACATTATCAAAATCTTCAGGTGTGCAGGAAAGTCCAAGAGAACCAGTCTGGCTTTGATTTGCAAGGCCAGATGGAACCATGTCTCTAAAGAAAAGAAGCCAATGCAAGGTTGGACATTCCCCATTCATGCTCCAAAAATTGAGCCAAGGAAGGAATTTTGCTGCTGATGGTCATGCTGCAGTCCTCAGTTACAAGTTAAACACCCAGCCATGCTCAGTACTCCACATGTTATCAGATTTGAAGAATTATTGTGGTTTGGGGGACTTCTGTTTTCTCATCCCTAAAAGTATTGGCTGAACCCATTGCCATTTCTCCTGCTCTGACTAGAACATACTTGAAAGAGTGGAAATTCAAAACTCCCACACCTTCCTTAGTGGATGCTTGAAGCAGAGTTCTGGAGAAAAAAATCCAAACTTTTTTCCTTCCCAACCCTTCCCCAGCACATTTCCTTTGCCTTTCTCAAATATTCTGATTTTAAACTTCTTTTTAATGGTTGTTTCTGAGCTGCCCATGATAGGGAAAAATACATTCAAACCATTTTCCCAGATAACAGAAGATCCCCTGGGAGTTGCATCTGAACTGTTGGTTCAGAGCACAACCCAGGAAGGGGCTGGGTGAGAGGAAGGCTGTGGAGCAAATCTGTGCATCTACACCACAACCTGATGCTCATCTCCAACCACCCCATGGAGATGACCACAGCCAGGATTGGTTGAAGGATGGGAATCTCTCTCCAAGCAATCTGTGGATTGTCTCCAGCAGCTGAATGCTTGACCAGAGGGTTTCCCAATCCACATGGAAATGCTGAGCTGTGTCTGAGGAAAGGGAATGGCGAGGCTGCAGCTCATCAAAGAGCAGAGAACAGGGCTCCCACTGAGCATTGGGATAACTCTGGTGGTTTATCCAAATGAGGAAAAGAAGGGGGCTTTGTGGCCACTCCCTTGTGCCCCTTTATTCCAGCTCATAGTTGCTTTATCTCTCCAGGCGGTGACTCTGTGTTATCTCAAAACCGGTCCCCGGGCCCAGGCAGCTCCTGAATGTTATCGCCGCCTCTCCCACAACAATCACCTCCAGCTCATGTTTGCTCTCAAATTTGCAAACACAGCTCACACCCTGCCAGCTGCTCACACCTGTCCAGCCTGCTCAGGCTCAGACTAAGCAAACCCACCCTTCTCTTCTTGCCCCTCCATTGCTGGGACCACCTCAGGGTTCGTGAATGTGGTCCACAATACGAAGGGCTGAATGGCCTTTCTGGAATTCAGTTAGGGAAGTGGGTCATGGAAGGAATCAGATCCCAGCTCAGATCTGCACCACTGGGGGTGGTCCAGAGGGTGCTCTGAGGTCCCTCAGCAGAGCTGGGGTGCATGAGGCTGAACTTGCCGAACCATCTATGAGCTGTAGCCCAGCCCCAAATCTCCACAGACTTGCTCCTTCATCTTCTGGCCCTCACCCCAAATCCCTTAGGATTTTTTTACCTAGTGTCTTATCCTTTCATGGTGTAAAGGCATGAAACAATAAATATGACACACGTACTAAGCTCCCTGCCACCTCCTCCCACCCTGAGTGTCACTGGGATTCCTGAGACCTCTCTAAAGGTCTCCCATTAGCCCTTTCTCCATCCCCACACCTCCCTCAGCTCCAGCTGTGAGTGCAAAGCCATCAGAGCCTCACACATGTCCTGGTAAGCTATATCAAGTCTCCAGCCTACCTGGAGGATCGCCTGAAGGACCACCTAAACCCTTCTGCATCCAAAACTTGACCTAAAAACACTTTAAGCAGGTTACGGCAGTTGTCTGCAGATGTTTCAAAATTCGGAGCTGATCTGGCAGGGTGAAAGGATTTTAAGCAGCAAACAGACCTTGAAAGAGACTTTGCCCTGGCCATCAGTGGTGGAGGATCATGACATGGCAATTAGCACTTCCCATCCTTACAAACTCTGGGCATGGAACAGTTCCAGGGAGCATAGATGCTGTCGTCTTGGCCAGCAGCTGCCCTGTCTCCAAAATCAGGTTATTTGCTATGGTTATGCCACGAAATGGTTGTGGGCTTATGAAATGAAAGAAAGCTTTGTCAGAGCATCAATGTACAAGGGAAAAATGCAGAGAAGCCAATGTTGATGCTTCCTAGGCATGAATTATCCTGGGAAAAATCTATGCACTGATGCTACCCTGCACCAGCCAAACTGAAATTTAAGGAAGGTCTGGGCAGTCGTGGTTGCATTCCCATGGCCTCTTTTCCCTCTGAGCAGTCTAAGAACATGGGCATTTTTATCAGTTGGAGAAGTTGAACAAATTGCTCTCAGACTGTCAAAGTTTGCCATTGGAAAAGCAAGAATATTCTCCTATTTCAAGCCAAGAGCCCTTTGGTCCACAGCAGAGAGATATCTCAGCCCTTCTGAAGGATAAAAAGAGGGAGAAATATCTTTGGAAAAATTGCTGGAGAAGGCTCCCTGAAGAGGTGTGGAAAAAAGACACTGACAAGGAAACCAGGGAAATCATTGCCTATGCAATTGTAGTTTAGCAAATTTGGGAGAAACTGCAAAATTCTGTTCTGAGCAGAAATCACCTCATGATCTCCACACAAGGTGAAACCACCAGCCTTGCCCCACTCAGCTTTTGCTATTTATCCCTTATTTGTGTGCTCAGTTTCCAACTATGTCCTCCAGATCATCTCACGCCAAAGCAAGAAGCAAAAAATAACAGGAGAAAACAAAATCAGAACAAATGCGTCCAGTCCTCCAGTGCCACATTTCACCAGAGAGCAGCTGTTTATAGCTGAGCAGCCAGAGCCATAAACTGCCTGGGTAATTTCTCATTTCTATCTATTATCTTGATTTTTCCTCAATCTATTTGAAATTAAAATTCCCAACTAAATTGAAGATAGATCATGGGCAAGACAAGCTTAATCTTTGCTGTGGGAGTAAGGGATTGAGGTGAAAAAAACCTTGGAACCCAAAACTTCCTCGATGTGCTCGGGTCACCTCGCTGCTTTGCCAGAGTCCTATTATTTTTATTCACTCTGGCACTATTGTTCCCAATATAAATTGCCATTGTCAGGATAATAAATAGGGGTTGATAATGGAAATGCTGACAAACCATTAACTCTGGGGTAGTTTGTGAGGGGGGTTTCATGGGGATCAAGGTGCCGCACACCTAAAATAAACGTGGGGATGATGCACTTAAATAGTATCTGAACAAATTAATAATAGGATTTTTAGTGTAATTTCCCGTCCTCTGATTGGGGTGCCACCTTTGCTGGTGGTGAGTGGGAAGAAATGCCCATAGGAGCAGCTGGATTCAGGAGACAGAGCCAATCCATAAAGCACAGCAGCGGGATGTGAGGCTTTGCTCCAGCTTCTCCAGAGACTGGAAGTGTCAGACAATCCATAACAGGACAAAAAACGGGAGCAGGGAGGGGGCTGACTACAGAAGAACAAGCCCAGTTCATTAAAAAGAAAGGGAAAAATTCCACCTCATTTTGTAGGGCAGCGCTGATAGCACTGGTCACAAAAAGGATCATTTGGGACAAAGCACATAAATATTCATATTCCCTCACACAGAGCCCACACCGTCTCTCTGACGCCACTGAGGGTGAGTACAGCAACTTTGGGGGGCTCAGGCATCCACCATCTTTATTTTTTATGGCTGTCCTTTATTCCTTGGGATTGTTATATCCCTTTTTGTAGGTGACAGCAGTAAACCTGGCAAACACAAGTGGGAATTCCACTCTAAGACGAGGGCTTCATCAGAAAACGCCAATATTTAGGGTAGGATGCTCATTTCTGTCCATGGCTGGGAAGGATCCACAGAGTTCATGAGATGGAGCCGAGGAATCATTGAAACACAGAACCCCAGGATGGTTGGGGTTGGAAGGGACTTTAGGGACCATCTTGTTCCACCCCCTTCTCTGGGCAGGGCCATGGGCACACTGATCTCCAGCAGCCCCTCTAAATGCAAGAAAATCCTGCTAATGCAGGAAATCCATGCCCTCAACATTCCCATTTTAGAACATTAATACCCACCCGACAGACAGGAGTCTGGAGGTTTTGGAATTGCAAAGAAACCATCCCTGGTTTTCTGCTTTTTGTTGCAGGGCTGAGGTCAGTGACCAAGGTGTGAAAGAACAAACCCCCCCCAAATTCTCAAGTATTCTGATTTCTTCAAAGATTGGAGTAGTTCCCAAGGCTGAACACTTGAAAAGGTTAATTGCTTCTTTTGTGGAGTTGCAGTTTTTGTCATTTTAAGCTTTTTGAGCAAAATAACTGAGGAAGAACTGTAAGAACTGGAGGAACTGCAGTGTCTTGTGGGAGCATCTGTGTGGGGAGGGTTTGGTTTTCACACTTCAATTTACTCCTCGCATGGTAAATTTAATCTCTTTCTAAAATCATTAAGGTTGAAAAAGACCTCTAAGATCAAGTCCAACCATTAGCCCAGTGAGTTTTACCAACCTGTCCTGCTCTTTGCTCCCTGAGTTTTCCCTTGGTGAAGCTGGGAAAACTCAGGGAGCTTTGCTGACTGGGAGAGCAGCGTGGGAATGCCAGCCCTGCACAAACACCCTTCTTTGGATATCATCCTTCAGCTGGACACCAGCCAGGATCAGGCTCATGTCCTTCTAGAAAACACATCTCTGTACCTGAGAGTCCAAGCAGGAACATTCCCAGCCACAGCTCCAGCAAGAGGATGATGGTCAGGGACATCCCTGGCGTGGGGAAGCTGCAGCACAGCCGATGCCAGACAGCAGTTGGGAAAGAGGACCCAGAGAGGAGCAACACAAAAACACAGCTCAGGGGATGAAACACCTCTCCAGCTGGTGTCTGAGGCCACAGCCACACTGGGTTATACTGGTTTGATTTGTGCCTTCTCTTGAGAGAAGCAATTTTTGTGCACAATACGCCTTTCTGTGTGTTTTCAAAATGCCATTTTGCAGAAGTTCTGCAGTGATTTCCTGATATAATTGGCTTCTTCCCTCCATTCTGGCTGTATCAAAGCACAGAGGCCAGATGGGTATATGAGTCTAAGTGCCTTTTTTCTCACTGTATTAAGGCAAGAAGAAACCCCAGATAATCCTGTTGTAACCTAATTGTTTGCACCCCGAGATACTCTGGGCACAACCGGGACAGGAATTATTCCCGTGGCAGAAAAAACTGGAACCAAAGGAGAATTAGGGAGAAATCCAGCCTGGTGGTGTTAGCCCAAATAGAAATACAGTGAGCTGAACTGTGACATATCCTCTTAGGAAAGGATCTTCTCCAGTGACAAGACTATTAGAGGCTTCTGGTGGGAAGCCACACACAGCCACACAGCTGGGGCAGGAATCTGAGCCAGAGCCACCTGCGGCACAGGGGATGAAGTTCCCCATGGAGCAGCCTGGACAACACCTCAATTATGCATCCAACAGGATGCATAATTAGCTGTAATGAGTTTTGCTGAACCTCAGCTTGGCCATAGGAGGGGGTTTGCCTTGAGGTATCTCCAAGGACCTGTTTTCCAAACAGGCTGAGTACCTGAGGTCCTTTTTGGCTGAAATTTGACTGAAAATCCCCTACCACTTGTGCAGAGATTGCATCCCACACCCTCCCACCTCTTCCCTGGCGCCATCAGGCCCTACCTGGCAGCCCCAGGATGGTGAAGTAGCCGCGGCACTCGGTGAAGCCGGAGCTCTCCCGGACACAGGT
Source organism: Passer domesticus (assembly GCF_036417665.1). Classification (NCBI taxonomy): domain Eukaryota; kingdom Metazoa; phylum Chordata; class Aves; order Passeriformes; family Passeridae; genus Passer; species Passer domesticus. The sequence goes on from NC_087484.1 coordinate 20,246,352, forward strand.
GCGCCAGAGGCCCTGGTAGTTGAAGACGGCCGTCACCGGGTTGTTGTACAGGTCCTGGGTGCTCCACTGGTCCATGCACGTGGAGGCGATGATGCCCCCAATGCCCAGGGCAGACACCACGAAGCCCATGGACTGGCAGATTGTCACCGACATGGTGCCAGGCGCGCGGGAGCCACGTCCTGGGCGCGCACAAGCCTCCACAAGCTGGGTCTGGGGCAGGCAGCCAGGGCGCCGGGGACTTTTAGCTGGAGGCACTGCCTACGTCACGCCAGGAGCCAAGAGAGCGCTGGGTGCACCACGCAAACCTCCCCTTGCCTTTATCTGTTTCGGTGAGATAATTTCCTCGCTCGGTACCAAGAGCCATTTGTTCCAGCTCGCTCTCTGTTTACCTTCTCCCTCCAGGCAGAGGCACAGCCGGACGGGACCAGCAGGTCCCTCTGGAGAGCTTCCACAGGAACACCAGGGCACTTCGGGAGACCAAGCACAGAAGGGCTTAAGTCGGATGAAACATAAAAATTATGGAGAGGCTAATCCGTTCCTGGCAAGGATGATGCTTTTGAGCCAAGTGGAGAGGTTCCGATTGGATATTAGGAAAAAACTCCTTCATAGAATGGACTGTCAAGTGTTGGAGTAGGCTGCCCAGGGAAGTGTGGAGTCCCCATCCCTGGAGATTTCACAGATGTGTGGATGTGGCATTTGGGGACATGACTGACCTGGGAGTGCTAAGGGAACAGTTGGACTTGATGATCTTAGAGGGCTTTTCCAACCTAAATGATTCCATGATTTATTAGCATGGCTCCATGTGGCTCAACCAAAACATTTAAGCCAAGGTTAATGTACAAAAAAGGGAATCTTGTAGCATTGGGTGTTTAGGTACACCTCAGGAAGGTTGGGCTGGGAGCCCACAGGAAAGGCAGCACTTGCTGAAGAGTGAAAGGTGTGAACCTGCAGTTTGTTGTGGGAGGACCCAGGGGAAAGCATAGACAAAGCTGCATATCCTCATTTATTATTGTTTTACACCCCTCATCCAAATGGGAATTTGGACTTGTTTCCATGGACAAAGGAAGATGGCAGAGCACACCTGCTGTAAGATCAGAGCACCTTAAAGGACCTGGCCTTATTGCAGAAAATGCCTTTGTGGGGTAATGCCTTGTTTGCCCATCCTGCTCCATCCCTCACCACTTTTTTCCAAGCTGTTTTCCACAGGTACCAACCCGTCTGTGGCTGGAGAAGAGCAGGGAATGTGCAGGAGCAGAGATGAGGAGCCCTGTTTCAGCAGTGCCAGATAACTGAGCCTATGGAGGGGTCAAGGAGGGACCTTCAGGAGAAATGGAGCTCACAGTGGGGTGACATTTAGGTCGTGGAAGTGGAAGGTCGGGAGGAAGCATGAAGGAGTGGACCGCTGTCACCTGGCTGAATTCACCCTTGCTCAAGGACCCTGGAGTCTCTTCCAGGTGCTTGGCCTCAATGCCTTGAGGACTTCCCTGTAAAGCTACTGAGGAAGATCCAACCTGTTGTAGCAGCAAAATCTCCCAGAGACTATTTTAGTCCTGCACCTTTTTGAGAGAACCAGGCAAGGGACAGTGGAAAGTCACCCATTCTGTTCCCGTGAGCAGAGAAGCCCTACTCATGAAGCTCCAAGGGAAATGTCACTCCATTTAAGATTCCAGACACTCAATTATCAATTCCAAAAATGTTGTGTCTAGTACGGATGTTTATTACACATCATTCATTAAGTTAATGCCCAGTATTAAACACCAACCAGGGAAAAGACAGCTCCAAACAGTCCTCAGGTTTAAATGGAACACTACCCCATTTTCCGGTTTCTCCCCAAAAGAACAGGATTGGTGATTCACATACTTTCACAACCAGCTCTCTCTCCCAGACTTTTTTGGTCCCAGTGACACCTAGTCCTGGTGCCACACCTCTCCCGCTCCATGTTGGGGCTGTTCATTACTTTCAGTATCGGTCAACAGAACTTAATCACGGAAAGCTCTCCCAGTATCACGTAGCTAAATATAGAGCCTGAGTCCAGAGCACAAACACACTCCCTGTGTTTGTCACCACCGGGATCTCCTGGAGACGGAAAAGAGTCATGGCAGCCAACGACTACATTCAATACATTAACTCAAAGGATAAATTCACCTTGCGTTCAATCAACTTGGAAGGTCTGGAAAAAGCATCTCCACTTGGTACATGTTGATCCCTGGGTGGGGAGTGCATAATACCTGCAAAGGGACAAATTTTGTCCAAATTATCACCCATTTATTTCAAAATGTGCCAATGTACAGCAGCCAGAAGAGCAGGGTCTTGGCGTGTGAGCAGCAGCATTCCCAACGAAAAATTTCCTCACCTTAACAAAAAGGACAGTTATCTCCTCTGGGAGGACCTCACAGTGAAAATAGCCAAGGACTGAACTTCTTCAACCACCTAAACTTGATGTGACCTGTGTAACTCATCTCAGTTATCTCACACGACAGGACCACTGCAAGGATAAAGCCTTCCCTGGATGTTTTTCTGAAGAGTAACACCTAAAGTCCACCCAGCTGTGCCCACTGCCCATCACGAATGCTGTGACTGCTTAAGTGGGAAATTACACCTGCTAAAAAGTAGAGTTTGTGCTGTTCTCTGGGATTTAAGTGATTTAGCCTCACTTTATCCTTGCTGCTGCCTGTGGGAAGGGGACCCCTCCCGCGGAGCTGCCTGGAGCCACCAGCCCCTTCCCACTTGCAGGGTCTACTCTCCCTCTAACACATCTCACAACCTTCACAACCCCACTGAACCTCCGGCTTCCACCACAGTGGAGAAGATTCTCTTGAATATGGGATTTGTCCCTGCCAAGGAGGACGCCTGGACTGCCTAATTATTTTATTCATAAGCCAGCCGTGCTGTCAAAGACATCTGGGTGACCTATCTAAAGCTAAGTGAATCCCTCACCCCGGAGGAGCCCTGCTCCTCCTGATCCCTCCGGGGAGCCGGGGTTGGGTGGCGGAGGAGCTGCCGGGGGAGTTTTGCGGAGCCGGACAATGAGGAACACATTGACAAAGTGTTCACATTATTGGCTGATGGGTCTGCATCAGTCACTCATTCACAAGCACAAGGTCTAAATTGCAGAACCAATTAACGGCACTAATAGCCCTTGCCTGAATTAATCTTTGAGACAAAAGAGGAGAGAAGTGGAAGAGCTATTAGCAAATCAAGCTGTACCATCCCTGCTTTATTGCAGGAATCTAAGTGTCTGTATTTGGCTATTATGAACTGACTGCAATTACAGCCCTCATTTAAAATGATTAAGTGGTTATAATTATTTTTCAATTAAAACTTAGATCTTCCATTTATACAACATTTCAGGCTTCAATTAAAGTCCTTTTTCCCTTTTTTTTTCCTTTTTTTTTTTTTTTTTAGGAAAAAGTACCACTGTGCCAGAAGACTCTTGCATCTTTTCTGCCCATTGAGAGCCAAGTAACATGGTAATAACACCTTTGTTTGCATCCCTGCTTCCCAGCCTCCTGCACTCCTTCGTGGCCAAGGAGATGAACTACCAGGCACAGCACCTACCACAGGTCAGGAAAAACGAACTTGGAAAGCTCCACAAGCCTCAAATACCCCTGAAACCAGGTAAACCCACCTGGAATGGTGGCTTAACCACTCTCAGAGCTAAGTGGTGCTGTAGGAGTTATTTATAAAAGATCTAGGGAGGGTTCTCCATTTGTCTGGGGCTTTTGGAAAGAGCAAAACCCTTGGAAAACACAGAACTAGGAGGAGTGTGGCAGCAGATGAGCTCAGGAGAAGTTTTTGCCAAGCCTGCTTTTAAACATCTGAGGAGAGAAAAGACAAGATCTTGTATGAATTTAAGCCCAGAGAAAACTCCCTCTAGTTTGAATTTCAAAATGGCATTTCTATTTCTAACTATGCTTACACAAACAGGAAGAGGGAGAAGAGAGTAGGATTCAGAAAAAATGTCATGGTCAAGACAAATGTACTTTCTTGTGATTTTCTTTTTTTAGCAACATCCCCCCCCCCCTTCCAAATTATTTATTATTTTCATTAGCTACATGAGGTTGAAGTGCTCTAATAGTGTTACTTGGCCGTGGGTTCTGTCACCAAGTTTGACTTGACAGTGTCAGTCACAAGGTGAGAAAGGCAGCTGCCATTAAAGACCCAGACCACACCAAAAAGTCACTCCTTCCAACGTGATGTGACCTTCTGCACAGAATGGCACAGCCAGCTTTTTCTCAGAAACGCTGGGCAACCCAGGAAATTTAGAGAGAGAGGATCTTTTGCAGCTCTGCAGGGAGGGCTGGGTGGAGGGGGTGACTCAGAGGGGCAGGGTCAGACAGGAGGGCCCAGGCAGCAATGTCACCCTGCTTGTCCCAACACATCACAACACCCACAGCTTCCTGCTCTCAGGGTCTTCAAGGAGCTACGAGCAGCACTTTCCCTGCACAAGCTCATGAGCTCCACCACGACAGCTCTTTGGACAAGTCCAAGCATGAGCAGCTTCTCAGGAAGGGTGAACTTCACACAATCTCTCAACTGCTTCTCCTCTGCCTATCCCCAGGAGGAGCTGGGGAGAATGTGTGGGCAGGAGGAGCTTTTGTCCACCACGAAAAGCTCAGCAGAATCATGAATCACTGGTTGTTTCCCTGGTTTGTATTAAGGAGCAGCCACACCAGAGGTTTAGGGAAAGCCCTTTTTTTATCCAACCTCAAATCAACTCTGCAGCCTTTCATGTTTCTACCAGAGACTTAAAACTGGCCCCTACTGAAGGGTGCCCAGCTCAGGTGCATTCAACAGGGGGTTCCAGGGGTTGCAGTACCCAGAACTGCCACCTGGACACATGCACAGACCAAGTGGGGAGGGCTTTGGCCAATGTGCCTTCTCTGGATCGTGGAATCACAGAATGGTTTGGGTTGGAAGAAGCCTATCCAGTTCCACCCCCTGCCATGCTCAGGGGCACCTTCCACTACCTCAGGTTGCTCCAAGCCCCTCCAACCTGGCCCTGGACACTTCCAGGGATGAGGCAGCCACAGCTTCTCTGGGCAGGCTGTTCCAAGGTCTGTTGGTGTTTGGGAACAGGAGATTTGGGAATAAATCAGGTCACTGGAGGGAGAGAACCCAGACAGAGACATCTATGAACAGAGCCTAAAGCCTGGCAAGAAAGAACAAGGACCAGGCTGCAGATCCAGGACCTTGTGTCACTGACACCATTACAAGGCAAACGCCTGTGCAATTAACTGCAATTAAATACATCCCTGAGCAGCAGATGTCCTGGAGCAGCACTGCCCAGGGAAGAATGGAAGTACTGCCCAAACTCATGTGTGTATTTAGCTTTAACTTCATGGCTCTGAGTGGCAACCAGAGTGGTGTGACCCAAATAGTGCCAGCATCCTCGATGGAGCATTGGGGCATAGTCCCAAGGTCTTTCCACAAACTCCTGGTCCAGAAACGGATGCTCTTGCTGCCAGCCAGCCTCGTTTCCTTTCCTTCCTGGGTTTGGGTGGACAGCCGATTTCCACATGAAATAAATTATTGATCACTTTATGTCATTTCTCCTCCCATATTTGTATGTAAATATCTCTTTTGTTGTCGTGCTTCTGCGTGACACAGGAGTTATCCTTTCATCCCTGGAAGTGTTCCAGGCCAGGTTGGATGGGGCTTGGAGCAACCTGGTCTAGCGCAAGGTCTTTAGTGCAGGTGGTGAAGAACAAAAGGCTGTTTAAGGTCCCTTCTATCCCAAACGATTCTATAAAGTCACTCCATAAATCATATTCACTACTCTTGTATTTGTTACACAATTTCAACCCCATCCAGTCTACATTGGTTATTATTATTATTATTATTATTATTATTATTATCCCTTGCTACAAACCTTCTTGTGCTGATAAACCACTGAGGGTGAATATTTAATTACTTAAAAGCCAAGAAAAGCAGAGGCTGAGGTTAAAAGTCAAGTGAAACTACAGAATCTTGTTGTGAGACACTCAGACTTCATCGACTTCAGTGAAGGAGGACTTGCTTAGAAAAGTCCCATTTTACACACAGAAGGACTTCAGAGGTGGTGTCACGCTGCTCCTCAAACATCCCAAGGCATTCTGATGTACTGAATACTGCCATCTTCATTCATTTTCATACTGGAAACAAGCCATGGAAGAGTTTTCTGTTTGTGAGAGGTAGATGGGAAGAACTAAATAAAATAAATCAATAAATACATATTATAAAAACTAAAGTATATAAATTTGATGTGCAGTGGTCACCTGACAAATCAAATCAATACAGTTTTGGGTGACAGAGCACTGACGTTTTTCAGCTTTTATGTATCGAAGAAATCACAAAAGGTTTTTCAATCCCAGGCTCTGGAAGTTGATGTTGGAAAGCTCTGGAAGCACAGAGGCTGCAGGGAGTCCAGAGCTGGAGCATTCTGGCTGCCACATCCAAGGCGGGAATAGAGTTAAGACTGAACTGAGATCAGCTTATCACAGGGATGAGGTTGCCATTCAGTGGTTTCCAAATACAAAATTATTTTTCCCACTGCTCACAGGAGACACAATTCTGTGTCGTGCTCATCCACACGTCCTGGTGCTCTGCTTCTCCATGATTTCCCAAAAACACAGTTTTTTCAACCTCTTGGCCACCACCAAAAAACCTCCACTTGAGCCCCACCATCCATCTCTGAGCTCAAATCCATTTGAGCCATCCCAGGACCAAATTCTAATCTTCAGCCTTCTTGGAAAACCTTCTCTATTCCCAAATCTCACTTTGCAGCACAGATTCCCACCAAAGCAAGAAGTCTGAAGAGATTCCCTGGGAGGTGATTCCCAGAGGGAAACCAGAGTGAGCACAGTGACATCCCAGCTCCTCTCACCTGTCTGCAAGTTCCCAGCCTGGATCAGTGTTCCTGCTCAGCCAAGAGCTCCCCAGAGGAGCAGGAACGACCCCTGCAGCTCCATCCCACCCCTGGAATGCCACAGCCACGAGGTGACCTACTGGAATGCCATCACAAACCAATCCCATCATTCTTGCACACAGAAATCCATGTTAAACCTGCTCCAGCAGCAGCAGATCCCCAGTGGGGAGAGGAGGGTGGTGATTTTTACCATCCAAAGCCCAAACAGATGGCAAATTCCTCTGTCAGGCTTTGTGGCCAGAATCGAAAGGCTCAGGCACATCTGTCACAAACAGCATTCCCAGCCTTTCCTCCCCAAGCCTTTGTTTCCTTCTCATTGCTTTCACACCAAGAGATTCCCCCTGGAAATTCAGGAATTGTGCTTGTACATAATACAGCCCTCAGCTTTCCCAGGACCTAAAGCCTGGCATTGAAGTGAACAATTGTGTGTCTCCAGTTGGTTTGGAAAGACAAAATTTACCCTGGCAAGACTCTCCTGCACTGGGGGGGCCAGAAAGAGCATGGGCAGTCCTCTAAATAATCCTATTATTATTATTTTCTTGTGTTTCCTTCTTACTCCCAAGAAAACCTGTGTGGCCCAGACTGAAGACCCCTCAAGGTGCCTTTTGGTCAGTTTTACAGGACTCTGCAAAGAGAGAAAAACAAACAAGGAGGGGTTTTAATGACTCAGATTTTAGGATGAATAAAAAAGGGAAAATGCAGCATGTGAGGAATGAGGGTGGATGTCCCTGCAAGGCTCCAGCAAAGTCCACTGGGGACAAGGGCCCAGCATTCAGATCTTCTACCATTCCCTGACTGAGTCAGGATTTATTTTCCCTCTCTAGGTCAGCTTTCTCCACAGGCCAGGAATTCCAAAACCATGGTCATGCTTGTGCTTCAAGAGAAGGAAAAGTCCTCATCCAGAAAAAAAAGAAGTCCCCAGCCCATTAGGTTTTGTGCCTGCAGATCCTTTGCATTGCATATTTGCACTTAAAAATCATTAGTTTTTTGATTTTTTTTTTTTTACTAAAAGCATTCATTGATATTCTGTGTAAATAGAAAAGAAATTCATAAAGGAAAGCACAGTTTCACTGCAGAAAAATCCATTTTTCCCTTGTTTTTGTCCAGTCTGTACCCTTTACTGCTGAATGTTGCTCCTTCAAGAAAAGCAGGTATCCTGATTTGTTTTGGTTTGGTTTGTTTTTTTAATAAAATGCTCGATTTTCTGTTTATAAAATTCCTCAACTCAGTTTTTTGGGTAAATTTTTCTGGAAAGTCAATCAAAGAACCAAAGGGGAGATATAATTCCAGAGAGGAGATGTGTCTGTGCAATCCCCTTGATGCAAGGATGGCTGAACCCCCATTTCAGAGCCTTAGGGTGTTTAATACACACCAGTGTTGATTTTCCAGAAAAAAAAAAAAATTAAAAAAATTTTAAAAGACAGGAATGTCAAATTATTTTGTTTGTTTTGGACAAACTTCCCTCCTCAGGTGGGAATTTCAAGATTTGTGCCTCCTGTTCTCCTCCCAGGTACCTTCTTCCACCTCCTCCTCTTCATTGGGCAAACCAGGGTAAAACTCCAGAGTCTCTCCTGGGTTTTTCTATTATTTTTCTCCCTATTTTCCTCTTTTTCTCCTACATTATTTTTTCAAGTGGTGGAACTACTAAAAACCTTGACATCCAAAGTAATGACAACGTTTCTCCTGCAGGGATCACTTTGACAAAAAAGCCCTGGAAATATTGTCACTGGCCATATCCAGAGTATTTCCAGGGTTCTGTGTTTGCAAAGCAACGCAAAAATATTTTCCTCAGAGGAATTAATTTTCCTCTGAGGCCAGGCTGAAGGAGGAGATCCTGCAGACCCTGAGGATGGGATGTGACCAGAGCCTCTCATTTTGTCACTTTGTCACTGTGTCAGTGTGGGAGAAGCCTGACCCTGCATGGAATGTCTGGCAGGTGTTAGCTCTAAATTTATCCCAATAAAAGAGATCTCTGGGCTGTGACCTGAATGCACAAACATTTAAAATTATTTTGTCTTGTTGGGAATTACACAATCCACTGAGGTTTCATGATGTGCAGGAGTGATGGGAACATACCGAGCCAAGGTAGGGAAAAAAGGACATTTTACGGTGGAGAAGACAGCACAGATTAACCCTGCAGATCCAAACTCAGGGGGAACTTCCCCAACAAAATATTTTTGCAAAACCATCAGTTTGGCAGGGTAAAAGCACCAAGGGTTTGAGTGCATGAGGGCAGCAGCCCCAGTCCTTAGCTTAGGCCTAAGAGCAGGCCCAAGAGCAAGCCTGAGACCAGGCCTAAGAGAAGGCCTAGAGGGGGACAAGAGTGACATGTGGCCCTTGTGGGTGCCTTTCCACTCAGGAAATTCCATGATTCTGTGATCTGTTCCTTGTGATTCTATGATTCTGTGATTTTTGGATCTTCCTCAACCCAAAAAACCGCTCAGCTAAAATAAGGGTGGCGGTGCAGCCACAGGATGGCAGCAGAAACTCAGCGATGCAGCACCAGCCGGCATCCTCACCCTGCCCGATGGACTCCCTCTATTATGGGCAGTAAATTGAATCATTTTATTGTCTGGAGGAAATTTCTGCGGTTTTCCAGCCAGACCCCTGCTCTGGCGTTCGGAGAAGATGGCACAAAGATAAGGGTGCCCACACAGCCGGGCACCCCTGAGGGCACAGCGCAGGGCTGGGGTTAATTGGTGGGAGAACTCTGCTGCTTCTTCTGAGACACTGCACAACCACTGAATACTGATTAAAAAATAAATATATTTGTGAAAAGGCTGTTAGTCCACCTTCCTCCTCCTCCTCCTCCTCATCACTGCTCCCTCCTCTCAAACTCTGCTTAACCAAGCTTTACATACTTAGGCTTTCCAGCCCATTTCAGGTGCGTTGTTGCTCTTCTCCCTCTTCCCTCCTTTTTATTGACTTGTCAGGCTGAGCTGTCGCCAGTGGCCGTGGGCTGGGCAGCCCTGAACGCACAGCCAGGCACTGGGAAAGGAAAACACCCTCCAGCCGTGGCAGGGACCACTCCATCCATGTCTGATCTGCATTTTCCGTGTGCTTCACCACACAGGAGTGGCTGGGGCTCTGCCAGGAGCGCAGGGATTTCACAGACTTCAAATCGCTGCTGCTGCTGTCTCTCTGCCTGTTCTCCCTGTAATAGTAATTCATTTTTGCCTTTAAAAAGCAAATATTAGGAATTCACGCAGGCAAATAAGGTTGGTAACCATAGCACTATAACTGTTACACTTTTTTTTTTTATTTCCATGTTTTGAAGACCTTGATCACTTGTCAGTGTTTGTAAAAAGAAATAAGATATAAATTATGCATACAGATATCCCATGATCATGGAATCATGGAATGATTTGGTTGGAAAGGACCTTAAAGCCCATCCAGTTCCACACCATCCAGTTCCACACACATGGGTAGGGACACCTTCCACTATCCCAAGTTGCTCTAAGCCCCATCCAACCTGGCCTGGAACCCTTCCAGGGATCCAGGGGCAGCCACAGCGTCTCTGGGCACCCTGTGCCAGGGCCTCACCACCCTCACAGGGAAGAATTTCCTAATGTCAAATCTCACCCTATTCTCTTCCTGTTTAAGGCCATGGCCAGTCTCTAAACAAATATCCAGCCAGAAATGTGGTTTATTTGATTTTAATCAAATCTAACTTCTTCGCAGCATTGCCAAAAGCAAGCCATGTGTTTACCTGAAGCCAGGTTTGGAATTTTTAGTTACAGACCTTCAGCAGCCCCACTGGGGCCTCTGATGTTCCACCTGGTTGCAGAAGGAGAGAGCTCCCTGGATCCAGTCCTGCCTTTTCCATGCTCTTTTAAAACCAACCACTTCTCCCTGGCTCCAAGTATCCAACTCTCCAGGTCCCACTCCCAGGGATCTGCAGAACTGTGCAGGAAGCATGGGAATGGAAAAAGAGACTGGTGAAAAGATACCATTCCCATTTCCCCCAGAGGCTCGGGGTTTACCTGTGAAATTCTGGCTATCCAAATTTTACACCCAGAGCTGACAAGATTCCCAGCCTAACTTTTTCCTTCCCATTTCAATGCCTGCAGGTGCAGATGCTGGGAAAGAGATGATATTCAGAATCAAATAAGTTATCTGGGCATTTTTTCCCCTCAGCAGAGGAGTGCTGCTTCCTCCCCTCCTGAGTGAATCTTTCCCCTTTGAACTGTTTTTCTCACCTACTTTTCCTGTTTGAATCTTTGACTTACAGGGAGAATTTAGTTTCAACAATTTGCTGCAGCTTTTGTAAGGAGACCAAGGAAATGCTTGGACCAGAAGGAGCAAAGCAGTGAGAAGAAGACCATGGATTTCTCCAGACTGTGTGACAGCATCATGCCCTAGACACACTTGGGTGACACCCCCGATCTCAGGGCTGGGGACCACAAATGAGGCTGGAAAAGGGGAATACAGCTGCAAGAGCTGCTGGTTGGTCAGGTAGAGTGGCTGGAAAAAAAGCCCATTTCCATTGTGACCACTCCAAACCATCCCACCCAGTGGGGTTGAGTAGAGATGGAGGAGAGTTGAGGAAAGTTACTGGGATGTAGCAGCATTGCTGACCCCCTTGGAAAGAATAAATGCCTCAATATTTGAGAACTGTGGGAAAGAATGAACTCCTGGCAGCTCCAGTAAGTCCAGCCCCTTGCCCACAGAGGTCACCGGGTGCACCCCTGCCCAGCCCCTCTATTGACACCAACTGTCATTCCTCATGCCAGAGGCATCACCACACCCCTGGGAGCTGCTGGGTTTTCCATGTCCCCCTTAAGAAAGTCCATCACACGTAGTCTAAGCCCATTTCTGTTCACCAGGAGCCCATATCTGCCTTTAACCAACATTATCATCAGCAGAAAGGCCTACAGAGGAAAGGATGTAGAGCCTCAGTGAGCCATGTCCCTGAAAAGAGCCGTCCTGGGGTGATCCCTTTGATTTGGCCCTGAGAAATCCCATCAAAAGCTGCACTAAATTGCTGGCTCATAGGAAAATAGAAGTCATTTCATCCAGGCTTTGGGGGAGATACATCCCCCCTTCTGTACAGCATCTAGCAAGGCCACAACTTAATTGTTGTTTTGTAGATGAATGTGATATCTTCCCAATATTTTTGCCAGTGGTGGGTACTTTGAGCTTCTTTTACTTGCAGGATACAAAACCAAGCAACATCATATCACTACCCAGTTACCAAGGTAACTGGAGAGAAAGATAGAAGCGTCTGGGGTTGCACACTTTGTGATCTCCCTTCATTAGCTCATTTCTTGACATCAGCTGCTTTCTCAGCTCCATTTCTCCCTCTGCCCACAAACCACACAAGAACTGTGAATCCAAGTCTCTGCTGAGGAAGGTGAGAGTACCAAGAGGCAGATAAACTGTTCAGAGGCTATATGCTACTGGATCTTAGTTCTAGGGGGCATTTGTGCCCCTTGAAAGGGGGATGATTGTGTCACAAAGAAGGAACTGGCAGTGCAGTTGTTGTCACTCTGCCTCAGTGGCCCCAGGTGTTGGGTTTCATACTCAAAACACCTCTGTGTCCAGAAGCCAAGCCATGATGTCCAGCTTTCCCCCACACCTGGCATTAATTCACTCTTGGGCTCATGGAAATGGTCCAGCTGTCAGCTGGGATTAACTCCTCCAGGATCACAGTGTCATTGTCACTGCACTGTGGGGTGTTAACACCAGGGCCAGAGGAAAATCCAGCTGGGAATAGATCTGATAAAAGTACAGTAACAGTAACAGCTCCCTAAAAGCAGGGTTCAAAAAGCATCCAGGTGATTAAAATACAATATAAATAAAAAACATTCAGGAGCACAGAGAGGGAGGCTCAAATGCTTCTCACAATCTGAGAACAAGGTTCCTCAGAGAGCTTTAAACTCATTTGATGCCTCAGTGTCAAGAGAAGCTGGTAAGTTTCTAGAAAGAGATTCCTCCCTGTGAGGGTGGTGAGGCCTTGGCACAGGGTGCCCAGAGAATCTGTGGCTGGTCCTGGATCCCTGGAATGTCCAAGGCCAGGTTGGATGGGGCTTGGAGCAGCCTGGGATAGTGGGAAGTGTCCTTTCTCATGGCAGGGGGTGAGACTGGATGAGCTTTAAGGTCTCTTCCAATTCAAACCATGCTGAGATTCTGTGGGCATCCTGCTTATGGGGGGCCACCCTCCACACACCCTCTCTGGTTTTCCATCCTGGTCCCTGTCCTTAACTCCTGGCATTTATAACTTGAATCACCCAGGTAGACGTCACCGAGGCTGTTCATGCACAGAATTCAGCAACCACTGTGTCACACCAGCACCTGGTCACACGTATCCCAGTAAGTTCAAAAACCTTGGGCAGGTGCTGATGGAAAAGACATTCCTACTGCAGTGGAAGCCATTGGGGAATGGGGGACAATGGAGAGGGGCCAGAGAAACCTTACCTGGAGACTCCCTGCTGGCACCTGAGCTCCCACCCAAGCACCTGAGGATGGAAGAACAGCTCCAGCCTTTGTCACCTGCTGGAGTGCAAGGGGTCCTGGAGCTTAATTCCTCGTCCTTATCTGTGAAAGACCCACTCAGCACCCCGGCTGCACAGTCTGGCTGGGGCTGGTGCCACAGGCCGGGCAGTGCTCTCAAGGGACATTATTTACACAAAGTCATGTTCGCCATGGGCTGCAGGAGCTGCTGAGCCAAAGATTCCCTAGCCTGGCTCAACACCCTACCAGACACACTACATACAAAACTCATACTGAAAAGAGCCAGCTACAGACAAATCAAACTCAAACTGTCTCTGCCTTCTCCATTTGCTCTCTCCAATCCCAAAGACACTGATAAACGTGGGAAATTTGAGGCACAGATCTTGGGTGCCTAACAAAACAACCCTTGCACACACCCCTTTACAGCCAGGAGTTTCCACTTCACTGTAGCCTCTGGGGGGTGAATCACCACCCTGGGGACATCAGGTCCCTGCCAGCTCAATATTCCTTCAATGTCCCCCCCATTTCAGTCACCCTCAGCAGATTCCAGCCTCATGCTGCCTCCTCAGTTACACCCCAATGCTTCCAGAGCCCAGGAAGGGTGTGCAAGCCAGTAAGGACCACGCCACAAACATAGGCACACATCCCCATGGAAAGAAGGGAGTGGCAGCTCAAGAGAGAAAATATGTGCAACATTCTCAGTGCCCAGGGACAAGAGGCAATGGGAAACTGATGGCTGGGAACCTCTGTCCTGTGCAGTGACCAAGCACTGAACAGATCCCAGAGAGGGTGTGGAGTCTCCGCCACTGAAGATATTCCAGACTTTTCTGGACACAATCTGTGCCCTGTGGCCTAGGATGGCCCTGCTGGAGCAGGGAGGTGGCACCAGGTGACCGCTGTGGTCTCTTCCAGCCGGGCCCATTGTGGGATTCTGTGAATATTTCTGGAATAACAGGTTGGGTTTGCCCCAGTAGGATCTCCTGGGGGTGACAGCAAAGTGCTCACTGATGTCTGCTGGCTTCAGGGTTTGGTTAAGGTATTTTTGGTAGGGTTGGTCTGGGCTGGGGACGGGCAACAGGAGCCAGCTCCATGCCTGTGACACTGCTATGCCTCAAAGGTAAGCCCAGGGGACAAGCAGGTAATACAGGGACCATCTGTCCTGCTCCCTCTAGGAGACACCTGAGGCATGCTGGATATGCTGTGGGGAAGGACATGGAAAAGCTGGGACTGGGATAGTCCTGTTGCCCCTTTGTTAACACAAAAAATGTGTGTCATTGCTGGGCTCATACCTTGTGTTTCAGAGCACACAGCCCATGGGAAAGAAGATGCTTCCTGGCCTGCTTTCCAACTTCTTTCTTTTAATAATGCTGTTTGTCTCCCGAGCTGTGCATTCCTGCTATTCCATCTTTCCCTTTGAGAACAAAAACAAGGACAGGTCACTTGCCTTTTTGTACAAAGATCTCTCTGGACATCTCTGAGAGGGGGAGAGGCAGCAAAGGAAACGAAGCACACAAAACAAAGTGAGGGAACATTTTTAATTGGAAGTGTTTTGTTTTCGCCAGGATTTTAACTTTGGAGAGAGCCTCACAAATACTCTCTCAGGGTCCTCTGCTGAAGGGCTTTATTCTGCCGCAGGCGCCTTTCATGGTGCAGCACAATAGCTTTTGTTTCAGAAGTGTGGGGCAATGAGGACCTTGAATGCCAGAGGTCTGTATTATATCCATAACTGTAGATTTGGATGGTGGAACGGAGGTTGGGGGGAAGGTGAGAATGAAAAATTTCTCCATTGTGTAGATGGAGTCCTTCCAGCAAACACTGGCACAATAGGAAGCACATTCTTAAGAGCTGAAGCAGACTGTGGATAAAGACTCCCTCATTTTGTACATAATGGTCCCTGTGCTTTAACCTTGTACAGCTGCTATGACACCTGCTTTTCAAAGCCTTTGTGGCAGAACAAGCAGAGCTTTGTCTGCCATACACATTCTGTGCCACACATGTTAACATTTCTCTTTTTGTATTTACTTTTGTTTCCCCCACCTTCTCTCTCCCTCTTTTTTCTTCCTCCTTCTTTTTTTTTTTCCTTTTTTTTTTTTTTTAAACATAACAGTTATGAATGAATGGCTGAAAAGTAATTTCAGCCTTGATTCCGGCATAGTGTCCAGTCTGGAAGTCTGCAGATATTGTAATGCAGAATAAAGGGCAGATATTAAACTGGGGAGTGCTGTGTTCCCTTTCTAGCAAAGCCTCAGCCTTTGTGTCTCCTTCCTCCCCCTTTCCCCCATTTCCCTCCCTTCCCAACTCTCTGGCTCTGGTTTGAAAGGACAGGCAGAGCCCATCAGAGCTCACGTCCCCTCCAGCAGGAAGAGCTGCAGGACTCTGTGGCTCTGGCTCACTCACCCCTGGGACTCAATGGGATTTGTCTGGGATGGAGGAGGGAAGTCCAGGTCACCATTCTCGTGAGATGGAAAAGGTTTGCAGCACCAGAGTCCTCAAGCAGCTTTTCTTGGGCAGGGATCCAACTCTGAGCAAAACAAACCTGCAGCACGTGGGGTGTCTGGGATCTTCCCCTCCCTGTGCCATCCGCAGCAGAAGCAGAGCACAGACACGGTGTTCTGGATCACCTCATAGCTATTCCTAAAATTCCGTGGTGGAGGTGCTGACTCCAGGGGGCAATGGGAACAGGAAAAACTGTTCCTGATCTGTCAAGGAATAAGGAAATGATGACTCTGCCCGTGGAGCAGCTAAAATCCAGATCCTGAGTCTGATAATGAATTATGTAATGACAAGGGAATTGATTGATGGCGCCACTCCACAGAATTACCTGCAGTAGGGTGATCTGCCAGGGCCTCATCCTGCAGGTCATGGATCATCTACATGAGGATTTCAGCAGCCTTCTCTGCTGGAAGGTGTCCTTCTCCATGGCAGAGGTGTGGAATGAGATGGCCTTGAGGGTCCCTTCCAACCCAAACCATTCTGGGGTTCTCTGTAGGAAAGAGGTTCTTCTCCATTTCCTTGCACAAGCAGAATCAGAACTGACAGGGGCCACCAGTGTGGGCCTGCTGCTCCTCTGAGCAGCCCAGCTCCAGCTCTGGCAGATAATTCAAGCTGGAACAAGCTGGGATGATGCTGGTAACTTTATTCTCTCATGAACACAACAGGAACCAGAGCAGGAGCAGATGACCAGAGGGAAAAACGAGTGATCCAAATCTGGTTATTCCAAGCAGGATGCACTGCCTCTGGGCAGGACAAGTTAACAGGTCCAAGGAGCAGCAAAACCCTTAATAACCACCCCATTCAAATTATCGGGGCTTTATTATTCCATTTGTTCTTGTGGCTTGGGAGGTTTCCTTTGGTTTGTGGCTGTAAACCCAGGTCTGTTCAAAGGCAGATTTTAAGGGATACAGGGAAACATCTTCTCCTTAGTTAACCTCCCTTCTCAGAGCATGTGGAAGGGGTGGGGAGGATCCCCAGTGATCCAGACTCTCCACCAGATTCAGCTCTTTTCCAGCACTGGTATCCCTGTGGCATGAGAGGAGACATCAATGACAGCGAGAAGCCTGGGGCAGGAGAGGTTCCCAGCTCCCAGACACTACACTTATATTTTCCCTTTTTTTCAAAGGCAAAAAGAGGCCAAAATCTGAAATGAAAGGCAGAAGCGTGGCTTCTGAAATCCCTGCTTGAGTCTCAATTTTTCATGAGAATAACCCAGACATTTATTTCATGCTTGCTTTCATTTCTAATTATTGGCGGGAAGTGCCAACCACATTCACTTGATCTTTAGCATGTTCAGACTTGTTGGGCAAGGCAAAAATCCATGGATGTATCCAGAGGACATCCACTGCCTGCAGAGTGTGAGGAGCTGGCAGGACAGCAGGCAAAAACAGCTGGAGCAGGGCTGAACACCAAGCTTCAAATCTTGGATGCTGGGAGAGCTCCATGGGCACAAACCCTGCCCTAGGACTGTGTTCAGCAGAGCTGCTGCCCAAACTGGGAGACTCTGCTGAGCTCCATGTTCTTCCTGAAACATCCCATCCTTCCATGACCTGAATCCAGGTATTATTGCTGTTTTAAGTGTCTTTCTCATTAAACTGGTTTGGTGTGAAGCTTGGACATGGGAACCTTCCAAGTCCAGACACTGGGAGCGGAATGCGAAATAGCTGAATGAGAATGAGGAGAAATTAGAACTGCTAAAAACTAGTTCTCAAGGTTTTCTCAGGAATCCCTAGCAAAGGATGCACTGGACTGTGCTGCACAAGGGTCTGCTGGAAGGCAGGTGTGAATCCCAGAAAGCTAAATTTCAGCATAGTGGGAAGTAGGAATTCTTCATTTAAAAAAAGAGGGAAAAGAGCCAGAGTGGGTGCAACTCACCCCTTCAATATTCAGCCCTCCTTCATGTCAGGCCCCCACGTTCAGTTCACGCCTCCATCTCTCAGCTGTTAATGGAGCAGGAGACAATTCCGGCACGGAGCCATCCGGAGCATAATCCTGCCATTTGAAAGCACATAAAGGCACTTCATAGCAGCAAGTGTCAATAGCCACTCCCCTATTGATATAACATCGCTTCCCTCCTCCATAAACCCCGGCTGGCAAAGAAAATAAACAAGGGTTAGATGAAATCTAACCCCAGCATAGCTATAAAAGATGCTTCATAAAAAATAATAAAATAAAACAACCCACAAAAAAGTGATGTTTAATCTGCTAATTCATGCTCAGGGCCCTGCTCCTTGTTTAGGGAGTGTGTGCAGAGAGCAGCCCGGATTCAGGAGAGGGGGGAAACACAGCTCAGATCCTCCACCACCAAAGCTGCTGGGAGACCTGGCAGACACCAGATAAAAGATTTAGTGGGAAAGGAAAGAGGCTGAAGCTGAAGAAGCCCTTAATCCCCAGTCTCACTGCAGAGCACTGGACATCCCTGCATCCCATGCAATGTTTGCATCCCACAGCAGCAGTGATGTGCTGCCAGAGGAATTTGGAAGGGAACCAAAAGCCAACTTGCTGCTGACATACAGCCCACACTGGGGCTTGCTGCAGCCTCAGCTGGGACCCCAGAGATGCCCCGCTAGATTTGCCTCTTCCATCCCACCTCCCTGCCTATGGATAATGGCAGTAAAAAGGAAGAACTTAAGCAACTAAATCAAGAAACACAGACCACAAAATCTCTCCTTTGGCAGCTGAGGTTCTGATAGTCTAGAATCCTTGCAAGGATGCCCCATCCCTGGAAGTGTCCAAGGCCAGGTTGGATGGAGCTTGGAGCAACCTGCAATAGTGGAAGGTGTCCCTGGATGGACTTTAAGGTCCCTTCCATCCCAAACCATTCCATGATTCTGGGATCCTATGCAAGGGCTGGCCAGTCCTGGGGCAGTTCCTAGGAGTCTCTCAGGAGAAGGTCTGACCTGCTGGGAGGAGGAGGGCTGGACACCCTTTCCCTAATCCCACCTGAGTGGGCTTATCCCCCCCCAGTGCCCCAGCCCAGCTAACTGTACCCACCAACATCCCTGAGATGTGAGCACCAGCCTAGGAGTCCTTAGGGATTCTAGGGAATCTGGGATCTTCAGGGTTTTTCAGGTCTAACCTCTGCCTAACTCTGTGCTCCTCAGGAAAACATGGACCTGGAATGGTTTTGAGATTCCCCAGTTTTCCCTGCTCTAGCTGCAGGAATTCTCTTGGATATCAGCCATCCCACTCCACCTGGGAGAGGTTTAGTCCTCACACAGAGCTCATGAAACCCATCCTGAGACCCACATCAGGCAGGGGCACATGGAGCATCATCAAACTTGTGCCCTTTTCTGGATCTGGGACTGGGATTTGGGAGAAGAGTCCAGGCTCTGGAAAATTATAGACCTTCCCAAGAGTCCTTGCAGAAGTTTAATCACCTTTCTGCCCATCACTCTGGAAGTTTTTTGGAAGGCTTTTCCCTTTGTTTCTAGGAACTGGGGGTTTTTTGGGAGGCTCCTGGTGTCCTGTATGGGCAATAAAACACCCTGAAAGAGAAAGTAAATTACTGCAAAACTGAGAAAAGGCACCTTGGATGCCCTGGTGGAACACAAGGATGTACTTAACTTGCATGGAAGCAACCCAGAGATGTGAGGAGGGGCCTTCAGAGGCCAGGGAGGGGGTGAGGCAGCGGTGACTTGGCCGTGTCCAGTTTTACCATGGGTCAAATGAAAGATGATTTGCAAAAAAGGAGCCCCTGATTGGTTAATGAACATTTCTCAATTTACAGCAGCAGAATGCTGGGTGCCATCAAATGCAAGCCCAAGTTAAAGCTATGACTGCTTTAATAATCAATGACTGCAGAGTATTTAAAAAAACAGCGAAGCTTTCAGGGGCTTAAGACTTATTGCTCGCATTTTCTCAGCTTTCTTAAAGAAAAAAGGGGTGTTGTAGAAAATGGTCAAATTTATCATTTATAGCAAAATATTAATGTAGCAGCAGGAGACTTGATGTGGCCATCTATCTCCAAGCATTCAGACTTCAAAGGAAGCATAAACACGAAATTAATGGTTTGTCTAGTGTAAAGGAAAAATAAATGCAAATGTAGCCTCATTAATACCAAGTGGGTGACTTCTTGGTTTATGGGGTTTGGATTGATTTTGTCAAAGGCCAATAGATTTATTAAAAATGTCTTTTAAATTTAGCATCCCTATACCCATTAGTTGAAAGAAATAAAATTCTCTGCTATCGCCACCACCTCTCCTCCTCCTCTCCCCCCCTCCCTGGATGTTGTTTTACCTAAATAAAGTTCCTGCATTAGGACTCACTTTGCCCTGAAATATGTCTCTTGTAGGAGCTGCTATAAACGTCAGCATTTTCCCCGGCATTGGTTTATGGGCAGAGTGAATTTTAATGGCATCGTAATCTCGCTGCAATCAATTGTGCTCCATGGGAGGGGAAACCTCGGGGAGTGGCCATTAACCACAGCTCTGCATCACTCCAGGCCTCAGGAGCTTCCAAAGGGATTTTTTTTCCCCTGTTTTGTTTTTTTTTTTTCCTACCTGCTCACCAAATGTGTTCTGGGCTGTTTCATCCCCATTCCCATGGCTCCAAGTGGGCTGAGAGGATGTTCACTCCTCAGGATGAGATTCTGGCTGGGACATCTCACATCCATCCCTGACCCACCAGAACAGGATGGGATGTTTTCCAGGTGTCCCAGGGATAACAATGGCAGCTGGTGGCTGCCACCCCTGCAGTGACAGAGTGACTGAGCTGATTGAACCCTCCCAACCAACCCTGTCCCAACACATTCCATCACCTGCACCAAGGCACATCCCCAAAACCAGAGGCTGATGCACAGCATGGAGGTTTCTTTGGGAAAATACAAGAATACAACCTTATAGTCCCACATCACATATTTTTGGGTGGCTACAGGGCTCAAAATCATAATGCACTGCTCCAAAAACCATTTGGAAGTTGTCCTGAACCACAATTCTTTGGTTAAAGTTGATTTGTTCAGGACATCTTAAAGAAAGGTGCTTGCGAAGGTGTTGCTGTGTTCCCACAGCTGTATGGAAAAATGGGACAGTGTCATGGGAGAGAAAGGAGAGGAACAAGATCTGGGCTCCAAGGATGGGATGGATCGAGTAAAGATGAGATGAGGAAAATGGGTGAGAACAAATCTAGACTGGGAAGGAAGAGATCTAAACTCAGAAAAGGCCTGGAAATGGGAAATTTGAAATTCCTGTGAACAGAGGGAATAAAATGCAAAGGAGACAAATCCCAGATCCCAGAGTGGGTCAGGCTGGAAGGGACCACAGTGGGTCCATGTGCTCCAGCAGGGCCATCCCAGAGCCCAGGGCACAGGCTGTGTGCAGCCAGCTCTGGGATATCCCCAGTGATGAGATCCACACCCTCTCTGGGATCTGTGCAGGGCTCCGTCACTGCCCAGGAAAGTTCTTCCTCGTGTCCAGGTGGAACTGCTGGGCTCAGGCCCTGCCCGTGGCTCTGGAGCCATTGCTGAGCCTGGAGCAGAGCCCGGGCCCAGCTCTGCCCCTCCTGCAGCCAGGGCCAGCCAGGGCTGAGGGTCCCTCTCACTGGGGCTCCTCTCCAGGCGGAGCAGCCCCAGCTCCCTCAGCCTTTCCTGGGCATGGACAATCTCCAAGCTCCTCAGCATCTCCACAGCCTCTGCTGGTCGCACTCCTTGGAATCATCACACTCACCACACAGAAAAACACAATGTGGTTTACATTGCCCTGAAAAAATAAAAATTAGATTATTTAGGAATTGAAGTTTTACAGACACCTGCACCCTGGGTTAAAGATTGCCAAGGGATGCACCACCTGCAACCCAGCAAAAGATGCCACAAAAGGTGCAGTGATTTACTCTGGAATTCTTGGCAACTCCAGATTTGCAAATTTTCTTTCCATCATGAATAAAAATACAGGATGTAAATAGACATTGGGCTCTAATGATCTGTATTGCAAGAAGCAATGGTATATTTGGAATATAGGTGGAGACTCTTTGAATCCAACTGATAGTGCAGGATGAATCCACTCAGAATCATCCATTCAGGCAGACACAGGACACATGGATGTTGGGCAATAATGGGATAATTTCCCATAAAAGCTATCAAAAAAAAAACCAAAAAAACCCCTGTATGTAAATGCATTTATTACAAGAAATAATGAAAATCCACAAGCTAAAGCTTTGTTAAAAGCAGAAACATTTTCAGGGCAGGAGTCCCTGAGCATCCACAGCCTACCTGGCAAAGGCCCCTGTGCCTTTGCCTTTCCCTGCCTGGTGTGTGAATTCCTAATAAAAGTGACCCCATCTGCTGTCACTATCCATGCATAAATCTCAGGGCTGACAGCGATTAGCACAAGACAAACGGTCAAAAAACCTAACACTCTCCTTGACCTAGAAATCATCAATTCAGGAAAGCCTCTGCAAACAGCCTGGAACCTGTCAGCAGGGCTGGGAGGGGAACAAGTCTCCCAGCTCATTTAAATCTTGTGGATGCAAAACATTTGTCCTACATGGGCAGGTCAAAATCAAACCCAAATAAGAGCAGAAAACTCAGCACAAACCACACACAGGTGCTTTGTTTCCTCCAAGCAGAAACAAAATATTTATGGGAAAAGAAACCTGATTAGGTTCTCATTTGCATCCACATCCAAATGCAAACTCGGCTTCATGGGGATGTCTTAAATTGGAAATGCCATTGCAGCCTGTGCAGAGCAATTCCCAAGTCACCAACACAAGCCAGAGCTGACCCTTCCATGGAAATCTTCCTGGCTGGGCTTTTCTGAACACACAGAAGATCTCAAGAAGGAGCTGGACCTGTTGGGAAAATGCTTCCTCTTGTGCTTGCAGTGCTCTCTGCCTTGTGGCAGAGAGGAGAGATCCTTGCTGAGCCCACACAGTTGGGAATGGGTGTCTCCAGTCCTCCCTCAGACTTGAAATGCCAACATTTTGGCATGGTCAGAACACAGTTCTGGGAAAAAAAAAAAAAAAAAAAAAAAAAAAAAAAAAAAAAAAAAAAAAAAAAAAACCACCAACTAGGGCCAATCATGCTCCACCAGATTTGTGTCCCTCACAGGGAGAGTGGAAGAATTTGGGTGTCTGATGGAGGAAAAACTCAATTGCAAGGAAAATCTGAGTGCACAAGGAATGCCAAATCCCCTAGGGGTAAGCCAGCAAATGAGGAGGGCTGTGTGGTAATGAAGCATTAGGTGGAACAATCCCTTATCCCATGTCAGCTGTTTCCTGGGAAGTGTGCCTGGCATGAGCAGTGTCCACGGCTCCATGGAGCCAGCCAGTCCCAAATATTCCAAACATTCCACACCACTGGCACCCAACTCACACCTCCCACTTCGACCTTCAGGAAAAGTACCACATTCCAGGAGTTCAGGGCACAGCACCCCCTGTACAGAGCCAAGCACTGGGAGCAACGAGAGATGGATGGTGTGGGCATCTCAAACCTTTCAGGGATGGAGTCAGGAAAACCGCCACCTCGTCCTGCTGGGGCTCAGGGACAGCTCATTCCTCCCAATACAGACTGGAAATCAGGTGATTTGGGATTCTCCAGCTTTGCTGATACAACTGTCAGTCCATGCAGACAGCACCAAGACACCAGCCAAGATTTTCCCTTGTCCCCAGTTCAGGATGGACTCAGTCCTTTGGAGCCACAGCAGGTCCACACCTGGACACAGCTCAGCTGAGCCTGCTGGGCTGCCTCTCCCTCTGTGCCTT
Organism: Passer domesticus; assembly: GCF_036417665.1. Taxonomy (NCBI): domain Eukaryota; kingdom Metazoa; phylum Chordata; class Aves; order Passeriformes; family Passeridae; genus Passer; species Passer domesticus. Next base: position 20,269,900 of record NC_087484.1, read on the forward strand.
TCCAGCTCCTCTGGAGTCATGATCAGCCCTCGGAGCAGGCATTAAGCACCAGGAAACTCCCAAACTGGTGTCCTTTATGAGAGCTTTTTTCTGGCTGCAGGAGCCAGTCAATACCTCAGGCTGCTGCTTCTCCTCCTTCCCCCAGTGCTCCAGGGCCATTTCCTGGTGCCCACACTGGCAGCAGAGGATTCTGCTGCTTTTCCCCTTCTCATTTCTCCTTTCTGATAGAGCTCAGAAAAATTCATTAATTCCTGCAGTGAGTGCATTCCTGCTAAACCTGCAGCACCTCTAATATTGGCTTGCAAAGTGACAGACCTCTTGGCAACCCTGCAGGACAACTCTCTGAGGCTTGTCTACACTGCCACTGCCATGGTCCTCACTGGGCAGCTGGGAATGAATCCAAAGCACCAGAGCAGAGCTGCTCTGTGCTAGCAGGGATCAGTTTATGCAGCAGTCATTGCACAGGGAAGATCACCATATATGAAAAACAGGATTATGGGGGATGTTTTTCTTCCAGTCTTCAAATATCATGAAAAAAAAAAAAAAAAGATGGCCATGCTTAGGGAATATTCTCAGAATATACCTCCTTGCCCTTTTCATATTTTAAAGGCCCTGGAGTTCCAGGACAAGGGGGAATGCCTTCCCTTTCCTATAGGGTGGGCTTAGATGGGATGCTGAGAATAAATTTTTCCTTGTGAGGGTGCTGAGGCCCTGGCAAAGATTGCCCAGAGCAGCTGTGGCTGCCCGGTCCCTGGAAATGTCCAAGGCCAGGTTGGATGGGGCTTGGAGCAACCTGGGCTCATGAAAGGTGTCCCTGCCCATGGCAGGAGTGGGACAGGGATGGGCTTTAATGTCCCTTCCATCCCTAACCATTCAATGACATCTTTGCCTCCAGGCACAACCAGTTACTGTTTTCCCCCAGTTCCCCCAGTGAGCTCCTGTGATCCAATGGGAAAGGAGCTTCAGTGGGATGGACCTTGCTGGGATGTTCTCTGACAGCCCCGCATGATCCGTCTCTCTGCTTCCAACCAGGCTACACTGGAGCTTGCACTGGGTTCCCTCAGCCTCCTCCAGGCCCATTCAGATCCCATGGAAAGGAACACCCTTGCCTGGGTGTGCTGCCTCTGCTGGTGTCTGCCCAAAGGATCCAAATGTTGTTCCTTGCTTTGCTGTGTTTGTACTGCTGCTGGTGGAGTCTCACAAGGGTTGAGTCTGTCTCCCCTCCCTTCAAGAAGAGCAAAATCATGGTTCTTATCCAACAGCAAGTTCAATATCCATCCCACAGACTCAGAAAAGGCTGGGTGTTCAATTAGCCATGGTTGGTTAATTGACAAGTGTGGTAGCTTAAACAATTCCCTACAACACCCAATACACAAATGAACATTTCCTCCCTCCCGTGACATCCCACAGGCCAGGTCTGGAGGTATTGCTCCCTTGTACACACACATTCCCTGGGCAGGCAGCTGCAGACCTTCCCGCTGCTCCGAATTGTCCAAAGGGTCCCCCACTCCTCCCGCACCGGCAGCTCAGGAAACCAGGTCTTCCTCCTGCGTGTACCAACATGAGCCTGAGATAATAAACGAGGCCTAGAAGAAGAGAGAAATCATCAGGGCTGTTAATTTGACACCAACTCTTTTGATCTCCTCTTCAGATCATAAGGGAAGGGTAAGTGTGCTTCCTTTTAATCTTCACTCCCGCACTTTAAAGGCCTCAATAATGTTCCCACCAACCAGATCATTTTCATTTGCAACTCTAATTAATCTGTGAATAAATATGCTTCGGAGAGGTGGATTGATTTAAATGAGGGCTGTCTTTTCACCTTTAATCTATAATGCTGCATTTCTCTCTCTTGAGAAAATAGCTCCTAGCTTGCACTCTCTGCCTTTCTCCCCAAGTTCATGCAAGGCTCTTTCTCCTCTTTTTTATTATTATAAAATAATGGCTTCAGCAGGTGAATAAAAGGTTAGGCAAGTTTGACAAAAATGGGAAGCTATTCACCCTTGCTACCTTTAATCTACTGCATTCTCCTCCTAATGAGTGTAAATTACCCAAGCCATTTCACAGAGCCTTTCTCTGGCATAATACCTCCGGCAGCCCATTCTCACAAGGGCGGGTTTGTATTATTAGTATCAGTATTATCTTTAATCTTTTGTGGTGTGAAGAATGAGGACAACACTCGGATCCACACCAGGCAGTGGGAGCCAGGCCCAGGGTAACTGGGCTGTGTGAAGGAATGGGTCCTCCAGCAGGAGGGTCTGCCACCCTCAGAGGATGGAAACCCACCAAAAAAATGTCCAGCCTTGCAAAGCTTGGCTGGAGTTTTCACTATGAGCCTTTAGTGGCTTCAGCCTCAAAACCCATCCAGCTCCACAGAGAAATGGGCCAGACAATTCCCATCACTGATATGAACAGTCCTCAGAGGGTCCCATTTTGGGAAAGTGATGGATCTGGGAGGTGCTGGAGTGTCTCACTCAGAGGGATGTTGGAGAGTGACCCTTGGTGGAACTGAAGGAGCTTCCTGGAGTCATTTAGGCTGGAAAACCACTGTAAGAACATTGAGTCCAACTAGGCCCATCACTAAACCCTTTCCCCAAGCACATCTACACATTTTTTGGACTCTTCTGAGCACAAAATAATAAGCTCTGAGGACAGAAGGGATGAAGAAGTAATTGAATGTAAAATATCCCCCACAACCTCCGAGAAACCCCAAATGAAAAGGAGGTCTCAGAGGAAATTTTCCAATGTCCATCTCAAATTACTGGTAATTACTCAATTACCAGTTACTGAGAAGAAATCAAACAAGAGTCACATGCCTAGGAGAACTTCAGGAGGAGTCTCACATCTTCACTGGTGATCTGGAGAAGGCATTTACAACACTTCTCCTGAGGTACTCATGTCTAATCAGAAGAAGATATGAAGGAAAAGGCTCTACAGCATACAGGATATGGGCAGGAAAAGCACAAGGTTGGGATCAAACATCCTCATCCCCAGAGAGAAGAGCAGCCTTGGAGGTCACACAGAGCACAAGGACTGCAGCAGGTGAGCACTGTGTTAAACTGCACTTGTAGTGAAACAAGGACACAAACAGACAATCCAGAAGAAATCAAGGAACAGACAATCCTCAAGTGGTCAAGATGACCTGAGGAATTGCCTAAGAGGCCACAGCAGGAAGCAGGATGAGAGCATTTGCTGCTTCACAGTGATGTGAGAAGTACTGGGAACAAAGTGAGAGTGTTACCACTTTTCCATGGAAATCCCTACATCCACTGGCCCTGCCAGATCCTCAGAGCCCAGTGATCAGCATCAAGCCACATCCCTCACTGGCAAGAATTGATGCCACCCCTCAGCATCCATGGGCATCACCATCCCCTGCCAGCTGGGACGCAGGACAAGGAGGGCTGGATATGGCTGGGGAGCAGCACCAACCTGGGAAACTCCCCTCTCCTAAACTTGGCCAGTGCTCTGAGCAAGAAATGGAGTTTCCACTTGGTCCAGGATAATAAAATATCAAAAAAATCCTCATGGAGCAGCATGAAAATCTTGGCTTTGCTTCAAGCAGTAGCTGGGCCATTGAGGAGCCCAGGCTGTTGCTGAGGCTTCCATCACTCCTCTCATCTCCGCTGGTTCAGGTCCCCATTACTTCGCTTATATTATACGTCTTGCTTTTATTTTTTACATTTGCCACTTGTGATTATTATTCTGCAGCCTAAGAATGCCTGATATTCAGAGGCCCTTTGTTTCACTCTCATTATGCACACATATATGTTCAAGGTCGCCAGTTAGTCTATTATTCAAGTGGGCACTTTTTTTTTTCCTGTTTCATCCCCCCCTCTCCCCAAAGAGGCTCGGTTCAAGGTCTCGCATTCTCCGCTTTCTCCCTTAAGTTTTACCATTTCTTTTCCTTAGAAAAACATTTTCCCTTGCCTCACGTTCTCCAGTAGCTTCCATTCCATTCAACCCCTGCTAATATATATATCAAAAAGCAGCCCAGGGCAGACCCCACGCCAGCTGCTGCTGTTGTTTTAAAAGAATCAAAGCAAGCTCTTTATTTCCTTCCACTCTTCAACAATTGCTTGAGTTGCAAACTTCAGTACAGAGCATTCTTGGAGGTGCCCAGGAGATTTCCAGAGCATTTACAGCAGTCCAGACAAAATCCCAGGCTGCTCCCTGAGGATTTGGGTGATCCCCACAATGGAACACGCTCATTCCTGCCATCAGATAGGAAGTTTGGCTGCACTGTTGTTGTCTTGCTTGCAACAAAAGGTGAGCCAGCAAGGAATCACCCAGGAAGCTCATGTTTAATTTTGGATGAACAAGGAAAATATTATTTTAGCCCCCACAAACCTATTTGTTTGTCAATGACACCTCCCTCAGCAAATCTCCCTGTACTATCAGTCATCTCTTATTATCCAGGTGTATTTATATATGTGCAGGGAAAAAAAAAAATGGAAATGCTTTCTGAGCCCTCCAAGGAGGAGCCTCACAGCACCCACTCCCGTGAGTGAGGTGCAGCTGTGACTCCACAGCGTTGCACTTTGAGACAACCATCGAAATGAGGAAATTCAGGCTGTTCCACTTGGGATGGGACTCGCCAGAGTCCTCTGTGAGGTACCAAGGAGGAAACTGCACTTTTGTAGTGCAGGATAAAGCTCTTGCCCCAGGGAGAGGAGCCAGTTTGGGAAGGAGGTGCCTTCCCCAGGATGGACACTGCAGCTGCTGGGGCTCTGTGCTGCTCCATCAGTGGCACAGCCTGGCTGGGAACCACAGACACATCCAAAGAAAAGCTGTCAGGGAATGAAAATGTGGGCAAAGAGTTAATGGGAGCCAGTTACACCTCTATCAGCAATCACAGAATCATAGAAAGGTTTGGGCTGAGAGGGACCTTAAAGCCCATCCAGTCCCACCCCCTGCCACGGCAGGGACACTTCCACTTTGCCAGGTTGCTTCAAGATCCATCAAAGCTGGCCTGGAACACTTCCAGGGATCCAGGGGCAGCCACAGCTTCTTTGGGCACCCTGTGCCAGGGCCTCAGCATCCTCACAGGGAAGGATTTCTTCCCAATATCCCATATAATTAACATTCCTCTAGCAGTAGGAAGGCATTCCCCATTGGCCTGGCACTCCAGGCCCTTGGAAATTGCCTCTCTTCATAGTTTCTGTTGATTTCTTCAGATACTGGAAGGCCACAATGGGGTTACCTGGAGATTCTCCTCTCCAGGTGAACAATGCCAGCTGTGCCAGCCTTCCCTCCCAGCAGAGCTGCTCCATCCCTCTGCTCACCCTGGTGCCTCCTCTGGACTCTCTGCAGCAGCTCCAGCTCCTTCCTGTGCTGGGCCCCAGGGCTGGGGCAGCTCTGCAGCTGGGCTCTCACCTGGGCAGGGCACAGGGGCACAATCCCAATCCCTTCCCTGCTGCCCACGCTGGGGATCAGCCCTAGATACCCTGGGATGGGGGCATGGAGAAGATCCCAGACCATGGGGCAGATGTGCAGAGGACACCCTGTATTTGTAAAGTTTTTACACCATTTCCTTTCCTCAGGCTCAGCCCCACAGAACAGCTGTGTCACCTTTGTGGCACATCACCCAGAGAGCCAAATTTCATTTTCCGTGGGGTCACCATGAGCACTTTCTGAACACTGGGGACTTTACTGAAGTCATGGAAGCAGGAGATGAAGTTTCTTGGCACATGGCTCCACATGACACAAGGCCAAGACAAGGAATACTCTGCTGTCCTTTATGCACATGGATTTTTTTTTTTCCATTTAGGAGCAAAAAGAATTCATCTCCCCTCCTCTACACCACAACATATCTCAAGGCCCTCACGCCCCAGGTTACCCTCCCCACTTGTTTTATTTATAATCCACTCTGCCCCCTCTTTCTCTTCTTTTTCTGCTTTATATTTTTCTTAAATATATTTTATTTTTTTGTTTGCCAGGCTCAGTCGCAGCACAAGGACATGGGGAAAGACATTCTTTCAATTCTTCGGGCATTGTGGCTGCCTGAAATGGGAAACAAGACAAAGCCAGAGAAGAAAAGCTTATTATGGGCAGCCTAGTTGGAAGAAAATGAATCACCCAAACAGATAGGTTTCAATGATCTCAGGCGAACTCCACTCTTTATTCCACACACCCGCGTCTAATTGTTCCAGAAAATGTTCATCTGCTTCATAATGACAGCAATAATGGAAATGTGAATTTCCTTACGTGAAATAAGGAAAAAAGTTTATTCAAGGGTCTACTTCGGAAAGTACAGCCATAATGCACTTTCTTCTGGGGATTTAATAGAATTTCCTCTCAGAGAAATTGGATGGTTAACAAGTAATTTTTTTAAATTTGAAGACTATATGATCCAGAAGAGTTTCCTGCCATGAGAGAGGGCTCATGGGGTAAAGGGACAGGGCAGTCTCCTGGTATTGGAGAAGGGACGGGATGGGAAAACTCAATGGCAGAATTTGCCCTGCTGGCAACCTGTCAGGGCCCCTCCTGCTCTGCCCAGCTTTTGTGGGGGGATGGAAACAACTGCCCCAGTTTGAATTCAGGACCTAAAAGTCAGAGCACAACCCTAAATCCCTCCCCAAGATCCAACTGGGCTGCAGTGCTCTCCTCATTTGGTGAAGGGTGCCATAAGCAGGACACCTTTATGTGATTTCCCTGGGCAAGAAGAGCAGAAAGGATTCAAGCTGGGGGAATGCCATGGCAGGCTGGAGCAGACCCCTGAGTCAAGACAAGCCCAGAGGGAACAACAGGAAAACCCCAGTGCCTGCAAGGCATGGGACAAAGGAGCTCACTGAGCTGCCTGGAAGGACCTCAAAACCTAAAGTGAAATGGGAACAGCTACAATTTTCTTGGGAATTTGGGAGACAGAGGGAGGTAGCACCAGAGTATGTGGATGTGAGTTCACACCGTGGTGAAAATCCCCCCTTGGGCCTGCAAGTCCATCTGGTGTTCTTCAGGTGCTGATGGTGCACAAGGCAAAGCAGGATCCTCCTGGCACTGCAGCCCAGCCAGAGGCATGGAATCCAGGAATGGCTGTGGTTGGAAGAGACCTCAAAGCCCATCCATTTCTACCCCTTGCCATGGGTAAGGACACCTCCCACTATCCCAGGTTGTTCCAAGCCCCATGGAGCAACCTGGCCTGGAACATTTCCTGGATGGGACAGCCACAGCTTCTCTGGGCAATCTTTGCCAGGGCCTCACCACCCTCACAGTAAAAAATTTCTTCCTTACGTTGAGTCTAAAACTCCCCTCTTTTAGTTCTAAACCATTACCCCTCATCATCCCACGGCTCAGCTGTAGGTGAAGTCCATCAGCTCCAAGACATGATGCAAAGTGTCCCTCTTACTTAAAATCCAGGCTCTCTCAGCTCTGCCTCTTGTCCCTTTCTAAGGCTGGAAATGAAGATTTAGGGCACGCAGGAATATTTCCTGTGGCAGGGCAGCAAGGGGGTTAAACAAGACATGGAGAAACCCTTGTTTAAACTGAAGAGGTGTGAAATTGTTCCCTGTGGGAAACGTGGCAAAGGACCCAGCATGTCCCTGTGTTCCTGTCTGTCAAACAGAACTGCGCTGCAACTTTCCAAGGAGAACATTTTGACATGAGCTCAGGCAGGAGGCAGGGTTGGAAGGGAGGATGGCTCCCATCCCATATCCTTGAGCTGCAGGGAAGGAAAGGCTCCATTCAATTCCACAGTATCCTGAAGGACGTGACCAACTTTGAAAGCCATGAGTCATCCGACGGGAGCCAGGCAGGAGGAAAACTCCTGCAATTCAAGCTGGAATTGTGCTCAAGTGCTTCAAGAGCTGGGGCCTGAGAAAACAGGCTGGCAGGTGCAATTTTCCCCCTGGAGAAATTATAAATCTCCTCTTGTTGATTTATTTTAAGGGGAAGAAAGATTTCTGCTCCATAAGGTTTGTTTTTTTTTTTCTCTAAAGAACTCCCTGGGCTAGTCCTTGTCTTGATGTGAGGAGCAGTCAAGGAGAAAGACAGAGGATCTGCAGCAGTAAAAATCTGCAGAATTTAGGGGATTCTGAAAGAGAACAAGAACAGCCAGGAGATTAAAAAAAAATACATCCAGTGGGTGTCTTCCAGCTTAGCAGCATAAGTTGGCCAGGGGAGGTGAGCCAGATGCATGCCTGGACTCCCCAAAACCCATTTCCTGAGCAAACCTCTCCCAAATTTCAGCTTAATCAGGTATCTGGTGGCTCAGCAAAGAAGAGCCCAGTTCCCAATGGCAGGAGCTGCTTCTTTCTGGAAAAACACTTGGGAAGGACCAGAAGGAAGTGTGACACTTCTGATTTTCTTCACATCAGGGTTTTGTCTGACAGCACCTCTCTGTTCACTGTTCCCACGTGCAGGACTTTTGAGGGAGACACAGTGAAGTTCCTTGGGAAAGCTTCAGCTGGGAAACTGCTTAAAAGCTATCTGATGTTCATGTTTAAAGTTGTAATGCTTTAAGTTTTATAAAAGCAGCAACCAGGGCTTTCCCAGGGAATTAATTGCACAACTTCCAGTGGCATTTCAAAGAACAATTCAGGAAATAAACTCCTGGTTTCCAGCATCATTTACAGACAAGAGAAAAGCACTTTCCCCCACCCATAATTCAGATTTATCCCAAAAAGGTGTTTGTTGTCTAAATAGAGACTGTTTTAATTGGTGCCCAATTTACCTTGAAGCAGGTGTCCCTGGAAGCATCCAGGACTAACCTGGAAGATCTCATCAGCAAAACAGTCATCTGAGGCCAGACACTTCACACAGCAGCACCAAGGGCTGATGAGCCTTTTATGTAAGTGGAAATTTAAGTTTGAAAAAGCTTTAACTCCCTTTTTAATTTTACTCACATGGAAAAACAAGGAGGAAGCACTTCCACAGCCACATTCCAGTTCAGCTCTGCCCCTAAAATCACCTGCACAGGGATGGGTGCCCTGCTGATGGATTTTACCTCTGCATTTGGAGCCCTAGGTGGGTGAAAGGAAGGAATCCTCATGTCACAGGTCCCATGCAAATCCTCAGGTCTTGGGAAAACTACAAATGCACAAAAGGTACTAAAGAACTCCATGTCACACTAGCACTTCAGTAATCCTGGGATAATTAACTGGGCTTGCAGGGTGAGTTGTGTCACCATCAAGGAGAGCTTGAAATTGCCCCCAGGATCTCGAGGGACTAAGGGGCTTTTCTATGTAAAGTGAAGGAACAAGTCTAGAATTTAGGGCTGGGAAGAGCTTTTTGTATCCAAAAGCTCCTGGTAAAGAAATCACTAAGTGAATCCCACCATGAAATCACCATGTGAGGACCAGGAAGGAGTTGCCCTTTGACATGGAAGTCACTTGCGTGAAGAAAAGAGCAAGGAAGAACAAATACCTACCTGTGTTCATCATCAGGGCACCAGAATCTCAGAGCCTGTAGCCAACCCTACTGAGTGTAGAATATCTTTTCCCTCCCTTCCCACTTAAAATAGCACCCCAGACCCTCAGGGATACAAAACATAAAGAAGCATCTCCCCTTAGGACTAAGAGCAGAGACCACCTCCCTTCAGGAGGGATCCACCCAGCACTAAGAATATTCTCAGCCTTCCAGAGACCCTTTTAAAGCCCATCAGGCTCTTGGTGAGCTCCTCCACCTGTGCCAAGGAGGATCAGCTGCACCCTGCATCCTCCATCACACCCTTTGCTCTGTCCACATCACGTTCCCTTAAAGGGAGCCTACAAAAAAGCTGGTGAGGAACTTTGGACAAGGGTTTCCTTCTGCCAGGGCAGGTTAGATGGGATATTGGGAAGAAGTTCTCCATTGTGAGGGTGCTGAGGCCCTGGCACAGGGTGCCCAGAGAAGCTGTGGCTGCCTCTGGACCCCTGGAAGTGTCCGAGACCAGGCTGGACAGGGCTTGGAGCAACCTGGGATAGTGGGAGGTGTCCCTGCCCATGGCAGGGTGTGTGACTAGATGAGCTTTAAGGTCCCTTCAAACCCAAAGAATTTGATGATTCAATGATTCGCTGTAATATAAAGCTTTGCTTCCTCCTAAATCATAAAATAGGTGTTTTCCAAAGGGTTTTGGTCTGCAGGGTTGGTGAGTGAGGGGGTCAGGCATCCCTTCCAAGCCTGCTCCTATTCCTGCTAATGGATGGTGAGTGTTGCATTGAATCTCTTGCTGAAGTGGGACTGGGATTTTGTTTCTTTAGATCATCCATGGGATTTGGATTCTTTAGGCTGCTTTGACATCCTCCTGATGGCTGCATGGATTTCACACTGTCCCAGGGACTCCCTGTGCCCACAGCCATCACAGCCACTCCACTCCCACCTCCACGGGGCTCTGGGAACCCATTCCAGGTGCAGCCCTGACTCTTTGTTTTCTCCCCACCTGGATTCACCAGAGGCAGGTGCAGGCGCTCAGGGTTGGTTTTTCTGGAGGTGACTCCCATTGTTCCTTCCCCCCCTTGCACAGCTGGGCCGAATGCATGGAAGGTCAGTGAGAAATGAAGCTGCTTTTATCTGCCATCTCCCACCAGCCCTAAGCTGGGTCCCCTTTTTCACACTGAGGCCTAGCCAAGCATGAAGGAAAATAATTTTACCCAATCTCTCTGCTCTAACGCGCACCAACCCCCCCGCCCTCCTCTTTTCCACAACTCCCCACCAATCTAAAAGGGAAAGAATTAGAAAAAAAAAAAAAAAAGCCCTTTCCACAATGAAAGCACAGCCAGATAGAAATCTTGGTGAGGCACCACTCTAAATGTGACTGCAGCTTTCAGCCTGTCCTCACTCAAATATCGCCAGCCCCACTGTTTACTCTCCTGCTATAAAAATAATAATAATAATAAAAAATAGTAACCTGGTGATTACTCATGTTCCACATAATTGCAACAGGCAGAGGAGAGAGGAGTGATTAATTTGCCTTGTGAATTATGCATTATTTCCCTGGCTCCTTCCTCCCCCTCAGCCCAGTTCCCAGCACACTTCTCCAGAGCTTTATTATGTATATTTGTGGGATATTGTCACCTGTCCTGGCTGTGCTGGAGAGCTGCTGTGGGTGGGTATCAGTGGAGGCTTGGTGTTTAATCCGCTATGAGCGCTCCGGGTTTGTTTTCCGCGGTCGCCAGAGGAGCAGGAGGAGCAAATTCACCAAGCCAAGGCTGGGAGCTGGCCCGTGTAATTCCCAGCTGCAGGATTTAGGGAGCCACACAAAACTTGCACAAATGAGACAAAGGCACTCCAGGCACAGCAAGGAGGCTGCTCCTCAGGCTGGAAAATCCTGAGTGGAAGAGTTCCTTCAGCTCAGCCAAACATCGAATGTGTGCTCACGTTTCCCTGTGGGAGCATCCCCGTGCTCCAGTTAACAATCCACAGGCCCGATGCCCTGGGCAGCGGTGTTTTCCTCAAATCAGGGCATAAACAACTCCACAGTGTTCAAAAAACAAGTGGATGTGGCATCATAATTAAGTGGGCATGGTGCTACCTGGTCAAAGGTGATGATCTGGAGGGGTTTTCCAGCCTTAATGGTTCTGTGATGGTGTTTGGGCACATTCCTACATTTGTGTCCCAGCAGATACAGTTCAGACTGGTGAAATTCATATCCCTGCCCAGGTGTGCCTTTTTTGGTTGGTGATGGAGGACATGGAACTCTTGGAGCAAGTCCAGAGAAGAGCCATGAAATTGCTGAGGGGACTGGAGCACTTCCACCATGGAGTCAGGCTGGGAGAGCTGGGATTGTTCAGCCTGGGGAAGAGAAGGTTGTATGGAGGCCTCACAGCAGCTTCCGGGGTCTGAAGAGGCTACTGGGAAGCCGGAGGGGGACTTTTCATCAGGAACTGGAGTGACAGGACAAGGGGAAATGGGTTCCAGCTGAAAGATTTAGGTGAGATACATGGAAGAAATTCCTTGCTATAGGTGTGGGGAGGCCCTGGCACAGGGTGCCCAGAGAAGCTGTGGCTGCTCCTGGATCCCTGCAAGTGTGCCAGGCCAAGCTGGATGGGGCTTGGAGCAACCTGGGATAGTGGAAGGTGTCCCTGCCTATGAGAGGGGGTGGAATGGGATGGGCACTGAGATCTCTCTCTCAGCCCAAACCATTCTGTTGATTCCATGATTCTGTGCTCCAGACCAAGCTGCAGAATGGGTCTGGAGAATGAGCACCATCCCCTTGGAGAGGCACAAGGACACCAGGCACCAAGACTCTGTCAGCTGATGTTCCACTGGTGCTCTTCCATCCAGGAACGCCTTCACCCACTCCGTGTCCATCACTGGAGACCCCGAGTCACCAAAGGACTGAAAAATGTCCTTTCTCCCCAGCTTCTGCACAGCTGCTCCCAGGCTCCAGAGTCAAGGTGGGTTTTCCTGATTCCATGATTCCCTGACCCAGGTAGTCACAACAAGTGGTCAGATCCCTTCCTGGGGTCCCTCAATCAGCAGAAACACAGCCCATAGGGCAGCACCAGCTCTCCAATCCACTGGGACAGCATCTCCTGCCACCTGACTGCTGGGGCTCCCAGGAAAGGGGGATTCAGCCTCCAGAGAAGCATTCAACAGGAAAACAGGATACCCCTCTCGTTTTGATCCCTGGTGTTACCTACAGAATTATGTGACAGAGATCTGCTGGAGCAAAATCCATCCCCCTGCAATAATCCTGTGGCTACAGGTCCCAGCAGCCTCCCCTAATGATGCTCTGGGGACTGTGGTGCTTCCCAGACATCTCCTTGTTCCTCCCAAGAAGAGACTGGAGGGACGAGGTGTGGAAAGCACAAATGAACCCCTCCTCTAGATCTTCCTAAGGAGATTTTAGGAGAGATCACCTACTAAGGAGGGGCTGGATACAAATTTTCAGGATCTAAAAGCTGATTAAAAGCTCAGATAAGGTCAGCTTTTCCCAAAAGCTGCTTTTGAAAAGCCCTCTGCTTCCCTCTTTTCCTTCCTCACCATCCAAAATCCCTCTCTGCCTTCCTGAAGGTGAAAGGAGCTGAGCCACGGAGGGCTGCCAGCGAGGGAGCTCCCCGTGCTGGGCTGCTGGGTGGATTTGTTCTCTCTGTTTTGTGCCTGGGTGGATTTGTTCCCTCTGTTTTGTGCCTGGACGTGCAGCGCAGACAACGGGCATTGAGTGCCCCGGGCCCTGGGGACAGCACTGTCCTTGCTCTGCCATCAGGTGCACACAAAGCCAGGAGCCTCTGCAGGAGGAGAGCTCTGCAGAGCTGAAAGGCGATTAGCATATTCCAGGGGGAACTTTTTTGCTCAAAATGAGAATAAACAGAACTGAAGGATTACAAAACCAAACATGGAACATTACATGGAGCAATAATTGCCTCCTATTATTTCCCTGCACTCACCAAAACAGCTATTTAGACAAACAAAAGAGCAAAGAAAGGCAGAGACCAGTGCTGAAAGTTGTTTTATCTCTACTAATCCCCACTGCTTTGATAAGTCTGTAATAGGATCATTTGGCATCTCCAAAGTGCAGCATCTCAGGAAATTTCTCTGTGCAGGCAGGTTGTGCTCAGGTGTCTGCTCCCAGCTCCCAGCCATGGGGTAGCACAGAGTCTGTCAGGCTCTGGACACACCGTGGAGGGGAAAAAAAATCCCCCTCCATTTTTGTGCATGGATACAGGGTACTTCCTGCACCTTCTTTAGCTGGGACTGCTTCCAAAGATTATTTTATTATTGTTTTATTAGACTTGGTTTTGTATTTCATCACCAGGCAGCACAGGGCAGAGGTGAAATCGCCATCCCTGGAAGGGATCAAAAGCCATGTGGATGTGGCACTTGGGGACATGGGTTAATGGTCAATACCAGTCCTGGGGAATGCTTGCACTCAGTGGGTCCAGCCCAACCTTAACAATTCCCTGATTCTCTTCTTATCATGTTAATCATAGTTAATGTGGGTGGTCCTTGTTCCAATTTGGGTGCATTTGCCCATATTTAAAGTAGCCCATTCCACAAATGCTGTCAGCCACTGGATTGCCACAGAAGTTGGGATCAAGGAGTGTGCCAGGCACCAGGGTGTGCTACTCCATCCCAGATGCTGGAAACAGCAAAGATCAACATTTGTCCTGAGTCCATAAGAAGCTTTTCTCAGTTGTTTGATATTTTTTAGGCCTTACAGTGTCCTTTCCCTCTCCACATTATGTTGTTTTGTACCTAAGACACTCATACACTCCATTTTTTATGTGTTCCAGGAGCTGTGAATTCCATGCTGGTTCCCAGCCATGCTCCTTCCCATCTCCTCCCAGCAAGGACCATGTTGTCATCACTGGTGGCAATGTCCCCACGTCCCACCTGTTCCCAACCCACATGGCACAAGCAAGAATCTTTAATTCTCCTCCAAAAGAAGCTTCCCAGTAAAAGATGTGGTCTAAACTGGTGAGGACATCAAATGCATGGTCTTGGTTTTATTTACATGACTGAGCCAAGAAGATAAATTCCTCAAGGCCAATCCATGTCATTTGTGTCCAGCTTCATCCCCAAATTAGTTCTGTTATTATGCAGTGCTAGAAATTTGCCTTTGCCTGGAATTTATCCCCACTCTCTCATTTTTTCTTTGTTATTTAATATTTCTATGTGGAAGAAAAACATGCCCTGCTTCCACCAAGAGGGCAGAGATGGATACCTGGAGTTGATCTGGTGGAACGTGGGGGGCTCGGGAACTTTTTTAATGTTGGATTTAAGATCAATTTTAGCCATTATTTGCCATATCAAAGTTTATGAGCTGTGCACAGAAACTTAATTGCATCAGATTTTTCTGTCAGGAGCTATGCTTTTCTGTCAGATTTTATCTCACAACAAAGAATGGTTCATGCACTGCTGCTGGCACATAAGAATTCATGAGCAGCTGCTGGGGGATAACATTTTCTCCATCAGCTGCTGAACTTTTTACCTGTACAGAGCAGTGTTGCCATTGTGCTAGCACAAGAGTAGGGAAGAAAACACCTGAAAACAACCCCAAAAGGACTCTGTTGCACAGAATTAAGGTCATTCCATAATCATGCTCCATCTTAGCCAACTCCCACCAAAAAAAAAAAAAGAAGTGAAAATAAACTCCTTGATTTTATACATCACTCATGCTGTGTGCAGAGGTTGTCACACAGTTGTTATCCCTTACACAGAGAAAAAACCTCTTCATTATGTCCCTTCTGTTGGACACAAGCTGCTGCTGTACTAAACCCTCAATATATGCAGCAGAAGGGCAAATATAGCAATATTTCATGGAATAAAGCAAATATTCCATGTGCAAAGTTGTCAGTAATGGGAAAATGTCAGTGTAGAAGTCCTGAATTGGGATGGGTTTGACAGCAAAACAGAGATGAGCACGTGCCATGCACACAGGCAGGAAAATTGTATTTATTGGGAAAGAATTCTCACTGATCATTGTAGGGTTTCCCTGGCAGTGGGAAGGGAGAAATTCCCTTCCCTGAGAAGGAAAGGGGAAGGAATATTGTCAAGAACTGGAACAGGCTGCCCAGGGAGGTGGTGGAGTCCCCATCTCTGGAGGGATTTAGAGCAGGTCATTGTGGCACTTGGGGACATGGGTTAGTGGTGGCTTGGAATTGCTGGGAGTCAGGAATATTAAAGGTCTTTTCCAACCTAAACAATTCCAGGATTCCACAAGAATTCTGTAGATGTTACTCCCACCCCAGAGCAAAATGGGCTCTGCCCTCACAGCAAGCCCTGCACAGTGCATAATGCAAATTCCTCTCCCAAATGCCTCCCAGTCTCACCTCCCAGGGTTGGAGATGAGCAATTCCAGGCCTGGTTTGCATTTCCAGGGAGCACCAGGGCTGTTCCCAAAAGCATACTCCCCGTGGGTGTCTCAGGAGATGTCTGCTGGTGGCTGTTCCTATTCAGTGCAATAATAAGAACTGAAATGAAATATCAGCGCCCCATCTCATTCAGCATATCTCTATTTCAAATCTGGGTTTTGTAAAGAATATTGAGAGTATAATACAGCCCCCTCAGTAACCTGCTCTGCTTTATTACACAATCCACACAAGTTTTCCATTTTTTATTGAATTGGTCACTCAGTCATACTAAACATGGCAGAAAAAGAACAGGAGATAAAAATGAACCAATAAATAAAAGCAGGGTCTCCAAAGCTCTTCTTACTGGAAAGAAAGCTGGGGAGTTCTTCAGAGTTTATCCAGGAGAAAACCACCTTGCTTAGAATAAAATTGTGCAGTGGAACAGAAAATAAGATGTTACTGCAAATGAAATGTATTCTTTAGTGGCAAAAATTAAAGATGTCATAGGAGATAGGAGCTTGGGCTGCGTCCATCTCCCCAGCTCTTCCCTGGGAATGATGGCAGGATAGAAATGCATGGCCAGCCCAAGCCACCCATCGAGGGGCCAGGCAGGGCCACCTGGTCCCTTTGCCACTCGCCCATCCTTGCTCACCCCAGAGCTTTTTAGTATGTTGGGAAAGTGAAGATGCTTAGTTTGCCGTGACATCTTATTTTCTGTTCTGCTGCACAGTGTTATTTTAACCAGAGCAGCCTGCTCCCAGATAAACCCAGAGGAACTGAATGCCTCTGGAAAATCCTGCACTCAAATATGTGGGAGTGTGTGAGTGCTGGGGAGAGGACAGGGCTGGGACCTGCCATGGATCCTGGTGGTGTTGTCCTGATTAGGTCTCCATGGAGAAGGATCCATCTGTGCTTAATATGCAGCTTGGAGGGGCATGAAAATGAGCATCCCTCCCTGCTGCACGTGCTTGGGGAGGAATGCTCATCTCTTAATTGAACCCAGACTGGAAGACTCTATACTCACTGGAAGGAGTTTAGTGTGGGTTCCATGGGGTCTTTGTCTCACTGGGACACGCAGTGGATATTCCTCTACCCCAAATCCATGTAGATTGGAAAGGTGCTGTTCAATCACCAGTCACCACTTTGCCTCTGAATGCAGCACCCAAAAGTGTCCAAAGACCAGCTTTGGGAGGCAATGCAACACTTCCTTCCTCTCCAGACCCTGATCCTTGGTGGGCTATTTAAGGTATCAGGTCAGGACACGACCATGAATTTGTGCTCACCTTTGGGATCTTGGTGTGCATGGGAGTGTGGGATCATCTCCCAGATCCTGCTCTGTTCTCAGGAGCTCCCTGTGCAAAGGATTTCCTTGCTTCAGCACCCATTGTGTGAAAACTGTTGTCTTTGATTATTTGAAATGCTCAGATTTCATTGATTCTTCAGCAGTTCTTGCATTAGTCGTTCCATGACATTTTTCCTGACTGACTGTTCATCATGGATGACTTTTATAGGATGGTGGGACAATTGTCCACTGCATCAGGAGTAAAAAAAAAAAAAAAAAAAAAAAAAACACAAAAAAACAAACCTCAGCATGTCGTTTCACCAATATATCAAGCCCTCCTTCACACCAGGAATTAAATAGGTGTGAATAAACACCCATTATAATGAGCATCTCCAGTTTCATGATTAGGAAATGCTCAACTTTTAGGCCACCACTGGGTCAGTCTCGGAGTAGAAATCAGTGTCCCTCCCTCAGCTTCATCTTCCTGAGTGTTCAGGTTGGGCCAGATGGGCACAAGAAGCTGCCTAGAGTCCTCCTCCCTGGCCAGCTCTGGTTCTTGGAGTGGGGAGCACCAGAGATCTGGAGAAGTCCATGGCCCACCTTCTCCAGTGCCCAGCAAAGGTTCAGGTGTTCCTGAAGGTGGTTTTCCAGGTTTCAGGTGGCATCTAAGGATGGCCACAGGCCATATTTCAATTCAATTACAGCCTGGCTTCAGGAACATTTCACTGCTTTCACTGTCAAACCCAGGTGGATTCAAATTTTGGTTCTCTGCCCAGGAAAATACAGTCCTAATATCCTGATAATATTGCAGAGTTTACAACAGGGTCCCCCACCTTCCTTTAAACAAATGATGACAGAGATAGACAGATCTTGAAACACGAAGAAATAACTTGGGATTGGGATGATGGGATTTGTTACCAGCTCCAAATCAAGGTCTGTAGCCCCTGGACCTTGCACATCTTTCCAGCAGCTGCTTTGGTTGCATCGATTCCATTGCCTGTAGATTAAAAGCTTTGTTAAAACAAACAATGTTCACCCAAGCACCAGACTCTTGTCTGGGACAATGACAGAACAAATAGTCCCCTCCAGGCACACTTTGAAGTCCTGAAGTCCTCAAAGTCCCTAAACCAGATGGAAAAATCTTCCTTGAACAGTCTTTCTTAGCTTACACAGCCTAAACTGGCTGGAATATGGTGACTCCAGGATCTCCACCTCTTTTTTTGTTTAACTGGGGTTTCCTTTGGCCGGTTCAAAGTGGAAACACTCTGTATTCCTAGAGAAAGGATTCCTGCTTACCCAACAGCTTGGGTCAAACTTTCCTATTAGCACAGACAGGTTTTCTTCCCTATTGTTGGTAATTTAAGTTTCACTTGCTCCTCTCTCAGTGTTTGTAATGTAAATGGGAAACTTTTCATTCAGAAAGACCAAAAGGAAACATCTATTCTTCCTGGGTGTTTTCTCCCAGACTTTTTTAGAAATACCAGTGAAAGTTGACAAGTATTTCTGGTCAACCAAATGACTCAGAAGTGCTGGCTCCTTTTATCACCACCTGTAGCCACCCAACCACATCATCTGCCCCTCTTGCCTGAGCAGCAGGGCCTACTGGCTCCACCACGGGATGGTTTGCCCTCCCCAAAAAACAGGGTTTGGGAGTGTGGAGCTGAAGCTGTTGCAGCTCTTCAGTGCAGTGTAGAAAAGCCAGAACAGCCATTGTCAGCCAATCTTACTTTGCAAAAGCAGCAGGTAAAGAAATGCATCCTTCCATGGTGCAATTCACTGGAAACACCACACTCTCTTCTTCTCACCAGCCAGGTTATAAATCCACCCCCAGTTTTGTGATCAGCACCACCTCATCACTGAAAAGGAGGTGGATGTGGCCCCAGGCCTTGAAGTCGCCTCTTGCTGGGCAGGCGGGAATGCACTATGGCCCACACAAAGGTGATTGGGATCTTTGGGAACAGAGGAAAACTCGCATCAAGGTGATTTTTGTGTGGCCTGGTCAGCTGTGGCAGGAGAAGACCCAGTGCTGTGGCTTCATGTGGGATATCCTGAGTTACCAGGGTGACTTTCTGCATGGGCCTGAACAACAGCAGCAGGAAATGCAGCTCCTGCCTGATGATCCTGATGGGTTTCAGGAGATTCCTGCTTTCCCCTCTCATCCCAGGAGCTGTGGGATGGCTGGGGAATTGAGGGCAGCACATCCCACAGGCTCCATTTCACTTGGGCCTTCATTGTTCACCTCTGTGCCCCGTTGCAGGAGGAAGTTCAGCCCTTTCAGAACAACTTCTGGGCAGTATTTATGTTTTTCCAAAGGCAAACACTGCTGGAGACGGGTACCACGTGGCAAATCTTTGTGAGTGTCCCTCAAAAGCTACAATTAATATTAATGGCAAATCAAACACCATCCATGAGAGTCACTCTGGTGTGACAGGCTCAATTTCCAGCCCATGGCACCTTCCCATTCAGCACCTTAATACGAAGCTGACCTTTCCAACAGCTCCAGGAACAAGATCAGCCCAACAGGATGAATAATGGAAGAACTGGGCGTCACCCAGAGGTCTGCAGTGGTCACCAGGGAAGGTGTGGCTGTGGGTGGCTGAGGTCACACCTGCCTGGCCATGTCCCTTCAGTTCCTCATGACCCCCAGGGAAGCCCAGGGTGAGGCACAAACCCTTCCTGGCCCCGATTCCCCTCCAAGTCTCAACCCAACTGCAGGTCCTGGCAGCTCAGAGCAGCACAGGGAACTTGTCCTGAGCCCCAGGCACAAAAACATAGCAGAGCAAGGCCATGAGGAGGTGGCTGGGGCTTCTCCAGAGGTCCCATCTGTGTTCTCCAACAGAAGAAGGGCAGAGCCTCTGGATGCCGAGGAAAAACATATTTTGAGGAAAAGAGGAGGATGCAGAGCTCTGCAAGCCTCCCTCACAAGCTGCTCTGATGGAAGGGAGTGCTTTCCATGGCAGTGTTTACTGAGGACACAGCCCTGGAGCCTTCCCTCCCAGGCTGGTGCAGCACTGGCCATGCCACGCTGCCTCTTGCCTTGTTTTGTTGCCTGGTCTCACTGCAAAAGCAGAAGTTTCTTCCTCCATATCCTTGGGAAGCACTATTTCGTGGAATGCCAAGGGATGAGGCCACCCTGAAGCCCCAGAGTGTGAGCTGGAGGGCACAGGGCAGAGTTGGCTCAAAGGACTGAGTGTCTTTATTATTAATGAAGCAGCAGATCTACTCAGCCTCTCTAAACACGGGGGCATTTGTGGGAGTGGGACAAGAGGGAGGCAGAGGTCCCAGCATTTATCCCCCAGTAAGGAAAGCTTGGTGGAGGTGAGAGGTGGAGGACTCAAACTCCAAAATTGTAATGACTCATCATCCATCCTGCCCTCACCAACCACATCAGCTTTCTCCTCAAGCTGTCTGCCAGGGGAGAGGAAGCTCTTCATTATCCTCCATGCTCCCTTCCCCACACCCCCCGCACGAGAAGAAAGAGAGGAGAGAGATAATGCTTGAAAAACCACCAGGAAAAAAAAATAATAATAATATGGAGCTGTCTCCAAAGAGCTGCTTTCCTTGTGTGGCAGGCGCCTCCTGGATTAACCTTTTGTATATGCAGAAATGGGGAATGAATAATTGAGCAGCGCAGACATCGCAGCGCTCCCGTCCCACACACGGCTCCATGGCTGCCTCACAAAACCTTCTCCAACTGTGCTTTTCTTTGAGATGGATACAGGGGCAGGCAAAGACAGGGAGCACTGCTCATCTCCTGCGTGCAAATGTAAATTTGTCATCAAAGCTATCTGCAGAGACAAACCCACGGTGTGTCCAGCGGGTCCCACAAACACCCATGGATGGGGCTGCAGGAGGGGAGGGATCCTCCCCAGCTCAGTCCACCAGCACAGGCCAGGAAGAGGTTGGGGAGTTCCCTCCAAACAGATCCTGGCTGTCAGATTCCTTCACACAGATCTCTGAGCAACCTGGGCTGGTGGAAGGTGTCCCTGCCTGTGGCAGGGATGAGCTGGATAAGCTTTAAGGTCCTTCCGACCCAGGCCATTTTATCATTCTATGATTTCATGTTGACCTCAGTCTTTTCTTTTCCCTGGCTAAGACACACCATTAAGGATGATTTCCTTAGCCCCTGGCAAGAACTCATTCCCCTGCCCACATTGAAGTGCTTGCAATGGAAGACCTGGGAGAGTAAAAGTCAACCCTGGGAGAGAACAACGCAGAAGAGGCAAAGTGAGTGAAGGCTGGAGACACTGGAGAAGGAGAAGACTTTCTTTTGAGCTCCCGTTCCACTGGAATTACCTCATATATTGTGGCATAGATCATGCCATGCCACCAGGATCAGCCTTTGGGCTGACAAATCGGATGGGGATGGTTTTCCCCTTCCTTGCTCTCCTGAAAAGGGGGAAGGAATCATGAACAGAGTGCCTCTCTGGTGGCTCCACACTACCCATGTGGCTCCCACTGGGCACTGGCACAGCAATGTCAGGTCTGTCCATGCCAAGCCATCACAGTTTTAGAGCCCCAAGGCTCGGTCACAGGAGTGTGGGGTTTGGCTGCCTTCCTTATCCCAGTAATTTCAGGGGCCATGCCTGAGCAAACCCAGCACAAGTGTTCAGGAGGTGTCAAGGTTGTCTTTAGGAGGCATCACGAGTTCCAGTTCAGCGTCACCACTTTGCAGATGAGTGTGGATGAAGGGCAAAGAGACCCTGTGCTATCCCTTGCTCCACAGCTTCCCTTAGGCAGCCTCAGGTGTGTGCCTGCAGGATTGGAAGCTGCACACCTGAGCATGGATCCCCCCCACCACAGCAGCTTTGCCCTGTAGCCCTTCAGCCCTGATGGCCTGGGCTTTCCTGAGGGTGCACAGGAGAGGCAGCTCTCAGCAGATGCTCTGCCCTGGCTCCTACAGGACAAGCAGTGCCTTTCCCACAATTTCAGGAAGACCCTTTCCCAGTGCAATGGTGTGTGATCCCCTGTTGATTGAGCTGCACACACACCTGAGGGCTGACATGTGCTGCTTCCTGTCCCATGAGACTTGGAAACTCCTGGCATGTTCCTAATTACTGTGGGGACACCTCTGTGACAGCACCTTTGACCCTGTGAGACCTTTAACCCTGTGGCACCCTGGTTTTTTTACACCTTAACAGAGCTCCTTTGGAGATGGCAGCCAGGAATGATCCCACAGCTTCCTGGCCTCTCCTCTCTGCTCCCTTCCTCAGCTGTCCCTTGGGAAGCATCCCTGAGGTCCATCTATGTGTGCAAGCCTGGTGCTTGTGTGCACAACCCTCCCAAACCCTCTGGGGGTGTTTAGAGGGCCATGGAAGTGGGGTGTGAGGGCTGAGCCAGGCTGTGATGTGGTGAACTCCTGAGCAGCTGCCTCCTCGTGCCCAGCTGGGGATGTGCCAATGGCAGCTCTGGAAGGAGCACGAACATGGAAGAAGCTGGTTTTGATAAAAGCCAAAGTGTTTCTTCTTCTTGTCCATGAGTTCTTGGCCCAGACAGAAGCATTGGGAAGTCAGGGGGCAGAACTTGCCACAATAGGTGGGTACATCCTGAACACAGGTAGGAGGAGGGATAAAGCTTTTCCAGGGCCAGTTCCTCAAGGACAAGGTCTAATAAAGATACAGGAATCTTCACCAGCTGAGAAGGATCTGTCACACTGGGCTCACCCAGACAGCCCTCAGCATTCCTGATCTATTCCCCTTTAGAAGGAGCAGCACTCACATGTTCATACACCACATGCTGAGTGTGAGGCAGATTCATCCACCAGCTGCTGAAGGCTGGTTGAGTCCCCAGAGCCTTGGTGCTTGCACACGGGGCTGTGCTGAAGGTAAACATGGGTGAAACACAACCTCCTCCAAAGGCAGACCTGCTGCTCAGACTCATTCCAGCCACGAGAGACTGGCCAGATAAAGATAAAAGATAAAGTCTTCACCATCCAGCTGGAATTGTTTATTTTTCTTTCCTAATATTTGTTATTTCTGTGGTGACAAGTCCCTCTTCACCAGTGTCAACTCATTAGACCTGGTAATGACAACTCCTACTTTTTGTCTAATGAATTCTTCTAATCCCCATTGCCATCAGAATCTGTTTACCCTTGAAAACACTTATAATGGTCTCATCTGTCTCTAGTTCCCTTTTCTTTGGTCAGCATGGCAGGCATTTGCCTTCATAATTCTTTATTTCTAGAATTAGGACAGACAGAGACAACAGAAAAGGAAGAGATAACACATAAACACAGAATTTCTGCCAAAGTCTTTTTGCTGGCCAACCAAATTCAAGGACTTTTTTTCCACCTCTGCAAATCAGAGCCAAAATCCTGGTATGAGTCACAGCTGAACCAGGCCAGGCAGCCCTTGTTTGACTCTCCAGGGGTCTGCTGGGGACTCCCTGGGTCAATTTAGGATGCTGCAAACAAGCAGTTCAATTTACTCTGAAGGACTATCAGCCCTCCATGTGGAGGGTTGATGCCAGCCAGGGAGCAAGGCAAAGAGTTTGATTCCACCTCTGCCTTCCTAAGGGTGGCATCGCCTGGGAGACAGCACGAGCTGGTTTCTAAAGTGTTCACAGCCCAGGAAAACGAGGCTGCAGCCTTAAGCTGGGACAGCTACAGCTGTGGGGTGTAACTGCACATCTGGGCACTGTGGTTATGGTCTCTGCTCCCTTTCTGCTGCCCCAGGACAGGGGACTGTCCCTCCTCTGTCCCCTCCCCTCTGAGCACGGTTTTAGCTCAGGCTGTCAGAGCGCCAGGGCCACTCAGACCTCCCCATCCTAAAGAGGCCCTGTGCAATTTCATTACCCCCTGCAATGTCAAACTGCAGCTCGCTCTCATCCATCCTTTTCCTCCTAGGACTGCCCAGCCCCTCCCTCCCCAGCACCACTGGAGCAAGCTTCCTAAGGTGAATTAACCACATTAAATTTGTCTGTGTTATCTGCACTACCCTGGTGTCGGTTCAGGCGAGGATGATGGATATGGTCCTAACCCGACAGAAATTAGGGAAGTTCACACTGTGTTTTAATAGCAAATGCAGTGATTTGACAGTGAATAATGGAGCTGGTCAGGTTCTATTAATGGCAGATTAGACCATAATTCAATCTCAAATCTTGCTGTTTTAAGCCTTTCTCACAGACTGTATTAAACCTGACCCAGGTCTGAAGAGGCAGAGTGGAAGTGCTCCGTGCACAGGGATGAGTTAAACCCCACAGGCAGCAGGGGGCAAAGCTGCAGTCACATCCCAGGGGACCACGCTGCAGCTCAGCCTGGGACCTCCAATTCCAGGGCTCAAACTCACTCCTCTGAGAGAAAATGAGGCTGGAAAAATCTTTCAAGGGGGCATCATGACACGGGGCTTCACCCACTGAAGAGGGGGCTCAGCTCCACACAGCTGGAATTTCAGGCTGGAATTACTGGCAATACAGCACAGAAGAGAGACACACAGGGCTGGAGGGGGAGGATCCAGGGGGTCCATCCCAGGAAAGGTGCCAAGAGAGGGATGGAGACAATGGAAAGGCCAGTGTGCCTTGGTGGAGGGTACTGAGTGTCAGTGCTGAAGGAAAACACCTCTGTGAATATTGGCACAGGCCTGGAGGGAGAATACAGGGCACCAGGAAGTGCCCTGGGGCAGAGAGACAGAAAACAGAGAGAGAAAACACACAGAGACTGAAAACTAGGATTTTTTTTCAGCTGTGACAAGTCAGGGAAATGTTTCATGGCATAGCTGAGCGCTGCAACACCTGGCTGCCATCCTAAGTAATTCTGGTGCAATTTCCCCGTGGATGGCTTCCTGCAGCTCTTCCTTACCTCATTCCTACAAGCTCTGGCCTTAGAGTGTTCCCATCTCCTTTTCAAGCTCCAGGCCTGCATTTCAGGCATGTTTTCAGAGTTTCCTCACCCGGGGGCCTGCCTTGCCTGGGTTCTGTTTGCTGAATGAGAGTGTGATTGGGTACCTGACACAGGGCTGTGTTTTCTGATGGAGAGGAGAATGCTGAATTACTTTAGCAATCATTTATTGAGTACCTAAGATACAGAAAACCTAGCAGAGATAACAATGTCCTGCAGATTAAATCCTCCATTAGAGAGGTCTCACTCTGTAGTTAGGCTTGTAAACATTTTCCCATCAGTTTTCCCTCAGCCTCCATCCCCCCACGCTGCAAGCTGAGAGAACAGGCAAGAATTTTGAGCATCTTCTCATTACAAGACATTACCACAGAGCCCAAAAAAGCCATGAAATCACTGTCCCACCTCCCATCAGGCAGAAATCTCCCTTCAGCAGCCTCTCTCAACACCCCTGCAGGGTTTTGGCTGACTCTGGGGCTGCAGCAGGTTTTGGTCCCTGGATGCCCAGGCTGGTGGAGTTTGGTGGTGGGCACAGCATCAGGACTGTCACTTCAGAGGGACACAGACACCCTGAGGTGATATTTTGCTTCTCTGCTGCTCTTGTGACATCCAGAATCTGCTGTGTCCTCTCTGACCCCCTCCCCAGGAGTTCACAGGAGTTTTTCCTGGGACAGCTTTTGAAATTCATTTGCTCTGAGCTTCAAACTGGAACCTCTGCAGCAACACACACACTGTAGACAGAAAAGCACAGACATGGTAAAGCAGGAGCACAGACAGACACAGAACAGCAGTCAGCAGGGTTTATTTACGCTGAACCACAATTCCTGCTCCTTTAGCTCATTGGCAGCTTTGGGGTTTGTACCTTGCAGCTTCTGAGTGCAGAAGATTGTTTCCACCTAGACAAGGCAGCCTCAGGCTACCAACACCCAGAAGCTGCTGGCCTTGGTAGAACAGATGGAGTCCATTTAACATGGGCCACCTCTGCTGGTTTGTGAGAGAGCCAGGACTCTAAGAGAACCCCCTGGGAGACACTGGCTCTGACAGGAGACAGCAGCAGAGCTTCCAGTACCTCTGGAAGGGTAGAGGGCCAGGATAAATGATCCACGGAGCTGGAAAGGCTGCTGAATCCCAGCAGGGAAGCAGAGCAGCCCTGTCCAGGTGGAGGCCCTGTGCTGGAAGGACCACAGCTTCTCCTCACTGCTGTAGGAGAAGCAGAAGGCAATTGGGAGATGAAGATTTTCCCAGAGAACGGATGGAGTGAAGGCAAAGGGGTGGACAGCTTCCAAGAGAATTGATGGAGGTATTGCCAGTCTCCCCAGGGACAGCAGGGGTGGTGAAATCCCCCCAGGAGGTTATTCCCACATCTTATTCACCTCTGCCTTTTGGGCCACAAGGGCTGGGGGTGCTGAGCTGTTTTCCAGCCAGGACTTGTACAAAGGCAGAGGGCAGGAGTCCTGCTCCAGGACACAGAATCCCCTCTCCACTCTGGCCCTGCAGGCAGCCCTGGGAGGCCTCTTATGCTCATCTGTGCAAGGGCAGGAGCACTTCAGGAGCACTTTGACACGTGAAAGTGTGGCACAAGGACTGGCTCTCATCACCAATCTGGGGAAGGTTCCCCGAGGTCCCCACACTGCAGCTCGTCAGCTGCTGCCTCCTAATTGAACCTCTCCAGGAGACTCCTCAGCACTGCAGTTGCTCACCTGGTACAGACAGCAGCACCAATGAAGGTGGGTCAGAGCCCTCACACTGCTCATGGAGCTCAGGCTTCCTCACCTGGGCTTCCTACACAGGCACACTTGTTTGGTTTGTTTTAAGACCACAGTATGGCTACTACAATACTGCAGGAAATCTTCCCTAGATGAGCTTCCTGGAGCAGTGGGAATGAGTCCCTCACCTCACACAGAGCACCACAGGCTCTGCAGGTTTTTCCTTTTCCACAAGTGCTGCCAGTGCAGCAGTTCAGGAGGACCCTCAGACCTGATTCCCTCGGAGGCTGTCACACAGCACCTTCAGCTGAGCTTCCTTCCCGCTGGAGTTGTGTGCTGGGACAGCCCAAGGCTGTAGGAGCCACACTGTTGTATTCACATTCTCTGAACAGAGAGAGACATAATCCTCACTCCCAGGGTTTTTCCTGGGGACAGCAGTGAGAAAGCTCAGAGAGAGAAGAGAAAACAATTCTTATCTCTACTTGCTGTGCCTGTTGTTTGGCACACGTGTTATGGAGAATGTTTACCAAAGAAGGGATTTGTTAATTGGACTCTGGTGATGGTTGTTTGGATTGATTGACCAATTAGGTCAAAGCTGTGTTGTGACTGTCTGCGAGGGGTCATGGGTTTTTCTTTAGTATAGAATAGTATTAGTGTAATATAACCTAGCTTAATAAAGCAATTGCTCAGCCTCCTGAAATCATGGAGTCAGAGCACATTATTCCCACCTCAAGGCACCCTACATCCATACCACACCAGTCTGGAGAGGCTGCTTTTGTGGTGTTCCTTTGACTCTGATCAGCATCACCAGCCCTGGCCAACACCTGCGTTTGTGTCTGTGAACCCACAGAATCTCAGGATGGCTTGGGTTGGAAGGGACCTTGAAGGCCATCCAGCTCCCTGGATGTCCATGGGCAGGGACACCTTCCACTGCACCAGGCTGTTCCAAGCCCCATCCAGCACTTCCAGCTGCTCTGGCCAGCCTGTGCCAGAGCCAGAGGTGGGGGTGCCCTGAGCAGCAGTGAGCAGGAGCCACCACAGACCAGCCACCCCCAGGGACTCTGTGCCCTGCTGGGCTCTGCCATGTGGGAACCTCATGATGGTCCCCTCGGGTGCCAACACTGCCCATCACTCCCTGCATGCCCTTCCAAAGCTCTGTCACCCTCCAGAAGCAGGGATGGGATCCCTGGGCCTGTTGGGGGTGACAATCTTGTCCTGTCCAGGTGGTTCCCATATGGCACATGCCAAATTACCTAAATATTGTACCAACCATGCCTGTCAATAATGGAGTGGTGAGGTGGGAGCTGGAATTCCATCCCTCCAGATGGCCATTCCGTAAGGGAGAGAAAGGGGCACTCTCTCTCTAGTGCTGTGCATTAAAGAGCATTTACACTGTTAAACCCAGCTTTGGAACAGCACCTAAATATTTCTGTCGTGGTCTTGGTGGGACTCTGGAGTCCAAATGGGAGCTCTGGGAGACTGCAAAGGTGGGAGATGGGACAAAAAATAGCAATTCCATGTCTTATGGACCAAAAAAATAGCAATTCCATGTCTCATACTGCTCTGTCACTGGTGTAAAGCAGCTTGCACAAAGTAACAGGTCAGTGTGCAGCAATGAGGAGCCAACTTCCCAGCAGCTCCCAAGCCATCCGTGCTTCCCCTGAGCCAGAGCCTCCCTGAGGACACAAATCCACCCGAGGCCTGACCACTCCCAAAGGCAGGAAGAGGAGGCTGTTTGCATCATGCTTCCATGGCTCTTTTAGGGGCTCTCCAGCTCTGTCATCTCCTGGTGCCTCAAGGATCTGGGAAAACATGGAAGAGATGAAAAATAACATCCTAACACCAGCCATAAACGTGTCCACAGGGTTGGTATGGAAGCAGTCAGTGATGATGCCAGGGTAAAACTCAGCATTTGCAGTGGCAGCAGCAGGGAGGGCAACGTGGCAGGAAGTTTTTGGCAACCCTGATCAGAATCTATAACACCCTCAGCAGGAGTGTTGTAATTCCTGCTGCTGTTCCCTAGCACTGCAGCACATACAGAGCTGTTGTAGCCTAATGTGTGCCAGGAATCAACTTCATAGCCAGGAAAAAGTGGGATAGGGAATCTAAACTCCCTGCTGCTGCCACCTCTGGCTTACGGGTAAGTCTACTGCAAAGACAGAGGAACACAAGGACTGGTAGGATACCATCCAGCAGGCTGGGGTTTGGAGGAATAGCCTGGAAAACAGCCTTTGGGATGCAGAGGTTGCCTTTTGCACAACTGTGCCCTCACGCCTCTTGCTGGGTTAGTTTTTAGTTTCAGCTTTTAATTGCTCCAGCAGATGTTGCAGGTGGGGTTTGTGGTGCTTCTTCCCTCTTAAACCTGCAGCCTCCCTAAGGGAGTGCAGCTGGCAGCCCCAGCACACCTCCTGACAGAATGGGCAGTGCTGCTTCTTTAAAACTGATGGAAATTTGAAAATATTTCATTAAAATCTGTGTGTTTTTCCACACATCAAAATGTTCACATTTTCCCTATGTGATGTTTTCAGTCACAAGCAACTGTGAGCAAATAACAAATGAAGTCTATGAAGGTCTGGGGAAGAGGGAGATCTCCTGAGCTCCAGGTCCCTGTGGCCCCTCAGAGTTCTGTGAGGACATTAAATGAGCTGAAACCTCCTAAAGAGTGAGCCAGGATTTTACTACAGAAAATGACACCTGGAAATACTCCTGGAAGGACTTGGACAACCTCAGGGTGCATCACTGTGGCCAAATACACTGACTTGAAAAAGATGGAGCTCCCTCCCGCTTCTTCCTGCTTCTGCTCTAGGGGGAAAAGGGTCATCTCTGGAAACACCCACCCTGAGGGAGCCAGACCTTAAAAACAAGGAGAAGTAAAAGGTAAAATCATCAGGAAACACAAATTCGTCACCAAACTGGCACTATAGGAGGAAGTCACAATGCAGAGCAGACTTGGGAACACTTCCCAGGAATCTCTGTGCAGCACAACCCTTCTATCCATGAAATGGGAGCAATGATACTGCTCCCACAGCAATAGGACACAAAAAGTGCAAAGGGAAAAATTGTAAATTTGCAGAAAATTAGGCATTTATTGTCCAGAGTCAGTCCCATGTATTGGCAAAGTCCATAAATCCCCGAAAGACTGAAGGTGTGACAATATCAAAAGGTTGCTGAGAAATCACCCATTCCTGTGCTTCAAGGCTCACACTCAAGAGATTGCTTTCCCTGGCTGCAGAGACAATATTTCATGGAGTGGGGATACCTGGAGTCAGTCCTCTTGGGACTTGGAATGAGAAAAAAAAGAATCATGTTCAGTGCACTGAAGCATTTCATAACTGAGCTTCAGAGAAAGTCAATCACAACTATTTTAGTCAGGGCCAGGAGAATTTGAGGTGCATGTGGGTGGTCCAGGCCAGCTGTGCCACGCCCAGAGGTGACCTGTGTTGGTGTTAATGACTCCAAAAACCTCACTAAAGCAAATTAAAGACCATGCAGCAAATAAAATATTTTGAAGAGCACTCTGATTTTAAACTGAATTACTCCAAGTTGAGAGCAGTGACAGCAGTCCTCATTCTCACTACAGACAAAAAGTTAAATCTGTGGGATTTTACTAAAATCATTTGTGTGTTGCACTGATCATTCAGAAGCATAAACCACCCCTTTGGCTGCCAGATATTTCCTGGGAAGATCAGACTTGGCTACCAAACACTCTCTCATCTAACACTGGTGACGAACAACAAGCGCTGGGGCTGTTCAGTGCGGAGAGAAGGAGTGGAGACCTCAGAGCACCTTCCAGAATCTGAAGGGGCTGGGAGGAACCTGGAGAGGGATTCTTCATGAAGAACTGCAATCACAGGACAAGGAGGGATGGATCAAACTGAAAGAGGGGAAATTTGGGCCTTAGAGACACAAGAAATTGTTCCCTGCGAGGATGCTGACACCCTGGCACAGGTTGCCCAGAGAAGCTGTGGCTTCCCCGGGATCCCTGAAGTGTTCCAGGTTGGACAGGGCTTGGAGCAACCTGGGATAGTGGAAGGTGTCCCTGCCCATGGCAGGGGGTGGCACGGGATGGGCTTTAAGGTCCTCCCAACCCAAACCACTCTGTGATCCTCTAATCTTCTGTTATTTGAGCCATCCACCCTCATGATTACAAATAGAAGCCTCCCTCCTGAGCCCTCCACCCTTTTTTCACCTTCTGAGGAGCTCTGCCCCCTGCCTGGGTGAAAACATCTCCAGGGAATAGTTCCCTAACACCAACAAGGAACCCAGGCGTGGTCAGAAGGGAGGATCCACAGCACCAAACCCAAAGCCTCAAAGAGCAGCAAATTTTGCTCTTTGCTGGTGCAGCTCCAGGAGGATCCAGACAAACCACAGGCAAGCCCAGAGTAATTTTATCCCGATATGCCTGTCTAAACCACAGATAGCTCTTCAGGAGGGCTCTCCCTCACCTGTTAATTTAACGCTTGATATATAGGAAAAATTAGAATTAAAATGTGCCCGGCTGCTTCCTTCACTCCTGATTCCATTTAGAAATATCTCACATCTCGCTGCAAAAATGAACTTAACTGCTTGGAGACGTTTTAGAGCCGGTATTTTATTTTTAGACAAGTCTGTGTGATTTAGGATCCTGAACTCCAGTGAAGTTTGCACAGATCTGATCACCACATTTCAATCCCAGCCCTGGCGTTGGGGGAGAGACAGGTCTCTGCTGTTTGGATCGAGGAGTGGCTTGGGGTGGAAGGGAGCTTAAGGACCATCTCACTCCACCCCCTCCCATGGGCAGGGGCACCATGCACTAGCCCTGGTTGCTCCAAGCCCCATCCAACCTGGCCTGGAGCACTTCCAGGGATCCAGGGGCAGCCACAGCTCCTCTGGGCAAGCTCTTGAAAGACCACAAGAATTTGGACCTGTGCAAGGCAATCGGCCAGGTATGGCTGAATCCCAGAGGACAAAGAGCTGGAGTCAGGTTTAACAGGTGACTTTCTCAAGACTTTAGGCAGGGTAAGCTGCACCCAAAGCATGCTGCTCCTCCTGCCACGGAGACAGCAAGGAAAGGAAAGCCAATCCTTGCCTTTCCTTTCTCCTGCTTCTCCAAGGCTCTCCAAGCGGCAGCCGCGTGCACGTGATGCCGTGGAGAAGATGCCTGAAGAGGCAGAGGCAGTTCTGAGTTCCACTGCACGCTTCTGCAAGAGGAGAAGGCAAGGACTACACTGGACCTCATTAATCCCAGGAGATGGAGACCATGGGACCACAGGAGCTGGTGGGAGCTCCCGCGCCTGCGCCGCGCCGGTGGCGCGCGGGAGCCCGGATCCTTCACAGACACTTCTGGGATTTCTTATTAAAAACTGAATTCTTGGGCTGGGCACAAAACAAAAGAAACACGAAGCTTAAAGCATTATGCAAGAGCCCCAGAAGTGGCCACAGGTCAACACTGTGCCACCAGAGAAGAGAATTCCAGGATACTTACGTCCCTCTCCACTGCTTTGTTTTTCCCGTGGCCCGCAAAATGAATGGAGATGTTTCAGCTTGGAGAGCCCAGAGTGGAGATGGTGGGTGAGGAACAAAATCCATCCCTTTTGAAATCCACGGAGTTAAGCATTTGTGAGAAAATGTGTTCTCTACACTCATCGAGAGGGGAAAGGCATAAGGAAGAGGGGAATAAAAAGAGGGGAAGAGACAATGAGAAAATTCTGGTTTTAATCCCGGTGAGCCAAGTGCAGAGGATGGAGCCTAAACAGATTTTCTGACCCAAACACAGGGTAAACTGCGAGGTTTGGCTGCTTTTCCAAGAAAGCTTTGCAGAAAGCTGTCCCCCAGTGCCTCCAAATAAAGCACAGAGATCACAGGAAAGGCAATGTCCCGGGAGATGTGTGGAAGGACAATGATGGGGAACAATGGGGGAACACCTTGTTGTCAAAACCTCGCATTTCAAAAAGGAAGAACTAGTGACAAACCTAGGTTAGGAAGACAAAAAAAAAAAAAAACAAAAAAAACCATTGGGGCAGATAGGTAAAAAATCTGGGTCAACTAGGTGATTAATTGATCAATTGATCAATAAAAGAGAGAGGACTGTGCCAAGGACTGGAACGAGGAAGGTGATAAAAGGAAAGGACAAAGGCTGGGAGAAATCCCTTTAAGGAATGCCCAAATCATCTACAATGCCTCTTCTCCAATAAACAGCAACACATTTAAATCTTGCAGCATTCCTCAGGACATGAGCGTGGACTGGGCAGTATGAACGTGTCCATGAAATGCCCATCTTTAGGAGCACAGAAAGTTTTCTGTATTTATGAGGCAGACACCCATTCATTGGGGCTAGTGTGTGCCCTGAACAGGAGGAGAGCTGCTACAGCTACATGAATTTATCAATGGTAATTTCGGTCTGACCAAGTACTTCCTTTCCTGGGAAGGTAAATGATCTATGGGTGCCATCCAAGCACCCTGGGAGCTGGGCAGGGTGGGACATTAATATCCAAGAAATGAGGATCAGGTCTCGGTGCTGGTGCTGCTGCAGAGAGCTGGAGGCTCCCCAGGTTGCCACAGCAGGGATGGATTTGGCTGCAAAGAGCTGAGTCCTGAGATATGGGGAAGGGGAAGGAAGTTTTCCAGAAGGAAATCTAAGTTGATGCCAAAGCCAGCACCAAGTGATCATCACGAGGGTGAGCAATTAATGATCAATCCAAAATCTGCACTTGTTTCCTTCCTCGAGCACAAAATGAGGCCGGGCAGTTAAACTCCACTGGCCTCTCTGCCTAGAACCGAATTCAGTTCATCAGAAATGCAACACCCGAGCAGAAATTCCCACGTTTGCCTGGCTCCAGGTCCAAACTGGAAAAAGCAGGTGCTCAAAGCACCAGTGTTTGCCCAGAGGGTGCTGGCAGGGTACCCTGAGTGTGTATCCATGAGGGGATGCATTCCTGGGGCTGGTGACTGGCTCTGCCTCTGTTCCCACTCCCGTCTCTCCCAAGGGATCTGGGGAACTGGGATTGCCGGCACCAGGGAACCTCCTGCCTCACACCAGACACCACAACCAGACCAGGCTCACTGACACCAAGCTCCAAAGTAAATCAAGACAATTTGCAATAAAAAAGTCCCAATATTTGTGACTACATCCATCCCTCATGCACAGCAGCAGTTAATCAAAGTCAGGGAATCACAGAATGGCTTGGGTTGGAAGGGACCATGAAGGTCATCTCATTCCAATCCCCTGCCATGGGCAGGGATGCACCCCAGTCAAAAAAATAAACTCTCAAAAGGATCTGACACTTCAGGAGTTAAAGACAACAAAAAGTCCAACCTGCCCATGGCCAACACAGCATTTCCAGCAAGCTCCTCTTGCAAAATTAGCATGACCTCAGCTTCCTCAGCTTTCTTACAGCTCAAACAAACTCGACAGTTTCAAGGAGAATTGGAAGTTTCTCGGCCAGGGCGTCTCTCATTCTTCTTTTCTCTTTCTTTCTTTCTCTGCTCTGTCACAGCATCCAAGAGATTCTCCTGGTGGGGGTGCAGAAAGTGTGTTATCGTTCCTGGGTGAGGAGGAGAAGCAAACAGGAACCTGTGTTACACTCCAAGACAGGGCTGATTAATTTGCAGTTAACATCCGCTCGCTTCATTATCCCTTCATCGGAGCCTGACAAATGTGCAAACAACAATGAAAAATAGAAATTAATAGGAGTATTAGCACTGCATACAACCTGCTATAGATCTAATCCCCACAACAGAACATATGGATGTGTTACACCTTCTTTCTCTGTAATGACCTCATACCCACCCTCCTGTCCTTGGCCATAAATCCATTTAAATTTAAAGGGATCTATTTATATACACAGGTATGTGTCTGTGTCTATCCATATGCATGGGTACACATGGAGGGGAAGGTTTGCTCATCACTTATCAGCTGAGGCTGGGAAAAGCACTTGGACTAAACTAAAGCACCTGGACAGTTTCACCTTCTGTTCCCAATGCCTCAGCAAGGGAAGGGACCTGTGGGGCCCTGTCCCCACTCGGCTCCACACTGAAGGAAGAGGATCAGCACAGGCTGGGAGCAGAGAAAAACACCCTGATGCCACTAAGCACCCACCCATCGTCCTGTCCCCAGGAGAGAAGGCATCAGGGCATTTCTTCTCCTCATTATTCTGATTTGCACCTCCTTTCCAGGGTTTTTGCTGCTTGTCTGCTGGGCTCAGAAGGTGCTTTTCACCAGGACATCACGGAGAGCTCACGGAGGAGCTGCGTTTGAGTGGGAAGTGGATGTTGTCCCATTTCTCTGTAGGCATCTCTTCCAGCCCTGCTGCTATTTGAAGAGCAATGTGTGGGCTGGGAGGCCAAGAGGTGATTAAAAAATTATATTAAAGCATGTTTGTGCCAAACCTCTGTAGTCCCTCGAGTCAGGCAATGTCACCGCAACGGAGCGAGAACCCACAGTGGGGAGTTGCCCGGGTTTGTACATCCTCCAGGAAAACCTGAGGGTCTGCAAGGAAACAGGGAATTTCAATCATTGCTACTTTTCTCACTGAAATCCCCTTGAAAGAAATGCTATTGAAAGAGCTCCTCATCTACCCTTCAAGGTGACCTGCAAATGAGGAAAAATGAGTTTGTGGCCTTATTTTTGGCTGAGTTACGAAGGGCTGGAAAGTTGGCAGGGATTCGAAGCAACACTGGGATTTCATTTTCTTTTTCTCTATTTTTCTACTTCTTTTTTTTTTTTTTCCTGCTAGAATGTAGTTCTTGTTTTGCCTGGCACTTGTTGGGCAAAGAGAGAACCCGTGAAATCCAACCATGACAGTGAGGGGACTGACAGTGGTATTCCTGAAAGGATACACAGTCACACCAGCTCCTGGTTTGCCTCCAGAGGAGGAGAGGGAATACTTTTGGCTGCAGGAGGGTTATTTCTAGGTAGGAGAGAAAGCATTTGTTTGGCTTCTGTTGGCCTCAATTTAACTCCCTGATCTAAGGAAATCTTGGGTGAAAGTAAGGCTCTGATAAAGATCTAATTCCCTTTCTTCTTTCAGTGCCTGCTGGGGGAATTCCCATGTAAGTAGAGTTGGAAGGAGTAGGAGGAGAGGGGAAAAACCCTTGTCTATGTCAGGAAAGAAACTAACTTGCACTAATAGCTCACAGGGAAGGAAGGAGGCAAACATTAAAAAGCCTACACGGAAATTTGGAGAAATTAGAAGCAATTAAACTCTCTAAATCAGACGGCTCTGACCTTGCTAAGGAAGAAAACCTGGATGTGGCAGCCAGGAGATAAACCAGGAAAAATAAAACTTGGGCGAGCAGGGAGCAGGGTTCAAAGCAGAGCATTGGTTTGTGAAGCTTTGTCAGGGAGGGGGACAGTGGCCCCTGGGGCCACGGCCATGGAGCACATTCCTGATGGCCATACGAGCCCAGGGATGGGCATTGCCCCCTGTGCCAGCCAGTATCCTCAGACATGGCAGCCCTGTGGGTCCCCTCAGCCTCCCCATCCCTGCTGGCCCCTGGTGCCACCAGTGCCACCCCTGGTGCTGGCGGGTGACGAGTGGCAGCAGCACATTTTCTGTTTCATGCACTTATTTCAAATCCAAAAGAGCCAAAAAGATGTGAACCAGCGACCTGACCCTGCTCTCCTGGGACACCCAAAAGGTTTCACCATTGTCACTTGCAGGGAGGGGCTGAGCTCTGGTGGCACCACCTCTGACCACGCTGGGCAAACAGCAGCAGTGCCACGCTCCGAGAGAGGGGACAACAGCCAGGGCACAGCAAAGACCTCCTGGTGCCTTCAAACTGTTTTTCCCTACACACAGCACCACAACACAACAGCTGGGTCCTCAAGTCCCTAGGAAAGGAGATCCCTGGTTTTCCAGAGGCCTTGTGGAGTTAGAGAGGTCGGATACAAAACCCACCACCGACCAAGAAATTTGCACTGGGGTAGTCCAAAGGACTGTCCACAGCTGTAAGGAAAAGTAAAAATGTCTGATTTAACTGAATTGCATTTTCATTTTGAATTTTTAATTATTGCTCTTTGGAGGAGGTGTCCATCATCCCTTTACTCCAGAGGCCCTCAATTATTTCCACGCCAATTTAAAAACATTTTTCACAAATCTAAACTTTTCCTGCCGAAAACCAGGAGGATCCTGGCCTGGAGTTCCAGAAAAGCAGTGACAGCAAAATGCAGGACCTGGCTGCCCCCAGGGTCTCCTACCAGGGGTCTGCTCCACCAGGTGGTCCCAGTTCCTCAAGCTTTGCCCTCTCCATGCAAAACCTGAGAAATGCAAGGATGCCAAATAACCATGGGAAGAGCTCCCGGGATGGGAGGCTGAGGAAGAAGGGTTGAGGGGGCACCAGGCAGAGCCCATTTATCCCCTGGACATGCAGATCACTGTGTGTCTCTGCTCATTTCACACAGACATCATTTGGGAAAGCCAAAATAAAGTGATTTACTCACCAATGCTGGCACCAACACCACGCAGGAATTCTCTGAGCACAGTGGAGGAGTCGGGAGACAATGCTAAGGAAAAAGCTGGGGAGCAGCTGAACCCCATTCCCCATGGGCCAGGAGCTGGGGTGTCATCCAGAATGAGAAAAAAACAAATTAAGCAGCACCCTGAAAATTGTTCAAATGAGTCATTAGACACAAGTGCGGGATACCAGCCCAGACAGGATGGGACCACGTTGGAATTCTGGCAGGAATGAGGTTATCAGTCCCTGACAGGTCAATTGAGCCAGGCTGGGCCTCCTCAAGGACCTCTTCTGTTGAGAACCACAACAGCAGCAGGATCCTCCAAAAAGTGCAAGTCCCAAATCAAAAGTCAAGCCACTATTAAAGGAAAGACATTTACAAGATCTAAAACTCTGCTCTGCAGAGGTATTAAGATGTTGGAACTAAACCTGCCTTATTCCCGCTAGTGGTTGCATTTTAAGGAAACCTTTTAAAAGGATTATCTTCAGGAACTCTCTTTCAACAGCCTTCCCTTTAAGAGTCCTCCATGGTGATAGCACTATTAATTACGCTATGTGATGTGATTATGTATTTGTTCAGGTCCGGGTTGCAAACGCGAGGCAGGGGAACATCTGCAGGTGCCACTTCCACCGCGGAGCTGGGAACTCCGGCCTTTGATGTGCAGTGCAGGCTCTGTGCAGGGCAGGCACCCACGAGCTGCTGGGCTCTGCAGTGCCACCAGCCTGTTTGATCTGGGGGGCATTGCCTGGTGCCTGTACTTGCACTGGGAGTTTTTGGGGAAGGCTGGCGAGGAGCCCCCGAGCGCCGGCTTGGAGCTCTTTAACAGCCACCGCCAGGAAAATTCTGTGCGGATCTATATCCGTATCTGGCTGGAGATAAAGACGTATATTTTTATCTATATAGAGAGAGGCATTTCCAAATCTGTCTGTCTCTCTATTTACCTGCTTTTAACAAGAAAAAAGCAACTTCTTACACAGCTCTTGTCACTGCATTTAAAGCAGAAAAAGAAGTTTTTTCCGCATCCCTCCACTCCCGACTTCGGCGAAGGTGTCCTGGAAATGACGGATGGTTTGGCAACCTCTGTCTTTGGGCACAAGGCTCATCCTCCCTGGAGCCATTCCTGTGAGGAAGGGCCATCACCCCGAGAGCACAGGGAGGAGGAGGTCACCCCTGTTCCCACCTCACACCGGCGAGGCAGAGCCACGGGAAGAGCTCGGCCAGGTGGGGTTGGTTTGGCGCTTGGAGGTGTCAGGGGAGAGGTTTAGGATTGCTCTCCGGCCACTTTCCTGCAAGGGAATTTGGTTCTCAGCTCCAGATGCCATCCAAAATGCAAACAAATGCAGCCGTGGTGGCCCTCGGGTTTGGGAGGTCAGAGGCTGAGCTGTGCCGTGCACTTTGTGCATGGCCGAGCTTGCACCAGAGAGCACCAGAACATGGGCACCGGGTGCCCCAGCCCTCCCAAAGGACACGTGCTGACAATTTAGGGCAATATTTTCCATTTAAATCCAGATGTTCTGCTCCAATTTAGTGCTGGGTGCCATATATATCGTGCATATCTGCAGCATACGCAGGCTGGGTGGGTGGTTAGCTCGGGGGCCGTGGATATATGAATGCTGTAAATAGCTGTACAATATGTGTATGTTTTATTTCAGAGGCAGAGAACGGCTGTTGGTATCACACAAGCACAGGGATGCAGCACATACGTGTTAAGCACACAAACCTTGCTCTCTACATGTTGTATATATACATACAGACAATCTCCAACACCTATACTGCATATATTATTTATAGATATACACAGACATTTTTTTCCCAACTAAACCATTTTCTTTTTCACGTTGCTAATTTACTCAAAGTCTGGAACATAAAAGAGGAGCTGGGGAGAGGAGGAGAAGGGAAACTTCACTTTACCTACTCCAGCTGAATCTCATATAATTTCTTTTTTTTAAGGAAACTTCATTGTATATTCCAGAAAAGTATATTGGTGGGGTAGGTTTACCAGAGGCAGAGAGAATGTGCAGGGAGTGAGAAAGTGAATTGATGGATGGATGGTTAAATGAATATAAATGAACTGATACCTTTACAGGAAAATAACATTTCTTTTCTTTTTTTTTTTATTCTATAGATCAGTGGGTTTTGTATCTGTAATTCTTTCATATCAGCAAAGAGGAAATAAACTCCCATGTAAATCATTTTCCCCCCATCTGGAAGCATATTAAAAGCATGCCTTTTTTTTTTTTTTCTTCTTTTAAGCAGAGCCTTTTTTTCCCCCTATTTGCTTATCGGTTCATCCACCATTACATTTTAAATGAAATTGCAAGACCCCCCTCTCCTCCTTTCTCCCCCACCCCCCCGCCTCCCAAATTCCGGGCTGATGTCGGAAAGAGGGAATCAGCCTCTCCCATGCTTTAGAATAACTGACCTAGATTCAATTACAGATAGACCCGGCGGAGAGGACGGCACCTCGCTGCCTTCTCAGGGGTCTCTTAAAAAAAATAAAATTAAAAAAAAAAATAGGGCAGAAAATAGGAAAGTAAAACACCCAAAAAAAAAGAGGAGAAAAAAACGGGGGGCAACAGACAGACAGACGCTTCCCACCAGGTGCTGCGGGCGCCCGAGCATCCCTGGCCCCGTCGGAGCCCAGCAGCGCCCGCACCGACGGCGCGACCCCGGCGCTGTCCCAGCGGCAGGCACGGGGGATGCTCGCCCTCCCCGGGCGTGTTTTTTGGGGGGCCGCCTCGGGAAGGACAGCTTTTGGGAGGCGGGGGAGCCTCGCGGTTCTGCCCGCAGCTTCCCGGGATGCAGCGAGGGGCAGCGGGAGCTGCGGGAGCAGCGGGAGCATCCCTCCCTCCTTCCTTCCTTCCTTCCCTTCCCCGGGAGCGGGCCTGGATCGGGGGGTCCTGTGCGGCCGCCCCCCACTCCTGGGGGGCTGCGACCGCACGGGGAGGGAGGAGAAGGGGGGCTCGGGGTCCGCAAGGCTTGTTTCATTTCAAAGTGGGACCGGGGCCGCTCCAGGACGCGCCGCTCGCAAATATAATCTTCATATTCAGTTCAATGGAGTCTCCTTATAATTTACAGCGGAGAGATAAGGCTGGAGGATGCAATGAAAAAAAAAATCTGAAGTCATCCTCTCCCCCCCTGTACTGCGCTGCACCTTGGGCAGCGGAGCAGAATCCAGAATCTCAACTTCTCCCGACATATGTTTCCAGCAGATAAGTAAACAATCTGGACGTGAAATGAAAATTTTAATTAATGCAGTAATGCTATTACACCTCAAGTGTGCAAATCCCATTGCCTTGCACTGTGACAATGGGTGGGGAGGAGGAAAGAAAGCAGACAGACAACAAACCACAAGCAAATTCTAATCTGGGTTTTGCTTTTCACTCGGCTCCAATTGTTTTCATAGTTTGTTTCCTTTGAATTAATCTCATCCTTATATTTCAATAATTACCAGCTACTCATCTCTTCCCCTCTTTCTCTCACCCACTCAAAGAGCCGGCTCCCGCTCCCTCGCTCTCCTCTTTTAAATTGTGATCAACCTGGATTTAATTTCGGGGCTTTTAGGCGTACACATGTTGCCTTGTTGCAGCGCGGACCTGCACAGACCCTGCACGTTATTTCTTGTTTAGCTTTCCGAACGAGGAGCGTTCAGGAATAATGAAGTATTTTGCCCTAATAAAAAAGGGAAAGGAAAAAAAAAAGAGAGAAAGGAATAATAATAATAATAAAGGCTGCGTTGTCCCTTTGATGTTGGTATAAAACACCCCAACTTGAATAGAGGCGTGTAAAGGGAGAAAAAGAGAGACGAGGAGGTAAAATTAAGGACCGAAAGAGAAAAAAATATGTAATAAAAAGGGTAAATTACAGACACATCAAAAGCCCCGAGGCTTCCTCGCTCGGAGCGCGGGCAGCGCGGGGAGCTCAGCCCGCGTCCCCCGGCCGCTCCGGGCTCCTGCAGCCCCCCGAGGGCACGGCCAGCAGCCCCGGCCGGCTGCCTCTACCTCCGAATTCTGCCTTATAGGCGTTTGGAGTGATTTTGTGCTGTGTTTTAGGAGAGGCGCTGGGACGCTGCGGCGGGGGCACGGTGGTGCGGAGCCCTGCCCGCGGGAGCCGCTGCCGCCGCAGCCCCGCCGGGGTCCCCGGGCCGGGCCGGCCGCTCGGGGCCGCTGCGGGAGAGGAGGAGGAGGAGGAGGAGGAGGAAGACGTGTTTCTGATCACCGCTCACTTTTAAACACTACAATCAAGGAATGTAGCCAGGAGGTCGGGCCTGGAATAAAACCGTAAAATCAGAATTGCAATCTTTTTGATGTTTCAAAGTCTCTTTGAATGCCTTTGATACACTCAATAGCAAATTTACTGGGCTATTATCACTAATAAGCAGAAATAAGTAATATCTCTCAGAGACTTCTATGGGCTTAATGTGTCCTTTAAAATAAAGTTTTTTAACATCACTTAATTCCCCTTCTGTCTTTGTCTCTCCTGCAGCAGAGCTCCCTGGCGATCGCACAGCTACACCTGGGCGCCAGCGAGGGCTCTCCCGGCCCCTCGGCCTCCCGAGATCTCTTCTCCCCCTCTCTTATTTGTTGTTTTGTTTAAAGCAAGGCCAGAGCGGATGATTTTAAGTGTCTGGGTGGTCCTGCAGGCAGCGCTGAGCCGAACTATTTCAGGAGAGGAGAGGAGAGGAGAGGAGAGGAGAGGAGAGGAGAGGAGAGGAGAGGAGAGGAGAGGAGAGGAGAGGAGAGGAGAGGAGAGGAGAGGAGAGGAGAGGAGAGGAGAGGAGAGGAGAGGAGAGGAGAGGAGAGGAGAGGAGAGGAGAGGAGAGGAGAGGAGAGGAGAGGAGAGGAGAGGAGAGGAGAGGAGAGAGGAGAATAGTAAAAAAGGAGGGAGAGAAGAGAAGAGAAGAGAAGAGAAGAGAAGAGAAGAGAAGAGAAGAGAAGAGAAGAGAAGAGAAGAGAAGAGAAGAGAAGAGAAGAGAAGAGAAGAGAAGAGAAGAGAAGAGAAGAGAAGAGAAGAGAAGAGAAGAGAAGAGAAGAGAAGAAAAGAAAAGAAAAGAAAAGAAAAGAAAAGAAAAGAAAAGAAAAGAAAAGAAAAGAAAAGAAAAGAAAAGAAAAGAAAAAAGAAATAAACTGGGGCGAGGGGAGCTGCGGGGGGAGTGCCTCGGGCCCGAGGCCGCGGTGCTCGCTCCCCGCCCGGCCCCGCGCTGCCTGCGCGGGGCTCCGCGGGTGCGGGCGAGGCTCCGCGGCGAAGCCAGCCCGGGACAGCGCCCGGCCGCGCACCCAAGGCGTGGTGCGCATAACCCCTCGGCCTTTGTTTAATGATTTTATTGAAAGAAGGAGACAGTTGTGGGGAAACAGGTTTGACAAGGAGCTGCATTTCCCCCTCGAGGGAATAGCTTTTTTTCACCTCTCTCTCTCTCTCTCTCCCCCTCTTTCTTTCTGTTTTTGGTTTCCCTTTGACATCAAAGTCAGTAATCGGTTCATTGCAGTGTCAAGATCATTATTTAATTTATTTATCTCCACGAGTTAAATCGCTACACACCTGCAAGCGGGCGGGAGGGTTGGAGGGATAACACGGCGCAGGGAACGGGAGCGAAGCACGGCGAGCAGAGGCTGCGGAGGGGCGAGCGGGGTGGGAGGGGGACGGCGAGGCAGCGAGGAAAAGAGAATGAGAAGCAGGAAGAGAGGGAGAGGAAAGAGAGAGGGAAATAGGAAAAGAGAAAGAGAGAGGGAGAAAGAGAAGGAGAACGGAAGGAGAGAAAGGGAAAAGTGAGATGGAGAGAGAAGGAGATAGAATTAATAAATAAAGACAAGAAAAGAAGGTTAAAAGGAAATCAGGAAGGAAGGAAGGAAAGGGGGGGGGGAAAGGAGTGAAAGGCGAAAGAAAGGGGGAAAGAAGAAAGCGAAAGAAAGAAGGAAAGTAGGAAGGCAAGGTCCCCGCCAAAGTTTCCAGCCCTGTCGCTCCGCGCTCCCCACCTGGCCCCGATGTTTCCCCGAGCCCGTTCTGCCCCGCAGCGGCCCCGAGGGTGTCCGGGCTCGGGGGTGCGGGGAGTCCCCCAAAGCTCAGCGCGGCGGGGAGCGGGCACGGCCGCAGGGCCCCCGCCTTGCCCCGCGGCCCGGGCCCGGCGCTCCCCCCGGCTGTGCCTCCGACCATTGTCAGACTAATGCGGGTGGATGTCGGAGGACACTGAGCTATCGGTGCTATCAGCCGGGCTGACAGCGCCTGTCAGCTGGGGTTACATCAGCGCCCGCCGCCGCCGCGCCGCCCCACGCCGGCCGCATCCAGCCCCGCGTGTCCCAGCGGATCGTCCCGCGGCTCCCAGGCCCTCCCCAAGCCAGCTCTTTTAATTGTCCTCATTTGTAAGAGCTGTTTTGTCATGCTAAACAAGGCTGGAGCAGCCATTCTAACCTCTCCTTTCAGCCCTTTTCTCCTCTCCCCTTTTGTTTACCTTCGCCTGATCTCTCATTTATTTATCTATCTATTCTTCCCCCGCTTACCCTCCCATTCAAGCCCCATGTATGTTAATTGTGTTACGCCGTTTAATTCTAACATCGGTCTCCAAAGAGCACTTAATGAGCAAAGCACATCCAAACACGCGGCTATTCAGCCCCTCCAGACGGATCCTCTGCCTCTTCCTCCTTCCCCTCCTCTCTGCCCCGCCGCTCCCTCCCTCCGCCGAGGGCAGAGCGCCCCAAACACCGCTAATTGATCCGCACAAATTCCAAACCACCCCCTTCAAAGCTCCCCTCCCCGCTCCAAATATTCCCTCGCGCCGCTAAAACTTCAACGCCGCGGAGACAACTTGGGAAAAGCCAACTTGGGAAAAGCCAAATTCCCCGACGGGACGGGACGGGACGAGGGGAGAACACCCCTCCGCAGCCCCCGGCTCCGCTCCGCTCCATCCCGTCTTTCCGCAAGTTTTCTCCGCCCGCAGCCGCGTTTCCCCGACGGGCTCCGAGCGGAGCCCGGCACGGCACGGCACGGCACGGCACGGCACGGCACGGCACGGCACGGCACGGCTCCAGAGCGGCCCCGGCCCGGGGAGAGCCGGGGGCTGCGGGCGGGGGTCGCTCCCGGCGCGGGGGCAGCGTCCCCGCACTCACACCACGCACTTGCCTCGTTTGATGACAGATTGTCTTTATTCAAAACGTCTTTGTTCAACAAATGAAAAGGTTTAACGAGGTAAAATCCTGCCGGATACATCTTAGTTTCTGTTTCTTCTTGCCCAAGACATTGTGAAAACATATTTAAATTGCCATCGGTTTTTATTCTGTTTTTCGTTAGTAGTAGTAGTAGTAGTATTAATTTTTTTTACAATTCTACTGCCTGACTTCATACCTGACGCTCTGTCTAAAGTAAACTTAGATCTAGTCTCACTGGATCACACAAATTTAAGGACTATCTGTTTTAAATTAAGCAAACACTATCATAGGTTTTAAATATAAATGTTTCTCCCCGTCTTTTTTTTTCTTTTTTTTTTCTTTTTTAACTTTGAAGAGCCTTT
The DNA here is from genome assembly GCF_036417665.1 of Passer domesticus. NCBI lineage: Eukaryota > Metazoa > Chordata > Aves > Passeriformes > Passeridae > Passer > Passer domesticus. The sequence continues at coordinate 20,314,359 of NC_087484.1, forward strand.
TTTTTTCTGACATGAAAAGCAATTTTACCTAGTAGTACGTGGTGGCAAAATATATATATATTTATATATATATAACACAGCTGATCTCGTTTTTCAATGTGCAAAAGGAAAACAACGAGGAAAAAAAAATAAAATCAGAGTAAGACCGGGACTTCCCAAAGTCAAGTCCAAGTGACAAGAGACCCTGGAGAACTCATAGACATTAAGAGAATAAATAAAAATCGAAACCGCCTCTCTCTTTTTTTTTTTCTTTTTTTGTCTTTTTTTCTCCCCGCTTTGTCCCAAAAGGGCAGTTCAAGGTTCGCTTCTCTTTTCTGTTTTTAAACACATTTACAACTCTTACAAGCGCCGGGCTCCTATCTGCCCCCGCGATTGCAGATCCCCCCCGAGCCTGGGGCCAGCTCTCGTGGCGAGCTTTAGGCGAGAGCATCTCCGAGGCAGCGTCCGCGTCTGTCCCGGCCCGGCGGCGGGCGGCAGAGTCCTGGTTCGGGTGGCCTTTTTTTTGCTCCTGCAGCTTTTATGTACATGCACACACGGAGGAATCCCAGTTCCAGCTGCCGGCCGGGGTGGGGGGCACACGCACGCTCACACACACACACACGCACACACGCCCGTGGGGTGTGGGTGGGTGGGTGTTACATGGCAGTCGCGTGTGCTGAAGAATAGGGGTCTATCCCAGTCTTGGTCATGCCTGGGAATAATATGTAGGCAACTGGAGGTTGCAAACTGGAAGCCGACCAAGCGGTACAGTTACATGGCACGACATAGCCCGGGTTAGTTGGCGAGGGGTGAGTGTGGGTGTGTTGGCTGGGGCAGCTCAAGCTGCCGAACGCCCCGTTCTGGTATCCCAAGGTGGAGGCGTAGGGCAGGGTGCTGGTGGCTAAGGTGTGAGGAACCTCAGTCATCTTCTGAATGGCGCTGGAGCTGAACTGGCTGGGGTCAAGTAAGGAGTAAGGTGCTGAGGTGGGAGGCAGGAAAGCCCTGGCCTTCTCCGGGGAGCTCAGCAGCGAGTCAGTGGCCCCCACGGGAAGCCCGGCGGCCTTTAAGGGATCTGTTTCCCCGAGGTAAGGCAAAGGGAAGACATACCTGTCCTTTTTCAGCAGGTTCTTGGGCTTGCGCCGGGGCCGGTACTTGTAGTCGGGATGCTCCTTCATGTGCTGCGCCCGCAGCCGCTTGGCCTCGTCGATGTAGGGGCGCTTCTCCGCCTCGGAGAGCAACTTCCACTCCGCGCCCAGCCGCTTGCTAATCTCCGAGTTGTGCATCTTGGGGTTCTCCTGGGCCATCTTGCGCCGTTGGCCGCGGGACCACACCATGAAGGCGTTCATGGGGCGCTTGATGTGGTCGCTGGGCTTGGACATGCTTCGGCCGGGCGGGCGGGCGGCTCTGCGGGGCGCGGCGGCTGCGGGCGCCGGACGGCGGCGGCAGGACGAGGAGGAGGAGGAGGAGGAGGAAGAACGGCGGGAGAAGGCCGGAGGAGCCGGAGGAGCGGCAGGAGCGGGCTCAGCTGATCATCACAGGTCCTCCGCCAAGGCCGTCCCCGGCGGGAGCCGTGCCGGGGCGGGGCGCGGAGCAGCGCGGAGCGGCGCGGAGCGGAGGCCCGCGGGGCCCGGCGGGCACTAGGCGGGCGGGGAGCCGCCGGGCGCAGCACCGGGCCGGCGGTGGGGACGCGGGGCGGTGCGGGGCAGTTCAAAGGCGCGGGGCTGCGGCGGGCAGGCTGACATAGCGGCAGGGCGGTCACAGCGCGGCCGGGCGCCCAATCAGCGCGGAGGGGGCCCGCTTAAAAAGAGAGGGAGAGAGGAAGGGCGAGAGGAAGAGGAGGGGAGGGGACAGACGAGGGAGGAGGAGGAGGAAGGAAGGAGGGGACAGGAGGAACCCCCCCACGCACACACCCCGCCTCAAACGCGCGGATTAAAAGGAAGGCTTTTGTGAGTTGCTGCGCTAATAGCAGCTGTGGAGGAAGGGGGAAGGAGAAGGGGGTCGTCCCCATCATCTTCCTCATCCTCCTCCATCCCTGGGGTGCGCGGAGCGGGGCCGGTCCCGGCGCCCTCCAGGCTCCGCCGCCGCCGTCGGGGCTGCGAGCGCTGCGCTGCGCCGTGCGCCCACCGCTGTCCGCCTCCCCCTCCTTCCCCGCAATCCCGGCCGCTCTCCCGCTCCCCCAGCCCCCGCCTTCCCCGCTCCGCAGCCCCGCTTAACCCCGGGAGCCGGCCCGCGTCCCGGCTTGCTTTGAATAATTGCCTGCCTCCCGCGAAACGCCCGTGGGGAAAATATTTATTAAATGGAAACAATTGTCCCGGCTCCCGGGGGGGACCGCGTTTGTTCCGGGCTTATTGGTTTTTAGCACCTGCTTTGGTTAACAAACCTGCTCCGAAAAGGCCCCCCCGGGCCGCCCCCTGCCCCCGCCCGCCCGCATCCGACAGCGACCGGGGAGAAAAACGAGATGTCGGGGGGGGCTCCCGGGACGGGCGGGGGGCGCCCGGCCCGGCCCCTCCGGGGTCCCCCCGCGCCTCTCCGCCCCAAACTTCGCCTCCTGCCCGAGGGCAGCCGCGGCCGCGGGCCGCTCCGTCGCTCCCGGGGGGTTCTCGGCTCCCCCACCCCGTCCAAATAATATTAATATTAATATTAATAATAGAATAAACCATTTTCGCCCCTATTTCCTCCTTCTTCGCAATAAATGACTTTCATTTCCCGGCAGAGCCCTGTGCGTGCGGAGCCGGGAGGAGGAGAAGGAAGATGAGGAGGAGGAAGAAGAAAGGGGCCAAGGATGTGGAGTCCGCTCACCTGGACGGGGCCGGCAGCGCCCGAAGCTTTGGCTCCGCTGCCGCCGGCTCCGTCCCAGAGGCTTTTTTCGTTTCTCCCTGAAATGCGCCGCGAATTTCCCAGCCCGCAGCAGGACCCCCTTGGCCAGAGCGGGACCTCCCCGGGCGGGATCCTCCCGCTGCCGCTCCGCTTCTTCCTCAGGGAAATTTGCCCCCGTCCCAGGGCGGGATCCCCCGAGCTCCTCCCCACCCCCAGCAGCGCTGATGTTCACATATAAACAATAAAAGGTGGGTGCAGGCGGCCCCTCCCTGCGGCTGTCCCCCCAGGGTGGCCTGCACCGTCCTCGGGGACCTCCGTGCCACGCGTGGTGCCGGCGACACGGGCAGGGCTGGGGTGCTCCAGCAAGTGCTGCTCCCCCGACAGGCACCCGCGGGCTTGGCCCTGGCCGGGGTAGGGTGACACGCGTGGAAACTTATTTTTTACCCCACTTTTTTCCTTGGAAATAGAGCTATGGGCAGCCCCAGCTGCCGCGCTCAGCATCCTCGGGGGAAGCCGCCTGGAGCGCTGCCCCTCTCCTCAGCCCCGTGTGCCTTCCCCTCCGACGGTAAAAACACAAAACTCCCCTCGCTTTTATTGTTTCTTTTCAAATTCTTCGAAGGAGGGGCAGAAATTGTATCACTCGTCATCCCTCGGCAAGATTAAACGAGAGGAGCCCGGCGCCGTTGTCAAAAATCCGGGTAGCAAATCGTTCGGGAGGGAGCGATGGCTCGCAGGCTCTGCCTGCTCCCGAAAAGTCTTTCCAATCAGTTAATGCCGCTTCGCAATATTAATGATAAAACATCGGCAGCCCGGCTTTCATTGGCTGCTGCCTCGCCGTGCTGCAGCACACACGCTCCATCAGCTCGGGGCATTTCGGGCTCCGGTTTGTTCATTTACATCCCATAAATGCCCTCGCTTAAAAAAAATAGGAAAAGAAAGATTTCCTTCGAGATTCCAACGCTTCCATCCTTAAATACTTCCATTTCCCCCCTAAATCCTTTGTCCTGGAAGGGTATCTATTGCACTTGTGCAGCCCCCGGGGTTGGATTTTATAAACTTTGTATCCTTTATGGGTTTTTTTTCTTGGGGAGGGCAGCAATTTGCAGGGCGGTGACTGAAATCCATTTCTCCTCACCAGCTTGTTTAGACACCAAAACTAATGGCACGATTATTATTCCTGAATGATATCATGGTAATGCAGAGAGATAAGAATGGCCTGATAGGGAAACATTAAAATTATATTCTTGGAGATAGTTCATTTGGAGGAACTTTAAATTAGATGAGATCATGTAGCCCGAGATCCAGTATCAGCATAAATAGAGCTGTATTTCTGCCTTCAGCCTCCTCCTCCTCCTCGCGGGAATCACGGTCGGGCTTGCAACTGCCAAAAGTGAGAGGTGAAGAGCGCCTAGAATTTGAAAATATCCCCGATCCAGACTTTATTTAGGAAATAATGGATCTTTAAATAACTTTATTATTTTTATGCTTCGGGCACTAGGAAAGGGAGGAGATTTTTAATTGATTTTTAATTGAAGGAAGCACGTTTTGGAAAGACTTCCAGGTTTCTGGGGCTTTTCAGAGGCACTGAGCACGCAGGTCCTGCTTGCTGTTCTGTGGGACCCGGTGAGATTCCCGCCACCAGGAATGCTTTTTCCAAATACCCAGAATTAACTCAGTGCACAGAATCCCACCAGGCATTGCCAGGAATGATTTTATTCCTGCTTTTCCCTCATATCTGGTTATTTTACATGCAAGTACACACATACATTTTGTTATGCGTGTGCCACATATTAAAAAAGACCCTTTTAATCACATGCCATCAAATAATATTTTCTGGGAGAGATATATGGAAAATATATGCACAGAGCAGCTCATCCGGGTGGCAGCACTGATGTGTTCACAGATACTGTGCAGAACAGACTGGATACTTACAGGTTATTCTTTCTGCATTTTTTTACAGTATTTCTTGCTCAATTTCATCCCCCCCAACCCTGAAAAGGGCTTTTATTCAACTCCAGCTATAAACAGGTACAGGGATCCAGCCTCCTGCATGGAGAGATTTAGTGGAGCAGGTCGCTGCCCCGTGCATCCCTGACAGAAGAGGGGAGCAGTGATGGATGTGGCAGATTGGATCATCCCACGAGCTGCTTGCTCACGCTGGCCAGCAAGAGATGCTCCCTGGGAAGACATCTCCTTCCGTGGGAGAGAGCTGGAGGATAACTTGCTTCAAAAGTAAAGATTTCCCCCGGATTAGGACCTGAGGCAGAAGTTTACAGCCCTTTCCAAACTTAATTTTTGTTCTGCACATTTTATCCGTGTGTGATTCCCATCCCACCCCTTCCTTTGGCACGGTGCTCTGTGTGTTCAGCTCTCATTCCTCACAGGTGATCTGTTCACTGCCCTTTTGCAGCACCGTTTATATTTGTGGCTCGCTGTTAACGAGGAAGGTGATGCATATTTACAGGGATTTCCCTCCTGGCTCCCTGCAGGTGACAATCCTGAGGTGTGGCCCGTCACCCTGGAGCCCCCAGTGCTGTGGCACCGGTGCCCTGCTGCCCCTGTGGGCAGGTCCAGCGCTCTTCCCTGGGGTGAAGGTTCTGATCAGCGAGCCACTGCAATGTCTGACAGAAAAAATATGCCTTGAACTACACCAGCCTTCCCAGAGCACCAAATTCAGCATAGTTATAGAATTGCAGAATCATACAATGGTTTGGGCTGGGAGGGACCTTTAGAAATCATCAACTCCAAGCACTTTGCAATGAGCTGGAACACCTTCCACTAGAGCAGGTTGTTCAGAGCCCCATCCAACTTGAATGTTTCCAGGAATGGGGTGTCCAGAACCTTTCTGGCAACCTGTGCCAGGGCCTCACCACCCTTATTGTGAAAATCTTCTTCCCTCTCTCTGGCACCTCCAGTTCTCTGTGTGTCGCTGTGTGGAAGTGCTGCAGGGAGCAGTGAGATTGCAGCCAGGCCAGCAGCCTCCTGGGGTGACATTGTGAGGACACCACGCTGTGGCACAGAGCACCAAAACTGTCCCCACGGAATCAGGCAGCAGCTTGGACTCTGTGGAACCCACAAAGAGTCTCTGGGTGCTGGAGACTCCAGAGGCAGTGCCACCTCTGTGCCATCTCCTAGGGCCTTCCCTCAGCAACTTCAGCAGTTAAACACTGAGTGGCTGAAGAGCTCTTCATCCTTCCTAGGGTGAGAAATGCCTGGTGGAAACCCACTGGCATTCCCCTCCCATGCTGCAGACCCCCATGGGTGCATCAGCCCACCTGCCCAGGGAAGGGTCCCTGCAGACCCCCCTGGATTTTGCTTTCCCTGCAGCAGCAGCAGGAGGCAGAGCTGACGATTCTCTCCAGTAAATAAATGTATTCACTGTGGCCATGGGTGTAAACCTGGGGGCTTGACACGGCATTGACTCCCCAGATATTGTATGGCCAGGGAGCCTCAGGCATTGTCAGCAGCATGAAGGGAAGGATAAAGGACCTGAGCTCAGGAGTGCAGAGCAGGCTTGTAAGGAGAGGCAGCATCTTTTATTAGACCAACTGATACAGTCAGAAAAAAAAAAAACAGACAGGTTTTCAGGCACATGAGCTCTGAAATAGAAGCAACAACTTTCAAGAAAAATGCCAAGGCTGAACTGTTTATCTCCCACACATCCCCACCTCCACTCCTGGAGAGGCTGACGGCTTCATCGCCGTGATCCTGCCATCCTCCCTGGGTTGGGATGGAGCTCTGCAGTGGGATTGCTCCCTGTGATCCAGGTGTCCTCCCTGGGGTGGGATGGAGCTCTGCAGTGGGGTTGCTCCCAGCCATGCATCAGACGTGCAGAAACACAGGTCCAAAGCTGGAGGAAAAGCCTGTGGTAAAGAAGGGAAGTGACCTGCAGTGTTTGGTGTGTCAGGGGAGCTCTGGAACAGCTTTTTCTGGATGGCTGACATGAAAGAAACCTGTGGAAAAACATGGTGCTCAGGCAGACACAACCAACTCTGTGTTCTGCAAACAGAGGAAACACCTAAAATATTGTCTTGTTGTATTTCTAACACAGATAACACAAAGAGTGGAGATCTGGCCACAGTGCAAATCTACAGAGGAAAATACTCATTCTGCTGATGTGTGTGCCCTCAACACCAGTTCAAAGGCTCAGGATTCCTGCAAATCTGTGTCTTGTCCCTGAGAAGTACAATTTGCATTTGGATATCTGAACAAGACCAACGATGTTTAAAAGCAGCCACCACCAATGTCCCTGAGGGCTGAGGTGCTGGAGCTTCAGAACCATCTGTTGTTTTAGTGAAGTGTTGTTAAATTCATGTCCACTCCATTTATTTTGGATCTGTCACCATCACACTCAAGGTGGAAGAGGATTTTTGGGTCCAAACTGCCCTGTTTGGTCAGTGTGTCCCCTCTTGTGAACTTCTGCCCCCTCAAACACAGCCAGGCCCTCAGCACAGTCAAGCTTCCCACCTCAATGAACCAAACCACACAAGAGCCATAAAACCTCTTCCCTGCTCTCCTTACAGACCCTGATGTGGCAGAAACACAAAGCCTGTGAGAAGGTAGCACTTGACACCCATCAAAGAGCTGATAAACAGCAAATTTGTCCTGCTGGAAAGTCTCCAGACCTCTCCTCACTACTCCTACAACTCTTTGTTCTCAGGGTGAAATTCCAGGGGTGGGTTGGGGTATTTTAAGCACTGAAGGCCATTTCTTCCCCATGACACATTCCTAGGGTAATGGGGATGATCCTGGGAATTCCCAGGAACACCAGTGGCTGCCTGCCATAATCCTGGAGAAGTCATTTGTCACGTGGTCTGAAATGATATGGAAAACCTCCAGAGCAGCCAGGATTTAAGCATGATGTTTAGGTCCTGGATTGCTGGAGAAGAACCACAGCTGTAAGAGATTCTCCAGCCAGCAAGAGATACTCCAGGAAAAAAGAGATGCTCCATGCTGTCCTCTACTCCATGGCAGTAAGAGACAACCAGAAGTGACAGATGCTCTTCTGCCTCAAGCCTGGTTCCTCCCAAAGTCTGTGCAGAGCACATCGATCGTTCCGGTGCTGTTGGCAGAACCAAGCCTGTGTGGCAAGCACAGCTTTGGGTTGAACTGGTGAAACCAGGCCTGAGCAGCCACTCAGTGCTGCTGTTCTGTGAAAACTCAGCCCTGCCACTGACCTCACTGAGTGAGCCAGCTCTTGGAAAACCACAGGGCACGTATCCACCCAGGCAGGCTGGAAAGGCAGCGGCTTCCATCCAAACGCTGCTTTGCAGGAGCCCAGATGCCTCTGAGATGTCTTTTGTTTCTTGCCAGATGTTTGTGGTGGCATCTTGGAGCAAAGCTCCTCGCTGGCTCATCCCCAGCCTGGGAACTGCCCTCAGAGGCTCAGCAGAGCAGAGCACCTCGAGCAGGGAGGGTGTCCACACGCTGCACGTCGGCTTTGTGCAGAGCTTTGTGCTCTGGGGGGTCAGCTGGGAGTCAAATCAGATCAGGGTCTGGTGGGGAGGCAGCAGCGTGTCCCCAGCAGGGAGGGGAAGAGCCCCCAGTGTTCTCTGCAGGCCTGCAGAAGCCATTCCTCAGAGAAGCAGCAGGGCTGTGGTCTCCAGCCATGCAAAGGTCCCCAGCACCCTCCTTGGGCATGGGAGTGACCTCCTGCCCAGCAACGCTGGGAAACGAGTCTGGAGAGCCAGGAGAGAGGGAGACTTCACACCAGACTCCAAAAAATGAGTCACCCAGAGGGATGGAGGCAGCAAACATTAGGCTGAAGTAGTCTCAAATCCTTCCAGCCATTTGGAGATCCCCTTTGGTGGGGCTGCAGCTTGGCTGAGATCCACCAACCCTGCTACAGGACTGACAGGAGGGCTGGGAGCAGAGCTGCCCCGGCTTGGAGCTTCCAAAGGAATTCCTGGTTTGTGCTGGACATGCCCTCTCCTGCCCTCCCCAGCCTGGTCCTGTTCATTCCACCACAGCATCCCTGACTCAGGGCCCTTCTTCCCTGGCAAACAGATCCCACCCTCCCTCCCTCCACAGGAAACTTTGGGGGAAGTTTCAGGAACTAACTTTGGGGGATGGTACAGATTGTATGATCATGGCTTGAGGAAATTATTATATTTTTAATTGAATTTTGTGTGCTATGCACAGATACTACAGTAGTGGGCCCTTTATCAATTGTTAACACGAATACTAATGAATACTAATGCTAATCATTTGTTTCTGGAAACAAATACAAAGATATTTGACGGGAGGGGAAGAAAAAAAAAAGCCTCTGAATTTTAACACCAAAAATAAAGAAATGCATTTTGAATTTTAACACCAAAAATAATGAAATGCATTTCAGGCCGGTGGTGGCAGAAGACAAAACCCCAGAGTTACAATCTGGTGACTCTAAACGTGAGATATGAACCGCTCCGGCACGGCAGCGCCGGAAAATGACTCAAGGAAAAACTCCAACAACCTCGGCCCAAAACTGCAGGGGCGCTCCCCGGAGCCGGGTGAGGACAAACGCTGCAGGGCACAGCCACTGCTCCTCCTCCGGAGCCCTGCGGGGACCGGGACAGACACCGGGACAGGGACAGGCACCGGGACAGGCACCGGGACCGCTCGGTGCCCCCGGAGCGATGCGGCCGCTCCCTTCTTCATCCCTCGCGCTGATTTCCAAGGCGCCCATCTCCCTCCAGCAGCTGCCGGTGCTGTGCGAGGTCTGCAGATGAAAGCCAACGCTGCTTCCACCCAGCCAGCCCAAACGGGAAGGCGCGCTCAGTAACCCTTTCCTAACCCTGGAGCCAGGGATTCTGCGGGGAGAAATTTAGCCGGCAGGAGATTCCAGGAAGGGCAATTAATGAAAGGCTTGGATGAAGCTTGTCTTGTATCTCGTTCCAAACGCGGCCATAGAGGTTTGCACCGGGGCGGGGGAGGCAAACGTTAAAGGCAGGGCCTGCTCTGGAGCACACCCAGTCTGCAGCACCTGCGAATTTCTCCCCCAGGATAAATAACTGAGGTATCTCCGTCACTCGGGGCTGTTCAAATTATTCATAGCAAATAAATTACCAGGTGTATTTAGTCTGTTGTCGTTCCCCCCCCCCCTTTTCCTACCCGCTCATGAATCACTTGGAAATAGATTCTGATTTCTGCAAGTGTGTCTATTAGTCATGATAAGGAGCCGTGGCACGGCACAGGCAAGGGAGGGTGGCCAATGGGCTGTGGGCAAAGGCTCATTGCTGGCCCTGAGTCCGCATCCCAGTGGTGATTCAGCTCCTGCTTCCGAGATTGGTGTTTTCCCCCTTTCCTTTTCAACGAGCAATGGGAGCAAGAGGAAGGACGGCAGAGCAGGAATCCCCTGCTTCTCCTGCAAATGGGGCTGCTCCAGCACAGCCCATGACCCCAGTGGGGTTGGTGGTCTTTCCAATGCCACTGTGACCCACGGGCCTGTCGGTATCCAGTGTACCCCACATCTGTGGGCAACCAGTGCTGCCCTGCATCTCCGGGACTCAGCACACCTGCAAATGCCCTCCACTGCCGGCCAGAGCATTCCTGGGAAGAGGCATGAAGGGAGTTTCATCCCCTCCCGTCGCAGGGTCAGCCAGCCCCAGGCTGTGCCCATGGGAAGCAGAGGATCGGCCGCATCTCCCTTCGCCTCCGGGGGCAATTCCTGCCCCGACACACAGAGCCAGGCTGCCCTGGTGTAGCTCCAGTGCTCCGCTGGCTGAGGATTGGGGGGAAACTTTCAGGGCCGGAATACAAGTCGCACTCCGACCCGGGCAGCCTGGAGAGGTGAGGGATGCAGGTGGGAGGAGAGGAGGAGGAGCTGAGGCCGCCCTTCCTCTGCGGCACGTGGCGCTCAGGTTCCAGGGAAAGGGAGACGTGTCTGATTACTGGGCAAACAATAGCGAGCAGCGCTGTTTAAACACATCCAATTACCGCTGCTATTCAGTGGGCAGAGGCCGATGTGAGAATGCAAACACAGGGAGAGCAGAGAGGTCTCTGCCTGGGAAAGCTGTAGGAGCCTTGTAACTCTCCCCTCTGAAAAGGGATTTAATCAGCAGCCGCTCATTGGCAGGGCGAGGAGGAAGAATGAGCGCTTTGTGCGCAGCACTGACTTTTCCCACTCCCTGGGGCACGCAGATAACTCCCCTGATCACCTCCGTCCCCTGGGAAGCGCTGCTTGATGGCACAGATCGGGCTGCTCCGTCCAGCCAAACACCGCCCGCGGCATCAGCCCGAGAGAAACATCTTCATTTCCCTCTGCTGCTCCGGCTGTGCTGCGATCCAGAGGTTTCTGATGCCCAAGGGATCCCTCAGGCCCACCAGAGGTGAGGGGGATGGAGGACTCTCCACCACCGCACCCAGACCGTGCCATCCTCTCCCCTCCCAGCCGCTGCTGGGTTTAGTTCGGCAGTTTGGCCCCCGCGGCTCCTGCCCAGGAGGAGACATCAAGTTTTGGGACCAAAGGCGTTGCCAGTTGCCGGTTTCACCAGTATCAAGGGAACTTAGTTAGCACCAGGCAGCTCGGTGCCTCCCTTCAGGCTGCGGTGACACGAGCAGCCTCATCCTGCCTCTATCACCCATTTCTCCAGCCGCTGGCGTCCCTAAATCCCAGCGGAGCCCTTTCCAAGAGACGAGCCCCACCTCAGCCCAAAGGACTCCATCTGACCCCCCGGCGCGGGGAGGGTTCAGTGCAGACGAGAAAACCGGTCCCACGTGCTCCCCAAACGGAAGAATTCCCCCGATTTTATAGGATTAACGCTCTCACCAGAATCACAGGTGATTATTGCTCCCTTCGGTGCTTTCACGTGGCTTGGAATAACGCCCCAGGGATCCATAACAATTAACCGGCTTCAGCATCTCACGCTGCCGTCAGTCAGAGACACAGGAGGAGAGAGCCTCCAAAATGAACCAACAGCAGAGGGAATAAATAGTTTAGTCCTTTTCTTTGCTGTTATTCCCATGTTAACACCGGAGTTTTCCCCCGTGGGACGACAACAATTTCTGCTTGAGCAGAAATTCACTGACACAAAGCGAAGACTGCACTTTTATTTCTGTGCACATCCCCAAAACCAACTCCAAAGAGCAGGAGAAGAGGTTCTTCCTTCTTGGGTGGCTTCTTCTGGCTTTGGGAGCGCCCGAGCGCGGTTCCCCTCAAGGCTGAATGAGTCCCGAGGGAAGGCAGCTGGGCTGTGCCAGGGCTTCTGCTGATCCCATCGCTGCCCCGACACGTGCGGGGAGCGCGCTGTTTTCTTCCCTTCACCCAGAAGGATTCTTTTCCGGTTAATCAGTGCTGCTGGTGTATTTAATCGCTGCCCAGGGACTCTCTGTGAGTCATGCCATGCTTTGGTGGTTACCTGTCAGGTACGCGGTGCTGCCGGGGTCACAGGGCTTCCCTCCCCGTCCTCAGGACAGAACGGTCCAGGGATAAAGTGGGATGGGAATGCAGCCCCCTGGCACATCCCCAGGTGAGAACTGTTCCCGCCCGGCAGCAAAAAGTCTGCAAAAATGTGATCTGCTCCAGGTGATCTTCCAACCCCAAACATTCCATGAATCTATGAAAATGGATTGCAAAAATCCTGCCCGTTTCCATTTTTCTGTTGCAGCTGCAAAATATTTGTGTTTCGAGTCCTATTCCTTTGGAAGGGTGTTTTATTCTAATACAGGAATTTTTCAAGGATGCAAATGCATTTTCTGTTTCCCTTACAAACCAGGAATGCTTTTAAATTTTCCATTAAAAAAATTACTTTACCAATAGCTGCAAACTCAAATTAGGGTGAAGTGCAGGGGATATAGTGGGGATGGCAGTGTTTATCTACTTTAAGGTGATTTTTGGGGAAATAAAAGCCCTAAAACACTGGAGCCACAGCACTTTAGCCTCACAGCTCAGATAAAGGCAGAAGCAATGGGTGCCTGCAGAAAGTCATGTCCAACGTGCTGGTGTGACCAGGCAGCAATTTCCCCATCCCAGCGTGGGGCTGGTGGCACAAACCACCTTTGCAGAACACTCCCACTCCCACTGGTGTCTGGGGAAGGTGTGGATGGCACAGGCAGGTCCTGGCTGCTCCGAAATAGCTCAGTGCCACTGAAGTGAAAGGAGCAGCTCCAGACTGCAGCAGCAGCCACGGCTGGAGCTGCCAATCCAAGCTGCCTGGGACAGGGAAACAGCACAGCAGCTCCAGAGCCTCGAGGGGAGGATCCATGTGTCAGGCTGTGGTGAGGTGCCAGAAACATCTTAGGGTGTGCTGATAGATGAGCAGAGTTTAAAAGTCTGCAAGAATAAACCTGAGGGATGTGCACAAGGTGGAGACTCAGCTGTGTGAGGGCCCAAAGAGAAAGTGCAGATATCCGGGAAATAGAGAGCCATGGAATGGTTTGGGTGGGAAGGGACCTGAAAGCTCATCTGGTTCCAGTCTCATTCCATGGGCAGGGACACCTTCTGCTAGCCCAGGTTTCTCCAAGCCCTGTCCAGCCTGTCCTTGGACACTTCCAGGGATGGGACATCCCATCCACAACTTCACCTCTTGCAACCCCAAACCCCACAATCCCAGGGCTGGGGCTGCCCCTCGGCAAGCTCCTGTGGGGTGCCACGCTCTCAGGTGCCACAGGTCACCCCCGGACCCCTGGCACAGCCCCCAAAACCTGCACGAGGCCTTTGGGGAGCAGGGAGCGAGGCTGGGACGCTCTGCCCGAGGATGTGGCTGCTCAGCTGCGGTTTCCCTCGGTGCAAGGGAGGGAAGCTCAGCCTTTGCGCCGTGCTCTGAAATCTCCCCGGCGAGTCCCCAGCGGGAGGAGAGGGGCTGTGATGCCCTTCTCCCTCCTCTTCCACAGGAGCAGGGCTCACCCCGCTGCTGCCTGCCCGCCGGGACCAGGAGGGGCTGCAGCGGGCTGGGCTGGGCATCTTTTCTTTGAAGTGGAGCGAAATCCGAAAGCTTTCATTCGGAGAGGGCAAATCGCTGCTAAAAGCTCTCCCCTCTCTGAGCCCCGTCTAGGAAATTCTAATCCAGCCTCGCCGGCTTCACCGGTTTCCTTTTGTTTTTTGGTTGTTTCTGTTTTTCTTTCCAGTGTTGATCTTTGTGGTCAAGCGTAGCGGACTAGAAACAAAACCGCAGCCCCCTTCAACAAAAAGGTTCATTATTTATTTAATTAATTCTTTCTTTTTACACTGTTTCTCCTATTTCTGCATGGTGAATACACTCTCCAAAGCCCCCGCTGCTGGCTGCCTGGTTTGGATGAGCTAAAACAGGTTTTTGCCGAGCATTACTGAGGTGACTTTGGAGCTCGGAATGAGGATGATGATGGTAATCAGGGGGCTCTGATAATCAGGGTATGCTCTGCTAATGAAAGGGAGTGAGCGGATCGCTCACGCTGTCACACAGCCCTGAATCTATCCAAACCTGGAGTGCAGGGAGGGCAGAAGCCGTGGGGCCACCACGTCCCGTGTGATGGCTACAGGACAGGTCTGTGGCCACCAGGACTAGCGACAGCTTCCCACAGCGACCATCATCACACTGACAGAGGAGGGGAGCTTAGGGGGCAGAGAAATAAACACTTTCCTTGCCTCGCAAGCAAATCCTGGAATTCCTGAGTTTTCCACCACTGCCGGGCTTTCCTCCGGGGCAGGTGGAGCTGCCAAATCGCGGCTTTCCCGGCGCTAATCTGGGCAGCGCAGGACGCATCGCTGCACTCGCATCGCCCCTGCCTCCCCCGGCCCCGCCGTGCCCAGCGCCTTATCTGTGCACGCCTCGCCGGGAGCCCCTGGAGACGGAGCTGAGCTCGGGCCGTGCCGCACTCGGCATCTCCAGCCCGCGGCCCGGCTGGGGAAACGCGGCTGGGAGAGCTGGGGTTCTGCACCAGCCGCTGCTGCTCTCACCGCGGGGGTTTCCCCAGGAGGAAGCACCAGGATGGGACCCCTCCCCACCCCATCCGGTGGCAATAGTGCCTGTTTGTGTCTGCAGGGTGATGAATCCCCGTAAATCTGCCTGAGTTTAAGGCAAATGAGATTCCAGTTGCCTTCCTGCATCCTCCCCACTCACCCAGGAGACCCAAACTTAAACCTGCTGGTGCAGACCCCTCTGCAGACTTGTGTTGTCTGCCTACAACCAAAAGACAGACTCAGGTTGTGCATTAAAGCCACATTGGGAGGATTTTGTGATGCCTCTGGTGACTTCTCCAAGGGTCTCCCGCTCTGGAGCGTTCTGAGCTGCTCTTTCCCTGCTCCTCTTGCTCTGGTCCTAGGCACTGCTGGCCCTAAGCCTCCTCCAGCTCCAGGCACAGAGGTGACACTTCTGTTGTTCCTTACTCTCAGCCTTGCCTTGGGATCTGATGTCTGGGATTTGCTGTCTGCTCCGTTTTGTCCCCCTGCTCCAAGTTTCTGGATTTCATCTCTTCCTCATTGCCTCCTTACAACAGAACAGCAATGTTCCCAAAACGTGGCACACAGCTGGAGGCCTGACTCGAAGCTGCTCCTCCCAACACCTCTAACAGGCAGCCTGCCCTGAGCCCTCGTGTGACAGCAGCACACATCCAAGGCAGCACAAACTGGGAATTCCTGTGGCCTCGAGAGATGCTGGCAGGGGCACTGCTGTCCCCAGAGAAGAGGACAAAGTACTGCTCCTCTTCCCCAGTGATGCTGTCCCTCCCATGGGGAGTGTCCTTGCTGGGGAGCAGGCAGGACCTTGCCCTGCGGTCCGAGTCAGCCCTCCAAGAGCCGGCCTGCAAAAAGCAGGGCTTCCCTCATGTGAAAATCAAACTCAGCCCGTGTCCTGAGTCCTCTCCTTGCTGATTTCCAGCTGGGTGACATGGCTGATCTCCTGCTGCACTTGGCTGTTTTCCTTGTCCTTTCTAGAGACTCTTTAATACTTTGGATTGTTCGTGTTTCATTTTATCTTCTTATTTGTTTTCCTCTAATGCCAACCTTCTTTCATCTCCCTAAGACCTTCTTCCCTCTCCCTGCTTTCCCTGACCAACTCTCCCTTCAGCTTCTTATTTTTGCCTCTAAGTATCCTTGTGCTGATTTGGTGCTGTACCAAATCACTGTAGGGCTTCCTGCCTGTCTGAAGGGCTGCACTGTGTGTGAGCCCCAATGGCTCTGCCCCACGCCCACTCTCCCTGGGGGCATCACTCCCTTCCCTGGGGAGTTTCTCTCCCACCCTGGCAGCATCAATACTACTCTGAGAACATCAGTCCCGCTCTGGGATCATCACTCACCAACCAGGAGCATCACTCCCATTCCATGGAGCATCACTTCCACCCCGGAAAAGTCACTCCACTCCTCAGGGGGCAGCACACCCTTCCCTGGGTCACGTCACTCCCTTCCTCGGAGTGCATCGCTCACACACCGAGAGCGTCACTCCCTTCCCCGGGGAGCTTCACTTCCACCCTGGGAGCTTCACTTCCACCCTGGGATCTTCACTTCCACCCTGGGAGCTTCACTTCCACCCTGGGATCTTCACTTCCACCCTGGGAGCATCACTCACACGCCGGGGGGCATCACTCGCCCGCCGAGGCACATCGCTCCCCCCTCGGGGTCCATCACTCCCTCCCCGTGTCCATCTCCCCCTGCCCGTGTCCCTGGTCCCCTCCCGGTGTCCCTCGCCCCCTGACCGTGTCCATCTCCCCCTCTCCGTGTCCATGGCCCCCTGCCCCGTGTCCCTCACCCCCTGCCCGTGTCCATCGCCCCCTGCCCCTGTCCCTGTCCCCCTCTCCGTGTCCCTGGCCCCCTCTCCGTGTCCCTGGCCCCCTGCCCGTGTCCCTGGCCCCCTGCCCGTGTCCCTCACCCCCTGCCCGTGTCCCTGGCCCCCTCCCCGTGTCCCTGTCCCCCTGCCCGTGTCCATGGCCCCCTGCCCGTGTCCCTGTCCCCCTCCCCGTGTCCCTCGCCCCCTGCCCCTGTCCCCCTGCCCGTGTCCCTGTCCCCCTGCCCGTGTCCCTGGCCCCCTCCCCGTGTCCCTGTCCCCCTGCCCGTGTCCCTGGCCCCCTCCCCGTGTCCCTGTCCCCCTGCCCGTGTCCCTGGCCCCCTGCCCGTGTCCATCTCCCCCTGCCCGTGTCCCTGTCCCCCTGCCCGTGTCCCTGGCCCCCTGCCCGTGTCCCTGTCCCTGTGTCCCTGGCCCCCTCCCCGTGTCCCTGTCCCCCTGCCCGTGTCCCTGGCCCCCTGCCCGTGTCCCTGTCCCCCTGCCCGTGTCCCTCACCCCCTGCCCGTGTCCCTGGCCCCCTGCCCGTGTCCCTGGCCCCCTGTCCCTGTCCCCCTGCCCGTGTCCCTGGCCCCCTGCCCGTGTCCCTCTCTCCCCGCGGGGTCCCCGGCTCCCCCGGCCCGGAGCACCGCTGGCCGTGCCCAGGAGAGGGCGCTCTCGGCGCAGCCCACGGGCTCCTTATTGCTGCTTATCCACAGCGACTTCCCTGCTTTAATTTCTATTTTTATTTTTTCTGCTTAGGCTCCCATTTGCTCCTCCCCCTGGACGACCATTCCTCTTTTTTTTTTTTTTTTTCCTAAATATATTTTTTTCTAATTTCTCCTTAAGTCTCACCGTGTCAAACTCCTTTTCTCTGGGTCCCTGCTGGAGCCTCAATCCCACCACCAAAGCTCCAGGTGCTCTCCTGGGTCAGAGGGCTGGGAGGGTTGGCAGGATGCTGTCCCTCATCCCAGCTCTCCACTCCTTGCAGCGCAGTGTGCTGGAGTCCCAGGGATAATCCCACCCAGAAGGACCTTCCTCCCTGCTCTGGTTTTCCCAGAAAACTCCCAGATCCAGCTGCACAAAGGTGTTGGGGGCGTCCCTGTAACCTCCCAGTCTCTTTCCCCCTTCCTGCCTCCCTGCCAAGGCAGGCAGAGCTCAGCCCTTACCCTCAACACACACCTGCTATTAAAAAAAAAAAAAAAAAAAAGCTATTTTCCCAGGAGAAGCTCTGCCACAAATTCCCACTGCACACATCCACAGGCGGCCAAAGGCCTTCCCTGTCCATTGAGGCATTGCTTCTCCTGCTGCTGGGGGAACGGGAGCAGGCCTGGAATGCAGCTGCAAAGTAAAACACTGCAAGGAGCCTAAAAATAGCTCCGTGCGTCTCATCTGCGTCAGCTGAGCCGAATTTTCAAGTGCAGTTGTGCTCCGGGAAGAGACACCCTCGCTGCTTGTTTGTTTATCCCTGCCTTCGGATGCTCCTTGCTCCTGATCCCGCTGCAATTCCCGCCCCTCGGCAAGGGGGGATGGATGACAGCTTCCCTAGCTGCCTGCTTGGCACTCTCACCGGGGATGAGGGAGCTGCCTCTGCTCCCCTCTGACATTCCATTTCTTTGGTGAGCTCTGCTTTGCCGAGACATTTTTTTAACCCTTCTATTGTATTTTTCCATCTTTTTCTTTAATGAAGGGCTCCTCTTGGAAACCCCTGCAGCCCCTGGAGCGAGCTGTGTGATGCACAACATCTCATGGACCGGAAGGGCTGTTTTAGAAGCATTTTTTCATTAAGGCTTCTCAGAGCAGTTTAAGGACGGTGAAGAGAGGCTGGGAGGTGGAGGATGAGCTTGCCATTAGCTACAAATGACCCTCTGTTGACCTCTTCCACTCTTAATTGTGCTGCTGCTCACTCAGATCCCTACAAGCTCTGCTAGGATCAAGGACATGTTTGTGTCTAAACCAGGCTGAAAGCAGCATGAGGTTTCCCAAACTGCCCAAGCCTGAGGTTTCCCAAACTGCCTAAGTCACCACAGACTTCTGTAACTGCCAAGAGGTGCCACTTATTTCTTCCAGAAATCCTGAGTGTCCCTGAAAACTTGCCCCAGTCGGCTCTGAGTCCTCTCCCCCTCACCAGAACTGTGGATTTTTGGGTGGATCTCCCATTCCAAGGGGAATCAGGTATTGCTCATACCCCCTCTTTTGTCATCGGAAAATATTATTGTCGGAATATGGAGCCCGAGATCAGAGTTTTTAAGGGCTCTTGTGACGTTTTTCAGGTGGGTCCTGTCCTTGGCCCTTCCCAGCATGAGGGGTGAGGTCTTGGTGGCACCCAGGTCCAGGCTGCTCTGGGCTGTCTTTGCCAGGTGTGACAGGAGCTCCTCCTGCCCCAGCCCCTCGTGTTGTCCCCGCTGGGATCCCCAGGGGACAAACTCTCCAGGCTGTGCTGCAGCTGGAACCCCAGGCAGCCTCCAGCTGCTGCTCCCTCGTCCCTGGTAGGCCCTGGATCTTCCATGCAAGGCAAATCCATTGCTCCTGGTCTTATCTAGAAAGAGCCAAGCGCGGCCCCTCTGCGGGAGCATCCCTGGGATTTCTGCCAGTTCCTGCCTCTCCTGCCCCTGGTGCCAAACCCACGGCTGGTCCTATCGCCGGGGGCACTTGGGAATGGGGGGGGGGAACTTCCACGTCCCTCCTTCTCCCTCCCATCCACAGCCCCGTGGTGCTGGGAAGGGGAGGAGAGGCCCTCGTGTGTCCACACGCAGCCCCCGTTCTGCCTGCAGGACTGAGGGCAGGAAGCCAAAATCAAATCTTCCTTATTTTTTTTTTCCTCCTTTTTTTTTCTTTTTTCCCAGAGTGTATCACTGGCTATTGTCCTTATCAAACAAAGCCCTTTCATCAGAGGTTCTTTAACACACTTTATTTCTCTTTTATTTTGCTTTGAAATAAGCCGGGCAACAATTAATTTCAGAGAGAGAGAGAGAGAAAGAGAATTCAACAAGGATCTATTACTACTCTCCGCTTCTATTGCTGTAATGAAAATCTATTTCCTTTCCCTTTTGTGTCCCATATAATTTAATGCCCATTTTATTAATGGTCTGAAATAATTACGGAACCTTTTGTGATTCTCAAGTATGTTTCATTTAATTGTGCAATAAACGCCTAATCTCTTCCTCCATCTGAAGCTATTATGGCATTAAAATTAACAATTATGCAGCAATGCGCCCGGGTCCATAGAAATCACTCCAGATAACTAGACATATATAAATCATTCATGAGAACAATTTCTGAAAAGAGACGAAGGGAGAGAAGAAAAAAAAATTGTGTTGAGAATGACATTGGGAAGCCAAGGGCCTGGTCTCTAAGAAGATAGCAACACCTTAAAAAAATCTTTTTCTTCTTTTTTTTTCCCCCCCTTTTTTGTTATTATTATTTTACTAATTGTGTTCAGTGGCATGGCTACCCCCCCTCCATTAGCCTGACAGATATTTTCAGAATTAATTAACTGTTAGCTCAGAGGATAAATTGTTCATTATCAATTTTTCCCCCCTTCCTTCTTTCTTTCTTTCCCTTTATAGTTTTTTTTTTTTTCTCCTTTTTTCCCCTTCTCTTTCAGGCCAGCAATTACACTCTCCGCCTTTCACTGGCAGGTCCTGTTCTGTAGGAGGTAATCCAAATGGGGAAAGTGCTTTTTCTTTCAACCCTATTCACTGGTGCTCTTCTCCCTTTTGTGGGATTTAATAACCACGGCTGATAGGCGCGCCGTGGACAGAGAGGTTAAGTTTGTTGTCTCAGCACTTTGTCGACAGAGGATGGCTCCAGCATCCTGTGCCTCTCCAGCCCTCCCGTCCCCTCCGCGCCGCTCTTTAATTGACGCTCCTTTAATTGGCCCCGGAGCCCTGCTCTGCACCACGGAGGGGCCACATCTTGTGGGCAGTGAGCTCTGGGGTGGCTCCAGCCAGGAGAGTGTGGGGACGGAGCCCTGGAGTGTCCACCTTGAGCAGAGAATCATAGGGTGGTTAAGGTTGTGTCACAGCACATGCCACAGTTGAGATGGCCACGATACACAGAGTGTCACCACACAACTTCAGAAAGCTTCAACCCATGCACAGTAACACCTCACCACTCCAGAAGGCTTCAAGCTCTGCCCTTCTCATTCTCTAGCCCAGTCTTTTATCCCCTCATGCTGATGCCCTGCCCCTGTGTGCCCTCTGCTCCCTTTGGTGGTTGCTCAGTGCCCCTGGGCACTCCATGGCTCATTGCTGTCAGTGCTGCTCACAGCTGTGCCCACTGGGGATGAGGCTCAGCCCCACCCCAATCACCACAAATTGTGTGTCTACATGGTTGGAAATACCTTCCAAGATCATTGAGTCTGACCATTCTCCCAACGCTGCCAAAGTCACCGCTAACCCACATCCCCAAGTGCCACATCCTTTTAAATCTCTTTAAAATCACATGCCTTTAAATCCCTCCAGGGACGTGATTCCACCACTGCCCTGGGCAGTCTGTTCCAATCCCTGGTCACTCTTCCAGTGAAGAAGTCTTCCCTAATATCCAATCTGAATCTCCTCTGGTGCAAGTTGAGGCTGCATCCTCTTGTCCTATCAACAGCATCTCCAGGTCACAGTATGGGACAAGAGGACAGCCTGGCTGCCATCTCCTACAAGCTGCAGGTCCCTGTCACCATTTCTCAAATCCTTGTCACAGCAGTGCTAATATGAGCCCCTGATACCATCACAGCCTTCATCAGTCCTACGAGAAGTGGGACGTCCAGGTGGTCACTCCTGCCCTGCTGATGGAGCCATCATATCTGCATTTTTATGGACCAAAGGGGAGAAAATTGTACCTTTAATATTAGGGTTTGTAAAAGATTCACTTTGGAAAGTACATTATTGGAAGAGGAGAAGAGATGTTGAGTCCAACCCTCCTGATCCATCCCTGGAAGTGTCCCAGGCCAGGCTGTATGGGGCATGGAGCAACCTGGCCTATGGAAGCTGTCCCTGCCCATGGCAGAGGGTGGAATGAGATGAGCTTTAAGGTCTCTCCCACCCCAAACCATTTTACACCTCTGTGTTGACCCAGAAAAGCAGCAGGAGCTTTCATCCCTCCTTCTGGCATCTTCTCCCAGGTCTGACAAGCCCACTGTTGGTCATCCTTCATATTTATAAGGTTTTTTTGTACCAACTCTGCTCATCCTCCCCCACAATCTGAACTAAACTTCTTCCTGAGAGGCAACTCCAATCTCTGCTCTCTGTCACCAGGGACAGGAGGACCCCAGGGATCAGCTGGAGCTGTGTCAGGGGGGTTCAGGTTGGAGATCAGGGGAAGGTTTTTCCCCCAGAGGGTGCTGGGCACTGCCCAGGCTCCCCAGGGAATGGGCACAGCCCCGAGGCTGCCAGAGCTCCAGGAGCCTCTGGACAAGGCTCTCAGGGATGCCCAGGGTGGGATTATTGGGGTGTCTGTGCAGGGCCAGGGGTTGGACTCTTATCCTTGTGCGTTTCTTCCAACTGTATCCATTTAATTTTGTCTCCTAATGCATTGTCTGCTGTGGACATATAACCACTGGAGTGTTGAAAATGTTGGATGCTGCCCTGTGCCTCAGGAAACACAGAACAAGAACAGGACTTCAGAATGGCACATCCATGGTTAAAGCTCATAGCCAGGTACAGGTTTGACCAATGACTTCAATTAATCACTTTGAATAATAGCAGCACATTAGAAATGAGAGAGACCACTGAGAGGAAAATCTATAATCAGTGGGATCAGGAGGGAAACAGACTCCATCAAGCACTACAATGAGCACGGTTCAAAAGATGATTCGTAAAATTAAAATCCCAAATTCACCCAGTGACCTGCCTTCTTTCAGGCCAATGGAGGGAGTCACACTTCATTTTTGATATCTTTTCTATCTAAAGGATCATTCTTCTGATCAGGTCAAAAAGCCCAACCCTGCTGGCAGATGATGACTGGGACTTCTTTAGGGCAGCATTGTGAATTTAGAAACGTTTAGAAACAATCTTTGGCTCTGAAATGAATAGAGGTGGAGGGGAAAACTCTTTTGTACCACAAACTTGAGCAATGGGGTCTCCAAAATCAGCCATTTCCCTCCTTGGTCCATTGCTGGGTGAGCATGGCAGGGTGGTCCACCCTTGTACCACCATCCCAGCAGGTCACAGGTTTTGGAATGGACTCTTTCAGTTTTTTTGGCTCTCACTGAAGGCTTCTCTTGAACTTTGGCATCCTCAGGGTCACAAATTCCCAGGTCAGTGCACCTCAAAGTTGACACCAAGTGCTGCCCCACAAAACACCTTTATGGACCCTCCCAGGGACTGGCCACTGCTCCCACAACAGATCCTTGTGGATGTGGAATTTGCTGCTGAGAGGGGCTGTCTCCAGGTGGGTGCTTCCCAGCTCTCTGAGCAGCATCCCAGGAGCAGCCTGCAGTGGATTCCATTGGTGTTGGACTCGGTGATCACTGGGCATTCCTTCCAGCTCAGGACATTCCGTGATTCCGTGGTTCTTCGGTGGCAGGTTCCTGCAGCGCTGGCCACGGGCTGGAAAACTGCAGTGCCAGGATTTGGGAAGTGCCACAGGCACAGCTGGCAAAGACTGAGTGCCAGGGCAGTCTCCCAGCTTATACCTTTTCCGCCTGCCTTGGCATCAGGTGTGTTCATGTAAGTGCAGGAGAGAGAGATTAAAATATGTCCTTTCAATAAAGACGTTATTTCCACCTCATTTAGATTTTCCTGTTCTTAATGTACTTCATCGTTCCAGTTCATTTTATCCAAGTGTTTTAAAAAGCTCTCCTCTTCTATTTCTCCCTGGTGAGGATGATTAAGATAGAACAGGAATAATCTGTGTGTTTCCAAACTTTGCTGCCTGTCTGGAATTAAATCACAGCTGCAATGAGGAGAAGGAAGAGAGTAGTGAGGAGCTGAGTGCTCAGAGCCAGGAAAGAACACAAAATCATGTCTGTGAATGCCACAGGCAACAATTTCAGTGCACAGCACACACTTGGCCTTCAGGAGGTGACCACAGTCCAAATTACCTGGGAGACAGCTGGCAGTCTGTGCTGTGCCCTCACCTGTAATGCTGTTTATTCCCTGGAAATGCTACTGATGGCATAGAAATGAAGTCCCTGCCCATGCTGGAAATACCAGTGAACAGCAAAACACAGTCCTGTGACAGAAACACGATTCCTTGTCAGCCCTCTCACAGCCTTCAGGAAACCCCCCCCACACACACATTTTCACTCCATGAAGTGGTTTACCCAACATTAGGATGGTGCTGAGGGGATGGAGCAGGAGGAACCATCTCACAGGTGGAGAGGACCCACTTCTCCTGCTGGATCACACAGACATTGTGTGATTCATGCCTGAGATGGAAAAGAGGAGAGGACCACCCAGCCCCCAGGACCTGCCAGCTCTGAGGATGGTGTCCAAGAAGCTCAGAAATGGAGAATGGAGACTCTTGCTCATCCTGCCATTGGATGGCAGCTCCCAGCTTGGATTTGTGACATGGTGAGGAAAAGCTGTTTAGCTTAGAACCAGTTGCCTCCAGTTCTCCATCCCCCAGTTTTGAACAGACTCCATGAAGCAGTATGGCATGGGGGTCATCAAACAGATCTCCTAGATAGGTCCTAAAATCCCCTTTTCACGGACCATTTTTATCCAAAAATACAAAGCTGCAGGAAATACATTCCCTTGCTTGGCTTAAACAATAAGAAGCTGTGACTGACCCATCCCTGGAAGTGTCCAAGGCCAAGCTGACAGGGCTTGGAGCAACCTGGTCTAGTGGGAGGTGTCCCTGCCCATGGTAAGGATGAGATGAGCTTTCAGGTGCCTTCCAACCCAAACCATTCCACGATTCTGTTCTTTGATTCTAACACTGCTGGAACTGGGGAAGTGCACGCAGCAGCAGTGCAGTGCATTGATGGTGTTCGATGCTGTGATGGTTAAAACCATCCCATTTTCCTGTTGGACACTTCATCCTCCTCAGGTGGAGGCAAGAGATGCCCCCTGTTCCTCAGCACCCCCTGTGGTGCAGAATGCTGTCTGCAGCCAGTCAGAGCCTTGCCTCAGCAAAGCCCATTTCATTTAATGACTGTTTTCATATCACTGCCTGGTATTTATTTACTTCCCAGAGCATGCTGGAGGTCGTAATGAAAAACGACCCAACCTCAGCACAGAGACTGCCCCATACTTAGGACGATTAAGATAAAGTCCCACATAAGTGGCCCTAATAAAAGGAATTTATCACGAGACATGGAGAGGAAGGTATCTTTATTCACGAGGTGAATAGCACTAAGGGTTGTCAGTGCAGATTCTCAGTTCAGGAAATTATCATTCATTCTCCAAATTACTGACTGCACAAAAATTACTAAATGGTGCGTTATCACTGCCTCTCAGCACGAGGATGTCTTTGTTGTACGTTTGATTACAAATGGCTCGCCCCGTGATTATCGTCAATAAATCACAGGTAAGCAGAGCACATGCCACGGGGAGGCTTGGCTGAGAGGCTCCTGGAGCTGCCGTGAAAGGAAAGACAAAAGCCCCCTCCGGTGAGGAGCTCTGGTCTTTCGGGCTGGTAATAACTCACTCCTCGTGTTGTTTATGCACAAGGACAGCCGTGGCCTCGCGTGGTCACGGCGAGAATTCAGAGACATGGAAAATGCATTTCCTTACCTCTCCATAAATCCATGCAAGGCAGAGATACCTGGGTGTCTTTTTTTTTTTTTTTTCACCATCTGCATCCTGCCAAGAGCATCGGAGACACAGCAGGTACCAAATGGCAGCCCAGGATAATGAATGAGGAGAAGATAAGTGATACTTCTGCAGCTCTGCACCAACTTTGCTAAATGTGGTGTCCCAATTACTCATAGATTTGAGACAAGCCAGGACATTTTGGGGGGGTCAAACCCACCTGTGAGGAGCCTTTGGGCTCCTCCTCCTCCCCAGATCTTTCAGTGATTCTTTCTGGATTTAGGACACCTCTGTTGATTTTTTCTGAAGACAATGTGAGTTTTTTTGTAGTGGAAATACATCCCTGTATCCACAGAGCCATCAGTAATAGGAGGAACAATGGAACTCTACAAGATGGAAGGATTTGATCTGCATCCTGCTATCCCAGTATGCTTTAAGGGAGCTACAAGGAAGCATCGCAACTCGGAGTAGAAGATCTGTTTATTTTTCTCCTGTTGAGACCACAGAAGGATCTAAGCTTAGTGATATCCTGCAGAGAGCAGCTTGCATTTATTCAAGAAGAAAATCCTGGAGATAATAATGAGATCTTTCCATGCATCCTCGAATAAATTTGGACAGTGAATGGAACTTATTTTCCCAGGTAACACAGGATGGCCTTTTTAATTGGGCTCATTGGTCCTGCTCTAGTGCAAACCCCTTTATTGTTTCCCCTAAGTGAAGAAAACCCTGAACTCCTCAGTGGTTAAGGACAAAATCCTTAGCTCACCTCCTGTGTCAGGAGAGATTCTTGAACTTGGAAGACTTGATTCAACCACAGAACTCAAAGCTGACCTATATCAAAGCTCATCCTTGCTCCACACTTGATGCACTTCTCTATGAAGTTGCCTCCTACAGCTCTTGTGAGGGGAAAAATCCACAAAGGTGGACAGAAGCTTTTCCAGGAAGGCTATGTCAGAGTAGGAAAGACTGTATGAGGAGCCAGGGCAGTCCTGAAACAACTGGTGGTTTATCGTGCATCTGTTTTTGGAGGCACATGATCATTCTGGTGCCATTTGCTGTCCAATGAAACAATCTCAGTTTCAACTACAAAACCTCTAAATTCCCCAGCAGAATGCTCCCTTTTCCCCCCTCATCTGGGCAGTAAGAAAAGCAGGGGGTGTTTGCAAAGCCTCTCACAGAGTTCAGGCGTGGATGCGGTGACAGGTGGGCAGAGATTTAGATCCCTATCAGAGCTTGTGGCTCCAGCGATTACACTGCATTAAGGCTCTGGCGGTGTTGACAAACACTGCTCCAATTAGGAATTATCTTGGCATGGCATCTGATAGCCCTGCTCACTGCTGACCTTCTAAATGGACAGCCCTGCCCTCCCCCTCTCTCCCTCAGCAACGGGCAGGAGACAAACCCTGAGACCTCTTTCCACCATCCCTTCACCTCCTTTTTTCCTCTTAATTGATGCATTTCCATTGACAACCCTGAATACTGCCTGAATAATAATGGTGGTTGTTTGGTTGTGCTCCAAAACTTCCCCCCTTCCACATCCAGTCCAGCAGCACCTGATGTCACAGGTGATGATCCAACCATGCGTGTTTTCTTTCAGTATTCACAGAATCCCAGAATTCTGGGGGTTGGAAGAGACTTTAAAGACCATTTCACTGTGACCCTTCCACCATGGGCAGGGACACCTCCCACCAGAGCAGGCTGGAGTCTTGTTCATCAAACAGTAAATGAAGTGTCTTCAGTTTTGGAAGTCAGTGTGCATCTAATGCTCCAGACCTCCAAGACATTCCAAACCCACCTCGGCTGTCATGGGATATTAATAGAAAAACACAGTTGTGACCAGGACAACTGGAACAAAGGTAGCAGGAAGTCACATCCAAACTTCCCAAGGGACATGAGGAAGGTGAGACTCACCCATAGTGATGGCAAATTTGGGTCAGGGAAGGGGGGAGACATGGAGGCTTCTCCAAGGCATTCTGGAGCTGGAGTGAGGGACTGCAACCAGAGGAGAACAAACATTATCAATTATACAATGGATTTACTGTGGATATAAATAGATCTTTAAAAGGAACAGAAATGCAGAGAGGACAGAGGCTGGGCAGGCTCACAACAAGGCAATTTGGGGACTATTAAGGTGGTTTGTGCAGAAATGGATGGGGCACCTTCTCAACTGTGGAGGAGCCTGGAGAGCTGGAATGCCTGTTCTGGGTGAAGCTGAGCACAGAGGAATTACAGAACAGGGACTGTCTTCTACTCTGCTTTTGGCCAGGACTGGTACAAAAGGTCTCCCCACGAAGGATCTCACCAGTGCCCTTGGCCATGTGACACAGACCGGGGTGGTGGGAGCTGCTCTTGCCTTCCTTGGTGTTCCAGACAAATCTATCAGAGTGATTTGATCTCTGCCATCTGAGTGATCCCAGATCACACACTGCTTCCAGGCATCTCTGTACTGACATGGCACTCCCATAAAGCATTCCCAATTATCCACCAGTATTTATTTCATGGTTTTTCAAGATCCCTGTGTGACATGACTGTCAGACTTCAGCCTCCTCTTGCAATGTGCACTGCTCATCCGCATGAAATTACAAGGAAAAGGCAACTAGGAATTATGCAAAGATTTATCCAGTCTTGATCTTGGCACACAGGGGTTCATCCTGTGTAACCCATGTGACATAGATACCAAATTTAGGCAGATTAATTCTGTTTCCAGTCTAATTTTCCTGACCAATACCACGAAAGAAGCTTTTGCTATTAGAGAAACCGTCATCTTTAATTATTCCCAGAAATGGTAGCAACAGCAGTATCCCAGAGTGTCCAGGGCACAGAGTGATTCCCAGTTCCCACAGACAGACATGGGAGCATGTGGACACAGGACCACCCATCAGAGTCTTTCCAAGTCCTCTTTTGGAGAAAGAGATGCCAGGGAGGAAACGTCTGCTGTGCCTTGATGTGAGATGAGCGAGTTGTGCCTGCACAAGGCACTCCCACCTTGGTTGGTTGGTATTGGTTGGTTTGGAGTCCAGCCTTGCTCGATGCCAGTGTTGTATCAATGAGGTCCTGCCCCAGCACCCTGACTGGCAATGGGATTGCAGGGATGCCAGTGTGATGGGGTTTTGGTGTTGAGATGATCCCAAGGTGTCAGAAAGTCTCTTTTTCCCAGCCCCACGACCAAAGAAGCCGAGATTCATCAGTTCTACTTTTCAAGGTTGTTTATTTTTCCTTATCTATAACATTCTTTCCCTGACCAGCTGAGATCTGTCCATCAGACACTGGCCACACTGGCACACTGGCCACCCTTGGGGCAGTGTTAGATTTTATACTAAGAACTACGTGTACTTTATTTACAATAATTTTCCAATACCTATCACCTATGTTAGACAGTCTGTCTCTACTCTAAACCAATCCAAAAGTGCCACCATCACAGCAGAAGATGGAGGACAAGAAGAAGGAGAAGAAAGGACAGGACACGCCCAAATCCCTCCATCTTGCCTCTTGAACCCCCATTCTAAAACCCCAAAATTCTACTTTTTCACCCTGTGGCAAATTAGCTATCATTCTACTCAAACTCTTGTGCCTTGTAAATCTTCACACAAAGTTGGTGATTTTTTCCATGGGCTAAAATCAAAGGCACAGGTGTTTTTGACTCTGTGCCAAGGTCTCTGAGCCCCTTGTCAGGGTCTCGACTCATCCAGGGCAGCCAGAGGAATGTGCTGGGTTCCAACACCAATGGATGACAGCCACAAACCAGGCATTCCATGTGCACCTCCCTCCCTCCTCAGCGGAGCAGGAGGGGTTTGTGCTCATTCCTTGCTCCAGCTCACGTGTTTCCATTAGCGTGGGGAGGGCTGGGGGGGCTGTTGTGGTTCCCTTCTTCGCGGCACTGGAAATTGATAAGGTTCATATGCATACAAAAGGCTGAATGGAGAGGCAGGAGGGTGAGCGGGGTCGTACACCCAGATGGATTTTTTAATTCCAGGGGAAAATAACACCACGCTCTCAAGTGATAACTGAGCCTTTCTTCCCAACTCGGACCAAAATATGATTTTTCATCTGCGCATTGGAGGAGAGGAAAATTATACAGAATTTCATTCTGCAGAATAATAAAGCTTCATGCTGAATAAAGCTCCCATAAGCCAGTGTAATTACTGAAGGGCAGGAAATACACTTTCAGTTTATATCTAATCACAATGCCATATTGTGTGCTGTGAAAAGGACTTCTGGAGGCCGGAGTGTTGCTGGAATGTGAGCAGACCCTGAAGACTTTCTTCTTGGCAGGACTTTTTCGGCTGGGAAAAGAAAAAGGAAGACGAGTGGCTGGAGTCACTGAAGAGGACACAAAAACACCACTTGAGAAGGATTCACAAGGCCTTTTTGGGGGGATTCAGACTCAACCCTGGCAGCTCTTTGACCTCAATTTGGGACTTGGATGCTGTGGCCCAGCAGGGCCAAAGGAGCACTTGGGTGGTTTGGGGTTGGATGCTGCTCTGTCCTTATGGATCACAGACCATGAGCCATGGTTTGTCCATATAAACAACAGCATTAGGATAACAGAAAATGTGGGACCACTGCAATCTGGGATTTCTTCCATCCTCTTTTACCCTCATGGTGGATCACAGGCACTAAATGCTCTGTGTAGACCACCAGAAGTTATAACACCCTCAAACGGGTCAAGGTTGTGACAGGGCTGCTCAGGAGAAAGTGCTGCTCCACACATTTGATAAACTGGTTAAAACTAGGGGTTGGTGGAAATGAGATTTGGGACAGGCTTGGGAGATATCAGGAGGTTTGTGTTCATTGAGGGGAAAAGCAGAGAAAAGGGCAGCAAGGGGAAAGGTTTCTTTGTGCAGTGAGAAAGAGTTCTTTGTGCAGAGGGTGACAAAACCCCCTTAGCACAGCTTGAAACATTGCTCCTGTGTGAGTAAATGCAGAACATAAACCTGCTCCCAGCGTGTGTTTTATTCCAAGGCCTTCACACTAAATCCCCCATGGCACCTTGTGGGAGGCAGCTGCAGAGGGTGTGAAGTTCCACGGCATGGCAGGTCCCCAAAGACTGGGACAGCTACCTGGGCTGGGGGGAAGGTGACAACCCATGACAGGAATGTAAAAAATAAATCACCCACCCTCCCTCAACCTCAAATTTTAACCTCACTGGAAAGAGGGAAGGAAGCAATGCAACTACAAAAACGCCCTCCCAGGTACCACCTCCAGCTCATCTGTTCTGTGTTCAGATTAATTTGTTTGAGGTTGGTGAACACAGAGTGGAGAGGGCAAAGCTGGTAGAGGGAAAGCAGCTTTCCTGGCTGGAATGGCCAGCTCTCACCTCTGGAAAATTCAGATGTAGCTTTGTCCATCTTCCTGCTGCTGAGAAAAGCTCCACGGATTGGGAGGGGTCTCTGGTAGTCCAGAGGTCAAGAGGTCAGCCTTGTATCCCCATTGCAGAGGTTGCTGCTGGCTCCATGCAACCTCCCACAGGATTGTTACAGGTGACTCAGGCTGTGGCCAGGGCTCACAGCTGGAAAGGGGCTCACATTCCTCAGCTTCCCTGGTTTGTGACTACCAACATATTGGCAATTTCAAAATGCACCACTTTGTGCTCTTTCCATTTGCTCTGCACTGACAGTGTCTTTTGGCCTTTCTTTTTGCTTCTAAAAGGAAGAATTCATGTTTTTTCTCCAATAGATCAACCAAGAGCTGTCAAGATCCATCCTTAACACCTCTTTGTTTCCTTGCCCATTCTTCCCTGTGGATGGGACAAGTCTTTTCCGTGCAGGGAACTCCCCAGGTGAAATCTTGCCTGTTCACTGGTCTGAACTGGGAATGCTTCACCTGAAGGGTGCTGAGACTCCTGCTTTTCCATAGTGCAACTCCCTGGTGGCTGGTAGCCATTCTCTGGTTAACTAATACACTCACATCTCTCTGCTCCTCTCTCGTTTCCAACTGATGAGCTCCCAGTTTAGAGCAGAATTTCTTGTTAATCCCCAAGTGCATGACCTTGCATTTAGTAGTCTTAAATTTCATCCCATTTCCTTTACTCTCGTCTCCAAGATTATGCAGTTCTCCATGTATGGTATTGTGATCCTCCTTTACTTTGCTGACGGCTCCTAAATTTATGAGGACTAGAAAATTGACAGGAAACTTAAGGCCAGGCCTGGCTGCCAGTTCACCTTGGGTGGGAAGGGCGAATGGGGGGGAAATCCTGCAGCTGCACAGGGGTGCCAATGGATTCAGAGGTTCAGGGAACAGCAAGGAAAGCAAGAAGCAGCTGCCTGGCCCTGCAGTCATGCACTTCATACAAACCCCCCAGCATGGGATATGTCAGACAGGGAAAAAGCTTCTCTGAGCAGTCAAAACTCTTTGTTTTCTCTGCTACCAGGAGATAGTTGGGTTGGTTTCAGGGTGATGCAACACCAGTGTCCTGGTGACATGAAGGGGAGCTGGGATGAGAGGCTGGCAGAGTGCTGGGATGGCTGGGCAGCATCTGAACGAGGCAGATGGAATGGGAGAAGCCTGCAGTGGTTTCCCATCCATGGTTTTCCATGGTGCAATGGAATAAGCCCCTGCCAAAACGCTGGATCCCCTGCTTAGGAGGAGACTATGCTGCCTTGACTGCCGCAACTGCACCAAGTTCCAAATGCCAGGGTCCCTCACCTGATAAAAGGATGGTTTGGTATTTAATACATTGCTTTACAAATCCACACAAAATGTTCTGCATGCCCTCACTGACATCTCACGTTAAAAGACAGGAGTCAGGGCTAAAATCCAGGAAGGTGCTGGAGATGCTGGTAGGACCCCAACTGCCTGGATTTGTCTGTACCCCAGCTCCCACCTGCCTGCCAGCTGAAAGCTGGGCTCTGTACCCTTCCCTGTGCTCACTCACAGGAGAGGTGCACCACCACCTCTTCTGTTTCACAGCCACACACACATTTCTGGACAAATGAGAACTGCGTGGGACACTTCTCTCCAAACTCCTTGGCAACAGGAGACCTTCTGGCCCAGGGACTCCTGCAGCTGCACCCCCTCAGAGACCCCATTTGCCTCTGGAAAATCCCCTGTCTGCACGGAGTTAGCTTCTAACCTCTCTCCATTTCAGCTGGCGGTGCAACTGGTTTGCACTAAGCATCCAGCCGAGGGGATTCAGCCCTCCCAATCAGCACAACTAAAGCATGAAATGAGGACACAGCCTGGGAGCGTGAGCAGGGGGGACTGTGCTGCCTCTCCCACATCACTGAAAAAAAAAAATTAAAAAAAAAAAACCAGGGAAGAAAGCAGAGCCTTTGCATTATTCTGTGCTCCGTCCGGAGCGCAAATGCTCTATTTTTACACACCTTCCCATCTCCCCTGAGCCCCGTCCCCTCCTCCTCCACCCGTGCAGGCAAAGTTCTTGAATCAGCAGATTCTGAGCTTGGGAGCAGTAAAGAGCTATTGAGGGACGGACTCTGATAGCATTACAACCATCCATGGAGCCATTTTCTGTGGCGAATCGCTGAGTTCTACCTGGTTATCTCCTGCCTTGCACATCACTTCCGAATGACATGCTCTCAGTCTGGGCAAAAAATGAGAGGTTTTTTTTTAAGAGCTGGGATTTCAATAATATGTGACGAAAGGATGAGATTACTTTCTGAGGTGGGAGAAGGCGAGAGAGGGGGAGAGAGGGAGAAGAGATGAAGAGCAAGTTCTTGGTCCTTTTATGGAGTGTCACAGCAAGGCTACTCTCTTGGTGGTACAGACAGCCCAGTCGCTCTTCTTTGGATGGTTTCTTACCCTTTTTCCAGGTGAGGGGGCTGGGAGAAGCCCAGGTGTCCAAGAGGTCAAGAGGTGTTCGTGCACTGCATTAATGAAGAGATTGTCTGGCTGCAAAAGGCACTGGAAGCAGAAGCTGCACTAAAGAGTGGCTGAGCTGCAGCTGCAATTTCAAAGACAGGTTTCAACCTGAAAAAGTCACAACACATCCGAGTGGTTTGATTTCCAAGTGCCCAAATTAGCCAAAAGCCAGTTGGAAATGGAGGTGGAGGGTGGGAACGCACTCTCAGACAGAGGGGTGGGTGTGTGGGCTGTGTGTGCTGGTGGTGGAGCCAGGAGACACTTTCCTGGTGTCAGATACTCCCCTGTTCGGCAGACGGGGATTCATCCACAGAGATAATCCTGTTCCTGCCTTCAGATAATTTCTGTGCCTGTGTTCTCCAGCCTGGGTCCTTATCTGCTTCCCTTCCCAATGTTGCTGGGTGCATCAGTCTCTTTATCTTTCCAGCACCCCTCTGAGGCAAGCAGTGCTCTCATCCTCCAGGTTCCAGGGAGAAACTGGGAGGGATGAGATGGGCAAGCTGCGGGGATTCACTGTGGTCACACACAACCTGTACATTAAAAATGACCCCAAGGCACAGACTTATGTCTCAAACCTTTGTTTCAATAGTCAGATGGGGGAGAAAAACTATCTCCAACTCCACAAAAAAGACTAAAGGCACACACACATCTCCAGATGATATTCTGCTCCCTGGGGAAGTCAGTTCAGACCATGTAAAACCTGTAGCAGTGTGGAGGAGCTGCAGGCAAGACCAGAAATGCATCTGCAGGAGTAGGTGCCTTCACTGGAGCTGTTGTTCAGCACTTGAGTAGGATTTAGGGTCTTCTGCAGGGACTGCTTATCTGTGAGGCACATTTGGGAGGGAGATGCAATTCCTGCCCAGCATAGATTGTAGAAGGCCACTTCCCTGCCTCAGGGTTCTGGTGACCAAGACCAAGCCTTCGTGGTGATATCCACAGGCAGAAGGTGAGGAGGCCACCAGGGCTGCAGGGACAGCTTTGTGCAGCTGTGGCAAGTACCAACACCAGCACCAACCAGCTTTATGTGCATGGGTAAAGCCCAGCACATTTCTCATTTCACTGTCAGAGTAGAAAAATACATGGCTGTGATTCATCCTTAAAGGCCCAAAGCTTCACCCCAAACGTGTCTTCAGGGGAAAACTGCAGAGTCTCAGTCTTGCCACGATGCTGCTCACCTGGACGTGCTTTTTGCTCTCCTGTTGCTTTTCCAGCCACAGTGGGCAGGGAGAGAGCAAAGAGTGCAGGGAACTGTTCCCTGTGAACGCTCCCTGTCCCTGATGGGATCACCTGCTGTCACCGCCAGCCGCGGGTTGTCTGTGTCAAGGAACAATCTGACAAAGTGCACCGGGTGAAATTTTGCTGGCTTCTGTCTTTAGATAAGGGCGCTATCACTGACTCAACATATTTTATGTATAACACACCCGATGCAAAAAGCATTCAAGCATCAGGCTTGTTTAAATGTATTTGATGGTATCTGGAAAAACCAGTTAACACTTCCCAGCCGGCTGCGGGGTGCTCTGTGCAGAGAATCACTCCAGGAGAGGACACGGAGCCTTGTCCCCGTGCTCAGGCATGCCTCTGCCCAGGGCACAGGGCAGCAGGGGGACAGGCTGCCCCAAATTTGGTCCTGGTGGAGGAGCTCAGCTCTCCCTGGAGCTAGAAGACCTTGGGAGGAGCATCTGCAAAGATTCCTTCCAGCTCCGTGAGAGCACAAACACTCGGCCACCAGGCCAGGATTTATCAGTCACCTCCAGATTTATCCCAAAGTCTTCCAGGAGCCGAGGCCACTGTGTCTCTTTGCCACCACCAGCAGCATGGGTGTTGTCCCCAGACTTGTTTTCACCATCACACCCTTGTGCTTTCAGTGGAGAATAACCCCCAGCAGAGCATTTCAGTGTTGTATGGGGACCTTGCCTGTACTTGACCTCATTTCCCCCTACGTGGAGAGAAAGTAACAGTTCAGACAAACCTTTTCTAGTTAAATGCCATCACTTTTTCAGAGGGTTTTGTTGGTTTGGGGCTTTTTGGGCCAGGTTTTTCAAGAACACATGAGAAGCAGATAGAGGCAGATCACTCCCATGGCTTTCTTTCTATTTACAAGATAGTTCTTTATCTTGGATTTATGAACCTTGATCCAAGCTCTGGTGCCAGCTCTAAGCAAGCAGACACTTGTGGTGTGTAAAGAAAAGAGAACACACCTTTGCCTCTGAACTGCCGAGACTTTCTGGGTTAGGGTGGTCACATCTGTTAGGGAGAAGCGAGGAATTAAAACAAATTTCTGTGTTATTTCTATCAGTCCCACCTCTGCTCATCAAACAGATGAGGTGGAGTTGACAGAGAAAAACAGGAGATTTCGCTGCTACTTCCTGCTCTTTCAGAGTTTCACAGTTTGGTATTAATTATAAGGCTGGGCAATGACTAAATTAATTTGGTGGTCATTTCTTTGGAAGGACATCACATTTCCCAGTGGTAAGGGAAAATCTGTGAAAACAGGATTTCTGCTCCTTCTGAAGAGGTAAAATCCCAGTAACAGAAAACCTATTACTTCTTCATCTGTTTATTTCTGAGGTCCAGCTAAATCTGCTGGAATATTTAGGACTATCAGTATTCTGTCCTAGGAATTTGGACTACGTGGAGGGACAAGTTTATGGGTACAAGGATGCACAGCTGCAGCACAGGTTCAGCTCCATGCCTTTGTACAAGGGAAGAAGCAGTGAAAAATTTCCCCCTTTCCCACTTCTGTCATTGGAATCCTTTGGGAGGCAGAACTGGCTGGGGTTCAAGTGCCAAAGTCACCATTAAGCAAGTCCATCTCTTCTCCCCTGGTCAGTGATGCAGAGAAGCAAATTGCTGACCTTTCCCAAAGGATTTCACTGGGAAAAGATGATTCCTCAGTTTTGTGTGGCTGTAATGGGGACCAAGAAGCTCCAAGCCAGGAAAGCTCCCATCTCCCACCCATGGAGAAATCCTGCTGTTCCTCCTCCAGGCTGCTGCTAAGTGTGCTGGGAAATGAAGCAAAGCACTTTGCTTATCCTGGCCCTCTGTTTTTCCACCAGCAAAATGAGACTTCCAATTTGGGGAAAAAAAAACCCAACTCATTTTAAAAAAAGCTGCCCACAAAAAAAAATTCCCAATTATTTTTCTAAATTAGAGATTAACAAATGAATTATTATTCCCTGTAGGTACCAAGAGGCAGCACTTTGCTGGCATTCAGGATTTGGAAGGAAAATTCTAATTACACCATATTTTTAGGTTAGGGTTTTTTTCCCTGTTTAAAAGTGGTGCTTTCCTACAGCTCTATGGTTGGGGTGCAGGAAGAGGAGGAAGAAGAAGAGGAGGAGAGGAAGAGTGAGCATGTGCAGGGTGGCTGGGGCTGGTGCCGAAGGATCCTTTTGTGAAGATCAGCAGTTCCAGCCCTTTTATCCCAGGCAAAGATTACATTTAACTCCCAGGGGTCTTTGCTTCCTCAGATCCTTTTCAGACTGAGTCACTGTAGCACTGCAGATAGTTTTGGGTGTCCTTTCATTTTTTTTTTTTTTTGACAGTATTAAATACATACCCCAGTGAGCCATAAATCAGTGGTTTATCAGAGAATAAATCATATCTGTAATAAGGGACCACTTCTTTTTAATTGGACAGTGCATTAAATGAAACAGATATACTTCCTCAAAGAATGCAGAAATGTGTCAGCCAGCCTTCTTTAATGAATTTTAATTTTAAACCACCTTTTCTTTGAGAGAAAAGCTATTTCTCCCCCCCCTTCTCTCCAGTAAAATGATATTCTAACTGGAGGATTTGCTGAGTTTTATGGGTTATTGTACTCACACCACTTTATCTTTCATTCCTGTGGGATTGTAGGAGCCTTTCCTGCACGTTCGTGTTGGTTTATATGGAGAGGGATGTTGTAGCTAATGGATATTTGTTTGTGTGGGAGGAATCCATGTGTTTGCTGGGGGACAACTGGTTGGTTCTGGTTTTATTTGTGAGAGCATTGCCAGGAAAGAAAGATCATCTTTTACACCCTCCTGAATCCTGGGGAAATCTCAGCACTAGCTTAAATAATTCAGGAAATGAGCAGTGACCACAAGGAGTGAATTCCTTGGGGAAAGGACAAGGACCCATTTGATTTTGGAAGCAAGTATGGACCGCTGGTCAGGGAGGGGAGCAGTGCCAGGTGTGCCAGGATTAGAGACACAGCACAAATGGCACAACTCTGTGAAACAGAGATCAGCACCCCTCCTATGAGGAAAGTCTGGGAGAGTTGGGATTGTTCAGTCTGGAGAAGAGAAGTTCCAGGCTGACCTAATTGTGGTTTCCAGCGACTGAAGGAAGCCTGGAGGAAAAGATGGAGAGAGGCTGTTTCCAAGGGTTTGGAGGGACAGCACAAGGAGAGTGGCTTTAAGATGAAGGAGAGTAGATTGAGATGGGATTTGGGGAAGAAATCCACCCCAGCCCCTCTGCTCCTCACTCTCCTAAGACAGACAGGCTCTGCAATCATTTCCTTCTCAACATGCTGGTAGTAAAATCTTTGTAAATTTGAATCTCTTTTTATTTCTAACCCTGTGCTTATATTTCCTACCCACATCTTGGGTGTGATTCCCCCTCCCCGAGTGCCCAGCAGGGTCACAGTCAGTAATAGCTGGTTATTAGCTCTGGGCAGAGCCTGCCCTTCCAGCCAGCCATGGGAAGATATTACAGGCAAGAATAGAACATTATTTCCAACTTCTTATCCTTGGTGGCTTTGGAGTAGGTATCAATTTCTTTTTGTTTTGCTGGTTGAATTTCTAAGAAACCAAAGGCTTCAAAACCACTGAAAACTCTCTATCCTTGTCATCTTAATTCACATTTTCTCTGGTACGACTGTTCCTTGGTGCTATCATTTGTCTTGGAATGCCTGAAAACCACGGCTCTTTCTTTCTCTCGTTTGTTTTATATTAAATTCTGGAGCAGTTGAATGAAGACACCTCAGCTGTGTGCATTTCTTACACCAATTATTCACTGTTCAGCAATTTAAAAGGTAAAATGACACTGCATGGCCATCATATGTAGTTCATTAAGCCTTGGAGCTTATATAGCATTTAATGAATGGTTTTTTCTGTATAATAAGATTGAGAAATCTAGAAGGCTGTTTTTTTTTTTTTAATAGAACAATTCCAAAATTTAAAATAATAAATTTTAAAAAATCCACAGTAAAGTGTTTGGGAAAATGCTTTGTTTAAGTGCCTGCCAGTTAACTAGGTTGGTCAGCTGAAATTAAAGATTTGCAATGTATTTTCTCCAAGGGACACTCTTCCATATCATCCCATCATAATATGGTTATCATATCATATCATAACATGGTTACAGCCAGTGTGTGTTGTGACTCCTGAGTGTTGACATCCTCTGGCTTCCCACAAAATGTGCCTCTGAACAAACTGGGAAGAAGAAGAAGACTCCCCGTGGCTGATATTGGTGTGGCATCACAGGCAGGGAGAAGCAAAGCTCAAAAACCAATGCTGTCCCTGCCTGGGTCAGCCTGCCAGGCTGAGCTTGGATTCCCTGGCTGCACAGCAGAATCCTGGCCAGTTTGGGAGCTGCCTTCACAGCAGTCTGGTGCCAGCAGTGCAGGGCCAGAGGCGTAGGAAGGAGTGCTGTGCCATCTAGTGAGTGCTGCTGTCCAGATAAAACAGCTATTTACTGCTCAGCTGGAGGCACCGGGGCCAGCCCAAGGCTCCCTCCACTTCTACCTCATGGTTAAATGACTTCTCGGGTCTGACAGCACCCTAGCCAGGCAGGAAGTCAGGTTTAAATCCCGAGGTTTGGCTCAGGAGGAACTGGACAAGGCTGGTGTCAGAAGAGGCTTTGCTCCCCCAGTCCTCAGCCAGCAGCTGGGTGCAGCAGCAACGGAGAAATCAAGGCAAAAAATGCAGAGTATTTGGTTTCTTCTGCCTCTGTCACAGAAGGATCCACCAGGAATTTCCCTCTGCTGCAGTTGATGCTCAGCCTTGTCCTGATCTAACCCCAGCAGCATCATCAGGCCCTACAGGGAAGGTTCCCTCGGGAGCAGGGATCAGCTGGGTCCTTGGGGCTCTGGGTGCACCAAACCCCCCCAGGATGCTGAGCCTGCTCTCCTGTGGGTGCAGAGGGGTGGGAGGGCACCCCAAAGCCCCTGGGGCTGGTTTTGGGGCTGGGCACAGGCAGGGTGACCACCTCCAGTGCCAGGAAGGGAGGGAAAGTTGGGAGGTGGGAGCCCACCCTGGCACGTGGCCAGGAATGGCCTTGTGGTGTGATGTGCTCTTGGATTTTATTTAAATCAGTAAGACGAGAGGACAGTTCAGAGCACTGGATTAATTCCACTTTCTCCCTCTCGCTCTCTCTTTTTTTATTAGGAAAATAAAAGAGACTTTGAAATATTAAGAGAGAGTGGGATTAGAGCCCTCTCCTGCTACCCCAGTCTTTCCTCCCCTATTAATTTCCACTTGATTAGAATTCTTTTTGAAGTATTTAAATATGGACAATAGGAAAAAGGGAGGGTGAAGTTATTGAATATCAGTTAAACTGTATTAATATAAGCTCAGTTCCAGCTTTTATATAGATACTTCATATATATGTATAGTTTCCACTAGGAATAAAGTAGATCTATCCCTC
This sequence comes from Passer domesticus, assembly GCF_036417665.1. Taxonomy (NCBI): domain Eukaryota; kingdom Metazoa; phylum Chordata; class Aves; order Passeriformes; family Passeridae; genus Passer; species Passer domesticus. The sequence continues at coordinate 20,353,942 of NC_087484.1, forward strand.
CTCCCCTACCTAAAGTAATTATGATTTTAAAAAAAACTATAATGAAACTCTTAAACTTTAATAGCCCATTTATAAATCCCCAGCTTAAAATTTAAATGCTTTAAAAAAAGTTTTAGAACTGTAGAAATTTGATTTCCCCTCCTTTTTTTCTCTCTTTTTTTTTACATAAGAGACACTTTTATACCATAAAACTTTTGAAGTCTCGCAGCCATTCTCAAGCAGTTGGCCCTGCCTTTGGTGGAAATTGGGGTGCTGAGGGCTGAGAAAGGAGGATGGAGGGGTTTTGGTGCTCGGAGGTGCTGCTTCACCAAGTGCCAATGTGGGAAGCCCACCAGGGCCTGGAGAACAGCTGAGAAAACACTCCCTTCCATGATGGCCAACACCAAATTCTTCTCCATGGTCCTGGTGTGATCCAGCAGCACTGAGCTTCCCTTTCTTAGTGCAGGGGAAATCCAGGAGTGCTGATGGAGGTGGAGGGGTCCCTGTGACAGCTGGGGCAGGGTGTCCATGTCATGGTCATCCTGCACCTCCTGACTCATCACCTGCCAAGCCAAGCTGCACTTTGGGGGTTTTATTTAAAAATCAGTACTTTTGTAAACCAGATTTCGATATCTCCATCCAGATTCATAAATCCTCTCAGCTAACCTGAGAACTGCAGCTTGATTTACAAACCATGACTTTACACATCAGATTTAACTCCCTGACTGACTTCTGAAACCGTCGATTGGCTTAGAAGTCAGGCAACAGATTTACAAACCCTAAAACATAATCACAAATCATGCCGGTAAGACCTAAGCTTTAAAAAAAAAAAAAAAAAAAAAAAAAGTGTTTGTTTAGGTGTTTGTTTGTTTTCTTTGCAGGAGGGATCCAAGGGGCTGATTTACAGCCCAGGACATTGCAGTCCTGTTGTGCAAAGATCCAGCTCTTCCTTTGGGATACAAACCTGATCTATCTGTGATTGTTGGTTTTTTCCTAGTTCTGACTGAGCCTAACTTTGAGCTGTAGAATGCAAGAGGGATTGGCATGAGTCCCACCAGGATCAACAGCCCCTAGGCCCAAGAGAATATGGAATCAGGGAACTGCAGAATGATTTGAGCTGGAAGGGACCTTAGAGATCATCCAGTTCCACACCCTGCCACGGGTAGGGACACCCCGATTGCTCCAAGCCCTGTCCAGCCTGGCCTTGGACACTTCCAGGGATGGAGGGGCACAGCTTCTCTGGCCAGCCTGTGCCAGAGCCTCAGCACCCTCACAGGGAAGGATTTCTTCCCAATATCCCATCTAAATCTACTCTACTTCATCTAAAAACCATTTCCCCTCATCCTGTAACTCAAGACCTTTGTCCCAGGTCCCTCTCCAGCTCTCCTGGAGACCATTTGGGCACTGGAAGGGGCTCTAAGATCTCCCTGGAGCTTTCTCTTCTCCAGGTGAGCACCCCCAGCCCTCTGGACTCTCTCCAGCAGCTCCAGCTCCTTCCTGTGCTGGGCCCCAGGGCTGGGGCAGCTCTGCAGCTGGGCTCTCACCTGAGCAGGGCACAGGGGCACAATCCCAATCCCTTTCCTGCTGCCCATGCTGGGGATGAGCCCAGGGCACAGCTCTGGATTTCAGGATTGCATTGCCCAGCCCCACCACGAACTCTTCTCACCCACCAGTTCAGATGCCCAAAGGTTAACCACAAAAACACCCCACCCACCACACTGGGAGGAGGGACAGGATAAATGTGACCACAGAGGGAATGTTTTTAAACTTGAGTTATTTTAACAAAAGGCAGGTGGTGACCCGAGGAGGGAATGCTTGTGCTCCCAACACAACGCTCATGGAACATCCCCAGAAGTGCTGTGAATCACATCCTTCCTCTCCATGCCGCAGTGCTCCTCTATCCCATCTCCTGGGACAGGCTTAGCACCAAAATAATCACAACTCGTGGCCTTGTGCTCTTGGAAATGCATTGGAAACAGTCCAGCTGAAAGATTTGAGTCGTGCCTCCATTGTGGCTTGGAGGGAGGAAAAAGGGAATTTTCTATCTGCCAGTGGGTAATTTGTTAGACAGCATTTTCAAAGTTTCATGGGGTTCCTCTGAGGTGCTGGATCTCTGCACCCCATCCAACAAATAAATTCTCTGTCATTTAGGAGTATCTCTTGCAAATTGTTGTTAATGGTGTAAAATTCCATCTTTCTGAATGTTCTGGAGAGACTAAGTAAAAAAATAACTTGTCCACAACTTTCAATGTTAAAATGTGCAAAAAGACCTTCAGAATTCAAGTATTTCCTTTTTCCCCCCCCCTTCTTAGGGTTTTCAGATATACATCATAAAGCAACAACTGGCACTAATTCATTTTCCCCTTTGCAATCACCTTTAAAGGAAAAAGCAGCAAAGATTTCCTACCAGGTGTAAACATGAGTAATAAAAGGCCAGATAACAATGAAGATTTCATGGAAACTCACAGATACGAGCACCCCGGTGTAAGGTCTGCAATTAAATGATGGGCAGCAATTTCCAGCTGACATTTTGTAAACAGGGAGCTGAGAAATGCAGTGGGAGAGTCAATTTTGGGGCAGGAACATGAGAATCTAGAGGTCAGTGGAGGAGGCACGCATCACCAGGAAGATGGGTCTTGTTTATTAGAAGGAAACAATCAATTCAGGTAATAACAGGCCACCCCCAGCAATCTCCTGAGGTAGGTCCTCACTAAAGAGAGATTTTCACATATTTTCCCTTTTTTTGGTGCTGTCTGGGCTATGAGCTGGGGTTATATTTGATGCTACATGTGATGTAGATGCTATGAGCATCTACAAATGCTGGTGAGTCTCAGGCTGCAAAGCAATTCCAAGATCCTCCTCACCTGCTTTTTGAACTGGGCTTTGCATCTTTTCCTTCCCAGTATAAAATTAAGAGTGTCTTCTTTCCTAATTAAACCCCACTTGGACTCGTGGTTCCCCATCCTAAACCTCGCCTAGATTTGAGGAGAAAGGGTCAGTCCCTCAGAGCCTGGCTCTTCCTCACACAGGGATGCCCAAGAAATGCCATTTCCATTTCATTTTTCTCCCCCAGAGACAACTCCTGTCTGATATTATTCCACTTTCCCCACCCACCTCTTCCACCATGTGCCCCCAGGAGCTGCTAATAATAATATTGCAAACCCCATAATAAATACTGTGATCGCTGCCTAACAGGCAGCCTAAAAAGGCTGGGGATAAATAAATAATAATAAAAAAAATTTCCCATTTATCTGCGAGCTCGGGAGAGGCAGAGAGAAAAGAGTTGGCTATTAAAGATCCCGCATAGCCACAGGCAAATTCGAGCATCATCTCCTTGCAGAGCCCGGGTTTTTTTAAGGCAGAGATTACTCTGGCGGTTCAAGGTGCTATCGAGCTCGAACCAGGGACAATTACAAGGCTCCAGTTGGAGCGTCTGAGACGATGCTTACGTCTGATAAGGTTGAAGGGGAATAATGGAAGGAGGGAAGTGATAATGGACTGCTGAATGGGTGGGTTGAGGTATCATCGCCAGAGAGCCTGGAGACACACGCTGCTGCTGATGCAGGGGATGTGGTTTTCACTTCTCCCCCCATTTTGTTTCTATTTTCCCTTCATAAGAAGAAAATATCTCTGAACATGCACTTCAGAAGGATTTTTTCCCTCCTAGCTCCAAGCAACACTGGTGACACCACTCACCAACTCGTTTCTTGCCATAAGAGCCATCAGAGCCTGCGTGTCCTGCCTCCCTCAGCACTCCCTTCAAACGGCTCACAAATCATTTTTCATGTTTTCTGCCCATCTGAGGGCCAAGCTGGGCTCCGGGGATGCTCTCAGAGCACCCCAGGAACGCCCAGCTCAACACCCCACACCTCAGAGGGAGAGCTCAGCCAGGGCTGTCCAGCAGAAGAGAGAGAGGAGCCATCCCTGCTTCCAGGTCCAGTGCTCTCCCAACTGGCATTGGATCTCCAAGGCTTTTTAAGGCTGGAATCCCACACTTCCCTGGTGGCCTGGGCGCAGATAAGGAAATCTGTCTTGCTCTTGTCCATGAACCCCCACTCTGGGCTGCCTCACATCCCAAAGAATGGGCTGAGCCCTTCCTGAACCCTCTTCCTTCCTGCCCTGTCCTTCACCAGCTCCTGGCCCATGATTTGGTCTCCATAAAACTAGAACTGCTGGTGAGCACAGAGAGTATTGATAAAGCTTTAATTATATTTTTCTTTGCTGAGATTTCTTCTCCTGGGCCAGATTCCAGCTGATAATGAATTTGATATATTTAAATATCCAATAAACAAATAAAGTCTATTGTTTTTCCCCTTTGATTATGAGACTCTTCTCTTTGGCAGATCCTTTTATGTCTGTCTTTCCCTTTTGGAAGTATAAAATTAGATCAGGATTTCACTTTTCTTCTTTTATCAAGGCAAGACAGAGTTGCCTCTATTTTCTTCTACTGTTGAAGGCCAGGAAGTACCATGAAAATCCCTTATTGGGAAAGAGGGGTTTTGAATAAAAAAGGATATTAATAATAATATTAATAATCATATTAATAATCTTAATAATTTTCTTAATTGGAGGTCAAAACCCCCTTCTGATGACCACAAATATGGAGGTGCTTGTGTAAAGACAAGGCAGAAAATGATGCATTTTTCTTGGCCCAGGAAAAAATACTGGCAGCTTCCTGGGAATCAGGCAAATCCTGGCCAGTGGGGTGGAAGATTTCCAGACAGCATCTGAGGGAGTCTTTGGGGGAGTGACTCACAAAACCAGATTCATTTGCAGCTACATCTTGACCAAAACTTGCAGAGAGTGCCAGACAAGTGTCAATCCCCTAGACCAAGCGAGTCCTTTGTTTTAAAGCAACCCCAGCACCACTTTTGGGTGGGATTTCTCTCCTCTGCCTTTGGACAGTGACAGTGTCAACAGCTGAGTTGAGGGGGTCCAAACTCATGTTCCAGCCTAGGGAGATGAATGTTCCTTCATGGAGATCAAAGCCAGCCATCTTGGGATGGGATGGAAAGCAGTCCAGAAATGTTCTGTTCTCCCTGTAGGCTCCAGAATGAGCCTTAACAACGAGTTCTGCTGTAAACAAGAACTTCACTGTTCACCTGTGAAGGCAGTGAGGGTTAGATGGGATATTGGGAAGGAATTCCTGGTTCTGAAGGTTCTGAGGTCCTGGCACAGTTGCCCAGAGAAGCTGTGGCTGCCTCTGGATCCCTGTAAGGGCCCAAGGCCAGATTGGATGGGGCTTGGAGCAACCTGGGATGGTGGAATGTGTCCCTGCCCATGGCAGGGATGGGATGAAATAAGCTTAAAGTTTCCTTCCAACTTCAACAATCCATGATTCCATGACTGTGGGCTTCCCAACAGGATGGTTACTGGGGTTGAAGGATCAGGGATACCTGTGACATCAAAGCTCTCACCAGCCTGTGTCCAGCTCTGGCCCCTCAGTTTGGTAAGGACACTGAGACACTTGAGCAGGTCCAGAGGAGGCAGCAAGGCTGGAGAGGGGCTGGGAACATAAATCCTCTGAGGAACGACTGAGGGAGCTGGGGGTGTTTAGCCTGGAGAAAAAGAGGCTCAGAGGTGACCTTATCACTCTCTACAGCTACCTGGAAGGTGGTTCTAGTCAGGTGGGGTTGGTCTCTTTCTCCAGGCAGCACTGACAGAACCAGAGGACGCAGCCTCAAGCTGCGCCAAAGGAAATTTAGGTTGGATGTTAGGAAAAAGTTTTGCACAGAAAGAGTGATAAAGTTCTGGATGGTCTGCCCGGGGAGGTGGTGGAATCACCATCCCTGGATGTGTTTAAAAAAGCCTGGGTGTGGCACTGGGTGTCAGGGTTTAGCTGAGGTGTTGGGGCTGGGTTGGACTCGATGATCTTAAAGGTCTCTTGCAACCCAGTGATTCTGTGAGTTCTGTGAGTTGCAGAGCAGGAGATGCCAGAAACAGCTCAAAGCAAGAGGGACAGTGCAGGTTCCTGCATGCAGAGCCACAACCCCCCTCCCCATTCCTGCTTGGCTCCCTTTCCCGTGTTCCAGTGGAATATGGAGCACACCAGGAGCTGTGTCTTGGAGTTAAGTTTGGAAGCAGAGCTGGGAGGGGGCATGGGAAGGAGACAGGCAATGCACCCAATGAAGACCAGGTACTCATGGAATGTCTTTCCAGAGGCCATAGTGCTGTGGTATGTACAATTCCACTTCTTAAAACAAAAAGAAGAAAGAGCAGGAAGAATGGGTGCCATGGTTGAGGTTATTTGGTGTTTCCTTCACTGCTACTTCAATTTATTCTTCCTCCATCCCACCTGGAGCTTCTGAGGGAGCAGAGGGCACAGAACTCAAGGACTGAGAGAATCCTCCTGGCCTTCTCCAGCTTCACACACCCTCCTGCTCTTCTCCAGCCTGTGGCTTTCCAGGGATACAGGGAGGAGAAAGGAACAGGCAATACCTGGGGAATGCCCTTCTGCTCCCTGCCATTGGAATGAGCTGAAATAAAGGGGCTTCTGTGTGATGCCAGGAGAAAGGAGATTATATCTGCCCAGGTTATACCCTGGATACTAAATCCAAATGCATTTCAACTAAGATCAGTTGCCTTTTTTTTTTCTTTTTTTTAAGAGAGAGGGAAAAAAAGTTGATTTTCTTTGCAGCTCTTGGAAGTGAATCTATTTGGTGTCAGGCTGAAAGAAGACAGCGTGTAAGTAACTGAGAAAGTGTTTACTCAGTGAATTAGTTCAGCTTTCATTGTGCACAGAGGATTATGGCCTCAGCAGTGGATGAGCTCCATTTCAGGCTGGAGTAGCTCACTTAGCTACCTCCAGGGCAGGACTAATTATCATAGGACTTAGGCCATTAAAGGGCTTTAACTACCAGTGCTCTCTCCCAGGTCTGGATTAACTCTTTGCCTGGAGCAAACCGCCCTGATAACCATTCAGCCTAATGGTCTGCTTTGATTTCTCTGCCCCCTCTGCCCACCCCTTTCGCCTTTAAACTTTATATTATTGTCAGAAGTGGAACAATAGCTGGGAATATTAAAACCATTGCTGCAAAATAGCAAAGGGGGCCTTGTTGCAGATTTTTTTTGCCCCCTCTTTTGCTCTACCATTGCTAAGGCAATTTTAGGAAATAGCTATCTTGCACGGCAGAGAACCCTTACCTGACTCAGGTGGATTAAGAGGGGCTGCTCAAAAGGCAGGACCCCCAAGGGAAAACCCTGAAATGCCCACAGAGCCCAGCTCTGTCTTACTCTGTTGTCTCCATGCCAATAATTGTGGTGGAAGGCACTCTGCATAGAAATAGCAAAAGACTATTGTTCCCCCAGGCATGAAATAGCCACAATTAGAGCAGAGTTATTACCCTGCTTCACAGAAGAAGAGCTGGGGTGCAGGAGGTTTAAATGTTTTGCCCAAGGTAACAGATGGAGAATGTGGCAGCAACTGCTCCTTATCATTAAAAATATATTTGAAGAATTATCTTGTGATCCCTCTTCAACATCAGCACTCCCAGCTGTCCTGGCAGAGCAGCAGCACCTCTGGGTGGTTCCCAGGCTGCAAGGAGTGACTGGAGGAGGTTCAACTCAACTACAAAATCAGATGCACCTCTTCCAGTAAAAACCCTCAGGAGGGCATCAGAGGAATTGAAAGGAAACCAAAATGGGTGGTTCTTCACAAAAAAAAAATAAATGCTTCTTCCCACTACAGAGCTGGGCAGGACCCTGGTTGTGCTGAATGTTTGTGGGTTCAGAGCTGTGGAAGAAGAAAAATCCCTTTTTAAAGCTCGTGCAGAAGTGTAGAGTGGGTGGAACTCTGGTCTGCTGCTGTGTTCACACCCACAGCCATGAGGAGGCAGATGTCCTTCATCTCCATGTCCCCTGGCACAACCCTTGGGCCATGGGAGATGGGAGCTCTTGGCACCATTTGATGGTGGAAATGCTGGCAGCTGAAACACCTCATCAGCTCAAGAGGCAGTTGAAATGTTGAAATACCTCTTCATCCCAAGAGGAGCATCCTTAAGAGAGTTCTTCCTCTCCACCTTTCAGTTTTTTATTCCATGAAATACCATTTAGTACCAACCACTAAGCTGAGTATGGCCAACACAGCAACCATTTACAGACTCTGATGGTCTCATGTGAATAACTCAGGTGCTCTGGAAAGACCCTTTGTCCAGTCAAAACCCATAAAATCTATGAAAGCACAGATTAAAAGCCAAAACATAAATTGGTGCTCCTCCAAGTGCTTCTGCCCTTCACAAGTACATAAATAGGAGAGATACTTGAGGAAAACAATACATCAGAATTGATCTTATCTTTGTGGCACTTCCCTTCCTGTTGCTACCAAATAATAAGCTCAGAAACATCAAATGGTTTGGGTTGGAAAAGACCTTAAAGATCATCCAGTTGCAACTCCCCTGCCATGGCAGGGACACCTTCCACTATCCCAGATTGCTCCAAGCCCTGATGTTCAACTTGGCCAGATGTTGCACATGCCCTGACCCCACCAGAGAATGGTCTTAGATGGGTGGCAGATGCTCAGTTTCACATGTTCACAGCTTTCTGCATCCCGTGGATCTTCCATGAGTGTAAGGATGACCACAGGCTCAAAAAGCCAGGACAGATGGGAAGCAAAGCCCAAACCAGGATGGCTGGCTCAGGATCAGGGAGCTCAGCATAGTTTAAGGCAACTCAGATTATCTAAACAAAGCCAGGCACCTTCAGCCAGGTCTTCCTGAAGGCCTTGAACCCTGTGAGAGCCCAGGGACCACCACGTGGAGCCTGGCCCCTCCACAGGGCTCCCAAATTCCTTCTCCTTGCTGGAATTCCAGGAGCACGCAGCATTTGAAAGCAGTGCCTGTCCAGCAAGGGGTGTTTCTTCCTCCTCTGACATTTCTCCCCATGGCTTTGTTCACTCCTTTTCTTGGCTGACTCAGTTCTGCATTCAACTGCCCAGCTGACAGCTTTCACAGCGTTCCTCAGAGCTCTGAAGCATCTTGCAGATGGTCAAAGCACGCCAAAATTGTGTTCTGCTGCTTCGTCTATATGGAAATTGTCTCATTTCTGCCTCCCTCTGATCTCTTACTCTGAGGATAATGGGGTTTAGTACTTTCCCTTTTTGCCCCTGCTGCAGGTGTGAACTGGAATAGAAGACAAACTGCTTACTGGAGTGCAAGTTATTTGTTGTTTGCAGATGAACAGAGCTGCCTTTCATTTCCTGTGATTCCAAGTATTAAATTCCTTCTCCTCGTCATTTACCCATTGCTTGACATCTTCTGCTTTCAACTCATTCATTCCCCATCACATCTGTGAGCCTGCACAGTGAGGCCCATCAAGAAAAACACAACTGAGGCCACTCACTAAGGAAAAAGAGAGGCAGGTAATTGTGGAACTGCAAGCAGAGACCTTTGAAGAAAAGGCAATTCCTCAGAGGAAAATTAGACCAGCTGAGTATTTCCTCTCTCATTACCAAGGGTGCTTCAAGCCTGGCTGAAACATCTGCTTGTGGAATCTACCAAGAAAGCCCCCAAAAAAATAAAAACTAGGACTGGAAGCATGCAGGAACAAGCAAATCTGCTCGAGAGAGCTGAGCACTGTTCACTTGCTGAGGCAGCAGCTCCTCCTGCTCTGTGTTCACTTGGCACCACAGGACCCTGACCTGCTGTGTAGCAGACAGGGATAACTGCAGTGAGACAAGAACCCCAGAGCTGGGGCCAGGCAATGAAAGCACCTTCTGGTGCCTCCTTCTCACATTTATCAAAAGCAGGTTTCCCACCTTCCAGTGAAACTGCAATTAACTTGTAAATGTATGCTACACAATTAATTTCCCACCAGCTGCTGCTGCTCTGCAGCTGAGAGGAAATCAGTCAGGGAGGCACCCACAGGAACTCTGGTGTGGCCCTTGCCACAGGTTCTGCCCAGACACACAAAAAAAACCCTGTTAAACTGATAAGGCCACCCCACCTTACACAGAGACAGCCCAAGGAGTGGAGGGATTGCAGTCCCACTTGGAGCTGCTCCATCTAAAACAGAGGAACAGGAATTGAACTCTACAGCAAGGTCAGCTGTTGTGCAGCTCTGGATTGGAACAAAAACAGTGTGTGAAAACCCAGATTTGTGTCTGTATTGGGAGAAGGTTCTCTTCATTTTGGAGAGAGAACCAGCCTCCCATGGTCAGGTGCACTTGGCTCCCAGCCCAAGCTGCTTCTAGGTCTCTTGTCCCACGTTTGGAGAGCAGACACACAGGGAGTCCTGATGAGGGTCCCACTCACCCTAAAGACACAGGCACGCTATCTAGAATGCAGCAAAAAAAGGTCCACGAGACAGTTTGAGCCTCATTCCATGCAGGCTGTGGACTGGGGCAGATTTACCTTTGTTTTCCTGTGGTATTTGTCACCTTCCAGCATCCTTTTGCTGCCATCCAGGTGTGTCCTGCCATGTGAGCCAGGATGGGGCTGCAGCCAACACCTGCCTGCAGTGTCCTGCTCTGAACCACCACGACATCCCAATCACATGTCAGGCCCACCTGCTTGCCACATTTTATTCTCCTGGTGTCTTCCCCTCCTGGTAACAACCAGGATGTGAGTTGTTCCATCTCTCCAGCAGGACTTTTTTATTACACTCAAAAATCTTGCTAATTTAAGTGTTCTTGCATGGCCACTCTGGGATCTGCTGCAATGGCATCCATTAAATCCCTGACACATTCCAGGGCTGCAGTCAAAAGCCTGTATGAGGTGGATGACAGCTCTGAGTGAGCGGGACCACAAGGTTTTTGGGAGTGTATATATTCTCCTCTGTGGTAGGAGATAACAAGTTTGCCACCACAAAATTGTGAGCAGGCACAGCTTTTGACGGCGAGGGAGAGAAGTTCAGGCTGCAGATGCAGAAGGCTTTAGTCATGGTGGGAAGGAGCTGAATACATCAACTGCTCGGGGATGGGCTTCTCTGAAGGCTCCACAGAAGACACAGAAAATTCACTTGAAATGGAGCAACACTCTCTGGGGATGGAAAACAGCTGCTCTGAAGAAAGGAAATCACCCATTCCCCACACGCACAATGGCACATTGGGGGAGAGCAGCTAATCTGGGAGCAGAGCACAGAACTGGGCGCTGGAAGGAGATAACAAAGACCAGGGGCTCTTGTGTTCTGGGTCAGCTGCTGGGCCCAGCTTTGCTTCTTCTCAGCAGACACAACAGGCCCTGCCACGCAGTGTCACTGTGCCTGCCAGAGATAAGCTCCAGCATGAAAAGCAGCTGGCTGAAGCTCAAGCCAGGCAAGATGGAAGTGATGCTTCTAGGAAAAAAAAAAAAAAAAAGAAAAAAAAAGAGTGATTCAGGCATTTCCTAAGAAATGCTGAAGCTCTTGTCCCCCTTGCACAGGGAGAACACCAGTGGACTGACAGTGCACTCGCTCCTTAAGGCTCAGCCACAAGCATCCTCTGGGCACCTGGATCCTCTCCTGCTTTTGTCTTTTTTTCTGTGAAACCTGGCAAGGCACAGGATTTCATCAGAGCAGGTCTGAATGCCTCTGCTCCAAGGTGTGGCTGGCACCACCAGATCGAGGTGAGTTGGAGCAGATTTTCTCTCCTTACCCAGCCAGGAACCAGCTTTGGGACATAGAATTCTCCATATATCTGGAAGGGCCAAGGAGACTGAGTGTGATGGGTGGAATAGCAGGAATATTAGAAATTCAGTGAAGGACATGTTCCCTTTGTTTTGATCCAAGAACTGTTAAGTTCTCATGAGCATTATCAACAGGGAAAGATGTTATATCCTGAAGTTAAAGGATTAATGAATTGTGTTTTCCTCTGGGTTTAAGCTCTTCCACCCCTTCCACAATGATCACAAGTCCCAATATAGCTTCATGCTCTACTCCCCTGTTTTCTTCTCCCTGCTTTATAAGCTCCCTTTGGAAGCCAAGCAAAAGCAGAGAGGCACAAGCTGATTATCAAATAATAGACTTGCCATGGTGAGAGATAGCTGGATAAATTGTGAAGTCACCTTTTAACTTTAAATGCAAGAGTTAATTCAGTTGACCTGCCCCCACTGATTAAAGCAGGTTCCAGAGAGTAAAAGGCAAGAAGATGCCCCATCCCTGTGTGTCCATGGCCAGGTTGAACAGGGCTTGGAGCAGCCTGGGCTACTGGAAGGTGTCCCTGCCCATGGCAGAGGATAGAACTGGGTGAGGGTTAAGGTTCCTTCCCATCCAAACTATCCTGGGATTCCATGATTCTATGAAAGGAAGTCTCCTTGGCAGCTGCAAAAAACCCAAGGGCCCACAAGGACACTTTTCCTTCTAATGCCTGATAACAGGAAGATTTTCGTGCCCTGGAGCATGAAGGTTTCTGTCTCTTCCATAGTGCTGCATGTTTTGTTTAAAATTCAGAGCATTGAAACTTCAAAAATAGCATCTGCATTCCCTTCCTGTGGATGCCTCAGCAGCTGGGATCTGCTGACTCGGGTGCTTTGGCAGCTGCACTTTACACAGGAATTACACCAGGGTGGAAGAGCTCATGGAGCACAGCTAAGTGCTTGTGCCTCCTTCCAACGGGAGCAGGGAGGGGAAGAACATTGAGTGACCAGGCTGTCCCTCCCTTAGGACACACCATGTTCCCACATGGACCTTGGTGTCCTCATAGGGCCCTCAACACCAGACCAGGGTGTTGTGGAGCTGCTCCTGTGCCCCCTCTGAATAAGCTTTAATTTAGTACCTGCTCTTCTTCTGAGATGTGTTGGGCTCTTTGATGGTTGGACTCGTTGACCTTGGAGGTCTCTTCCTGCCTTAATTCTGTGTGGAGGCATCTGGCAGGCTTAGTGGTTGTCACATCCAGTCGTGGTGGCACCAGAGAAAATCAGCTTCAGCTTCTGCTCCGAGGCAAGACGGGCAGTTGGATGTCCCTCCTTCCCAGCTGGGTGTGTGCCATGCTGGAAGAAGAGCACCAGCAATCAGCAAGTGTCTGTGGGGGGGAACCTGTGTGCTGAAGGAAAAATTTCTGCTCTGTGACTTGATCCAGACCCACAGAAAGCCCTTCCAGTCCTTGGGAATTCCTACATATTTCTTTCCAAGACCTGCAGAGCTGCCCCAGCCCTGGGGCCCAGCACAGGAAGGAGCTGGAGCTGCTGGAGAGAGTCCAGAGGAGGCACCAGGGTGAGCAGAGGGATGGAGCAGCTCTGCTGGGAGGGAAGGCTGGCACAGCTGGGATTGCTCACCTGGAGAGGAGAGAAGGCTTCTGATTGACCTAACTGTGGCCTTCCAGTATCTGAAGGAACTAACACAAAAGATAGAGAATATTTCAATATTTCCAAGGGCCTGGAGTGCCAGGCCAAGTGGGAATGGTTTCCCATTGCCAGAGGGCATGGTTAGATGGGATATTGGGAAGAAATTCTTGGCTGTGAATGGTGGTGAGACCCTGGCACAGAGCAGCTGTGGCTGCTCCTGGATCCCTGGAAGTGTCCAAGACCCCTTTGGATGGGGCATGGAGCACCCTGGGGTAATGGAAGGTGTCCCTGCCCATGGCAGGGGTGGGACTGGATAATTTTAATGGCCCTTCCAACCCAAAACAATCCATGAGTCCATGATTCTGCTGACCAAAAACGTTCCCAGAGCCTTCTCCTGCCTGTGCTCTGTTGCTTCTCCTGGCTGTGTCCCTTCCCAGAGTCAGTGGCTGGTGAATCTGGGACACATTTCAAAAGTTGGGCTGCCAAGTGCTCTGCCTGTAGAAGTTTGATCTCTAACCCACAGGAATCTCTCCCCCCTCCTCTGCAGCACACACTTCACTCCTTGAAAGTGCACAAAGAAAATTCAAGCATTTTACATAAAAATAAATGTGTCTCATGGATATGTATAAAATTGGCCAAGTCTTTGCAGGGAAACTGTGTGTTTTCTCCTCTTTGGACTTGCTCCTTCCTCCTCTTAACACGTGGAACAAATGTCTCCTTTGGAGCATGATGGGGTAACTTGGAGAGGTCGGCAGAATTGCTACACATGGACCCTGGGCTGGTTTTATTTTTCTATTGAACCTTGATGGAAACGCATGCACAGCAAGTCAGGGCCTGTCCCTTTTCCTTTCTCCTTTCTCTCTCCCTCTCTCTCTCTCTCTCTCTTTTTTTTTTTTTTATTTCTTCCAGGAGTGCTGATGATAAGAAAAGCAATGTCTAAATCTTCTTAATGGTGTTTATGCAAGCAGTTTTGCTTAGCTGCAGTCCCTGCCACCCCCTCCCCCGTCCACCCTCCCCTCCCATCTCCCTGCTAATATCGCTGCTTCATTCCTTTCCCTGTTGGCTATTACTATGGACTACAGCGAATCTAAAACTAAATAATCCCCTTAGTGTCAAGTTTTCTGGGCTGAGCAAATAAATCTAACCAAATGCATTATCTAGGTAGAGGAGGCTGTTGTAAGGGGGAAAAAAGATAAAGGCTATTTTACTTTAAGGCAAAGAGTAAACCCATCATTTTTCATTCATATTGTACTTTTAAAGTTGTTTTTTTAAATTTTATTTTAACTTTCCTGTTCAATCCTTTTATTTTTCCATTGTAATTAAAAATTAAAAAAAAAAGAAATGTGGCAAAGCCTCTGATTTCAAGCATTAAATAGAGGGAGAAAGACCTCAGATAAGGTGCCATTCAAATCCCCCTCTCAGACGGGTAATTCTGATCAGGCAGTAAAGTGGTCTAAATAAATAAACCCTTCCCCACTTCTCCTTCCCTGGGGAGGGGAGATGAGGATATTAGAAAACTCATTTGCAGGAGGAAGAGCATATGGAAATCTGCATGTCCCGGGATGAGGTGCAGAGGTCTGGATTCAGCCCAGGACAGGACCGGAGGTGTCTCCGTGTGGTGGCTCAGAAGCCAAATTTTGGGGATGCTTCAGCCTGTGTTTGCAAGTAGGGCTAGCCCAAACCTGGAGAAGAAATGCCTCAGACCTGGAGAATGATGCACTTTGACTCCCATTTTCATCTGACAGGTCTTTGAAAGCACAAGCAAAGCCATTCAGCTGTTATCCAGCTCCTCTCTTGTACAAATCCAGGCCAGTGGGGCTCTGCTGGATCTGTGGGAGCCAAAAATCTGGCTGATATTGTCCCCATCTCTGCTGGACTCCATCCTTGGACCAGGTTTGGGCAGCTCTTCCTTGCTTTCCAGCCTTCCCTCTTTCCTGATCCCACACCCCATGGGCTCTGGGGAAAACGTGGAAATCCCATTGGAGCAGCCTCAGGAGTTGTGTGCATGCATAAACACCATAAACGACCCAATACCAGCATCATTTACCTGAATTCATCCTCTTCCTACTGGTTTGTTTCAAACACAGACCACATCAAGAAGATGCCTGGTGTGGCTCTTGGAAAAGCAGAACCCAACTCACACGTTTCTTTGAAATAAAGGCATTTTGGCCAACATTAACCACCAACAAACACATCACTCCCAAAGCCCTCCCTTCCTGCTTTTGTCCCCAGCTTTCCACACTGAGCATGACAAACACAGCCCCATCCCAGCTACCCTGAAGGAAATTAACTCTACTCAAACCCAAACCAGCACAACAAAATAAAACCCCAAATGGTTGTTGGGTTGTTTGGGTGTTGGGATCAGGGAAGATCAGAAAGATCTCAAACTCTTGGAGCTAGGTGGACAAACAGTGTGAGGTGCTGCTCCCTTCACACACCTCACTCAGCCAAATTCTGGTCTTGCCCCAGTTCAAAGGGTTTTTTCCACTTGAACATCAGTTTGAGAATAATTAAGTCAATAGCATTTTTTCTGCATTTCCTTTAATCCTTTTGTATATGTTTTGGGTTCTCCATCTCTGCAGCCAGCCTGCCAGGGAGATCTGCTCCTAAGATCCATTAATCTTTAAATTTCTTCTGTTCTAGACAGGCAGATTTTCCTGTTTGAAATTGATTCATTGCTTCTTTCTTGTTCACTTTTATTTTTATCAAACAATTCTTATCATTTTTAGACCCCTCCATGTTAGAGGTAAAACCCCAGGAAGATGAATAGATTTGTTCTAGCAGTTGTTTTTATAAATTTTCTCAAATCTCAGGCACTGCTCACATTGAAAAAAAAATGGCAAAGACTGCTCTATTGTGTTTTGGGACCAGGATCTGCAGTATACGTCACCAGTAATGATGGACCAGCTCTTGACCTGCTGCTGGTCTGCACAGCAAGGACACCAGATGAGGACCGGGCTCAACCAATTTCCAGCACAATAGCACAAGCATCCTGCTCATTTTAATTTAATACTCTTTAAAACATCTGCACAAAAATACCCGCCTGGCTAAGGATGAGCTCCAAAAGCTGAGGAAAAACTGCAATCTTTGATAAACAAGCTGAAAGAAATTATGTGAGAAGGTCACACTGGATTATGAAGAGCAGCCCTGGAGAAGGAGCTGGGGGTGCAGGGGTGAGGGCTGGCCATGCCCCATCCCAGGACCCCCTGTGCTGGGCTGATCCCCAGCGTGGGCAGCAGGAACGGGATTGGGATTGTGCCCCTGTGCCCTGCCCAGGTGAGAGCCCAGCTGCAGAGCTGCCCCAGCCCTGGGGCCCAGCACAGGAAGGAGCTGGAGCTGCTGCAGAGAGTCCAGAGGAGGCACCAGGGTGAGCAGAGGGATGGAGCAGCTCTGCTGGGAGGGAAGGCTGGCACAGCTGGGATTGCTCACCTGGAGAGGAGAAGGCTTCTGATTGACCTAATTGTGGCCTGAAGGAGTCAACAGGAAACATGGAGAGAGGGCCTGGAGTGCCAGGCCAAGGTGCAGTGGCTTCCCATTGCCACAGAGCAGGGTTAGATGGGATATTGGGAAGAAATTCTTCCCTGCAGGAGAGGTGAGGCTCTGGCACAGGTTGCCCAGAGCATCTGTGGCTGCCCCTGGCTCCCTGAGATTTTCCAAGGCCAGGGTTTGGAGCAGCCTAGGATAGTGGGAGGTGTCCTTGCCCATGGCATGAAGTGGGACTGGATGATCTTAATGTACCTTTTGACCAGACCATTCCATGATTCTCTGATTTCCCACGTACCCTAAGATATTCTGCAACTCCTTCCATGCTCTTAAAGCACCACCCAGCACTTCTGTTTCCTGGAAAAACCCCACATGCAGTTCAAATCATAAACCTGATGTTCCTTAGGACCCCCATGTGGGACTTGGAGTCAATCCTGATGCTTCCCTGTCTTTCCTGTTGCTCTGTCACTCACTACCTCTGCCTTTTTCTGGTTTATATAAGGCTGAGTCACCGTTGTCTGCCGTGATTCTCTGCCAGATGAGCAGTCCTGGGATGGGGCCAGGGGCATGGAGCCAGGATGGATTGAGCCTGTCACATGATGTATGGGATTTCTGGGCTCAAGCCTGGAGGGTTTGGGAGGAAGAGTAGGACCAGGAGCCAAGCAGAGACAAGACAGCTCCTGGGACATGAGGCAGCAAGAGCAGAAAGCAGAATTTGCTGGGGGTATTTCTGAACAGTGGGTTTGGTTGAACCAGAGCTGGCTGCCTTCCAGCATGGCCTCTTCACCAAACAAATCCCCGAGGCTACCACTGGAAAAAAGGTCTGCCCTTCATCAGCTGAACACCCTGCTGTGCTTTCACTTTTGCTCAGTAACGTGTGGCTGGATCTGAAACAACTTTGGAAGTGCCACCATCAGTCTGTGCTATTTGTTCTTATATTTGGAGGGGTTGGGCCCACACAAAGAGCAAAAGGGATTTGTCCAGATCTCTCTGGTTATGAGTACCAGGAATCCTTCTTCTCCTGGGGATCATGCGTGCACATTATGAGAGAAATACAGGAGCACACAGATGGAGGATCACAAGAGCACAGAATATGCCAGCTGGAAGGGACCCACAGGGATCATCCAGCCCAACCCCTGGTCCTGAACAGACACCCCAACAATCCCACTCCGGGCATCCCTGAGAGCACTGTCCAAATGCTCCTGGAGCTCTGACAGCCTTGGGGCTGTGCCCATTCCCTGGGGAGCCTGGGCAGTGCCCAGCACCCTCTGGGGGATGAACCTTTCCCTGATCTCCAACCTAAACCCCCTGACACAGCCCCAGCTGTTCCCTGGGGTCCTGTCCCTGGTCACAGAGAGAAGAGGTCACCAGGATGCTGGGATGTTCCTGACAGTCACTGGATCATGTGCCTAAGCACAGGGTCAGCCAGTGACCCCCAGACCAAACATTTGTGATCTGTTAATGACATTGTCAATAAACTGCAGCTTCACTGCTGCTGTCAGGTTTGCACCGTGACTTATTAGCTCTTGGTGACTTGAGGGTCACAGAGGTGAAGCAGCTTGCCCTCTTCCTCATCAAGTGAAAATTCCCTTACTTCCAAGCCTTTGCCACAGTGTCCTTACTCTTTTAGGAGCCTGGTGAATTTATTCTCACTCTGTCTGACCCTTTGCTTGATGCCATGTGTAGACAGTTGCCATCCTGTGTTATTTTCCTTATTATCCCCCAATTTATCTTTTGACATCAATTTATGTGCCAATGCCCCAAGCAACTTCACCTCTTTGGGTGTGTTGTGGTGTTCTTTTGCTGGGCACAGAGAGCTGCCTACAAAGCTGTGTTGCTTTTAGGCAAATCTTTTCCCTGGTACCTGCCACTCCTGGCGTCCAGCCTTGCCCATCACTCGGCAGGCTGGGAATGCTGAGGCACAGCTCTCTCTGGGATTCTCTCTTTGGCAGCAGCAAGGAGAGTTTCCAGCCTGCTCAACCCACAGACGAGAGCAGGCAAACTGCTCCCAGCCTTTCCTTGCAGTTCGGGTGTATCCTTCCCCCGTGGCTTTTGTGAGCAAGCTGTGACTAGAAAATATTTCCATCGCTGCACCAGATCCCAAGCTCTGCCAAAACCAGCTGTGTCTGCACCCATAACCGTTCCCAACCACACCATTTACCCACAGGTCTGTTTTGGTCTATTGCCACGGGTTCCCAGCAGGTTTTGCACTGGTGACAGATGACAAATGTGAGAAAAGTCTGCTAAAAAAAAGGGGACTGTCTTCAGCCTCGCTGCCAGCTTTCTGTCACTGTAGCATTCCAGGGCTGGGAGTGTGTGATGGCTTTGACCTTGATTATATTGATGATAATCCATCTGAAAAAAAATATATATATATGTGTGTGTGTGTGTGTGTGTACATATGCAAAAAAAAAGAGCCTTGTTTTATTTTACTTGGCCTTTGTGCCAGAGGAATGTGGAGTTGAAAGGGAACATTTCCATCCACTAACTTGGCATCTCTTCGTTATATCTCTTTTATAATCTCTATTTCCATCACTTTTTTTTTCCTTCCATAAGTTTCCAGCCTTTTTGGGAGGCTTTTCCAGAGTGGGGATCTTCTCATGGTCGCTGGTTTCCTGCCTGGATTTACTCATGGCTGTTTTATTTCATTTCCTTGGTTGCCAATGCTGCCCTTTGCTGGGAGCAGCCCCTTCCTCTCCCTCACTTCTAATCCCCCAATAGATTTCCTGAATATTTCCTCAGTTTCCCTTTTATGGGAGAAAGCAAGCCAAGCTCTTTCTGCCTCAGGTGTGGGACACGTTTCCCTTAGCCAGCCATGGTTCCTCAGGAGCCCATCTTTCCCCACTGAGGGGCGACTGGGAGAGCTGGGAATTTCCCCTGTTTTGGAATCAGCAGTGCAGAGTATCAACACTTCCCTCTCTCCACTGGAAACACCATTCCTCAGACATTTCACCATCCTTGGCTTTCCCTCCTTCCCTGGCCACAAGCCAAGAGAACACCTGTGCCCCAGGCTGAGTGTCCTGCATGTCCTATATCCTTGGACATCATCTTCTTCCCTCAGGTCTAGAGCAGCACATCCTGATTCTGGCCCCTGCTCAGCTGTAATCCTGGCTCTCAGTGCTCCATCCTTTTCATTGATCCTGCATCCTAGAAGTTCCCTGTGCCACCCACACTATTTTCTGCCCGTGCCATGATAAACTGTCACAAGGTTGTCCTGACTCAGCTGTGCTGGAACTTCTCTTGGTTCATGGGAATCTTTGAGAGGCTTTTCCCCACCTCACTACAGCTGGATGAAGAAATTAATGTTTACAGGTTCCAGCATTCCTCAGACAGCCTCTGGCATATCTCCTGGGGCTCCAAGGTGACGCCCCACAGGGACTGCACAGCTGTCTTTTGTCCCCAGATAAAGCTGTTGTGGTTTTCTCCTCCTTATTTCCTTATTTCGCAATTTCTCAGCACAAATACTTTGGGTTGCTGCAGGGAGAGTTCCAAGAGATAACATCTGCAGAGATAGGAATCACTAAATGACTTGGTCACAGCACTGGGATTTCCAGGTCCTCCTGTAAATGGAAAACCCTTAATAACGTGTCTCTCTTTTTCCATGTTGTGTGCAGGAGATGTCAATGCCCAGCTTATTGGCACCCCTGGGTAGACAAGGACTGTACACCCAGCACTGCCACTTCCACAATGATTCAGCTGGTTGGGATGAGCCATTGTCACATCAAGACATGTGGGCCTTTTGTTGGAGGGACCCGAGAAGGTCTCAGGGCATCCTGAAAAAGAAAGGGATGTACTCCCACCAGGACTGGTGATGCCTCTCCATGCTGAGCCAGGGAACTGCCACCAATCTCTGGGAAGCCTTTATTCAGGAATTTCATCTGTCTGACATGGATGGTTTGTGTCCTAGTCTATCTGAGGGATCTGCTTTTGGGAACACTGTGGTTTCACAGCCTTACCTTTCTCACAAAACACTTCCTCAGTGGTCAGAGACCCCAGGTGCTCCAGGACCAAGCACTGGCTCCCAGCAGTTTTCCACTGGCTGGAAAGGCTGTGCTTCCCAGGGGGAAACACACAGATGCACTTCCAGGGAGACAAAGTCTCAGAGTTATTTTGTAAACACATTGAAACTCTTTAAAAATAAAATTATAGCTGTAAAAAACACAGATTCCACTGAACTCATTCCTCCTACTTTAAACTGTTATCCCGGGGCAGCCCAGAAGCTTTGCAAAAGGCACACAGCACATCTTCATTAAGATAAAGCTGCCACGAGGCCAAGGGGGAATAGCCAGATTTACAATTCACTCCAAACACTCTGTGCTACACAGGGAGGAGTTTTGGCCAGAGATGCTGAAAGACGTGAGTGATGGAGAACACGGATTCACTCCGGCATCCAGAACTCCTCCTCTTCCCAACAAACAAACAAAAGCAAAGTTTTGAAGTCAATCACTGAAGGATTCAGACTCATCTGAGACAGATCAAAGCTTTTCGTTTCCACTGTAACATCATTCAGTGGTGTTATCTACACGGGAATTCTTACAACATGGAAAAATAAGGGGGTTTGGGACATAGAGTGGAAGAGTTTCCTTCTTCAAGTGAACAAGCAGGACCTTATGGGATTGTCATAACTTCATTTTCCTTCTGTGTTTTCATCCCCTACTTTAATGTTTGATAAAATGAGTGTGACTTTCAAAGCTTGTGAGTGTTGGAGTCGACAGGATTGTCAGTATAAAAATTCTATGTGAGTAAATCGATACTACAGTTATTATATATATGGCATAGAACATAAAAATTATATTAATTTATGTAATACATAGAGTATATGTATTTGGTATGGAACATACATCAAATATATTCCACCCCATAGAATAGAGACAATAGAGAAATTTGGTTTGACATTTCTGAACTTTTTTCAGAATATATAGGGAATTAAAATGCACAAAAATAACTCAAAAAACACTTTCACATTCCTTTTTTTTTTTTTTCAAGGAACTCATTGCTTTTAGACATAACTTAGGCCAAGGTTTTACTGGAATTCAAATAAAAAGTAGACTTTGCCACACGGAAAATCTATTGCAACAATGATTTAAGGAAAACCATGGGGATGATGATGGGATTGTGGAATATCCCAAGCTGGAAGGGACACACAAGGATCAAACTCCATCTCCTGGCCCTGCACAGACACCTCAACAATCCTACCCTGTCCCTAGGAGCATTATCCAAACAGTCCTAGAGCTCTGGCCTGGGGACAGTGCCCATACCCTGGGGAGCCTGTTCAGTGCCCCAGCACCCTCTGAGGGAAGAACATTCCCTGATTTCCAACCTAACTCATTCCCAACACAGCTTGATAGCCCAGATGCTGCTCATTCCCTGCCCAGAACACCTCAGCTGTGGGATCTGAGGGCTCTGCCCCACAGCACTGCACAGCCCTCACTCTTCTGAGGAGCCACAGACACTCCCTAATCAAATTCCCGTGTGTCACGTCAATGGAGGGACTGTTTGCAGTCAAGTCTGCACTTTAATGCGCTCACTTCCAGCCAGGCACCCAGGAAGGACTCTTCCCAAAGGCTGTACAAGATCTCAGCTGGAGTTTCCAACGAATGAGTGGAAAAAGTGGGGAACAGGGTGCTGGAAAAAAACCAGAGGTGTTTTTAAGATGTTGATTTAGAGTGCTATTAAAAATGCTGCCCACATAGCCTTTTAACCCTCCAAGATATCAGATAAGTTTCTCTTTCCTGCGGGGAGATGAAGTGGCTGTCATTATCTGGAAGGGCTGTATCATATCGGAATCTGCCGGCGCAGGTCAGCAAGTCCGGGCTGTTCTGGGCCCGGCTCCGGCACTGAATTACATTTCCTGGGCACAAAGGCTGCAGAATGGGTGGGTGCTTTGTCATTTAAACTGCATAAAGAGGCAGAAATTGATTTTTATTGTGGATCTTCATATCTAATAAAGCTCTGAGGGGCTCTTTTCTTCTCCGATTGAATGGCCATTGAATGCTTTCAATCTAGTTCTGTGTTTCATGCCTAAACTGAATAGTGGCAGGAGGAAAATAGATGGGGGGAAGAGAGGCCAAGTCACTTTCCAGATTGAAAAGGATACAGAAGGGAAATAAATAAAAAAATAAAATAAAATAAAGTAAAAATGAATCAGAGGGAAAAAAAGCCATTTAAGTGGAAAGGGGAACATTCCTGGTGCTGAGGAAAAATTGCTTTGTGCGACGGGCGTACGCGGGAGCGTCTGCGGGCACAGGGACAGTGTGGGATGACGTGGGACTCCATGGAATGCTGCTGAGGGACCCTGATCTTACCTGCACCTCTGTTCAGAGCTTTGGGACTGGAAATTTCCATCTCCTTGGCCAAAACATGTCAACAGTGCTCATCCCAGAGCTGCCCTGCGTGCGTTACCTGCGGTAACTGAAAGGCTTCGTCTGCTATAAAACGGGAATGACTCAGTCTATGTTGATATTAATTAGAGGAGAGATTGGTTTAGAATACAGTGTTTTTTAATGTAATTAGTACCTAGTTCATCACATCCTCCTCAAATCAACTAAGAGACAATAATACATAATGGCTTTTCAGTTCCTCTTTGATATGTATTGCTCATTTAGTCCTGGTCCCCTTGGGGAGCTCCATCACAATTAACAAGGCCAGTAGCACTAGCATTAATTGGTCGTGCTGATGGTCTGATCTAAGGTCCTAAGGACTTCTCCTATAGTATTGCAGACTGGTCAGACACTCCTGGGAGCTCTGCCTAATTGAATGTTGAGTCTCTTGATCGTTAGACCCAGGAGACAAAGTCATTGCCTGTTCAGAGGCTCAGCCTTTGAAGCAGCAGGACTTGGGATGAACAAAATGCTCCCCAACAGCCTGGGCAGGACCTGGAAGGGGGCATCCCAAGGCAGCCAGTGCCACTGGGGTGTTGTCCTGCCCATGTCACCAAACCAGATCTGTCCTGCACACCAGAACCTTCAAGTTCTTCAACTTGTCAGCTCAGAGATGTCGTGATCCCAGGAGTGGATTTCTTCCATGGCAATTCTACTGTTTTCAGTGTTCATGTGAGATTTGACTCATGTCCCTGAACCTCCACAGCCAGCACTGGGAATCCCCTCCCATGGGGGCTGGAGCAGAAGATCTGATCAGCTCCCCACCACAAACCACAAGGCATCTTTCATGATGAAGATATTTGGATTTGGTTTTCTTGCAGCTACCCAAAGTCTGCTGTAGGTGTTGTCTTCTGCACTGCAACAAAATTAAGGTCATAAGAACTCCAAACTCTTGATGAATCCTGGACCTGAGCAAACTAAAACTCTCACATGTGCCTGAAAAGCTGGCCCTTGAGTTTGAGCCACGAAGGCGATGAGCATCATTTGTCAGGACAAGAGGAAATGGCCTCAAGCTGTGCCAGGGGATGTTCATGCTGGGCAGCAGGAAGAAATTCTTCAGGGAGAGGGTGGTCAGGCAATTGAAACAGGCCCACAGAGGTGGTGGAGTCCCCATCCCCAGAAGTGTTCAAGAAACATTTGGATGTTTCACTCCATGCTCTGGTCTGAGTGACAAGGTGGGGATCAGGCACGGGTTGGATTCCATCATCTGGAAGGTCTTTTCCAACCTTAGTGATTCAGTGATTCCATGATCCCTGTCTGTCCTTGCATTTAAGGGTATTAAGACCTCACTGAGAGCCTCTTGAAACATCCAGTGCCTTCTCAGAGCCACTGGTTACATGGCTGGGAGGACAGAGGACTTCCTTTTGCTCTTGGAAGCTCAGATTTTCTTTTCCCTGAGCTCCCTTTCACATCCACCCCCCAGCTGTTTTATTCTCAGCACATAATAGGGAAGAGAAGCTGAAGATGCCAGCTGAATTTTTCTTTTCCTATCCCAGAGAAGAAGAGAAGACAGCCTTAGAGGTTAAAAAAAGCAAACCTCCCACTGGATACATGACTCCTTCCCTGCACCCTTCCTTCAGGAAAGAGTTTTTCCTTAGGCTGCTATAAAATGGGAATGACTCAGTTTATGTTGACAATAATTACAGGAGAGAATTTTGGGTTTAGAATAGTGATTTTTAATGTCATTTGGCTTCTCACCTGCCTGTTTCATCACCCATAGAAACCTCCTCAAATCGCTTTGCCCCAGGCAGTCAAAGGAATGCCAAAAAAGTAGGGTGGCTCCAACATTAAATTGCCTTCAGAAAATCTTAAAGCAGAAAAAGTCTTTCAGAGTGAGAGAAGGAAATCTGCAAAAGTGTCTGAACTTCTCCCTTCCCATAGCAGAGAGCTCAGCAAGAACCATTGGGAAGGGACTCACCCATTTTAGTACCGAGAATTAATTTCTCGTAAATCGGGCCCCAAGTGAAGAATCTTCACTAAAAAATACATAAAATAAAAACCAAAACTACAAAAATTCCACATTGTTTTTACAAATCCTGATTGCCTTTGCCAAGAGCTCAGTGCAATCTCGAAATGAGTTGGTGATCCAGAAAACCAAGGAAAAAATGCCAGGCTGTATTCAAAAAGAGGAAATAATACTGAAAACGCTGTAATGGAATAATGGAATTACAGAACTGTATGATACACATTCACTCAGAATAATGTTCCCCGTTCCGACCTCCCTGCCTCGGAATGCAGACACGGGAAAGGTCTAGGGGAGGGCAAAGGAAATTATTAAGGGCACGGAAAGACGCCCATGCAAAGAGAGATTAGAAAGATCATGGCCACATAATTTAGAGCCGACATGAATAAGAGAAGCCATGATAGAGATATAGAAAATAATTTGCCTTTTTTTCTGGTTTGCAGAGCTTTTGTGAACTCAGCCTGCGCTGGTTTTCCTTCAGATCCACACAGGAATCAGATGTGCTTGGCAAACAGGAAAACAAGCAACATCAGGCTGGAGCACACATTCCAAGAGCCTGGAGTGGGGAATGTTATTTGAGATTCCAAATGAGTCTCTTAAAGAAATGTTGTCCTTCTGGTAGTGGATAGTAGAGCGACCTTTGTATAAAGGAGGAATGTCTCAGGAACAGGATCACAGAATCCTTAAGTGGGAAAAGACCTCCAAGATCATCAACCCTCGACTGAATTCCACCTTTAAACCCTACGGTGAAGTTCCACATCTACTCATTCTTGAACAGCTCTGGGGATGGTGACCCCACCATTTTCCTGGGGACCCAGTTCTATGAAGGTGGGGGTCGGGCTCTGCTCCCAGGGAACAGGGACAGGACAAGGGGGAACAGCCTCAAGCTGTGCCAAGGGAGGTTCATGTTGGATATCAGGACAAATTTCTTCCCCAAAAGCACTCTCCAGCCCTGGCACAACTGCCAGGGGCAGCAGTGGAATCCCCATCCCTGGAGGGATTCAAAAGCCATGTGGATGTGGCACTTGGGGGTTAGTCCTGGGCTTGGCACTGCTGTGAGAATGGTCTGACTCGATGATCTTTGAGAGCTCTTCCAAACTAAGTAACTCTGTGATTTTATGAAATTGTCTCTCACCAGAGTGAGGGGGTTTTGTGTAAATGCTGTTTCAAGCAAGGCGTTCTAAAGAGAATGTGAATTTTGGAGAGGTACAAAGGGGCTCATACTCCTGAACACTTGTCCAATTCTTCCAGCTGTTGGTCTAATAAAAGGTTATTGAGGTCTCTCTATACAAAGTCTCTCTTTTCAAGAGGAAGCACTTCTGACACTCATGGTACTGTCCAAACTCCAAATCTTTCAGACTGTAGTTTTAAACAAAGATTTCCATCCATGGGCCAGAAGGGAAAAGGGAATAAAACCCCAACCCAGCACATAACAAAAGTATGAAGAATGCAGACAACAAAGGTGCATGGAAGAATGGTCCAAATTAAATGGTGAGACTGCAGATGGACTGGAGAGACACAAATACCTCATTTAACCTCAAGGCACAATGAGTTGCCGGGGACAGAAATGAAAGCAGAGATCAGCTGGGTGCCAAGTGGTTTGTTCTCAAGTTCCCTGAGGAGGAGAGAGCTCTACAGCACTTGACAGAATGGTTTCTATCCACTTCAGGTCCTGCAAAGGTCCAGAATTAAAAAGTCGAGGACTTTTTGACCTTTCTGAATAGTTGATGGGTGTATGCAGGTCTGAACACGGGCTACGGTTTCTCAAGGCATCTTGTTCCCATGTAGTAAAAAATTCAGATTTTTATGTCACTAATTAATGGCAGAGAATTAGTGAAAGGAATGATGGAGGCAGCTGTATAGGCTGTGTGGTATCTAACAATGTCCTCTGGGATCCCCAGGGGAATTTTGCAGCACAGCCTGGGGCAGAAGGATCTCAGCCAGGCCCTGTGGACAAGCTGGAGCACACACAGTCTTTTAGGATTGGTTGGTATTTCCTTACTAATTCAAGCCCCAAGCAGTTTAGGAGACCATCATGGTATGTCACAGCAGGCTCACCACTGAAATACAGACCTTTCTCAACAGTTTAAAGAAAGGCACATCAAGTTCAATGGACTCTTCCCCTAAAAGAGGAGCAAACTTGCTCAAATAGCAGCTGGAACAGGGTAAGGACATAACTGAAGTGAGGCAGTGCCCAAAGTGGCAGGACAGCTGGCCAGGAGTTTATAAACTGAGTGGGGAAGGGGCTTCTGGGTATTACTGAGCTTTGCACTGCATATCATTCCCCTTACAACATTCCTGCTGGGCTGTAAAATGTGTCCAGACTGAAAAAAAATGCCAGGGAAGAAACAGAGAGACAGAGCCCAAGATGAAACAAACCCTCTCTTAAACACCAAGTTTTAACTATAGTTTAGGAGTCCTTTAAAAGACTTCACCTAGAGGATATAAGTCCTTTTTATTTTTGTTATCCACTGCTGGCAGCTGGCTGTCCCCAGAGCTGAGGATGATGAAGGACAGATGCTGCTCTCCTGGGGTTTTTCAGCACTGACCTGTAAGCGAGCCTGATGCAAGAAGAGGGTCAATGACTGGGAAGTTTCCAAATTACCCAGTTTTAAATAGCCTTTTCCATGCCTCACTCTTCTACCTTTCTCCTACCTCATGGCATGGTCATCTTTGAACAAACGAGTCATTTTAGTTCATTTTGAACCATTGCAAGAGGCAGGATTTGGAGATGGATGGCCTTCCACTCCAGCTGTTGGGACAAATCCTCCATTTCTGATTTTAGATCAGGAAAGGATCTTGTCTGAAATCCACCTTCACAGAGCAAGGTCTTTCCATGCTTTGAGGGGGTACCACTGGGCAGTGTTAATGCTGCACTTCTCCATCTGCCACACCTGCTCAGTAGTTCCTGCACTATTCACATGGCACTTGTGCTTGTGCACTCCTTGTTTTGGGGTTAATGGTTTGGATTTTACCCCCAGAAGTGTTAACACCTTGGATCTGAGCAGCCCTTTGTGACAGAATTTGGTTCCCGAGGTCAGCAGAGCTGTGGCTGGCGTGCTGCATTGTCTGAGTAGTTTC
Organism: Passer domesticus; assembly: GCF_036417665.1. Classification (NCBI taxonomy): domain Eukaryota; kingdom Metazoa; phylum Chordata; class Aves; order Passeriformes; family Passeridae; genus Passer; species Passer domesticus. The sequence continues at coordinate 20,382,021 of NC_087484.1, forward strand.
CTCTGCCATGAGCTCCAGTTGGTGCAGTGGTTTCTGGGTTTTCCAGCAGGATTCCCACTCGCCCTGCTCTGTTAGAGTGCATGCAGCTGCAGAAACTGTCCCTCATCTCTATTAAAAAATATTCAAAATGATGCGGGGAGTAGAAGTTTGAGTTAATTACAAATTATTCTCGATTTCACTAGCATTTTATTAACAAATCCACATTAATCCAGTATTAAAGCAGGGCGGGATTATAGGATTTCTCTCATCTGAAGCTTGGAGCAAGGGAAGTCTATAATAAACCTACCTATTCATTTGACACAAAGCTGTTCTATCAAATCTACCCCAACATGGGGCCCCCCCGCCCTTCCCTGCTACATCCATATGCAATCCTATACAATAGGAACAGTATATTTTTATGATTAACCAGAATGGATACAAACCCAAGCTGGGGTAAAATTGCCTTCCCAGCACCACTGGCCTTGAAGAGGTTTTTCTGGCTCCCCAAGCTGTGCAGGTGACCTAGTGGGAGCACCTTCCACCTGGTGGAGACCTCCCAGCTCCGTGTTTGAGTCCATCTCCACTACAGAACTATCCCCAGAGCTATTTAAATTCCCACATTCATTTAAAAGCAAGATGAGCTCATAGGAAAGGATGCTTCCTCTGCAAATCGAGGCTTACACCACGAGGTAGGACACACCGGAGGAAGGAACAGATCTGAGCTGGAAGAAATAAGATGGAAAGGCAGAACTGTTTCATCTTGATCCTGCCACGGTCCTGAAAATTGTCTTGAAAGTTTTCCCAGGGAGAAGCTAGTGAAGGACTGAAATAGTTTGCTTTAAGATATAATCCTTTTAATAAAATGTGAGGGTCAGAATTTCACGTTGGCACTGAACATTTTGCTAAATAGGGCATGATGAGTTTGCTGTTCTGCTCCCAGACTGGGCTCTCGTGCTTGTGTGGCGTGGGGGATAATAATTGCATGAAATCACCATCTCTGCCGGGGCTGGGGCAGGTTGAGCCCTCCAAAGTGTAACAGCTCCTGAGCTCAAAGGATTCTTCTTCATTTCACAGACCTCACTAACAAAAACTTTTGCCTTGACAACAAAAAAAATCCAGAGAAAATGAAATAAAAATATTCAGCTTTTGCAGATCTTCATTGTCTCACTTATCAGGGGCACCATGGAGATCTGAACACTGAAACTATTTCATTTTATCCCTACAAAACTACTCATTTTCCTACAGGTTTCTGATGCAATAAAAAGGGGATTTACTCATGGATAATTCTGCTGATTCCAAAAGCTGCATTTCTGTCTCAGAAATCGGCATTTTCATCCAAATCTTATTGCTTTCCTCTTGATTTAGATGTGACACACGCTTGGAGTTGGGCAGAAATGGAACTGGCTGGGATATTCCAGTGATGGGGCTTGGAATGGTTGTCCTTCAGAGCCATGTTGGGTTTTTTAGCATCTCTTTATGTTAAATACTGTCCAGGTCTGTTTTCCCAGGAATGTTTTTGAGACTGGTAAACAAGGGAATATGTATTAGACAAGAGAGATTAAGCCAATCTCCACCTATTAGAGAGTCAAGGGCAGTATTTTATATTTGGCAGAATTATTTTACTTGACCATGGGTCTGGTCTCAGAACACTCTTTTCTGGGGTAGAGATGGTTTCACCATTTTTTGTTTTCCATTTTTCATTTTCCCCAGTGGGGAGCTGGAGACCCTGCAGGGTCAGGAGATTTTATACCCCACTTGCACCTCCCCACCCTTTGCATTTAGGAGATCAGTTCTTGTGTGTGAGCCTGAACATCCCAGAGATTTTTGGGTAGATCACCCAGGTGGGGTAAGGCTCTGTCCATCTCCACTGATGACAAACCTGGTCTCCAGGTCTCCAGGTCTCCCCTTTGGGCCAGGCAAGGGCAGAGGGAAATGACACCCCAAGATGTCAGTTTTAATTCTGACTGTGGATGATCTCAAAGGGCTTTTCCAACCTCAATGTTTCTCTGAGTCCTTGGGGCTCAGAGCCTGGACAAGCTGCAGAGTTCCTGCAGCTCCTTGTACAGCCAAGAGAGAAGCACAGAGAGGTGAGCAGGAGTGGGAGTCACACCTGAATGTCAGGACAGGAACTGAATCCCTGTTGGGTTTTATGCAGAGTGGAACTTGGAATTGTGGATATTTGACTCCCACCACGTTTGTCTGGCTCCACTCAATCCATGCTTCAAAGCACGTCCAGCCTGGGTTTCTCCTCCCCAGTTGGATTGTCACAAATAATATCACTCAATCTGGGGGCCACTGGGTGACACTTCCTGGGTGGCACCGTGTGGTTCCTGTAGCAAGGCATCCATGTCATTGCTGTCAAACAGCATTTTAATTCCTGCCTTTTTCCAGGTTGAAAAATGGATGAAACGCCATCACCTTCAGAGCGCTGCTGGGGGCGGCTTCGAGGGCTGGGGTGGAGCTTTCTTTGGAAGGGAATTTATTGTCTCTCTGCTCATTGCCAGGTCTCTGCCACCTTCCCTGCAGATAATTTGGAGTACAAACCGCCCTATTGTGCCTGTCACTTCAGGAGCCCCCTGATAAACAAGGCTCAGGAGGGGAGCTGACGTGAAAATATGAGATTCCTCCAGCCCACAGGCAGTGCCAAGATCCCAGACAAAATGCACCATCTGCATCAGGTCCTATTAAGTAAATTATTGCTCTGGAATTTTTAAAGAAAATAAGAAAGTAGTAAAAAGCGAACGAGCCCAAGGAAGTTCTTTTGCAAATTAGTCACGATTTGCAAGAAAAATGATGCAATTGAAGGAGTTCCAGGACAACAAATGAGCCCAAGGCTGAGACATCCATTAATAGGACCATTTGTATCACAAAATTTCTTCCCTCCCACCTCATCTCAAGCTCCTCTTTTGAGGTTTTTTTTTGGGCATGGGTTGAGCTATGAATGCAGACAATCACTGAATGCTCTCCTGGCTGTCCTGAACCCCGATCTTGAAGCCAGGGGGAGGCAGTGGTACCTAAGGGATATGCTGAGGGTATTCAGAGGGTATTCAGCTCTGGTACTGAACCAGGAGGAGCTGTTGACTCCCTGGAAAGCAGAGAGACCTGGACAAGTGAGAGAGCTGGGCAGTCACCAACTGAATTAAGCTGAGAAAAGTGCTGGGTCTTTCTCCTGGGGCTAGGCTGCCCTGGAAATACAGAGTGGGGAAGGAGGGGCTGGGGAGCAGCTGTGGGAAGGGACCTGAGGGTCCTGGTCCTGGTCAGTAGGATCTGAGTCAGGAGTGCCCTGGGATGAGGAGGGACATCCCTGTCCTGGAGGGCATCAGGAATTGCCAGCCAGGCCAGGGAGGGGATTGTCCTGCTCTGCTCTGGGCTGGGGTGGCCTCACCCCGAGTGCTGGGGCAGGTTTGGGTGCCACAATACCAGAAGGACCTAAAGCTATTGGAGGGACATGAAGATGGTAGAGGTCTCCAGGGGCAGCCATATGAGGAGTGGATGAGCCCATTTGGCTTGAAGAGGAGATGGAGGTTAGATCTTTCCCTGATCTGCAGCTCCTCCCAAGGGGCAGCCCCAGTCTCTGCTCTCTGTGACCAGGGATGTGTCCCAGGGAGTGGCTGGAGCTGTGTCAGGGGGGTTTAGGTTGGAGATCAGGGAAAGGTTCTTCCCCCAGAGAGCTCTGGGCACTGCCCAAGGTCCCCAGGGAATGGGCACAGTCAGAGTTTCAGGAGCATTTGGACAAGGCTCTCAGGGATGCCCAGGGTGGGATTGTTGGGGTGTCTGTGCAGGAGTTGGACTGGATGATCCTCATGGAGCTCTTCCAGCTCAGGTTACTCCATGACCCTGACAGGAGCAGCATCCAGGGCACCTGCAGCCTGTCTGCTGTTGCTTGGAGGCGTTGGGAGAGAAGGACAGAGCTCGCTGTCCTCCTGAACAAGGGACATAGAGGACAACACGAGACCTGGATCTGGGAAAGCAGAGGCATCTCCCATGGGGGATCTTACAGGAAATAGAGCCTTCTGGAGCACGATGCCCATGGGAATTGCCAGGCTGTCTCTGCTGGTTCCCTGTTGGTGATACCAATCCTTCTCCCAGCCTGTCCCAGGCTCCTCCTGAGCTCCCTCAGCACAGCCAGACCCAGCCATTAAACACATCCCAACAAGGCTCAGTACAAGGCTTCCAAAAAGCCAGGCTCAAAATAACTCCACTCTAGTGCGAGCAGCAGACAAAGGCAAAGAAAAGCAGAGGAGCAGGCACCCTTCAAGCTAAAGCATGTTATTAAGGAATATTCCCTTTTTGAAGTTTGTTGATTTTATTTTTATCATATTTTAGCACAAACCCTTTTCATGTTATAAATTAAGTAACTGCTGCAGAAGGGTTATGTTGTGGGGTGCTTTTTTTTAAGATGCATTTCCTATAGAGAGATTTTTAAAGTTTCCACTACAAAAAAAAAAGCAAAAAACCACAACCCTAAAAAAAGTGGAAAGCTGTGTTGAATTATGTGATACATTGAAATTAAAATGAAATTCCAAATTATCTTGCAGTCAGGGGCTGATGTGGACTGAGTGATAATAAATAAAGGTTAAAAGGACATTGGCAAGTCTTTTTTCATGCCTTTCAATTTTTCCCCTCCCTGTTGTTTGTAAAAACCTCTTAGAAGATTAAAAATAATATTTCTTTCTCTATTGATTTTTTTTCTTTTTCCACATTTGAAAACAGCATTTATTTATTTTCTGTGTTTCTAATGGAGCTGGGATTAATGTGGCTTTATTTGGTCTCTGCTTGGCTCATGCTTTTGGTTTGTAGAGGGATTCAGTGCAGCCCAGGGAAGGATGATCACCAGCAGGATTGCAGGAACCCAGTACCAAATTCCTCAGCACATTCCCAGCCAGGGGTCAAGGTCATCAGAAAATCTTTTGACCTTGGTGTAGGCACACAAAGAACTCATCTCATTTCACTTGGACAGTCTCTATCCCTGTGTCCCTATGAGTTCTGCCTGGTCCAGAGGCTCCACCCCACCATGTGCCAAGTTCTGGAGAGAAGAAGAGATCATAAAATCATGGAATCCCAGAATGGTTTGGGTTGGGAGGAGCCTTGAAGCTCCTGTTCTACTCCATTCCATGGGCAGGGACACATTCCACCAGCCCAGGTTGCTCCAAGCCCCATCCAACCTGGCCTTGGACACTTCCAGGGATGCAGGGACAGCCACAGTTTCTTCTCTGGGCACCCTGTTCCAGGACCTCAGCAGCCTGTCAGGGAACAATTTGTAATATTTGGTGCAATCATTTATGGTGAGTGAAACTTTAAATGCTTCCTCCCTCAGTTTTCTTATTCCTCTCTTTTTACCCCAGAAAACAATGGATCAAATCGCCCTGACTCCTTCACTCTCTTACACTGCCCACCAACCTTTTTTTTGTTAGGAAGGTGAATTTTATTCGTATGGGAAAGCAGTTTTCTTCAGTAAATACCAGGTTTTATCCATAAAAATGCATTTTTGTAACAGCATATGTTTTTGTTTTGACAAAAACTGGAGCTGTCTCACATGAGGCCATGAGGGTGAGGGACCTCAGGAGAATCTGCCCATCTTTCCTGCTGGATCCACCGCCACGTTGTCAAGGACAGATTGTAGCTAGATGAGGGTCAGTCTCTGCTCCCAGGGAACAAGGGACAGGACAAGAGGAAATGGCCCCAGGCTGTGCCAGGGGACCTTCAGGTGCGACATCAGGAGGAATTTTTTCATGGAAAGCATGCTCAGGCAATGGAAGAGGCTGCCCAGAGGGATGACGGTGTCCCAGCCCTGGAGGTGTCCAAGGAATGCCTGGAGGTGGCACTCAGTGCTCTGGGCTGGGTGACAAGGCAGCGACTGGACAAATGTGGGACTCAATGATGTTGGAGGTCATTTCCAACCTCAATGATTCTGGGATTCTGTGGGGAAAAAAAAAAAAAAAAACAACAAAAAACATGAAGTGCTGTCTGCTCTGCCCCTGGGGAATACCCAGCCAGGGGAAAAGATACAAGAAACCAGAATTACTTTTTAGGGGCATGTTAAACTTCAACTGCTCTTAAGGACAATCCATCCTAAAATGCAAGATGTGAAGAGAGACAGTGGCATCCCTAGTAAGAAATAGAGCTGGCTGTGACCCCTTTTTGCAGCACTGGTCTATTGCTATTCCATTCCCACAGCAGGAAGCTAAGTAGCATCCCAAAAGCTGGGACAGCTCCTGGCATCCATTCCAGCATGATATGAGCCGGGGTGGGGAGAGGCTGCATCATCTTTTCCTTTCCTCATCAACCTAAACACTCTTTGAGGAAGGGGCTGGTATTTCACTGATTTCTGAGAAGGTTATTTGTGCATCCACTTCCAAGAGGAAATCCCAGATCTGGATAGTCCATCTGTCTTTAGAGGATGATAGGTCAGAGAAGATGGCTTTGGCTTCACACCTTCTGCTCTGAGGTCTCCACCAGGGCCAGTTTTGTCTTGAACCTTGTTGGGTGTGGTGGATGGAGCTCTGGAGCTGGACAGTGCTGGCATATCCAGGCAAAGTCACTCTGGCTTGGAACACCCAATATTTTGGGCAGAGAAAGTCCGGGATGTGGATGAGGTAAAGCTTTGCCAGCAGAACCCTGTGGAGCAGCAGTGGGGAACCTGCAAACCATCCCTCATCTGTGGGTCATCCATGCACAGGGATGTGTTCCCTTACATTCCCTTTTCTGTGCACTCTTTACACAGCCCACTCCCATGCTGGGAAAGCCCCTCCTAGAGAGGGCAGGGCATTTCTTTTTGGGTGTCCCAGCATGTCACCGGTGCAACTAAAGCTCTGAAAGCCTCTGGTCTTTGTCCAGCTCTAAGCTCTTTAGAAGGGGGAGAGCCTGCCAAGACATACTGGTGTAGGGCCCAGCACAGCAGGAATTTACAGTCAAAAACTCCCAAAACCCAATGAGAGAACAACACCAATAAATGCTGCTGAGATTTAATTCCTCTGCTCCTTGGGATGATAGTTGGTGTTTTAGGGTCTCCAGTGTACCAAGAAAAGGGTGCTGAGAGCTAAGGTGTTCATTTTTTGGTCTATATTAAGACTTAAAATCTTTGCTGTGCGGAAGACAGCATTTCCAAGTAGTAGATGTGTTTCCTAAAAACAAAATCAAAGGGAGAAAGGCAGAGAAGCCACCCCTCCCTGGGGGATGGATGGGCATGTCTGGGCTCTCCTTATTTCCCTTAGCCAAGGGAGAAAAGAAATATCCAAGAGCAGCTGGGATATGATCAGCTCCATGGAGCCTGCTCTAAATCCCCGCAGGAAATGCACACGAAATATGCAGCATCCATTTGCAGAAGGGGGTTTTGGGGGGCTCAGGGAGGGAAAAAGGGAGCTAAATGAAACCCTCCCAATTTCCAGGTCTGCACTGGGAGCCCAGCAACAAGTCCAAAGGCTGCTTGCCTTGCACGCGGGAAGTTTCGCCGGAGCAGACTTTCTTATCGCTCTGCCTACAACGGGGCTGATACTTTATTAGCATCTTTCCCGGTAATCCCAGCAAAACTGAGGGAAAAAAAAGTGTCAGATCAAAAGGGGGAGTCTGAAAGCGGGCGGCTAAGCAGGTTGCTGGGATGCTAATGATTGCTTCCCTCATTCTCTGAGTGTCACGCACAACATCCCTAAGCCCGGCGCGGCGCGTAAGCCACACAAATAGCCATATTTGTTAACATTCATGTGACTCTTTCGTCTGAGCTGTATTTCCTTGAGTACACCACAATGAAGAGTTTCTTTTAATAGGGATCAACCAGGAAAAACAACTGTGAGGGACTTTTCTCTCCCTCTCCCTCCCTCCCTCTCTCTCTCACTCCCTCTCTCACTCTCTCTAAACCTTTTACACTGCGGTTGAACAAGCCTCTGGATAAAGACTTTATCCAAAAACCCCCTCTTTAAAGTTATTTCAAATTTCTCTGCAAGGCTTTCAGAAATCTGTTTGTTTGAGGGCAGAATTAGATGTGACCGGCGTTTTATTGTGACATAAAACCATATTTCTTCCCTGGAAGATTAAAAAATAAAATCGGTTAATAAGAAAAGCTGTCAGCAACAGAAAATGGCTGACATAATCCGTTTATCCTCCGAGCAATAAAGATATTGGTCCTTGGGAGTCTATCCTCTCTCTCATGTTATTTCGCCCAAAACATTATCTTCCCAGCATTCTGATGGATTAAGAAGTCATATGGGAGATAGCAGGGAAATGACAGATACAAAAAAAAATAATATCCTTTCATTTCCCCTCCTCCCTGCACTCTCTCTCTCTCTTTCTCTCTCCCATTTTCTCCCCGGCCCCTCCTTTCCCTGCCTCCCTCTGTCTCTTTTTCTCTGTCCCCTTGGAAAAGTGCTCCATCTCTTTATTCCCAGCATCCCAGAGCTCTGCCAAAGTCCCAGGCAGCCAACCCCAGTGTGGCGGGGAGAAGCGATTCAGAACTTCTTGGTCCCTCTCACGCACGTGGAAGCACAGCTTAGCACCATTCCATATCCAAACACATTGTGAATTTTTAGGGATTGCTGTCCCAGCTCTCTGTCCCCACATTGAGACACTCTGAGTGACTTGCTGGAGGAAGAGAGATGGAATCCACCACTGGGTTTAGGTGGACCAGAGCTGGGGCTCTTTCCTGGGGTCTTTTGGTGGTGAAATCCATGGATGAAAGAGGGATCTGTGCTTTGGAATCCTCTTCTGCACCCACAAAGCTATTCTTCATGTCCCCTTGTAGAGAAGTGCTGCCACTACAGGAGGTCGCGATCAGTTCTGGTGGCCTCATTCTTGGTCTTGGGGACTCTGGTGGCTCTGGGGCTCCTGGAGACAGGAGCCAGCCCAAGACCGAGGTCCCAAGGCTCTGGGACATGCTGCTGTGACCCTGATCCTGTGTCTAGTGGCTTTCTGTTCCACATGAGTAGCCTTGGCATCCCCCCTTCCCTGAGGGAATTTGAGAGCTACCTCTGCCACAAGCTCCCACCCAGCCTTGGCTCAATCTGACCTGGGCTAGCTCCAACATGACAACAAATTCCTGGGAAGGCTTTGGAGGTGCAGGATTCAGAGCTGAGAGGGACATGAGGTACCATTTAACCCCTTCCCCCTGCCCAGGGTGGGATCACACAGATCTAAATCAGCCCTGATGGTGTTCACCCAACCTCTTCCTACAAACATCCCACACTGGTCACTCTGCCACCTCCCAAGGAAATTTATCCCAGTGTTTCTCTATCTTTAGCACCAGTGTTTTTTTCTGAGCATCTGACTTAAATCTTCCATGTTGCATTCCCAGAATTGTTTGGGTTGAAAGGGGCCTTAAAGCTCATCTCCTTCCACCCCCAGCCATGGGCAGAGACATCTTCCACGATCCCAGGTTGCTCCAAGCCACATCCAACCTGGCCTTGGGCACTTTCAGTTTAAGTTTTCCTTAAAAGTGACAATTCAATCAGTTTTAATGTCCATTAAAATTGCAAAGTGCAGCATGGAAAGATGGGTACAGTTGTCCCATAACACTCTGAGCCTCAGGAACAAAAAAATTTTCTTTTTTTTTCTGCCAGCATTTATTTTGTCCCATGGTCAAAGAATTGATGAAGATAAAAATAAAAAAAAAATCACATATTGATGACAGTTTTATCAGGCTGAAAATGGTTTCAAGATTTCCAGCTGTATTTTGGACTGCACAAGTAATACAAAAAATTTTTATATCCTGAAAAACTTGTTGGGACACTTTAAATATAGTAGAAGACAAAAATCATACCAAATTGGGGTTTTAAACTGTTATTTTCCTTCAACATTTTGGTATCCACTACTGTCCACCAAAACATATAGATTTTAAAAAGTTTTATCAACCTTTACTCATTGTTAAAAGTCATTCAATCCCTTTTCTCTTCCTTTAGTGATGAATACCAATAACTCCTCGCTGAAACTTGTGAAGTGACGAAGGAGCCTTCATATCCACCTGGAAATGTTGGAAAGATCAGCCTCACACCAGAAATATCAACACCAGACTGGAAATGCCCCAGCAAAATTCCCTTTCAAGAGAAAACCTTTTTCACCCAAAATCTCAGACCTTGCTGAATGGGCAGGTCTTACCCCTTCAAACAGGGTAGAAGACCCAGAATTCTGGCAGCAACTATAACATCTTCCCACATTTCTCCTCACAAGGACATCGAGTTTGAAGCACACGCAGTCTGTGTTTTTATACAAATATTTATGTGAGATTTATGCATGAAAATAATAAAGGCCCAATGTGAACACAAGTTGATTTTTCCAGAACCGGCTGAAGAATTGCCTCATATGAGCACCACAAAATCTGAATAGACTGCACCATTTTAATGCACTGAAAATCCCAGTTTATTTCCAGTAAAGATTCCTTTTTAGTGGAAAGCTTTAAGCTGAAAATCATGTTCAGCCTTTAACTCCGCCCACCACTTTTGTACCTACCCAGGCCTAAGCAAAGGTTCAAAAACATTTTTGTTTCCACAGTGGGGCAAAGAAGAGCCTAGAGATCCTGTCCCAAAAGCTGACAGTCAATTCAAGGGATTTCCAGGTGTGAAGAATGACCAGGTGGAAATGCATAAATATGTGGGAAAAGCAGAACAAGGGAGACATCTGCCTATCAGCAGCAGCTCAGGTGGCTCTCAGGGGAGGAGGTGGCACTGATCACAAACAGAGGCCGTGGCAGAGGGCTGTATTTATGTCCAGCTGAGCAAATTTGTCAACTGCCTGTAAAACACATGATTATCATGGAATTACATGTATTACATTCCGTGTTCATCCTGATTCTTATTTAATATAGAGATACTCTCCAGGGCTGGACTCCCAGAATACCAAGGAGGAAATGTAAAAAGCAAACCTGGAATTCAGTAGCAGCTGAATAGAGGAAATTCTAAAGTAAATAAGTGGGGAGTCTGAACTAAAATCAAGGCCCTGAGCTAAAGAATGGAGGTTAATCAATATCACTAAGCTGGGCTAACCCTCCCACAGAAGATGTTTCTCAAGCCAGTGTGGGCTTTTGGTTAAATAAATGTGCACCCTCCAACTTTCCTGTACAGATTGTGGTTCCCAAACCTCTGGAGAGCCTTGTTGATACCACTTTTGACTTTACATGAAAATTTCTCTCAGCCTCTCATTCCTATGGTGATGTTGGGCAGGACACCTCTACTGCCCACATCTTAATTCCCCCCCTGTGAAATATGGAGAACACTCCTGAAATATCCATAGATCTCCTGCTGGTGACTGTGTGAGTGCTCTGGAGCAACAGAGGGAAGAGCGAGGAGGCGGAGGAAATGCTGCATGAAGGCTGAATGGCTGGTGGGCAGAGGGATGAGCTCCCATGGAAGCACCTCCTGGAGGGGAAGTCCAGCTGGACGATGGTGCCTCTGCATCAAGCATTCACAACATCTTGTCATGACTCATTGGCTTGAAAAGCTTTGAGGGGGCTTTACAATTCTCCAACCTCATTTGTGTCACTACTGAGACCAGGGAATGCTCTTCCAGTGGGAAGGAGCTCTTCCTTGCTGTGTGCGTGAAAGCTGCCATCCTGGTGATTCCTGAAATTGTGGGGTATCTTCTAGAATGGAAACCCATTTCTTTTGTGATCTGGACAGAGAAACTCTTCTCTTAAACTTTCTCCCACCAGTTTAAGAGGCAAGACCTGTCCTGGTCTGACCCATTCTATGACTGGAAAACATGGAAACCATGGTGGGAGTTGGTGATGCATCATCTCCCTGTGGCACAACCAGAGAAGCCAGCATGACTGGGACAGTTGGATTTGGTGTGAGACCACCCTCTGTGACCTCGGGGGTCCGGGGCACTGCTCTGAGACAACCCCCAGAGTGATCATTCCTCTCTAATATTTCCCATTCCATGGTGGCACTTCAAGGGCTCCTCAGGATGTGGTTAGATGAGGTCAGGTCTACATCCCAAAATCACCCTTTTCTGAGGCACCAAAGAATTTGGGCAGCCCAGAAGCCCTGAACTGGCACCGACCTTCAGTATTTGCAGCTCTGCTGATGTGTGACAGCACCCTATGAGTGCTGCTGGCTTGGCATGGGCACAGGAGACAACGAGGAGGACGGAGAGGAGGAGACACACACACACACACACATGCTCACAGGGATAAAAAGGATAACTGGATCCATGAAAATAAGCCAAGCACTGCCATCGTCGGTCTAAATGCAGATAAGTATTGTACTGAAAACAAAGATTACTTGTACTTTGTAGATAGAGACGTGTTTTGTTACAGGATGCTTTGTATGGAATTGGGTCACAGCAGAATATGAGCCAACTCCCCCCCACCCGCCTCCTCCCAACCTCCCTCTCCGCCTGCCTATCCTTTGAATCTGGAGCCAAATCTCAAGGGTAACGGAGTAGAAATTGCTACAGTTTCGCCGTTTTTTTCCCTTGGCTGGGATTTGCTTTTCATTTGTGGGGCAATTCTCGCGCCTCTCTGCCATTCATCTATTAATTAATGTCATTGATTAGGAGCCGCTCCTGCTCAGCCTTGTGTTTGCAAACCTCTGGAGGGAGTGGGGCAGGTGAGGTGCATCCAAAGGATCCCAAATTCAAGTGCCAAGGGAAGCACCAAAGCTTGGCTACCCTCCCATCTCCTCGCGGCCCGTCACCATGTCTTTGTGTGCTGTCACATGTCCTCTTTGCCTGGCACATGTGCTGTGTCCATCACCTTGGCCTTTGGCCACCTGCTTCTCTTTCCCCAAAGCATTTCCTGATGGCCTTCAGGAACTCTCCTGTGCCAGGAAAGAGTTTGCACCCACATTATTTATGGGTCCTACGGCCTGCCCTACCCTTTGTGGTTATTCCAGTGCATGACTTGGGCACCTTCTACTGGAATTTGTCAGCAAACCAAAGTTAACACACAAGACCTTGGCCAGTGGAAGCCTTTCTAAATCCCAGGCTTCTCCATTTCTTATCCAAGATATGATAACTGAGATTAAGTGTCCCCAGAATCCTTTGATCTGTGCCTGCATGCTTCCCCTGGATTGTCCTCCTTGGTTCTGGATGCTGGCACTCCTGAGCGAGTGTGTCACTTGTCATGAATGCCACAGAGGAAAGGACATCCAAATTCTAGCCATGCTTACATGTGGGAGGTTAACCAAGAAAAGAGTTTTCTGCTACCTGGGAAATGCTGATTTCTTCCCCTTTCTCCTGACAAAATAAAAACTGCTGTGGGATTCTTTCTAAGGAACCAAAGCACCATGTCCACGAATGTTTGTACCACAGCTGGAGAGATGGATGAATTTTTCTCCATCTATGGAAGGCAGAAATTTCTTTTTTACTTTTTATTTTTGTTACTTTTTCTTCTGCTTTTTTTTGTCTTTTATTTTTTCTTTTTTATATGTTTAAATTTTACTTTTTTCCCTTGCTTTTTTCTTTTACTTTCTTCCTTTTTTTTCTTTCTTTTTTCCTTTTTCTTCTTTTTTTTTTTAACATGCAGAATATCAGGGAGCATCACAGCCAGCAATGGGGCTTTGAGAAATGGACAAAAAAAGGTCCATCTCTGAAATTTGTGACACAGCACCTAAGACTGGACCTGCCAGCCTTCAACCAAGATTCCCAGAAATGTGAAACATCTTGTTTCTACAAAACACAGGGAAGAATTTTTCATTAGTGGGCTCTAGATGTCCATTGGAATGTGCAATATTGGATCATGGTGTGGTCGCTGGTAACTGCTCACTCTTTATTTTACCCATAAGAAATCAAGCTTCCAATGGCACAAGCTGGAAAGTTGAGTGGATTTACATTTCCTTGACCTGTTACCAGTCTCAGACCTACAATTGCTTTCAGGCAGACATCACCTGCACCACCCTGAGCCACATGGCATCCCCAAACCTCCCCTGATATGTGGCACTTCCTCTCATGGGCTGCTCCCAGCACCAGCAGCCTGGGAACTGCAGGGTGTCAGTTTGACACCCCACAGAACCTTCTCTTTCCCACACCATGGATGAGGCACAACAGGTGGGACACCTCAAAACATCCCCAGTGTAGCTCAGAATGACAAGACCATGAGTTGCTGGACTTAAATCTGCCAGGAAGTGTTCAAGGCCAGGTTGGAAAAGACCAGGAGCAACCTGGTTTAGTGGGAGATGTCCCTGTCCATGCCAGAATGGTCTTTAAGGTTCCCTCAACCCTCATATGATTCTATGATTTTTAGCTGCTAAAATGATGCATAGTCTGGGTTGGACCCGCATATCCTCTCCAGAAATTCCAGATGCTGTTTCTTCATAGATGTCATTTCTTCCAGCCCTGAGTTTGGGGGGTTCAAATTGGTGCCTGAGCACTACTCAAATAAAGAGGTTTTTTCCCCAGTGCTGAGTCAGGTGTCACTTCCCTCCTCTCTCTGCACTTCCCTCAGGGCCTGATCCAGCCCCATTAGAGCTGATGAATCCCCAGCGAGCGCAGACGTCACGGCGTGGTGCAGCATAAAGTTTTTATGGGTGCAGGTTGGGAATGAGGCGCATAACTCAGCGCTCCGGTGCCACTTGTGAGTAATGCGCCCATTCCGCACTCCGCGGATAAAACCTTTATGACCCTCCCCATCTCCGGGTATTGCATCTAATATATGCACCACTATAATGACAAGCACTGAAAACCTGCTTTTTTAACCTGTTTTCTTCCCCCCATCATCTGCCTTTTTCCTTCCCGCCCTTAAATACCCCTCCGTGGCTGCTTCCTGGTGCTCCACTTCTGCTTTGTCAACTACCTGGGGAACCCACTCCATTGATATTCTGGACAAGGTTTTGATTTGGGAAAAAAAAAAAAAAAAAAACAACCCACACCACAGAGTGAGCGGCATAATTTAAAAATCAAAGAAATTCATTTCAGTAGTAAAAGGTTAACAGCCTTTAGGAGGAACACTTTTTAATCACCCACGTCTAGACTCTATCACTCGAATCACCGGCAGCAGGAGTGAAATATGGCTAAGCCCCCGTCACCAAACAGCACCTAAAGACTGTTGTATTTAATCATGTCTGTGCACTAGTTATGGATTTTCATTATGATTCCCGATGCTGTTGCGCTGTGTAAAATATTAATATCCATAGTAATGATGCATGAAGCTTGGAGTGTAATTTCTTCACTCTCCTTGTCTGATATTAAATTGTTACCACTTTATCATTTGTGTAGAACTGCACGTTTCAATTAATCTTTCCGTATCAGCAGCCCTGATTAATATAGATCATGATTCATAAGCTTATCGTCACTATAGTTTTAACAGATCATTTATAAAGATCTTAAATTTCAGGGCCTGGGAGGCGCAGCCACTCCGTCCAAGGCTTTTCTCACTTCTTGCTCCAGCAGGTTTCTCCATTCACACAACTAATTCTAGGAAAGAAAATTAGCCAGATAAAAATGCCTCCTTGATTTCTCTTTTTTTTTTTTTTAACTTTCCTCACAGCCACCTGTTAACTTCTTCTGTGTTCACCTCAAAGAGCAGGAGCTGTGTGAGTACAGCTGCTCATCAGCTTTGGTTTTCCTTGGTTCATCCCCTCCATGGGAGCTGCCCTGGATCCTCACATTGGTTTTCATGAAATCACAGCATTGTTTGAGTCAGAAGAGACCTTAAAGATCACCCAGTTTCAACCCCTGTTGTGGGCAGAGATACCTTTTACCAGGTTGGTCCAAGCCATGTACAACCTGGCTCTTCCAGGGATGGGGCAGCAACTTGATAATCACTGGTCTTCTCCATCTCCACATAATTGTAAATTTTTGGTGTTATAAAGCCATGCTGGAAGACCCGTGGGCTGAAAAATCACTGAGATGATGCACTTTCTGCTAGCCAGAAAGACTTTTTTCCACTTCACCCCTTCCCAAAACCTTTGCAAAACCATGGAGGGCTAAATTCTACATTTGCATGAAGATGTGACCTCCTGCCAGAGCCAGCCTTCCTTGTCCACATTATCCCAGATCCATTGCACAACGAGCTGCCAGGGCTTCTACAAGGTGATTTTCTTGGAGCTGGGAAGCGATTCCCACCCCCTGAGCTCCCCATGGAGAGGTCTGGCATTACCCAGTGCAGGAACACGGGGGCTCCTCAGGCAGGATGCTCCCCAGCACAGATGTTTGCCTTGAAAATCAATGGCAGAAAGTGGGAAGGGCTGCTCAGCTGGGGATGAAGAGATGGCGTCTCGCATGCGGGAGCGCCGGGCGTTTTCAGGACACTCTGATAATCGTGGTAATGAAGAACAGCAAACGATTAGTCATTTTTTAGTGGATAGAGCTGGAAAAGGCGCATTAAATAGTTTTAAAAATCCATCAAAGGTCCCTGTCTAGCTTTCTGTGTATTCTCCAGGGCTTTGTCAAGTGATCTTAAGTGTCTCAAATAATGGCGAGACTCATGAGACTATTTAAAATCCTAATAGATGATTTTTTTTTCTCCCTACTTACATTTTTTTCTTTCCTGACAGTCCTGGAATTCCTCATTACAGCCATCAGTTGTGATTTGCAATAGGATGTGGGGTTAACAAGGAGGAACAGCTCTGGAAATCCCACCGAGAGCCAGGTGTGAGCCGGAGCAATCAGACACTGACTTTGGTAGGGGCAGGGGCATGGAAAAGCCAAGAATTAACAAATCCCTGCCATTTTCTCCCTCACCTCTGTGCTCTTCTGTGGTGCTGCTGAGTGTAGGTGAAGCACAGCTCCAAGGAGTCCCTCCTCATTGGAGTAGGATGTGGTGGGCTCCTCTCCTTTCTGCTTCTCACCCCTGTGCCAAAACCGGCACGATGACGGCAACGCTGCGGTGTTTTATTCACCTCCTGCACTCCCTGAGTAACCCAGGGGAAGGGAAAAACCCTGGGAAGTATACATCCCTATCTGAAATCTATACAGCAAGACAGATCTGGCTGGAGCAGTCTTTAGGGCATATATACATTACGAGGCTACAGTGAAATATAGCCCGGAATTTGTCTCCCAAGATGAGATAATGTAGCTGCGTTAACAGCTGCAACTGTCACTTCCAAGTGAAGTAGTGGGTATTGTGTGGAGTACATTTGCAGGGCAATTTTCCAGTTGGAATAAAAGGCTTTCCGAGGTGAATTTTGGTTGGGTTTTATCCATCTATCTGAGGTTATTTTTATATATATATTATACAAATATTGACTGGATCTGAGGGCAATAGAGGTAAAATATTGCACTAGGAAAGAAAATAGTTCCCAAGTCTCTCTATATAAATTTTGGCCTCAGCTAAAGGCTCAGGGCAATATATGCCATTTTTCCCCTCAGGGCACAAAATTTTACTGCTCTTGCTTCTTAGCTATTTTATTATCCCTTTGTATGTTTGTATAGAGGAAAGAGATAGGGGAGTGCTGGGCTTGGGGGTTGCTGCACAAAGCAATGAGGTCTGGAAGAGTTTTTACTGAAACGTGAATTTGCATTGCCAAGATCTGTGTTTTAAAGGCACTGTGTAAAATACAGATAAATACCCTTCCCCCTGACTTTTTCCCCTCCAAAAATAAATATAATACAATAAATTCTCACCATTATTCACGAGGAGAGTTCCAACAGAGATCAGGGCTCTGCTGTACCAAGCTCTCTGAAATATATTTTAGGTAGCTTAGGTACCAGGCAATTTATGCATGGACAGAAAAGCTGTGCCGGTTTAAGCAGATCCAGACTTTCAGTGGCAGCAATGGAAACTCCTGCCATATCCTCCTGTTTGCACAGCCACCCCCCTGGGAATGTAACATCCATGTGGAGGGGCTGGTGCCTGAGCCCCTTTAGACACCCAGTGAGGGCAAACTAAAAGTCTCCTTTCCAAATTTGCCCTGAAAACTTGGGTGCCACTTTTTGGATGAAAAGTGCCAGCAGAGAGCCTGGGGGAGTGAGTGAGGGCTGATGGTCAAGGAAGGGATTTATCTCAGGGCTGGGCCTTGGGGCAGGAACAGGACAATGGTCAGCTCTGGGTCCAGCTCCACCAAGGACCCTGAGCAGGGGCTGGGGACACAAAGGCATCAGGGTGGCTCGAGGGCTGGGGAACAGCAGCTTATGGGGAGATGCTGACACAACCCCATCAGTCTGTCAGAACAAAAAGCAAGATTTCAGCTCTTGGGGGTACCTTGCTGTTGAAGAACAGGGAAAGACTGAAAGGCTGGTGAGTGGAGACTAAACCTAAGTTAACCATGAATTTACCTGCAGCTGGGCTGAGCGACAGGGTGGGATTTGGCTCCTTCATTTTCGGCAGGTCAACAGTGTTCCTCTGCAGCATGTGCTGGACAAACCAGCAGTGGGAGAAAAAACAAGCCCTCATAGGTCGAGTTTGGGCTGTGTTTTCCCCATGGATCTGTTCAAGACCCATCCAGCTCTTCCCATGTCTATTTTGGCCTTAGGAGAGGTGTCTGCCTTGGGATCCAACCCTCACACACAGCAAACTCATTTCCACTCAAGCCAACCTGCAGAGCTGACCCAGATGGAGATCCAGCCACCTAAATCTTGTCCCCAGAGAGATGGCAGTGAGGCCACCATGGTCCCCTGTGCTGAGCAGTCAGAGAGTATTAAGAGAGGAAACAAATCACTGGTGGCACCTATAGCCACCTGCAGAAATTAGAGAGTCTGACTATAAGGTCACAATAAATCAGTGCACTGACAAGGAGATCTACCCTTTGTCCAGGGTACAAGATTTATCTCTGACCCTAGGCAGGGGCATTTCTTGCCTGATTTGTTAAATGCTGAGGAGAAAATGGAGCTAGATCTGAAGCCTGATGAGAACCTGATTGCAAACATTCCAACCCCACGCTCGCTCTTCCCCTTCAGCAGACACGCCAGGCTCTTTCCCAGGATTCTGTATTATGTTTGAAGAGAGCCTCTATTTTTTCTCTCTGTGATGGACCAGCTTTTGCAGAAGTCGATTATGTTTTGTTTTCCTGATGACATTTTGTTCAGAGGGCTCTCTCTCACGTGGTGCCCGTGTTGGCAGAACAGGATGGGTGTTTGCCAGAGGGAAGCACGGCACATCCCGGCGCTGTGGGAAGGGGAGAGACCATGCTGGGGTGCAGGAGGAACCCACACACCAAAAGGAAAAGAGAGGTTTCTAAATATGTGTTTAATTTCCAGGGTTTCTTTAAGAAAAATTTTTCAAACCCAGGGCTAAATTCAGCATGATCAGGAGGGAATTAATTTTGCACAAGCAAAGGGCTGCAACACAGGAGCATCCCGGATTCCATGCATGGCTGGACAGGGTTGAGACAAACAAATGACTTTGGCTAAGACCTGCAGCCAGGAGAGAGGAAAATTGCAAGGAACTGTGGCAGTACCTGAGCTCTGCCTGCTCCCTCCAGGACCAACCATGATGACCTCTCCAGCCATGGGGTCTGGGCTGTGTTCTGTGCCACCTCCACACTGGTGGACCAGTTGGATCCAGGAAGACACCACCTTCTCCCCAAAATGGCAAACAGGATTTCTTCCCTCACCTCCTCAGACAATAACTGCAGATGTTCAAGATCCACTTGTAATTTAGAGTATCCTGATCTAACTTAAGGAAACCACCCCCCCTCCTCCCATCCCATCCACACTGCACCTTGCAACACAGGCAGTGGCAGCAGCAGTGGGAAAAAAGGGAACAATCAATTCATTTTGGCATGGCTTTACAAGCCTTAAACTACCAAAGCCCTTAGTTTTCCATGTTTTTCGTCTCTCACCACTAAATTATTCCTTAATGGACTATTGTCGCAATTTGAGGAATTTTTTGACATATTATAAATGCAAACATGCCTGTAAATCTCCCTGTAAAATCTCAGCAAGAGAAGCCTGAATAATCATAAACAGTAAATATTTTGCCGTGGCAATGGTTCATAGGGGAAAAATTAGCATTTTACTTCAGTTTGGCCCAAATGTGTTTTGATTTCCTTGGAGGTTGTTGAGGGATTTTTTGGTGCAGTCTCCTGCAATATAAATAATAATGTAGCCAGATGCTTGGTACATAAACACATGGCTGATGAGCAGAGGGATGTGAAGGATAATGTTCATCATCTTTAAAACATTAAGAAACAGGGCTACTGCTTTTAAATTTTAAAAATTTCATGGCATAAACCAAATGTTAATATCCAGGCAGGATCACAGTGATTATTGGAATGGCCTGGAGCGATGGTGCAATCTAGGGAGGGTTTGACCCACAATCCTGCCCTTTCTGAACAGAAAATTCAAAATATTATAGATGTGACCAATTTGGAGAATAGAGCTGGAGTGTGGTGGTGGGATTAGGCCATGTGGCAAAACCAGAGTTGTCTCAAGTCATCTCCCTCACATTTGGCTCCTTCCTGCTCCATCTGGAGATCTGGAGTCATTTGGAGGAGGAGGTTCAGTCCCTCCTGAATGGGACCACATCTCTACTGGGTACCCAATGCCTAGAGATTCCAGAAATTTCTCTGGAAAACAGACTACTCCTTTCACTTTCTACAGTCATGGGAACCATATCTGAATAACAACTTACTTCCGAGTTACTAATACAAATCAATCATTTAATGATCGAGCAATTATCAAATGTTAAATATTTATCACTTCTCTGCGCACGTGACTCTAAATTCCAGAGATTTAGTAGTATCACCAGCAGTTTGGGTTGATTCCCATTGTCCCATTTCACTTCACATCCTCCCAGATTCCAGCAGGCTACAACTGTGATAGGGGGATGGAATCAATACCTCCTTTGTAGAAAAGTCTATAGCCATGTAAGAGAGAATTCCCAGCACCCTCTGCTCCAGAAAAATCTGCATAGAGTTTCCCATTTCTGTTCCATTGGTGCCACCTATTGGTAAGTGCACATGTCATTCCATGGAAACACATTTCCTTGGAGGAGCTGTGACAGGGACATGGGTCTCTCACCAAAAATGGCCAGCTGTGGTCATGACATAGACAGCATCAGGCAGGCAGAGACCAAACTCCTTTGATCTCCTTTGGTCTCATCTCCACTGACCACTTTCCACCAAGTTTAGTTCCCATGAACCTTCAGTCAAACCTCTTGGTGCAGCTGAGTTGAGTAGAAAACCCTACAGCTGGATTCTGCTTAGCCTGGCACCACTTTTGTCCTCTGGGAAAGATCAGTGGTCTGTCCCACAGAGGATGTGGTGCCCCTTGGAGTCTGCTCAATCCTAGGTGGATCTGACCTTCACAAAAACTCTTCTTGGTTCCATGTATGTCTGACAGTGATTTGGCCACCAAAGCATCAGTGTGATGTTCTTCGTGCTGGGTTTCCATCCATGGGGCAAGATCCCGGGGGAGTTTGCTAATGTTACTTTCAGGAGATGGGAAAAATGCTGGTTTATGTGATTTATTTTGATGTTCCGGCTGAACAGTTATCCATTAGCAATAACTCTATTCTCTTTCTCCATTGACCAGGTCTTCCTTAGGAAGTCTTCCCAGGAAAAAGGAATTAAGTTAAAAAAAGGAAAAATCCCTGATTTTTGAAGATTAATAATTAATGAAGATGGACCACTTTATCTCTCTGGAGAGCATCTCCCAGGAGATCCATTGGGCATCCTCGGGAAAGAGAATGAAACTCAGCTGGAGTCTCACCAAACTTTACCAGGCAGGAGACCTGTCCACAGGCACACAGAACTTCTCTGCTCAGTTCAGACTTAGAAAAGATTAAAAGTCAGATTGTAGCAGGATATCCAAAACATCAGCAATCCCTGGGCCAGGCTCCTGTGCCAGATCCTCCTCCAGTTCAAGCAAAGCGTTTGTCTCCTCAGCTCTGTTCTCCTTGCTGAGGTTGTCGCCAGACTTTTGGGAAGTGGTGACAGGAGAGGGAGATCAGAGGGGGAATCTGTGGCCTGGATAACCCCGGGAGAGCCCCAGAGCCCTGCACCCAGTGATCCTACAGGATCTGCAGGCACACAGGGCATTCCCTGGTGCAATCCAGAGTCACTGCCCTAAGGATGCCTCCTGTTCCCCGAGCAGTACATGACGCCAGGTTGCCTCAAAATCATGGATGAATCAGGATGAATCCTGCTGGGAACACACTTTCTCCATGTTCCCATTTGATGAGTCATTCCCAGCAATGCCTTCTCCCACGGCATTTTCCATGAAGGCTGGAGCCAGCCCAGAAAGGTGCTGTTCTGCTCCCTGCTCACCTCCATCCCACCCTTTCCAGAATTCCCCAGCTCTCCCAGAGCCCCCTGCCTCTGATCCCAACACAGCCCTTCCTGTCCCTTATACTTTCATTTCTGTTTCTTTACATCTTTATTAAACTGTATAGCCACTTTGATAGGAAAATTGAAAAGAAAAAGATATGAGGAACAACAAAAAAAGCCATAATTATGAAGATTCAATTTAATTTTAAAGGTTGTGGAAGGAGGAAAAAAAAAAGAAGCAGGAGAAGAAGAAACCAAATTAATTTAGCAGGAAAGCATTGCATGAAATATTGTTGGAGTTTAATAACCATGCAAAGACAGATGATATGTGTGGAAAAATTAGTTGTAGGACCTCATAATAGTCTATTAATATTTTCTACAGGCACAGAAACCCTTTGCTGAATGATTGTAACAAAGTAATCTTTTTTTTTTAAGACATTAAAAAATATCTTCAAAAGGAGAAGACGGCAGCAATGCACAGACTGTAGGGAATGGAGACCCCAGCGGGGAGGGAGAGATCCCAGGAGAGATCCAGCACTGGCTGCTCTGCTCTGCCACCACGGAGGGTCTGCCACGGGGCAGCTGTCCCAAATGGTGGGACAAGACCACACCCAGGTGTCTCTCCCCAGTTTCCCACTGGTGTGACAGCCCACCCAAACTGCCCGTTCTGCCAAGGGCTGGGGTCTCACAGTGGAAGAGGGCAAGTCGATGGGTTGGGTTGGGGTGAAGAGATCCACAGAGGGGCCATGCCATGCCCATTCCCACACACAACTGCACTTTTCCCTTCCACTCCAGGGAGAGGTTAGACACGGCTCTGCTCCCCTCCATCCTTGACCTCCCACCCCCATTTTCTGTAGATATCTCAGAACCTTCCTGCCCAGTGGTACCTCCACAGCCCGGTCTCTGTCACCATGACGGGACAGCAAAGGACAAGGCACGCCCCAAACAACAACAGCCCTCCTCAAGGCAGCCTTGGGACACCAAGTGTGATCATCACTCCTTTCAGAGCCTGGAACAGCCTTGGATTTGGTCCAGTGCAGAGAAGGATGGCTGGGTTGACTCGTCATCTTCTGTCCAACACAGAGGGGACAAAGAGCTCCCCACCAGAGCGTGGTGGTGGAAGTCTGATGGCAGTGCTGAGGGTGCTCAGCCAAGGCATCACTGCTGCTCAAAGCCTGGGACAGCTGGAACGAGCCTGGGTTTTGGGAGGACAAAGGGAATGGGTCAGGCCACAGAAGAGTTGCACCCATCTTCGGCAGCATTTGGCTGCTTTGGAAAAATCCTTGGGAATATTTTTGTCTGAGGGGCCATGCCCATGAAGGAAAGGGTGGGGCTACCAATTGTGAAACACAAAAACCTCGACGTGCACACGTGGCTCTAAAATCAGCACTGACCCACTCCAGTGGAACAACACCAGGACTGCACCAAGACAAAGGATGTAATGCATAGAGGGAGGGGAGGTCTCCGTCTGGGGACGTTTTAACTTGGTCTCTGGAAAGGATGTATTTCCTTGGTCCTAAATGGGATTTGCTTTAGCTCCAGACAAAACCCTTAGGATCCTGTAAACTCAACTAGGTCACTCCTGCAAGGAAAAAAATAAAATGAAAGAAAGAAAGGAAAGGAAATTAAAGGCTGAAATTAAAAACAAAATTATATTTAAAGGATTATATGAAAATAAATGAAATAAAATGTAAAAATAAAATAAAATAAACCCAGGACAAAACCAAACTGAAATTCCTCATTCAGATTCCCCTTTCTCCTATTTTAATCTGTATAGTACCATCCAGTTCCAGCCTCCCCCTTCCCCTTTTTTTAAATACAGTCTAATCCTGAGTGTGAACTGATGTAGTTTGTGTGTTAGGGGGGAAAAAATCTCTCTCTCTTTCTGCCTTTTTTTTCCCTTCTTCTTTCCTTGGCCCAGTTCATTATTTTTCTTTCTTGTCACTCAGTGTGATAGGTTGAACAGAAGTGCACAGATGAGCACTGAAAACGGTGTCACAAGGCCTTAATCTAGTCTTTAATGCCTGACTTCAGAGATGTCATTTATCTTCTAACTGCAGCAGGCTTCCACCAACTTTATCTCTAATAATATATTGATGGATTAAAAGGGTCGGGCAGGAGACCGGGCTGGAAAAATTGCTTATTGACATCAAAATACAGTGCCCTCAACCTGATAAACATGGAGGGGCTCGTGTATCTCCCAGAATAGTTGGCGTTGCTATAATTTTTTTTTCCAGCGTGTTTCTCCCAGGTTCATGGGGTGGTCCAGTAAAATAAACAAACGGAACAAATAAATGGGAAATATGGTTTGTGCGTTGAGGCAGCTGAGTGGGAGCCCTGGCATTGCTAGAATGGTTTAATGACAGCACTAGGCAGGGCTTTTTATCTCTGAGCACGTTTGGAGGCGACCTGGCAGGGAAAGGCTGCCATTGTTTTAGGGGGTCGGGTGGTTTAGGACGTGTGGGATGAGAGATTGCAGCACCCAGGAACAGCATTTCGGGAGGCTGCTCCCTTCCCCGTGGTGTGAAAGTCAGGAGCTGTCTGGCAATCTTTATGGCTGAAATTCATCCCTTGCTGCACGGATCTTGTGCAAGGAGAATTAAACAAGGGAGAAGAAGGGAACGCCACGCAGAGCATCAGCATGAATGCTGCCTGACCTCCTGTCTCTGACAGATGGGTACCCAGAGGGGAAGTCAGGGCTAGATAAACCTTATTTTGGGGATGACACAGATGCAGCTGGAGGAAACATCCCCCTTGTTCCTCAGCCACCATGGGTACTTGGATTTGATGCTCATTCCTGATTTATCAGTCCTTCCTGATTTCCATTGCTCCTCTTGGCTTGGGGAGTGCTCCCCCACGGTCCTCCAGCACAACAATTGGGCCTTGGCCAAAAAGCTTCCCAACACCACACCTGAGGCTCAGCATCCCACAGCCTCCATAAAAGACAACAGAAAGGTTCTCTGCCATGTTCCCCATTGGTTTTACTGATCCTATGGGAGTACTGGCAGGAAACCCTTTCACTTATCTCCTGTTAAGGAAGGTTGTTGTAAATAGAAATTACAAAAAAAGTACAGATCTTCATCTGGAAGGAAGCTCCAACAGTTTAAGTCTGGTTTATGGTAAGGCCAGGCTGAATGGCAAAATCCTGAAGACATCCTTTCCTTGGAAGACAAAGTTGAGAAAAACATCCTGAGCAGGACATTGCACTTTGGAATGATGTCCTGGGTCAATTCCAGCTGGACCTTCATCAGGAACTGGAAGGATAGAAAAAGTCTTAATGGGTTCAGTGGGATATTTAAGTCAGATATATGGAAGAAATTATTCCCTATGAGGGAGGTGAGACCCTGACACAGCTGGGCAGAGAAACTGGCTGTCCCTGGATCCCTGGAAGTGTCCAAGGACAGGTTGGACAGGGCTTGGAGCACCCTGGGACAGTGGAAGGTGTCCCTGCCCATGGCAGGGGGGTGGAATGAGATGGGCTTTAAGGTCCCTTCAAATCCACATCATTCCATGATTCTGTGGTTCCATGACCCACAGGGGCCCTCCATCCCAACCCATCTGGTCTTCTTCAATAGGGTTGACTCAAAAATCCCACCCATTGTGCACTGGGATGGACATATTCCACTAAACTATTGCACAGGCTTCCTGGGAAGCCCATGAGACAGACAGATTCAGAGATAGACTTCGTCACCAGAGAAAGCATTTCATTTCATTTCCCTGGAAAGAAATTCCATGAAAATCAATCTTCCCACAGAAAATGTTGATTTTTGGCAAAAAGCCTTTTTGTGATCGGGAGCTGCTTCAATCCAAAAACATCTGAGCAGCTGTGGTTGCAAGAAGGGTCACATTTCACTGGGATGGACTTCGTGTGAAGGCGAGTTTGAGGGAAGTGCTGACCACCACCATTCCCATTCAGGAAGCCTAAGAACCACAGAATCAGGGAATTATTTGGGTTGAAAGGGACCTTAAAGATCATCCAGTCCCACCCCCTGGCATGGGCAAGGACACCTTTCACTGTCCCAGGATGTTCGATGCCACATCTAACCTGGCCTTGGACACAGCCAGGGATGAGGAGTCTGCAACCTCCCCCTCTCCCTGTGGGGAGGAATATAATTGCAAAAAATAAATAAACAGAGATGGAGAATAGGGAAAAATCAGCCTGGTGGCCCCAGATAATCAACCAAGCCATGACTCTAGCCAGAAATGTTGCTCCAGGAGTGACCAGCTGAGCATCCCATGGTCTGGAGTCCAGTTCTTCAGATGGGAATGACTGGCAGGCACTTGCAGACAGCAGAACACAAGCCTTGCATTATAAGATTGTCTTTCCCAAATTTACTCACTGAAACACTGCATTTATCAGCTGAATTTATCAGCTGAAATGCCTCAGACTTCTGGGAAAGCTGCCTCTGGCCGACCACTTGATGGGAGGAAATGTCTCCAATTTTTTTGGCATGTGGAACTAAAGCAGCTCAGCCGCTTTCCCCTACACCTGCCAGTCACTCCTGGCTGCATTTTATCTGAGCACCATTTTCTAATTTCACCACTATCATGATGCATTTGTGCAGGAGGTGGCTAAATGACAAACCACAAGGATTGGTACATTTGGAATATAAATTGAATAAATTACCGTAGTTAAAAATAGCCATTTAATACCCATATTCTGTTAAGGAAATAAAACCAACCTGATTTTTTTTTGTAAGTACCATTCTTCATGTGTTTCTCAATTTTCAGACTTTCTGGTAAGCAGAGGAAAAAAAACCCAAATAATGTGGTTTTCTTCCTCAGAAATGGAATTCTTAGAAGCTTTTTGCAGGACTTTGTTTCCTTCTCACTAAATTCCCTGGAAGGCTCCACAGTGTTATGACCAGTCCAGAGTTTGGCCAATGCTGCTTGGTTTTAGCATTTCCCTGTTCTGAGACATTTCACACACCAACTTTTTCCTTCATTCCCTTTGATTGCCCCATCCCCTCCTGAATTTCCAGCCAATCTCTTGTCACGCCTTATGCAATGGGAGGGGAGGTAGCATTTCTCATCCCAAAGCTACATGTTATTGCATTTGCCAGTCCATGAGGTACCTTGAGCTCCATCCCACAGCCAGCCCCAGCCCCTCCTTGCTGCTTCACTCCCAGGAATGGGATATTAAGGAAGCAACGATGCTAATTCACAGCTCTTTGCTGCCTGCAAACTAAGCCACGGCAAACTCCCACCAGTGGCCGTAGCACTGGGATTTTCTCTTCAAGGCTCCACCATTTTCCATTGTTAAATATTAACATATTTTACATGGGAATGGTTCCACTGCCGAGTGGAATAACAAGCTCAGTGGACAGGTTTATTTCCCAGGGCTCGTCATTGAAAATAAAAACCACCCATATCACACTTGGTCATCCTTACCTGTTTTCCTATTATTCTCCAGAAGCAATTGCCCAGGATTCAGCGGC
The DNA here is from genome assembly GCF_036417665.1 of Passer domesticus. Taxonomy (NCBI): domain Eukaryota; kingdom Metazoa; phylum Chordata; class Aves; order Passeriformes; family Passeridae; genus Passer; species Passer domesticus. The sequence continues at coordinate 20,409,505 of NC_087484.1, forward strand.
GCGGTTCCCCAAAGGCGTGGGCGTGCCCAGCTATTTGTGGTGCCACATCCTGGCCCTTCCAAGGTGCCTTCTCCCTCAAACCACTTTTCCCCTGAAGAATCACCCAGTCAAAACCCTCATTATTTTATAACTTCTCTGCTCCTTCTCTTCTCTTCTCACCTTGTTAAATACTGCTGGAGCAAAGGAGTTCAGTAGCTCTACCATTTTAGCAACACCATTGATTTTGTCTCCCTCTTCATTTATTAATGGAACTACTTTTTCTCTAGTATTCCCTTTTCCCTGATATAATTGTAAAAGCTCTCTTTATTCCCCTTAAGCCTTTCTGCTCTCTGAGCTGGCCTTATCTTTTCCCTGCAAGCCTTAACTGACTGTATATTCTTGTTTAGTTCTCTTCCCTTTCTCCAGTTTGCACTATAGGTTCTTTCTTTACCTTCCTATCTTTCCCTGGTGCTTTGTTATGCCACATTGGATGCTACTTGTCCTTCCATTTATTTCCACAGGAGCTGTGGCGTGTCCCACTCTGTGAGACTATTCCGGCATTTCTGGCCTTTTGTCACCCCTCTGGATTTAACTCCCTGGTGCACCTGGTTCACACCCAGCCACGGAGGCACCAGGTCAGGCTGGAAAGGGAAGTCCCACACCTTGTCACTCCAAGGTCCCAGATAAATGTCCCCATCTAGGAGAGGGGGGAAAAAATCCCTCCCAAACCACAAATCCTTTTCAGAGACAACTCTTCTTTCCAAGCCCAAGGTTTTCCTAGAAGCAAGAGAGTAAGTTCACAATGAGGCTTTAATTATTAGGGCAGTCATTGTCTGGAGCAATCCAACAGTCTGGATGGGTTCTTCCAGGGTGTCTGTGGAACTTCTGAATGACATTTTGGGTTGTTTGCTTTACTTTTTGATTTATTTGTTGATATTGCTTTGCAATACCGGTGGGTGAGACCAAAGTGCTCAGGAGCCACCCTGGTCCTCCTCCAGGTCTCCTGGTTTTTTGTGAGTGAATATCTTCATTCCAAAGAGGTAAGAGCTTAAAAGGAAAAAAAAAATTGCTGTACTCTTTTTAATGAATCATCATTTCATCTGGTAGAATCAAAGCACTGCATTTTAAAAAGTAAGCAAACATACACTCCAATTCCATTAGATTCACAACACTCTAAAATGAAGCCCTTTCCTGAAATTGTAACAAATTCACACAATTATTTTGCTGTATGTGACTCTACATTTTTCCATAGATTATATTTTTTTAGCAGCAAGTGCCTGGAACAGAGATGGGAAATATCTTAAGAGCAGAAAACAATGCCTCTGAGGAAAGATTGAAGAAGTTTGGGTTGCTCAGCTGGAGAAGAGGTGGGACATTGCTCTAATCTCTGAGTTCAGAGGAGGCTTATGGAAAGAGGAAGGGATAACTTTTCTTCCTGGTAGGTAAGATAAGTAGTGAGCTTAAAACACAGCAGGAGAGACTGAGGCTGGGGCTGAGGGGCCGAGGCTGCTGAAGTGCAGGGCCAGGCTCTGGGGGAGCAGGTTGTGCCTGCATTGATGGAGAGGTCTTTTCACCCACCTGGAGGTGCCTGATCCAGCTGGTGCTGCTGCAAAGGTCATCCCAAGGTCCCTTCCACCTCCCCTTTCCTAGGATTTCACTGACCCTGCTGTCCTAGCAAACCCCAAGCTGCCAGATAAATTGTTTTTGGATGCTGCAGTGCTTTTCTAGCGCTGTGGGGTTTGGTGGATCCAGGGAGGAACATCTCAGAAGATCTGCTTGGTCTCCAAGTCTCCCTCAAGCAGAGCTGCTGTGCCAGGCACTGTCCCTGTGCGAGGAAGTGCTGAGGAGCAGGTTTCTATAAAAACATTATCAAGAACATGAAAGACCCAGACACTGAACACCAGCAGGATCCATGAAGCCAAAAGCTGCCAGGAGCGGCGTTCCAGGCAAACCCTCCCCAGGAGAGCCCTGAGCCCTGGCACAGGGAGAGAAGGAAGGTGGGATCCTTCAGGGAGTTTGGCTCTGCTCCCTTCTCCAAGTCTCCCTGCTGTGCACAGAAGTTATGGCATTGCTAATTACAGGAAATTAAAGAGAAAGAGACAGAGAGATTTCTGAGCTGAGAGAGTCCTGGGAAAGATTGTGGATGTTCTGCAGTGCCACCACTGCAATTAGACCCACAGAAAGGGGGACTGGAATGGAAAAACTTTTCCTGTGAGGCAGGAAAAGCCTAATTATAACCTATTTCTTTGGAATGCATTTTTGAGGCATTAAGTATTTGTATAATGCCAGAAAATAAATTTAACATGGTCTCAGTTGGAGTGACAGCAATGGGAGGCTGTGGCAGAACAGAATTTGTCCTGAACCCACAGAAAGGTCCCAGGCCAGGAGCTCCATCCAGGAGAGTCTGCTGCTAGGAAGAGCTCAGCAGGTCCAAATGCCATCAAGCCTGGAACAGGTATCCACACAGTCACACTGCATGCTCAAGGACATAAAAATGTAGAATTATGACCGTGTTGGTCACACCATCCAACAAAGCCAGCCAGTCTGGATGCACAAAAATGCCTGGTCTTTGTAACTTTTCTAACAACTCTTTCATTAGTCCAAGTACACCCTTGAAACTCCTCTTGCCAGCATTTTGAAAACATTCTTCCTAAAGATATATTGGGAAGAAATTCTTCCCTGTGAGGAAGGTGAGGCCCTGGCACAGGGTGCCCAGAGAAGCTGTGGCTGCCCCTGGATCCCTGGAAGTGTCCAAGGACAGGTTGGACAGAGCTTGGAGCAACCTGGGATAGTGGGAGGTGTCCCTTCCCCTGTCAGAAGATGTTCTTTAAGGTCCCTTCCAAACCAGGCAACCCTGTGATTCTATGATTTGCCACCAAACTTCTCAAAAGATGATACTGTGCCTTCAGCTTCCACAGCTAAACAACTCCTTTCCTGGCTCTTCCATGTCATCCAAGAACACAGGATTAGTGTATTTCCATGCTTTTGACCATTACATCAAATACCCCTTCCCTCCTCCACCCCTCTGCAGGGCAACTGGGGGATTTGCCTCACTGGTTTTGCCAGGAGCCATCCCCAAAGCCCTAACACTCTAAGGTTTGGAGCACATCCACCCCACCAGCCCCAGCATTCCCGTGGTGTAATCACGGCAAGTCTTTAAGCATTTTAAGGAGGGGGGTGGTGGAGAAAGGAGGTCCGTGTTTGCAGAAAAAAAGGGAACAATAATTCCTTCGGCAGTTTGATGTTAAAAAAAAATAGACGCTTGTAAGCTGCTCTGAAGCTTGAATGTCAGAAGTAGACCCCGGGGACGTGGATTAGAGGGCACAATGAAGGTGAGGCTGTGAAATGAGCATCACGGATCTTTGGGCGATTGTTAATAAGAACACAGAAATGCAAATCTCCGAGAGCTGGTGAGCCACCAGCCCGTGTGCCTACAAATCCACGTGTGACTCCAAGCAACCTATGGGAGAGGCACACCAGGACGGGAAAAGGCACGTGGCTGGTTTTGTTCCAGCACAGAGGTCTCATCTCCAGCTGGTGGACAGCAAGAGGTCCCTCACAGGAGCAAGCCCGGGGTCTCTTCATGTACAAAGATAAAGGGATCTAAGTTTGGCTGGGTCCATGAATATCCTCTTTGGAAGCACTTGGCCACCGTGTGTAGATTCACTGAGATATCCCCTTGCATGTGACAACAAGCAATTTACATGTAATTTAATTAATCCTTACTGATTGGTTTTCTCCTTCCTCTGCTTTTTACTTGGGTTTGCAGAGGAATCCATCCCAAACTCTTTATGGGGCTGAGTCGCTGACTGAGCAGAAAGCCGAGCTGGAAGTCACACACAGGTTCCTCCCACAGTGAGGGTTTTCTTCTTGCTGACTATGATTTGTGTTGCTCTGCTGTTTTGGGTTTCCAGGCTGAAAAAGGAGCTCTGATTCCATCCTGCTCTAAACTCTGTGCTGTGTGAGGACAATGAGTCAGTGCAGACACCCCTTGCATGGGCATGAGCTCTCATGAAAGCGGTTCCTCAGTTCCACTCGATGAGACAGACAAACACTTCCATAACAGGATTTGAGTCCTCTCCTGAATGGCACAGCCTTTGTATTGTTGAGGATTCTGTGGGGAAAAGGTCTCTCCTCAGGCCTGGACTATGCTCAGAACAGCCCTGAGATGGAATCTGCAGACACCTTCCCAACCAGCACTTGGTCCTTGCACAGGACCTTCCCCTTCTGCTCAGACATTGCCACTGGACCTTCTTCTCTCTCTGAATGCAAGTCAAAGAGCAGAATCAGTAGATGCTGAATGCCTGATACCCTCCAGCATCCTGGAAAGGACAGGGAATACCATTCCAGTCTCCTACAACTCTGGCTTTTAAGCCTGCTGCAGATTTGGCCCAACCCGAGCTGGCCCTTGAGAAATGCTCTTAGCAAAGACAATCAGGCCAAGGTGGGATTCACAACAGATTTGGGGTAGAACCCAACCTTTGGTGGTGCACATCCCTCCCAGGACCCCCAGCTAGCAGCGAGCAGAAAATGTGCCACACCAAAGTTAGCACTGGGTGGGTTTCACATCATGCCTCCAGGCAGAGGAGACAGTACAGCCTTCCATGGGCTCATCCCTCCTTCTTTCTCTTTGGAATCCTTTATTTTTTTTCCCTCTTTTCTCATTCTGTCTTTGCTTGAATTTCAAGGTTAAAAAAAGTCAGGATACAATAGTAAATATGTAAGATTAGCTCCTAAAATATGTTAGCAAGTGAAAGCTAAAGAAAGCCAAATGAATTTAAAAAAGGCTTTCTTGAAGCTTAGAACAGAGACAGCTCTTTTGATCCTTTATCACACCATAACAAAAAAAGCACCAAGCGAGATCCATATATATAATATACATATAATATATATATTTATACACCCCTTGTGCTGGGCTGTGAGTGTGTGTGTGTGTGCATGTGTGTGTGTGTATGTGTGTATTTTAATTCACATAGGCTTTCCTTTCTTTAAAATGCTGCAAGAAGCTTTTTTTCTGCAGATTTCTTTTTCTTTCTTTTTTTTGATATTTCAAAGCTGGCAGTTCAGTAAATGGCTGGAACTGCCACATCTCTGTTCTTGCTAAAGAAATCAATGCTAATCCTATTACTGGCAGTTATCACCTATCCCAGAAACCGCGGCTAAAAGAAAAAAAAACCACTGAGATGTCAAAGTAGGAAAAAAGCATGGGGGAAGGGGAGAAAGCGCCCTTCATTCACTTTCAAACAGTGATTGTTTTCTTATTTTTGATCATTTTTTCCTGTTAAGAGAGAAACTAAACCACAAAAAAAAAAAAAAAAAAAAAAAAAAAAAAAAAAAAGGGGGGGGGGGGATGGAAAAAAATAAAGAACAAATCCATGCTCAAATAATATTAAGGTCCTGATTTAAACCCACGAGCCCGCACAGAAACCCAGGCACGGCTCAGAGCAGAGCCTCATGGCGCCGTGCTGAGGTGGGAAAGGGGGTCCTGGAGTCCCATCCCCCAGATCCGCTGCCCTGCCAGCCCCACAGGGCTGCCTGCAGATCCCAAAGGATTGTTTGGGGCCACTTGGCAACACAGGGGGAGGAGGGGGTGTCAGCCCCTTTCCAGGTGTGCTCCAGATGTGAAGACACCTCCAAAGCGCCCAGAGAGGCAGGAATTTCTGGGTGCTGACTGCTTTGTGTGCTGGCTCTGCCTGCTGCAGCCAGCTGGGATGTGGCCAGACTCCCCTGCCTGCTCCAGATGTGAGCAGATGTCCTCATCCCCTGATGTCATTTTGGGGTCTGTCCCCCACATCCATAGTCCCAGGGATGAGGATCTCAAAGGGCTCAGGTAGGTCAGTGCAGGTCATGCTTCACCATCCATGTGGGATAATGGATCCCCCAAAATATTTTAATGTGCTTCCATCTTCCCTTCCCATGTGCTCCTACAGAGAGTCATGGAATGGTGAGTGATGGAAAGACCTTAAAGATCATCTCATCCACCCCTGCCATGGGCAGGGACACCTTCCACTAGCCCAGGTTACTCCCAGCCCTGTCCAACCTGGCCTTGGACACTTCCAGGGATCCAGGGGCAGCCACAGCTTCTCTGGGCAACCTGTGCCAGGCCTAACCATCCTCACAAGGAAGGATTTTTCCCTGATATCCAGTCCAGCACTTCTGTGTCAGTCTGAAGCCATCCCCCTTGTCCTGTCACTCCAGTTCCTGATGAATCTCATCCTCACCGCTCCTTGAGCACCCTCAGGGTGCAGCTTACCTGGGACTTCAGGGTCCCAGCTGTGGCTGTGACCAGAGGATACTGAAAAGATGGAGCTCCTGAGGTCACCTCCCTCCACAAAAGTCATGTCCTGTCTGGTCCACTTCATTCCTCAGGAGTTTGGGGGGGATCAGGCATCCCAGCTGTGTCTGTGTTACTCTAAAATTCAGGAGCATCAGCAGTTTGGAACCCTGTGGTTTAGGAAGAAGCACTTAGCCCTTCCACAGCATCCTCCTCCCTGCCAGAAGTGAGATGCTGGTCCTCAGTCATAGCAAGGACAGGCTGGCACCACCTGGTACCAAAACAACAGCCCAGAAAGAAATAAAACTCTGTAGCTTGGACAACAGGAGCTGTGTCCATGCAGCCACAAATCAGTTTTTCCTGATGCGCCACTGGAAGCATTTCCATAGCCCATCACTCCCACCACCCACACCACCATGGCCATCCCTTCCAAACTCTGGCTTTTATCCAAAATCCCAGTTTATCCTGGGCACTGGCTCACTGGCCAACAAGCCACTGGAGATATCAGGAGTCCATTGGGGATGGTTTTCTCCATCTTGAAGCTCTCAGGCAGAGTCAGAACCAATTTAGGCCTTTGAGAACAACTGGAACTTGTGCAAAATCACTTTGAAAAAGCTCAGCAAAGGGAGGGCAAGCCTCTAAAGGCTGAACAAAGAAAGGAAAAGCACCAGAGGTGTTTGACTCAGGTGGTTTGCAGGTCCTGGGCTGGCTTATTCTCATTTCCCTGTCCAGAAGGCACAACCATGGCCACCTCTGATGGTCCAACCAGGCATCTCCAGCTTCTCTCACTGCCCACTGCGAGGTCACTGTTTGCTTGTGGTTGGAGTGCTAAAGGGAGATAATTGTTGGCCAATCCCCAAATAAATTAGTCCTAGTTTGACTCAAACTCATCACTTTGCTTCCAGTTTGCTGCAAGATCTCTTCATGGGTTTAGTGGTTTAGTGCAGCTGAAGTCATTATTAACAAAGAAGATTCTTTGATGTGGGTGGGGAGAATAGGTTGCCAGCAAGTTAAACTATCATTAAAATAATTTAGGAGTATCAAATTGTTTTTGTGGGTATTTTTAATACAACACAATACAGTGCTGAAACCAAATCAAGAGTGATGGAAAATTGAGCCCCAAATGGGAACAGACCCAGGGTCTCCATTGCATTCCCTGAGCCCTGAGAATCAGAAGAAAATTAAAATTAAACAGGTGTTTATTCACTAAGAAATGGGGATTTTTCTGTGCTGGGTGAGCCCTGTCTGGCCCCCTCTCCTGGGCTTATCCACCAGCAGGATGGCAGTGGAATAGTTTGGCTTGGAAGGAATCTTGAAGACCATCTTGTTTTACCCTTCCACTTGCTCCAACCAGGAACAATTCCAGGGATGGGGCAGCCTCTGCTCCTCTGGACAAGCTATGCCAGAGGACCTGGGGGTCACTGTGCGTGGCTCAACTTAAGGGGGTGAATCCCACACATAGGACTTCCCTTCTTAAAAGGACTTTTAAAATAATTAATTCTTTAGGTTTCTTCTAAGTGGTTTTTTTTGGCCTTGCTTTCCATCTTTGAAATAAATTCCAGCTGAAGATCTGACCTGGAATATGAAAGGGAAGCTACAGCACCAGAAAAGGAGTGCCTACTTAATTAGAAGCATAATTCACTATTTATAAGACACCAGCTCTCTCTCAGTATCAATATTTGGCCATTCCCTTCAGAACTATGGGGGTTTTATCCACTTTTGTAGCTCAATCAATAGGAAGATGGCTCTGCTGCAAGCACTGAATGTGAAAGGCATAAAGAACCTCCTAATTAGGCTGCTAACGAGGGACAGAAAATGGAGCTGTGTGTCCCTGCAGGCCACTTCCCATGTGTCCCTATCCCAAGGGACTGGGCCTGTTGTCACTGGGGGACTCCAGGAGGACTCCCATTTCCAGGGCAATGGGATGGATGCAATGGGATGGATACAGAGCCTTCAGCAAAGGGGTTTGGAGAGAAATCTGGGTGGTTTTAAACAAGAATTGCCTTTTTTCTGGGACACCTTTGAGCTGCAAACAGCCCTCTTGATGATTTATATGTTGCAAATTCATGCAGAATTTTTGCTTGGCAGAGGAACCTGGGGAGTTAGCTGTAGGATATTTGCTTCCGAACACATTCCCAGTTGATCCCATGTCCTACCAGTGAGCAGCTGCAGGTGACAGAAGCCAGTGGTGCTCCAGGGATGGGTGGTCACTGCCCCCCACAGCAGCTCCACATGGAAGTGGGGGTGCCTCACTGATCCACACAATCTCACCATGCCAACAGGTCTCCTATGGAAAACCAGCCTGTTTCCCAGGATCTTCCACCCCAGAGGGCTGTGCACACGGCAAAGTGGGGCTGGAAGGCTGAGCAGGGATTTGGAGGCGGATGGATGGATGGATGGATGGATGGATGGATGGATGGATGGATGGATGGATGGATGGATGGATGGAGAGAAGTCCTCCAGGGATGTGAGTCCTCCAGGGATTTGGGAATAATTGCTAGGAGAACAAAAGGAAACCTTGGAAAACCAACATCTTGCAACTAAAAGGGAAAATCTTTCCCCCATATTCCCAGCAATCCACAACATGAACCCCTGGAGGAGGAGAGCTGGTCCCAGAGCACAATCACCTGCATCCTGCGGCCTTCCCAGCACCTCTCCCTGGCTGATTTCCTTCATCCCACTCCCACGCCACCCCCAGTTCCTCCCTTTCCCGTGTGGGCAGTGAATCCAGCTCGGGAGAAGCATCCTCTGCTCTCCAGAGCAGCGCATTCCCAAGTCCCGCTGCCTGCCCACCCCCTTCTTTCCCTTGCAGCCAGACTTCTGTCGAGTTGCTAATGTCTGCTGATTAAACAAGCCTTGAATTTGAATCGGGAGCAATAAAGAGAGAGAGAGAGATAGGGAGAGAGAGGGGTACACGGCACGGAGCGGGCACCCCTCGGGCAGCAATCAGCGGGAGCAGGGGATGCGCCAGTCCTCCAGGAGATGCTCCAGCCGAGCTGCCGGCTCCCAGGATTTGGGGAGGGGGGACCAGGGGGTGGTTTGGGGGGTTATTAATAGAATGCAATGCTCAGAAACCTGAGAGAGTCTTGTTTTCCCACTCGCCGTGGCTGGAGGTGTCTCATGGGGAGCAGGCCCCCGGCTCTGCTGGCTCCACCTTCAAGGAGCAGCTCCTCCAGGCAAAAATTGGGGTTTCTGATATGTCCTGGGCACGAAGGGCACGGTGAAACAGGGTGGGGTGGGGCTGAAGGGTTTCCACAATAAAGAAGGGAATCATGTAGTCGTGGGATTACGGAACCACAGGATGGTTTGGGTTGGAAGGGATGTTAAATTTCACATCATTCCAACCCTGAATATGCAAATCGAGCAGGGATGGGCCACAAGGAAAGATGGAGGAGTGCACATCTTCCCAAATCGTCCTCAGCTCCTTAACTGTGCCTACAAACACAGCAGGGAGTGGGAAACAGCTGATGCCAGGCCCAGAAGGGGATTTTTGGGGATGCTCCCAGGTACCTCCTCCCTTCCGAGTCGAGCACAGCCCAGCCCGGGTGCTGCTCCGAGCTGGGAGCCTGCAGCCACGCAGGGAACGTCTTCCCTCCCACCCCAGACAGTTTTCCCGACAAAACTGCCATTTCTGTGAGATGTGGAGATGTTTTCCCTGCCAGCAACAACGACAAGCTGCTAAATGGTGTCAGCGGCTCCCCGTCTGAGTCCCGGCTAGAATAACCCATCATTTTCACGCCGCATCATCAGCGCCAGGCTGGCTCCACTCAGGGACAGACATCCCCTTAATTATATAAATCAAAATAAATAAAATATCACGCCCTCGGGCCCATTGCAGAGTGTTGTGCCTGATAGGAAGGCACTGGGAGGCAGAGCGGGTTTGGGAAGAGGCAGCTCCTTGTGCTGCACAGCCGAGGGGAGGAAGGAAAAGCTCAATGATCCAACCCACGCCTGGAAGTCGGGAGGGAATCGGGAGCTGCTGGTAGAGCTCACAGCCAGGAAATAAATTGTCTCAGCTCAAAAAAAAAACCCCACAAGCAAATAGTTAGGAACTCACAGACTACCCCGAGGTGGAAGGGACCCAAAAGGATCATCAGGTCCAGCTCCTGTCCCTGCACAGGACACCCCAAGGATCCCACTGTGCTCCCAGGTAGGAACAACTGGAAAACACTTGACAGCTGCTGCTGCAAGGGAGGGAGACAGCCCAAATATCCACACTCCTGCATGGGGCTGGTAGGGAAAAATGTTTGCCTGGAAATTGAAACAAAAAATAAATTATTATACCTTTTTTCTTTTTTTTTAAATATCTTTAACTGCTTGCTTCCTTCCTGCAGCCACGTCCCCAGGGATAGGTTTTCACTCTCTTTACCTTTAATTTTTTGGGAAGTTAGAGCTAGATCTCTCCATTCACTTCATTTTACAACTAGTCCATCCAAACCACATGGAAAATGGTTCTTTCACTGATCACCCCAGTGGTCACCTGGAAAGATGAGCTGCTGGGCCAGACTTTCACTGAAACGTGGCTGCTTTGGTTTCTTGACATCACTGACAAAAGTTAATTTATTCAAACCAAAATCTCCCAGTCTAGGAGGAGAGGAAGAGGTTGAGACTGTACAAGCTTTTCCTTTAGGTTATTTTTTTGACCTCACAGACCTCCAGAGCCTCATGAATCCTCTTTAATAGCCAATAAAACCATGACTGATTGAGACAAGAATTTTTAAAACCGGACTCTAATTATTTTTTGTCCTTTTATAAAACTCAAGTGACACACATGGGAATGAACCTTTTTGGAATTACTTTGGGAAAATATTTTGCCTTTTTCGAAGGCAGAGAGCAGCTCAGCAAAGCCACCAGTTAGTTCTTGATCTCCTTAAGATCTGGAGCAAAGACTGGAGGTACAACCAGAGATATTGATGAGATCAGCTACAAACTCTTGGCCCAAAAAGGGGAGGTCACTGGGGCAGGAAGGTGGAGGGAGGGACCAGCTCTTCAGGTGAGAAAACTTAGGTGGTTTTGTCAGACTCTGACAGCTCTGGGCTTAAAAGCAGGTGAAGTCTTGATCACTGGTGCATAATTACCTTATCTCTGATCTTAATTTCAAGTATTTCTCCATGAAATGTTGTCTGTTTCCATTCCCAGCCCTAAAAATTTCATATCAGCAAATGGCATAATGTTATATTTATATTAATTGGATATTCTTGGTTTACTGCTCGCTCCATTGGCAGGGGGGAGGGTTAGAAACCCCATAATATACAATCTAAAATATAAAATCCATGTTTGTGCACAGTGTATAATTTAATGCATGAGATAGAGAAGATCTTCCAGCAGAGAGTGTTTTAAACAACAGCATTTTAACCTCTAAAGCACAGCAGCGAGGGAAACATTTTCCATGCTCAGTTTCTCTGCTATTGGAACATTTGTTTTTTATTCTGAATATTTCAGCACATCTATTTACCTGGTACTATATTTAGTACCACAGTACCAAGATGGCATATATAAAGATTCAATTGCAATTCCCATCTGATGTCCCTTCCCTCTCCTTTTTACCCCCTTTTTTATGTCCGCACTCTGAATTCAGCACAAAGTTGGTGTGTTTAATTTAAAAAGAAGTAAAACGCGCCAGGAGACGCCTCAGACCACTGCAAATCACCTACTTTATAGAGGCAGTAAAATTGTGTATCGGATTAAAAGTGATGCTGATCTGAAATTTATGATAACTTTTAATGGCATTATAATTTTTTTTCCCTGTGCGCTCCATCACCGGATCGTTTGGATGCACAGAGCAGCAAGATGAAATTTGTAAGGGAAGAACATTACATAGGCAAGCTCCGACGGGGGGAGGCTCCGGAATAATGCAGGAGCCTCTCCTCAGCACGCAGAGGATGCTCCATGGGGCTGGCTGTGGGGCTGGGGACAAAGGTGGGATGTGCTCGGAGCCAGGGAGGGAAATGTCACCAGCTGAAGGTTCTTTGGGAGGACACTGGGACAAATCCATCCTGGATCTCACAAAGGCCTGGTGTTGGCTTTACCTGTGTGAATCGTGGCTTGTTTCCCTCTGCCAGGCAAGGACCACCCCAGAGAGCTCAGCCTTTGGATGTGGATCCCTGTGCCACCACGGGGATCCTGAGCTTGGCACAGCTCCACCCTTCTGGCTCTGCTTAGGACAGGCCTGTGAGGACACCTCCAGCCAGCACCAACACAGCTTTGGTGGAGAGAGATCCCCCTGAGCATCCTTTTCTCCAGACTGAGCACATCATGGAATTATTACGGTTGGAAAAGCCCTTCAAGACCTTCAGGTCCAACCTGTGACCGATCCCCACCTTGTCACCTAGCCCATGGCACCAGGTGCAACATCCAGGCATTCCTTGGACACCTCCAGGGATGAGGACTCCAAATCTCTCTGTGCCCCTTCCAAGGCCTGACCACCATTTCCATGGAGAAATTCCTCCTGATGTCCAACCTGAACCTCCCCTGGCACAGCCTGATTCCATTCCCTCTCCTCCTCTCCCTGTTCCCTGGGAGCAGACCTGACCCCCCCTGGGTGTCCTCTCCCATCAGGGAGTTGTGCAGAGCCAGAAAGTTCCCCCTGAGCCTCCTTTTCTCCAGGCTGAGCCCCTTTCCCAGCTCTCTCAGCCTCTCCTGGTGTTCTAGCCCCTTCCCAGCTCTGTTCCCTCCTCTGGACACGCTCCTAGAGCCACACACTGGAGGATGAGGGAAACCTCAGACCATGACATTGTTACCTCAGCACCTCCCACTTGCCCAGCCAAGGAAATAAAGCACTACAGTTGTGTAATTAAACCCTCTGTCATGATCTTACACACAAAAAACCACAACCAATCCCAAAATCTGTCCTTCCTGAACCTCCGCTTTGCAAAGCAACATTGTCCAACAGAAACACAGAGAGTCATATATTAGTCTTCTGAAATGAGCATAAATTACTAAAGCAGTGAACAGGTGCATGTAAGGAGTGAACTCATTTATTAACAGCCACAAGTCCCACTATTTTGAGCTGAAAAATACTTGTGCCAGAGAAAACGTACCTGGAGCTTGGAATTCTTCAGAAGTATCTCTGCATCCAAGGAACCAAAACCACTGTGATAACTTGAGGGAGCTGGGAAAAGCTGCTGGGAAAGCCAGCAGATGCTGCAGGACAGGTTGTTCCAAGCAGACACCCGGTAAGAGGGAGAGGAAATCATCAGGGTGAATCTGCGTCATACCAGAGGTGAAAGTACAGGAACTACAATTCCCACAAAGAAGGGCAAATTGCCCTGATACAAGGTGTATGAAACCAGATGTCACCTCAAAATCTCCTTAGGAACAGCAGGGAAAGAAACCAGAATTATTTATCCACTGGCCACTTGCTCTGTAGAACATAAAGCAGAAATAACAGTGGGTTTTCCATGCCACATGCCCCAGGGCACGGTGGATTCTGTCACAGGGCACTGCCCCACCTCCCAGTGTGTTAACAGAGATGGGGGTCTGTGAGTAAACACAAAGACAGGTGACACAGCAGCTCTTTTGGAGAGGCTTTACTGCCTTCATCTGCAGCGGGGCTCTTTTGCAAGATGAATTTGCAAAAAAATAGGGAATTGCATTGTCCACTTGGGGTCCGAGCTGGTGTGACCCCCACTGAAGGGATTTTGGGAGCCACTCAGCCTCATTCTCACAGATAGCTGATTAAATTACCATCTATGTGAAATTTTGTGACAGCACCCCAGTTTTCCACTGGCACCTTTGATGTTGTGTTGGGAAACTTCCATTCTCCCCCTCCTCCTTCCCTGCCTCATTTTCATCCTCTCCTCCTCCAAACTCCGTGATCATACTCCACAATAAAATACAACTGCTGTAAGTGATTGTTTTGCTGTATTATGTGAAGTCAAAAACCTTTTGAATCGTATTTTGCAGTGAACCTGCCTTTGAATCCCCACATTTTATCATTCCACAGCAACACATATAATTTCAAACAAACAAGCGAACAAACCTGATGAAAATGGCCTGAATCTCTTATCAGTCAGTTTTACACTGGCGTAACTCCATAAACTTCAGTGGAATTAATCTTGATTTACACTGTTGGGAGAGCAGGAACAGGCACTGTAAATAGCTGTATACCAGTGCACGACACTTAAAAGCAGGCACACCAGAAATGCCTGGCAGGAGATGAGGATGAAGGCATAAAAAAAGCTTTCCCAGCTGTGCTATTCCATGGACACAAGGATAAACCCCAAGGACAACGCTGGAGGGGTTGTGCCACCAAGGACCACAGTCCATGATGTGGGGAGACACAATTATGGCAGTGGTGGTGGCACCAGGCTGTGCCAAATGGGGACACAGCTCTCTGGGGACGCTGAGGTGGGACAGACTGTGGGTTTCACTCAGAGGAGAGGTTGGCTGGAGGGTGTGGGATGGAGCCCAGGTCTGTGTGTGCTCTGTGGTCACGGCTGGAGTGGGTTCTGCTGTGGATATTGTGATGTGCAGAGCCCTGCACTTCAGGCTGAAGTCACTGGGAATGGGGCATCTCAAGTGATTTGGAAGCTCCAGCATTGCCAGAGAGGCGTGGGCTTCCACAGTTCCGAGGAGTGCTGAGGGGATGTGCCCACTGGCAAAGTCATCCCTTGGGACAGGTAACCTGTCCTCTCAAACACCTCATGGGGAACAGCACCAGGGGACACCACAAAAAATATCCCTCAAGTGATCAAGGCATGAGGTCAGAGTTGTTGATCCTTCCAGAGAGAGGACACGACTGCCTTAAACCAGGGACCAATCCCTGGGGAACAGAGTCATCCTCTCCCAGACTTCCTGACCAGCCACAGCAGGTGACAGCCACTGCATTCCCTGCATCAATTATCTTTAACAGACACATTTAAATTTAAATTTTGAAACTCAGATGGATCCTGCCTCTTCCCTGCTAATTGCCAGGGCAGAAGCTGGTGTGTGAGGTATCCACCAAGTCACTTCTCCCACCATTCTGTGGTGGACATAATCCATGGGCTTTGCTATTCCAGCTATTTCCAAGCTCCTTTATTCCAAACCATGAATATGGATAACAAAATACCTTTTTTTTTTTCTTCAGGGGTACCATTGTTAATTTTCACTGAGGTTGTACTCGTTAGGACTTCAGGAGAGGACAGAGAAGAGCACACAACAAGGAAGAAGCAGGATCTGCCACAAAATATACAATGAGCATCCCAATGCCCTCCCAGACATTGAAATTACTGTGCTCCAGACACCTCTCTTGGAAAACAATCCAGCAAAGAGGCCAACATGGAGCAACACCGGGGCTGGGCTGGATCCTCAGCCCCATGTGATGGGCCAAGGGTGAGGCACCACAGGAGAGCTGGCACCAGGGACATGTCTGGTCATGGAGCATTGTGCTGCTTGCAGGGGAGTCTGTCAGGGGCTGTGCCAGGCAGCCAGGAGTTTGAAGGTGCCCAAAAAGGTTATTTTACTGATCCAAGGGATTGTGTCTCTTGGTTCAGTGATACATGATAGAGTAAATGAGAAGGAGGGGACATTGCAGCACAGGGGACACCTGCACCTGCTCCTTGATACTTCTCCTTTGACTGACTGTAATGCCAGCAGATCTCTGCATCATCCTCCCATCCTAACCTGTAAAACATTTTGCACTGCATGTTTTCCAAATTAAGCATTGAGAGCTTAACTTAATTGATGAAAGTTGCCAGTGCTGCCACGGCAGCACGAGAGGAAAAGCCCCAGGTCCTTGTACCCCTCCTGGGATGCACTCCAGCATCCCAGCTTGGCAGCCAGGCTCCACCCAACACCAGGAAGATCAGAGGTGGCTAAGTAGCAGCCCAGACTTTATCCAATTGCTCTTATCAATCTTCATAACAATGAGAAAACAACTCGACTATCTCTTGTGGGAAATAAATTGAGTCCTCCTCTGTATTAGCTCTATTGACGAGGCCGTGGTGAAGAGCTGCAGAAGCAATTAAAACAAGTGCTGTAGATCCAGGTCTACCTGGATAACATTCCTGTTCTCCCTGGCTTCCTATCACCCACTGGAATCAACACAAGGTGCATTAGAGAGGATGTTTTATAAAGAAAAGCTGCTCTTCAGGCTGAGACAGCTTTGATCCAACTGCACTTCAATTAGCAGAGTGCAGGTCCCAGGGACTCCTGGCCAAGCTGCAGCTGCAGAGATTAAGACAGAAAGATGCCTTGGAGTTGGGAAAGAGGATTCAGGGTGGAGCTTGCTCTATTTTCACATCCTCCACTTCCCAGTTGTCCTGCCAAGATCACAGGACCACTGCCTGGAAGGCCCAGGTAATGTATTTCCAGATCTGTCAGAGCAGACACCAGATCTTCAATCAGCGAGATCCGAGGCTTGACCTCATTTAAATGTTCCCTCAGCAAAGGTCAAAACTTATCTGACTGCTGAGACACCCCACTCTTACACCTGGAAAGGAAACATTTTGATGTTAATTAATTCTTTCAGATGAAACCAGCAAAAATGTCAATGTAACAAATTAGACCCACATTGATTATTGGCTTTAAAAAAAAGAGTTAATGGTTGTGGTCTGGGGAAGGGGGTTAGGCAGGTCTTTAAAGTGATGCACACACGCAATACTTTATGTTCATACAGGCTCTGGATTTGTTGTTTTAATTGGAAAAAAGTGTTTAGGAATTCTCTGTGTCTCTTATTCCCTGCTCCTCTGTTCCTGTATTCCCTCCTGCTCAGGAGAACAGTCCAGGCAGCTGGAAGGTAACACCAACACTCTGCAAGCAAAGCTCTGCAGAAGCCATTTCTGGACAAGGAAAAGGGCCACTGAGCACCAACGTGTTTGGGAAGCACCCAGGGGCCAAGCAGCTGCATTTCATGGAGCAGCAAATGCTGCCTGTGGAGCAGCCGAGAGCCTGGGAGGAAAAAGGCTTCACTCACCTCCCACCCTACCCAGGAGTAATTGAATGTCACCAGAGATTACCAGAAGATGGTCCAACATTGTGGAGCTGAAGGTGCTGCAGAGGCACAAGTGTGAGGAACAGGAGATTCCCCATCCCTCTAAGCATCCAAAGCCAGGTTGGACAGGATTTGGAGCAAGCTGGGATAGTGGAAGGTGTCCCTGTCCATGGCAGGGGCAGGAACTGGATGAGATTTAAGATCCCTCCAGCCCAAACCAACCTGGCACTCTGTGACCTGCCAGCAATACAGACATATTGAAATTGTACAATGCAATTCTGGGCTGAAATTCCTATGCCACCACCAAACTGGGTGAAGAGCATCCCCTTCTCCCTCCTCTTCCCTGGCTCAAAATGTGACTTTTCTCATGCACAAAACAACACCGGTCAGGAGGGTGTGGCAGCAGAGAGGACCAGCAAAAACAGAGGGTTTGCATTTAGTGCAGAGTGCTGGGGAAGGGACTGAGGGAGGATCCAAAGGGCAATTTCAGCAGCACACAAGGAAGAAGAATCCCAGGCAACGGCAGTGACATCTGAGGACTCTGTAAAACCACGGCGTGGTCACTGTGAGGAGCTGGCTGAAATTGCACATATTTTAATCAAAAATCCAGATTGTAGATTAAACTTTGGAAAGAAATCACACAGCAGAATTTAATTAATGAAGGCTTTAAGTGACCTAGATGAAAATACTCCAGCGATAACTCCTTGGCTGGCTTAAGTCAGTTTGCACTGATGATACATATTATATTTCCTGTCCCCTGAAATAATCACCATTAATTCCCTGCCTGGAAAAGTCGCTTTGCCCTCGTAAAGCATGTTTAGAGCAGCTCTGGAAATTGAAGAGTGTGTTTAACAGTCATGCAGGCGTAGTTTGATTTCAACCTGGGGTTGGCTAAGGCTGTGTGGAAGGGTTGTGACCCCAAAGCAGGTGTGTGCCAAGCCCAGCACCCTGTACAATAAACCACACTGTGAATTCAGAAAACACGTCCACATCCCAAAGCCTGCATTTTTACCTGACTTTTCATAAGCTAAAGCATTTGCTTCCTTTGTCAGCAATGGGAGGAAACAACAAAAATTCCTCCTCTCCATTCCAGACCCCTCTTAAAAGGAGCATGACTACAGGCGAGTTTAACTGCAGCAGGCATGTCCTAGGGTAACAAGGATGTGATGAAACACACGCTTTACAACTGGGTTTAAAAAGAAAAAAAAAAAAAAAAGGGAAAGAAAAGCTACATTCAATGGCAGAAAAAATTGATTTAACCACATAAAATATTACAAGCAGGAATCAGAGGTTAGAAGTAGAGTTGAAATGCAAACCATTACCTCCATTATCCAAAACAGGCTGTTTATTTACAGCTCGAAAGTGTAGAAATGACTTGGCTTAATCGTAATTAAAACCTTTTGGTATCTTTAGAGCAGCAGAAGTGTTGCACGCGAAGGTAGCAGGGCCGTGAGGCGTTGGAGATGCTCGGGCTCACAACAAGGACATCTTGGGCTGCAAGGAGAACAAAACAAAAGCCTGACGAACACGATATTAGGCTGAGAACAATTCCGACTGTGGCAAGACAAGAGGCTCTGTAATTGAATTTGCAAAAGGCCGTACAGCAAAACTAGAGCTAAACTACTTGTAACATCCATTAGCTGAGAGAGGCAGAAAGGATCATCTGCTGGGAGAGGCACTAAAGGCTCCCGAGCTCCCTGCCATTCCCGTCTCCGTTCAGGAATCCCACAGCTCCCACCATGTCCTTGGGACTGTGCTGCCTGCCTGTGAATGGGGGGAAGGCTGGGCCCTTTTCCCAGGCTTTTCTGGGCTGTGTTGACTCCCACGAGGATGGCAATGCACATCCAGCTTCCTCTGCTGTGGTGGGATCGGGAAGGGCATGGAGCTGTTGGAGCCATTCCAGAGCAGGACACAGAGGTGCTCCAGGGGCGTGAGCCCCTCTGCTCTGGAAACAGGCTGGGAGAGCTGGGGGTGTTCACCTGGAGAGGAGAAAGCTCCAGGGAGAACTTAGAGCACCTTCCACAGCCTTAAGGGCCTCAAAGAGAGCTGGAGAGAGACTTTGGATGGACTAGGGACTCCCTCATGGAGGGACAGGACAAGGGGGAATGGCAGCACACTGCCAGAGGGCAGGGTTAGATGGGATATGGGAAGGAATTCCTCCCTGTGAGGGTGCTGAGGCCCTGGCACAGGGTGCCCAGAGAAGCTGTGGCTGCCCCATCCCTGGAAGTGTCCAAGGCCGGGTTGGATGGGGCTTGGAGCAACCTAGGATAGTGGAAGATGTCCCTGCCCGTGGCAGGGTCTCTTCAAAGATAAATCATATAATACGATTGATATGACATAACATGATTAGGAGAGGAGAGGAAAGGATAGGATAGGATAGGATAGGATAGGATAGGATAGGATAGGATAGGATAGGATAGGATAGGATAGGATAGGATAGGATAGGATAGGATAGGATAGGATGAAGGTGTCACACAAAAATGTAGAAAACCTTTGTTAAGCTGCTCCTGCAACCCCTCAGCCCAGCCACCAAAGCATCAATGGGAGCAGGTCCTGCAAACGCTTCTGAGCACAATCCCATTTCTGAAATAAACTCTTCAGGCAGCCACAGTGCTGAGAGACTGCTGAAGGCAGCCCTCAGTGGGATCAGAAATCCTTCATGGAAGGGTAGTTTTATACTTTTTCACTCTACAAAGCGAACACAGGTTTTCAAACAGAGCAAACAGAGCTCTAACAGGTTGGAGAAACAGGATCTGCCACACGAGGGGACCCCGCAGCCACAACCCAGATGATCTCTCTGGACCATTGGACACAGAGAACATCCCATCAAACCCCCCCCTGCTCCCAGACCACCATGGAGCCTGGGGATGCCCTCCTGCAGTGTGTTTGGGGCCATGGAAATATTTCAGGCAGCCAGTGTCCCCTCCCTGGGATCTCCCATGGTGACAAGTTGTCACCTGCAACCTCACCCTGCACAGCAAAATAGTGCAGAAAGAGGTGGAAATGGCAAGGATGGGTGTGCTGGAAGCAGATTCCAGAGCTGGGTGTTCCCTTTGTACACTGTGGTCCAGCCCCAGACCCAGGCCATAGGGTTTCCTCACCTGCACCAGAGCACAAAAGGCAGAATCCACTCAGGAAATTGTGGGAAGGAGACATGGATGTCCCTCTAAACTTCCTGTTTAGAAAGGCAAAGGAAATGGAGGGAGCACAAGGATTTAGCAGCATTCAGAACATTTTGGCTGAGGTGCACCACTCTGAGCTGGAAAAGTGAGTGTCTTACCTGTCCCAGGCATAATTTTTTTCTCTGGTGAGAAACTCCACCCTAACAAGGCACATGCAAAGGAGATGGAAGGTGCACAACATGGTTTGCAGTGGTACAATCTACTCCAAGGAGGTCCCCTCCACCTTGTCCTACAGTACCTGGTCCTTCTATCCTGGTCTGGATAGCAAAACATGAATACTCCAGTTGGAAGTGCACATCAAACCATGACTAAAGCTTGAGCTGGGGCTGTATCCAATTCTTTGGCACATCAAGGATGGGAAAGAAGGCACGGATGGCTTGTTCACTAACCCACGCTCTCCTTGCCAGAGAGCTGTGCCAGAAGTTATCAAGAAAGCTGCAAAATGAAAGCATGATATGCTGTGGTAATTATGTGTGCTTGGATATATATATTTTTATTTTTTTTTTCACAAATGGTCTGCCTTTTAGTAAATATGCTTTAGCATCTCCATTGTCCCACTGCAGAGCAGTCAGCTGTGAAAATGATCTCCTCATCCTGGTTAACTCTGTCAGTGCCACACATGGACACTCCCTGGCCAGGTGGGCCAGCTGGAAAGAGCTCAGGGGGTTGGAAGGACCAAGGCGACCCTCTGTCACCTCTGGCAGTGGTGTGGGAGGAAGTTTAGTGGCATCTGTGAGCAGTCTGAGTCTTTTAAATGGCGGTAATTCAAGTATCACTTCCTGGAAGAAGGTTTTCCCCACCTGAAGCAAAGAAAAAAGTCGCTCAGGACCCCTCCAAAAGCGAGACATTTTGAATGTACTTCTCACATCCATCGTTGTCCCCTACACCAGTTGCACCAAGTCTGTAAGGAGCCTGGAAAACTCCTTCTCCCCGCGTGTTAATTGTCCCCACTTTGAATAAACACACAAAGCCGTTGACTGGAGGTGTGTAAATATTTACAGGGCGTGCCCAAGGAGGGTCAGAAACCAATACATCACCTGAGGGAAGAATACAAGCTCAGCGACCGTGAAGCCCTGAGCAATTACAGTTAAGTAACTGCAATACCAGCACATATTTAAGTACTTATGCAAGGAAAAGGGGCTGATGACCTCGATTATATTTGCATTGTGTTTCCTGTTGTTAGCACTTCCTTGGCAGAATTACTGCAATACATCTTGGACTCCAATTTCATCTGCCAGCTCCACGAGACTGCAGCCAGCCTTTGGAGAGGTCCAAAAATGCTTAGGAGTCGGGCTGTATTTCTTCCTGTACAGCTCCTCTGTCTCGGCAGCTGCTCATGTCTCCAAACTGCCTTGTCAAGGAGAGCAGCAGGAGAAAATTTGCCCCAAAGCTCCTCTAAATTCAGGGATACACCTCAGCAAATAGACGATGAAACCTTCACCTGGCTGGACCATGACTTCCCTGTTGAAAGGCTCCATGGAATGACACATTTGATAATTTATTGACTTATGTTATTTAAGAAAAAAACAGTTTTGTAACTTTTTGTCTCAAGTAAAACCACAGAAATTGCATGGACATAGCCTGGGGGAGGCAACCTTTGCAGAGAATTATAAATCTATTTGCAGATGATTTCTCACCTAAGACTCCATGCAGGTAGACACATAAAAAAAATTAAATGTGAAAAATTAAGTTGAAATATCAAGGAGTCATTAAATGCCATAATCAGGGTGTTTGTTTTCTCAAGCCTGGAGAGAAGGACACAGGATGCAAAAACCCCTAGATGGTGGCATTTAGGGACATGATTAGCAGTGGCCTTGGCAATGCTGGAGGGACTCCATGGCCTTAGGAGGCTTTTCCAACCTAAATGATCCCGTGACCCTGGTGACACTCTATTTCCATGTCATTTTCCCTGCTTCACTCAGCACTTGGGATGCCTGGGTTGGGAACAACAAGGTGTTTTCAGCTGGTGTCTTTGCAGCTCATTCCCAATGCAGAAATTCCACGACCTCAGCCTGGAGGAATCCATTCCTCATGGATTTGAGTTGGCTCCACAGAGCAGGGCATTCCATGAGCCCCTCTGTGGGATTCTCCATTCCTTGTCACTGAGCTGAGGCTTCACCTGCTTTAATTTGAAAAAAAAAAAAGAAAAGCTAAAAGAACCCAAGTTCTCTGTTTGGCTGTGGCACCCATTGGAGAGGTGTGTCCTGCCAATCCACAACTTCCCAGAGAAGGGAAGAAACATGGATCTTCGTGTCTCCAACTCTGCTTCACAGGTCACCTCCCAGTGCTCCTCCTTTCCCAGTGTGGGAACAGCCACTGGGAGCACTCTGTCCTGAAATGTGGGTCCATCCTCAGGGGAGATCAACATTCCGATTTTCTCATTTATACAAAACCTTCTTCTCCTGCCAGCCCCACCAGAGCAGTGTCTCTCAGGGGGGGCAATATGGAAATCTCCGGATATTGGGGGACACAAACAGCTGGACCTGCTCAGAACACCACCAGTGTCCAAAACCAGTGTCATTGCACCCCCACCAGTGCCAGGAGGAGATGAGGAAAATCCCAGGACAGCCTGCTGTGGAACAACCTCTTGTAAATCCTGGAATGTGACGTTCCTATCTTTTCTGACAGCTTTTTTCCTGGGTAGTATAACAGGAGAACTTGGCTGCAGCAATGTCTTGGGGCAATGAATGCCTGAGGCTATGGATGAATTGCTCACAAAAGTGTCTTTTTATCAGTTCTCAGTTCTGCTGCCTTTCAAGTTTATTCAGTGTCCCTTTGAATGAGACACTGTTGTAATTGTCTAAAAAATAAATTTGACTGCCTGCTTGACCTCCTTTATAGTGTTTATTGCAGTCATTTAATTTTCTAGTTATTCTTTCCTGGGAAAAAAAAAGACAATATTGTCACTCCAGCCACACTTGGAAGTCTTTGTATCATCTCTAAGCCTTTTTTGTTTCCTTGTTTAATTTTGGATGTGGTACAACCAGAACTTCTCTCTAGCTTCAAGGTGGGAGCCCACACTTGGCCATAGAAGTGACAGCTTGGGCATCAGTTATTTGTTTAAACAAGTCATCATTTGTTGTTCCTTTTTGTCATTGGAAAAGGAACAGTGAATGAAGCAAAGAGCCAATAGAATGGTCTGGATTGGAAGGGACTGTAAAAATCCAACCAGATTAGAACCCCTGCCATATGCAGGGACACCTTCCACTATCCCAGGTCACTCCAAGCCCTGTCCAACCTGGTCTTGAACACTTCCAGGGATCCAGGGGCTGCCACAGCTTCTCTGGGCAACCTGTGCCAGGGCCTCAGCATTCTCACGGGGAACAATTCCTTCCCAATATCCCATTTAAGCCTACTCTCTTTAAGTTAAAGCCATTAGCCCTTGTTCTCTCAATCCATGTCTTGTTCAAGGGTCCCTCTCCAGCTCTCTTGGAACCCTTTAGGCATTGGAAGGGGCTCTAAGGTCTCCCTGGAGCCTTGTCTTCTTCAGCTGAACATTCCGAGCTCCCCCAGCCTGGCTCCAGGGCAGAGGGCCTCCAGCCCTTGCAGCACCTCCATGGTCTGCTCTGGATTCCCTCCAGCAGGTTGATGCCCTTCCCATGCTGAGGATCGCAGGGCTGGATGCAGCTGTGCCCATCCTGCCATACAAACATCCCTGTGTCCCTGTGCTGGGCGCTGTCATGTTCCCTCAGCTGCTGCCACAAGGATCCACCATCGCTGATGCCCCACCAGCTGTCCCAAGCCCAGTGTTCCCAGTGTTCCCAGTGTTCCCCTCACTGTGGTTTCCCGAGTCACTCACAGGCTGCTCCAGACCTGGCTCCATTCCACCCTTCTTCGATTTTCCACCCAGACACAATATTTCTCCCTGGCCTTGGAAGGGCTGGTAATGAATGGTATGAAATAGCAGTGAATATCCACACTTCTGCAGGGGGGAAATGGGATGGGATGCAGTCCAGGACCTGCCAGAGTGCTTCCCCAATTATTGGAAGGGGTCGCTGTTCAATGACAGGCACAAAGCCCGTCCTCTATGCTGGATGCATTTTCCCTGCAGCGCCGGGAGCCTTTGCCAGCCTGAGAAATGAGAGGCTGGGGCTCAAAAGAAATAATCTTTTAAAACATAAACGGCCAAGCTGATTTACTTCCAAATACGTAACACCAACAAAAAAAATTTGCTGTTGGGCAGGGCCCTCGTTTGCCAAGTTTCAACAGAGCAAAATTTTACAGCGAAGTTATAAACACTTTAAATTCCATTGTTGGTTTATAATGGAAAATCTGGCAGGCTCATAGCTGAGAGTGCTCTTCCAAAGAATGCTTACCATGATGCTTACTCCACATATGGGATAAGATCAGTAGCCACGTGATAAATTTTGGGTTCACGTGATAAAGCACACAAAACCACCCTGATCCACTTGCTCCGTGATTTTCCCAGATCTAGAACAATTCCACAATTTTCTCCAGGAGTTCACTCTCCTCAGCCGGTCACCTCACTTCAGTCTGCCAAAACCAGTTTTGTTGATTCCCAAGGCTGTGAAATGCCTCTCCCAACTGAGCCACACATAGAGGAGTAACAAGAGCTCAGAGCCTTTAAAGTATCTCTGATAAATAACAACGAGTCATCATTTGTTGTTCCTTTTTGTCATTAGAAAAGGAACAGTGAATGAAGCAAAGAGCCAGAATGGTCTGGATTGGAAGGGACTGGAAAAATCCAACCAGATTAGAATCCCTGCCATGCAGGGACACCTTCCACTATCCCAGGTCACTCCAAACCTTGTCCAGCCTGGCCAGAGCAACAAAAAAGAATGCTTTGATTATGGACAATACCCCAAGGAAGGGAAATTTAATGTAGTGTTGACAAATGGGTGCATGAAATCCTGATATTAGTGATAACAGAGGGACATTTCCATGTATTTTACCATGGCTTCTCCTTGGAAGTGCTGGAGATGCAGATGGACTGAACCAGTGGAAAGCACAGATTTGGATGCCTGTGTTGAACAACCATTCTAAAAAGCATCACTGTTTTCCAAAAAATTCCCCTCTGGGGATTTCACCTGGGGACTCCAGAATAAAGCCAAGCCCAGTCTCTTCAACAAACCTTGGCCAGGCCAAGCAGATCCCGTGGGCTGTGGGGTGCAGAAAAAGAAATCTGGAGATGTCTGCATGGAGCAGCTGCAGCTCTGCCTCACACTGCTCCTCTGCTGTGGTTCACATGTCCTTCCTCCAGGCTTTGCAGTGGGGTTTGGAACAGGCTTTGTTACAGGGTTTGTGCTCCAGCAGGTCCAGCAGGTCGTGGGTCCCATCCCACATCCCCCCTGCAGACGCCTGGTTGTCCATTGCTCTTCCATTCATTACCAACCAAAAGAAGGAAGAACTATTGCCTGGGTGGAAATAACAAATCCTGTGTAACAGGGAGCCAGGATGGAGACCCCAGTTCCATCCCAGAGTGAGTCAGGTCTCCAAACGTGACCCCCAAGCACCATGAAGTGAGGAGGAAGAGCCACCAGCCCATTTCTTTCTCCCAGGGCCTGAGCCTGGCCAGGCTGCACCACGCTCATATTCCAGAGATGTTCCCGGGGTGCAGCCTCCAATGGCATCATTCTGGAAGTTCTTTGGAAGCCAAGGAGGCTGTTGCAAGCCTCGTGCTTCGTTTGCATTCATTTGCTTCCCAAACTCTCATTACCCGAAAGAGAGAGAGAGTGAGTGCATTCAAGTGGAAATGGTTGGAGTGCACTTAGAGGAATTTAGCCAAAAGGAAAAGGATAGATGATGGTGGCTTTTTAAATTTTTTTTTATTCTCTCAAAAAAAAAAGAAAAAAAAAAAAAGAAAAAAAAAAGAAGAAAAAAAATCCTCCAGAACTTAAAACTGTTTTAATCAGCTGAAAAACATACGTGGGCTTTACAGCTCTGAGACAGCTTGCACAGGCTCTGATAAATGCCTATCGCTCATTTGCATACGCTAACAGCTACACTTTAATCAGCCTCCTAATCCCTGATGATATTAATGAATTTTTTTATGCACTCTCTCTCTCCTCCATCCCCCCCCCCCGCGTATTTTTTTTTTTTTAGTATCATGTTTGCTAATTCAAAACCGATCAGCGGCTTCTGTGTGCCTTTTTTTATGCAGGAAATAATGGGTGAGCTTGGTACTCCTGTTATCCTGCTCTCACAAATAATTAAGACTACAAAGGGTACAAATCAGTCTGAATGCACGGCACAAAGGCTCAAGCTATGCAAAGGTCTTTTTCTCTCTCTCTCTCTCTCTTTCTCTCTTTTCATTTATTCTCTTCTTCTGACAAGAGGTGGCTTAGAAAGATACTTAGCAAAGCAATGAACTGGTCACTCCCAAAAAGCAAGAATTTCCCAGCCATTTTAAATGCTCAGGATACGCATAGGGACTTTTTTATTATTATTATTTGTTTGCTCCATTATTTGGTGCACCCTGATTTTGGGGGAGGAGGCTGCCTGCTGGAGAAATCTTCATCAAACTGGCTTACCTTTGTTTTGGTGGCTCTGCTTTTCTCCTTGGGAGAGGTTGGCATGGGAAGGTGACACAGATTATAAGGGAAGGAGACCTGGAAAAGTCTTCCTTGCATATGTGGTCATAGGGAAGGGAAGCAACAGACAAATAAATCCATGTGGTGGGAAGAGCTGCCCAAAAGTGGGAGAATTTATCCAGCTCCAGAGGCTCCAGGCACATGCTGGTGTCAGCCCAGGCTCCAGACTACTCTGAGATCTCAGGTGAACTCCCAGCCCTTCAAGCAAACTCCTCCTGCCCTCTCCAAGGTCAAACCATAAGTCCTGCAGACCGTCCCTTCTCCTGTCCCTCCTCAGGAGCAGCCATGGAATTTCAAGGTGGAGGCTGGGCAGGAGGCACTGTGTCACCTCTACAGCTCCAGTGTGTGTGTGACTTCCCAGAGATCCTCCCTTTGGAACACATTCTCAACTCAAAGTTAAATCAGGCACAAAACCAGTCTTTCTGAATCCCTGTGCCTTTTTCTGGGAGCCTGAAACACATGGCTCCACAGACCAATAAAAATGCAGCAGACTGGGATGGATTTGAGCAGAAATGGACTGATGGACACACAGAGACCAGCACGGTGGAGCAACCAAGGTAGAATGACAAAAATCCAGCTCTGTAACAGTGGGTCTCAATGCATTTGGTGACAAAGAGAGATCTAAGTCATGCCATCAGCCGTAACATTGACAGCTACACCTGTAGTTCCATAGGAATTATGCACCATAACACAGGATCACAGTTTGGAAAAGCCCTCCAAGACCATCAAGTCCAACCTGTGACCCATCCCCACCTTGTCACCAGCCCAGAGCACTGAGTGCCACCTCCAGGCATTCCTTGGACACCTCCAGGGATGGGGACTCCACCACCCCCCTGGGAAGTCCCTACCAATGCCTGGCCACCCTTTCCAGGAAGAAATTCTTCCTGATCTCCAGCCTGAAGATCCCCTGGCACAGCCTGAGGCCATTTCCTCTCCTCCTGTCCCTTGTTCCCTGGGAGCAGAGCCTGACCCCCCCCTTGCTGCACCCTCCTGTCAGGGCCTTGTAGAGAGTGTGAGAAGGCCCCCCTGAGCCTCCTTTTCTCCAAATCAGCCCCATGAAGTCACACAAACACCAAAAGGAAAAAGAGCTGAACCTGAGTGGGTGACAAAACAGGACACACCGAGTGCATACAGAAACCAATCAACGAATCCTACAGAAAATAGTCACTTTCATTAAAACAAGAAAAATAAGGATTTAAACAAATAAAAAAAACCACAACGAAACATCTGAAGGAAGCCTGCAGGCATGTCTGATGTGTGCAAGTCTAGACTTCCAAACTCCAGAGGATTTTTGTATTAGGAAGCTGGGTAAGGCTGATGGAAAAGATTCCTGCTTCTGCTCAGAAATTATTTTAGGAGATGCAAGCAAACATCTCTGTAGGGTAATCTCAGCACTAACATATCGTGCCCAGATCTCAGAGGATTACCATGAGACTGAAGCAGCAGCATATCCTAAACCGTATGTTTAGGATAACCACAAGCACTGAGAACACAGAAATGTTTATGTTCTTTAGCAGAGTTTTGCAGTTAGCCAGGCGAGGGCAGGTGGGATTATGTAACCTCTGGCCAGGAAGTTTTTTGGGAATGCATGGGAGCACAGGCACTATTTTTCCTGCTAATAATATTGCAATGACAGAGGGATACTCCCTGAGCAAGACTATTTGTGCAAGATGTAGTGCAACCCTTTCAATGAAGAAATTCTTCCTGATGTGCAACCTGAACCTCCCCTGGCACAGCTTGAGGCTGTTTCCTCTTGTCCTGTCCCTGTTCCATGGGAGCAGAGCCTGACCACCCCCAGCTGTCCCCTCCTATCAGGAGTTGTGCAGAGCCAGAAGGTTCCCCCTGAGCCTCCTTTTCTCCAGGCTGAGCCCCTTTCCAGCTCCCTCAGCCTCTCATGGTGTTCCAGCACCATTCCCTTCCCTGGACACTCTCCAGCCCCTCCATGTCCTTCCTGAATTGCTGGGCCCGGAGCTGTCCCCAGGGCTGGAGGTGCCTCCCAGGTGCCAGCACAGAGGGGCAGTCACTGCCTGGGCTGCTGGACCCACCATGGCAGGGCCAGCCCAGGGCCATTGGCCTCTGGCACACCTGGGCACACCTGGGCTCGTGTCCAGCTGCTGTCACCAGCACCTCCAGGTCCCTTCCCTTGGTTGTTTGGATTTCACAGACAGAGCAGAACAACTCCAAGATAACTGCAAATAAAATAAGGTTTGGTAAAGCAGAGCTCTCACAGCAGCATCAACAGTGGAACATTCTGAGGTGACCTGGGAGTATAAGACCCAAAGTGGTACAAGATATCTTTGGCTCTGGCAGAATGACAATCTGAGCCATGAGGTAAAACCCACCAAAAGCTCAGCTTGCACTTGGCATCTTGGCAATTGTTTTAGGTCACGAGTATTTTCATGAATATGTTTATGGGAAGAATTCAATCAAGGTTGAAAGAGACCATAAAGCACCAGGAGCCATAGAGAAAAATCCATTGTACAATGAGCCACCTGGACTTCGGAAAAAAAATGTAATGAAATTGCAAAAGTACTCATTAAATGTGAAATACAGGCCCAGTAAGGAGCTTAGCAGATATGCTTTCAAGAACACCTATAAATAATGAAAGCAATGAACTGCAGGAAGAGGAGTTTGAAGTAAATATGAGTCAAGTACTACCCATGTCTGAAATGAAATTTGACAAGCTCAAACAAGTAACACAAAATGACCCAAGTTGACAACAGTTTGGGGAAAGTAATTCTACAAGGATGACCAAAGAAATATCAAGCCAGTGCTGAGCATAAAAACTTATTGGGATTAGAGCTCTGAAATTTCTGCCATTGATGGGGCTGTGCACAAAGGACACCCTGTCATAACACAATGTCTGCACAAGGGCACAAACACTGAGTCAGTTTCAGGGACAGGAACCCATGGGGTCCCGAGGAAAGGACAGAGTTCTGATGGTCCCATGTCTGAACGCCACCAGCAAAAGGGAATCTGGTATCTTCCAAGCCCACACAAGCCAGGGGGATGTAAAAGACTCTGATGTGACCTAAGGGTGGGATGAAGGTGGATCCACTTTTGGTCTATGCCTCCATGAATGTAAACACGAAGTCTCAGCTGAGCTACTCAAGCCCACCTTCACCCGGTGTGTAACCAACCAAGAAAGTCATTGCAGAGCTCCACTTTCTGCTTTTGGGGGTTGCAGATGAGTCAAAGGGAAGCACAAACCCATGTTCTAGTGCCAAGGTGCTCATTGACACCAGTGGGATCAAGGCAGTGGCCTCAGGTCCCCAAAATACATGAAAGATCTCCTCATTGTGGGTGGAGGCTTTCAGCACAGCTGTAGAATCATGGAATCCTTAGGGGTGGAAAGACCTCCAGGATTATAAAGGCCAACCTTTTAACCAGTACCACAATGCCCACAAGATGGAAAATCAGTGGGGAAGAAGAAAAGAGGAATTGTGCCCAAATAAGAGCAAAGGGCTGAAAGGAAACGAAACACTAATTTCTGCCACATGGGAAGCAGACCTTAAATGCACCACTTTGTTGACTCCATATTATGGATTTATTTCCAGAAATTACTAAGGACATACAGCCCATTTAATGGCTGATC